>NC_080419.1:118971244-119660410 GCF_029873635.1 Malania oleifera | reverse complement strand
CTTCTTGGTTGAAACCTAGTGTAACCAACCTACCTTGGTTGTGGACAACAATGCCATTTTAATAATACGAAGCTCTAATAGATTGAACATGGGTTAAGAGCTTATAAGGGAATATGAATAAATACTCTTATACAAAGAATAACTTAATAATTAAATCAATAAGAGTATTCAGAAGAGATTTTTCTTTTAAACTCAATCATATGTTGTGAAAGCTAGAAACCAAATTGCATTTCACAAACACTTTGAAGTTCATGGTTGAGTAGGGGTTTCTTAGATAAGCATGAATTTTCATTTAGAGATCCCAACATTGCATCATTAAAAAAAATATAATAAGATTTTTCTTGTGATATGAGAGTAGGATGATTACATATGCTTTTTACAGTGAAGAGCGAGGATTTACCCTATGTAAAGATTTACTAAGTATTTGATCCTTAGGGTAGTCCTACGTTAAGATAACCTCTTTCTGAATTATTTTGGTATAGCTTTCCTAATTAGCATCCAAATGATGAGTCATGTATTCCTTGGTAGGGGATGCTTAATAGGTTAAGTATAGCCCAAGAGCTATTTTTCAATTTAGAATGTAATTCCAAAGTAATGATAAGTGGACATTTTCAAAATAAGCATAATATTTTTATGCTTGTGGATTAAGCATAATAAGTATGTCCTAACTATTTAGGCAATGAACATTTAAGAGTATACGAATCTTTCTTAAACAATGCTCTTGGTGAGAGGAAACTTTTTCTCCTGATTTATCACTATTGGAAGGTATCCTTTGAATATATTCACAACTTTGAGCAAAAATACGAAATAATGAAAGGATAATTCTTTACCGAATATAATCAATATTTGGTAAAATGTTTCCATGGAAAAGAAGGTTTTGCAATAATTAGGGAATTTTTAATAGATTAAGCACAGAGGGAATATTTTATTTTGACTTATTGAAAACCTTGAATCCCTTTTTGATCATAGTAGGATGCATTTTAATAAGCACTAACAGATTAAGAATTGATTATGATAATTTGTGCTTATGACTAGGTTTGAGAAGATTTCACTAGCAGATTTTAACACATTGTTTATAAGTGATGACTAAATTTTGATCAAGGATTAATATTCTAACATGAGTTTAGGGTTGGATGGTACACAGTACTCTGATTAATTCCCTAAAACTCAATTTTGTGTGATGGACAGGATATGTTAAACATTTGATATTCCTATTAAACACGCATAAAGCATTTAGAAATGTCTAACTAAGAAAAACACCTTTGTTTATCGGAAGTGGATTTTCTAGAGCATGCTTATGAGATTTTATTCATGAGTAGACGATCTATGTCATTCAAGGGCTAGTTAAGCGCTTAACCTTTACTTTTGACATTTTGGAGGAATGATATAGATTTATGTGGAGACAAATGTCCCATTAAAGCAGATGCTTTTTCATTCCTTTCTAGTCCTAAGCTAGCATGCTATCACATTCCTTGAGCTATAGCCAATACTTTCATATATTAACCAATCAGTAATGATATATACAATTAAAAGATCATATTGCATTTATCATTTAAATTTCTTATATTGGCTTAATTCTCTAAAGTCCTTAGTATAGTAAATGCATATACTAGGATTTGACTTCTTAAGTACTATCCACTATCCAAGCACTATGTAGGTTCATTTTGTCATCACTACCCCTTTTCATTTAGGTATGGTTGAATCTTTTTAATTCTTAATAATTAACTAATCATAAGATCTAAGGAACAACAATTCTAAAAATTATGTAATTCTTTTCGTTACACATTCTTCCTTGGGTCCTAAGGGGTTTGTTTTCTTGACAACCCATACTAGCTTCCTATCTTTGTCTCTAGCACCTCAAAATGGGCAAATGTAATGAATGTGCCCTTTTCTTTCACAATATGAGCATATTTTGTTTGAGGGATTTAGAGGAAGAACCCGAATCCTTTTTGAAAAAATTATTTTTTTTAACTCCTAAAGATTTATTTGAGTTATCCTTTTCACTAGTAAATTTAGAAATACCCTTGATGAGTAGTCTTCATCATCGTTGAGATAGAGAAGGCAACCTCAGGAAATTCCATTGGTTGCCTTTCTTGAAAAACTTGAGATCTAGGCCAAAAAGAAAACCAGGGTCAAGTACAAAACGGGCATAAGGTCTTAGCAGCTCAAGAAATTAAGATGAAATAGAAAAGGACCACTATATATTCTTCATTTACAAAGTCAATGTAGTAACTCGTAAATTTTTTTAAGATTAATTATTAATTAATTAAATATTATTAAATTGAATTAATTAAATTAAGTAATATGATGGTTATATATATATATATATATATATATGCATAAATATATATAAGGATAAGTAAGGATAAGTATTTATATATATATATATATATATATGTAAGTAATATAATAAAACAAAGTAATAATATTATAACCTATATATATATATATAAGGAAGTAAAGCTTCCTTTAGAAGATTGAATTTTTCAATCTCTTAGGAAGCACAAGACATTTCAATTGGATTTAGGCGATGCTCTCTTTCTCTCTCCTGCTCTCGTATCTCTCCTCCGCCTTCCCTCTCTCTCTTTCTCTCTCTCCTCATTTTCTCACCAAATATTCATCCGATCAGAAAACAAAAAATACTGCTGGGTTCCATTTTCCGCCACCGTCAATTTAATCGGGATGGATTTTTCATAGGAGCGTTGTAAGCACCACTCTTGGGGTAAGGTAAACTCACTCTTTCTCCTCAATTTCTCTCAAATTTTTAGCCTAATTGACGATCAAACGCCATTTCTAGGGCCTAACATCAATCCTCATCAATTTGACCAAAGCGGAATTTTGAATTGGGCTTTCTAGATAACACTCCGAGGCTAAGGTGAGGAGTACAAATTATGTAGGTTGTTTTAAAAATTTAATCGATTAAATTATAGTATTTAATTATATCAGATTTTTGGGAGTGTTTTAGGAATAAATTAAATTGTAGAGAATGAATTATATTATATTTTTGGAGATATTCTTGTGATTAAATTAAACTGCAGGAATTTGATTAAATATAATTTTTGGGAAATATTTTGGGATTAAGTTAAATTGCAGGGATTTTATTAAATTAGAATTCTAGGAATATTTTGGAATTAAATTAAACTACAGAGATTTAATCATATTGGTATTTTTTTTATATGTTAGAGATTAAATTTAAACATGGGAAGTGGATCACACCCCCGTTTTAGAATTTAACTGGTTAACAAGAGTGTGTGAGTCTAGGGATATTAAAATAATTATTATTCTAGGACTTAGATTGTAGTGACCTGAAGAATAATAGCTTTTTAATAATAAGAGGGAGACAAAAATAGATACAGAAGACAGAAGGAGGCCGTAGACTTCGTCGACGACATTGCATTTTGGAGATAATATTAAATAATAAAAATTTCAGAAATTTGCCAGGCTTCGTCGACAAACACAGAATTTCATCGATGAAGGTCTTCAGAATTTCGTCGACGAACACAGAGCTTCGTTGATGAGAAAATACCGAGAGAGGGTCTGAGGCGATTTGAATTTCGCCGACGAATACAGGGCTTCATCAACGAATTTTGTGAAGGACTCATCGACGAGGTGATGTGTCTCGTCGATGAATCTGGCAGTTTATAAGGAGGAAAAACTGGGATAATTTCATTTCTCTCACCGCTCTCTCTCTCTCCTCTCTCTCTCCTACAACTCTCTCTCCCTTCTCTCTTCATTTTCGGCCCCATCAGTCGTCGGATCGACGATCCAAAGCTACCACGATGCTCTTGGCGGAGTTTTCTACGCATCTACCAGAGCGGATCGTCGAGAAATCAAAGTTGGAAATCATCTCAAATTCAGGGTAAGACCTTTTAACCTCCTTTTGGCCTTGTGGTAGTTATAGGAAATGATACAGGCAGAAAAATACTGATGTTTAGTTCTGGCAAATATTGATTTCAGGGTGTTTTGTAGGAGGCCCTGCGGGTATCGGGCTAGAGTACAGAAGGGGCTTTTTAGAATTAAGGTAAGGGAAATATGCTATGTTAGGATATTTGTGAATATTATGCAATTTATGTATTTACGAAAATTATGTATTTTAGTACGGTGTGGCATATGATTATGTATATGGTACGGGAATATGTTTATGAATTTAGTTTCATGATTTTACGAGTTTCAGTATTATGATTATACGAACTTCAGTATCATGATTTTATGGATTTTAGTACCATGATTTTACGATATTTCAGTACCATGATTATACAAATCTCAGTACCATGATTATACGAATTCTAGTATTACGAATATGCAGTTCCATGTCATGATTATTCAGATTTCAGTATGTTACGCAGTATCATGGTTATTTCAGTGCTTTAGAATCATGGTAAATTAGATAGACATGTATATAGAAATATATATTATACGATATCAGACCCTGTTGGACTTGCAGCTACAGAGCACAATACCGTTATTACAGATACTATGTTACTTTATGAGTGCAACCACCTATTCAAATATATGTGGTACGGTCCACCACCTAGGCCCTAGAAGAGGTTAGGCTTCCTATCCAGATATGGGTTGAGGTGGGCAGGTTGACCGACGGAGTTCAGTGATTTATTCCTGGTTGGCCAGCCAGGGTAAATCCAGCCTACGAGCTGCACAACCTCGTCATGAGGGGCATGTCATGACACAGAAAGCCACAGGGAACAGTTTCAGTTACTATTACTTACATATTGATTTACAGAAACAGGGATCCTATACACTAGAAGTATTTTGAATTATAACCATAATACTGATATGTTAAGCAATAGGGAAAAGGGGTAGTGTGCTTTATTACTTGTATTGTACTTCTGTACTCCGTTATTCATGTTTATATGAAACATATTTCATGATACGTAGTAGCTCATTTGCCACACACTAGTAATAGCATATTTTCTCTTATTGAGCGTTGGCTCATCCTAGTGTTGAAATATTTTTCAGGTGATCCGGGTAGGCGAGCAGATCAGGCTCGCAAATAGAGGGCGTCTGTAGTGCCCCATCAGAGAGTGAGTATTATTTTTGGGAATGATTTTTTGTACCCCTAACTAGTTGAGGGCATTTTGGGGATACATTTATGTTGTATGTATTGCCATTTCAGAACTTTGGTTTTGAATGTAATGGTCTAGGTTTTGTTTATATGATTATGCTTCTCGCTGCTTAGGATAATGTTATGGTATCAGAGTATGATAATTATTACAGTGAAAAAAAAATATCAGTTAATTAAGCAGGTCGTTACAGTTTAGTATCAGAGCCAAAGGTTGCTAGGTTCTGTAGACTTTAGACTGCAGCAGAAGCAATACCAGAATATAGGAAAAGGATTTGAGGTTTGTTTTGTGTCTTGGTACAGGATTTCCGTAGTGGTTTCTGTGCTTTTCCTGAGGTGACAATTTTAAGAAAACCATAGTAAACTATTGTCAGGTCGTGTGTCTAGATGACATGACTGGTTATTGGGTAGAGACAGGGAAGATAGCTAATTGTGAGTTGGTATAGGATAGGTCCTTATAGGGGATAAGATGCTTAAATGTGTTTCTTGTTTTCAGGATGGATCTAGGAAGTAGCGATACGAACGCTAGGAGGGATGGAGCAGGTCCTTCCAGCATGGGTGAAGGAGACTCAGATGTTGTACTGCGCAGTGTCACTCAGCAGGTGATGGCTGAGATGGCTAGGAGCTCTGGGGAGCGTGGCTGTTCGATAGAGCAGTTTACGCGTATGAAGCCCCCATCCTTTTCTGGAGGTGATGACCCAATCATAGCTGAGAATTGAGTCCAGGATATTGAGGAGATATTGGCAGTGCCTTCATGTACGGACGAGCAGAAGGTAGCATTTGCCACATTTAAGCTGACAGGGGAGGCAAAGCGCTGGTGTAGAGCAGCGCGTCTGATAGAGGAGTAGAGGCCGGTCCCAGTTCCAGTGACACGGGATCGATTCAAGGAGTTGTTCTTCAACTGATATTTCCCTGCTATCGTTCGAAGTGCGAAAGCTGCAGAGTTTCTGCATTTGGTACAGGAGCAGATGACTGTATCCCAGTACGCGGCTCGGTTTGTCGAGTTTTCGCATTTCGCTCCACATTTAGCGCCCGATGAAGAGAAGAAGGCGAGGAAGTTTGAAGAAGGGCTGAGGTAGAATCTGTTTGAGCAGGTGATTGGTTTCAGGGCTCAGACATTTACAGAGGTTGTAGACAGAGCTGCGATCATTGAGAGTGGTATTCAGAGGGGTGTGGCAGCTCAGAGTCAGAGGAAGAGGCCTACGCCACAGGGTTTCCAGGCTGACACTAGTAGGGGTCCATGGAGAGGTGGTTGTGATAGGGGTGACCAGAGGCAGATGGTAGGACCTCGTGGGAACCAGGGTGCGCAGACATACCCGGTGTGTCAGACATGTGGGAGACATCATCTGGGGGAGTGTCGAGCAGGCAGAGACGTATGTTATCATTGTGGGAGAGCAGGTAACGTGATGCTTGATTGCCCAGGTCAGTAGGATCAGGTCCCAGCACCCAGGCTCCATCAGGGGAGGACATCAGGCAGCTCGGGGACGATATTAGGCACCTCGGGGTGGCCAGCAGAGGAATGTAGCTCCAGCACGAGTTTATGCCCTGACGCCAGGTGATGCAGAGGCTGCTACGGATGTGGTGACAGGTACATTTACTGTTTCATCATATCTAGTTATCGTTCTTTTTGACTCGGGTGCTATTCATTCTTTTATTTCTACATCTTATGTTAAATTCTCTGAGAATGAGACCCAGTCATTAGACATAGCACTGTCGGTAGCTACACCATCAGGGTCAGTGATCAGATGTTAGAGGGTACTTAGAGGCTATCCAATAGAAATTCAGGGGAAAGTGCTGCCAGCAGATCTTATTGTATTTTATATGTGTGGTTTCGATATAATACTGGGTATGGACTAGTTGGCTGCCAATTACGCCAGCATTGATTGCTTCTGGAAAGAAGTAATTTTCAGACCTCCTGGAGAGCAGGAATTCAGATTCATTGTTTCACGGGTACGTGCTCCAACACAGCTGGTGTCTGCCGTGCAGGTGAACAGATTACTCCTGGATGGAGGTCAGGGGTTTATAGCATTTGTAAAAGAAGCATCTGAAAATGAATTGAAGATTAATGGCACTCCAGTGGTGTGAGAGTTCCTAGATTTTTTTCCAGAGGAGCTACCAGGGTTACCTCCTATGCACGAGGTAGATTTCCTTATAAATTTACCTCCAGGTACGACGCCGATCTCTAAGGTCCCATATCGTATGGCTCTAGCTGAGTTGGGAGAATTAAAGGAGCAGTTATAGGATTTGTTGAACAAGGGGTTTATACGACCCAATGTATCACCATGGGGAGCTCCAGTGTTGTTCATAAAGAAGAAAGACGGGTCCATGAGAATGTGCATTGATTACAGGGAGATAAACAAATTTACTATAAAAAATAAATATCCTCTATCCCGTATAGACGATTTGTTTGATCAGCTCCAGGGTACGCGGGTATATTCTAAGATTGACCTCAGATCCGGGTATCATCAGGTGAGAGTAAAAGCGGAGGATGTTGCGAAAACAGCTTTCAGGACCAGGTACGGGCACTATGAATTCCTCGTTATGCCTTTTGGTTTGACGAATGCCCCGGCTGTGTTTATAGACTTAATGAACAGAGTATTTCACCAGTATCTAGATCAGTTTGTAGTAGTTTTCATCGATGATATACTGGTGTACTCGAGGAGTTTTGAGGATCATGAGGTACACTTGAGGCAGGTGCTGCAGACTCTCAGGGAGGAGAAGCTTTATGCTAAATTTAGCAAGTGTGAATTCTGGCTTGAGAAGGTGGCATTTTGAGGCCACGTGATCTCTGGGAACGGTATTGTAGTGGATCCCAGTAAGATTGACACAGTGGTAAATTGGGCTAGGTCAAGAAATGTGCAGGAAGTCAGGAGCTTCTTAGGACTGGCAGGTTATTATCGTCATTTTGTTAAGGGTTTTTCAGCCTTGTCAAGTCCTCTTACGCGGTTGATTAGGAAAAATGCCAGATTTGTGTGGGATGAAGAGTGCGAGCAGAGCTTCCAGGAATTGAAGCAGCGGCTCGTCACTACACCAGTTCTTACGATTCCATCGGGTGGCAATGGTTATGTTATCTACAGTGACGCATCCTTGAAAGGGCTCGGTTGTGTACTGATGCAGCATGGTAGGGTGGTAGCATATGCGTCCCGACAGTTGAAGGAATATGAGAAGAACTACCCTACTCACGATCTAGAATTGGCTACGGTGGTACATGCATTAAAGATCTGGAGGCATTATTTATATGGTGAGAGGTGTGAAATATTTTCTGATCATAAGAGCTTGAAATACATTTTTACGCAAAAGGAGCTGAACATGTGACAGAGGAGGTGGTTGGAACTCATCAAGGATTACGACTACACCATTGGTTACCACTCAGGTAAAGCAAATGTGGTGGCTGATGCTCTGAGCCATAAATCAGGAGACTTAGCACAGTTAGCAGCAATAGTTCAGCATAAGATTTAGATGGACTTAGAGAGACTCAGTTTGGAGCTAGTGGAGGATGATCCTCAGGCATTTATGGCCAGTTTGGTTGTGCAGCCCACATTGTATGAGAAGATTAAAGTTGCTCAGAGGGGTAATCCAGAGTTGGTGGAGTTTATAGCTAGAGTTCAGGATGGTCAGGGGGAGAAGTTTAGTATTTCTGACGATGGGGCTATGAGATTTTGCACCAGATTGTATGTGCCCGCAGATGATAACATCAGGAGGACGATTCTAGAGGAGGCACACAGGTCCCTATACACTGTTCATCCTGGCAATACAAAAATATATAGAGATTTGCGAGATTCTTTCTGGTGGAGTGGCATGAAGAGGGAGATAACAGAGTTTGTGTAGTAGTGTTTGACGTGCCAGCAGGTTAAAGCTGAGCACCAAAGGCCGGCTGGTCAGTTGCAGCCACTTTTCATCCCTGAGTGGAAATGGGACCACGTGTCCATGGATTTGTTACTGGGTTGCCGCCGGCGTTGAATGGTCAGAATGCCATATGGGTGATAGTTGATAGATTGACGAAGACAGCGCATTTTTTGCCTATTAAGGTTCGCTACCCTATGAACAGGTTAGCAGAGATTTACATACAGGAGATTGTTTGATCACATGGAGTGCTGGTATCCATTGTCTCGGACCGTGATCCACGTTTTACATCGCAGTTCTGGAGGAGTTTACAGGAGGCACTAGGGACTCAGCTAGCATTCAGCACAGCTTTCCACCCTCAGACCGATGGTCAGACTGAGAGAACCATCTAGGTATTAGAAGATATGCTTCGTGCTTGTGTGCTAGACTTTGGTGGTAGCTGGATTCAGTTTTTGACGCTAGTTGAATTTTCTTATAATAATAGTTATCAGGCTAGCATCGTTATGGCACCTTATGAGGCATTATATGGTAAGAGATGTAGATCTCCTCTTTTCTAGGATGAGGTAGGCGAAAGGCAAGTTTTGGGTCTAGAAATAATTCAGTAGGCATGTGACAAAGTCCGACTTATTCGTGACAGGATCAATGCAGCACAGAGTCGGCAGAAAAGTTATGTAGATACTTGCCGCCGGGAACTAGAATTTGGAGTAGGTGATCAAGTTTTTCTGAAGATAGCTCCTCTAAAGGGAGTTATGAGATTTGGAAAGAAGGGCAAGTTGAGCCATAGGTATATTGACTCTTTTGAGATACTTGAGAGAATAGGGTCAATTGCCTATAGGCTAACTTTGCCGCCAGCTTTGGCTCGTATTCATAATGTATTTCATGTTGCCATGTTACAGAAATATGTCCCAGACCCATCCCATATCATTAGCTATGCAGAGATAGAGCTCAAGGATTCATTGGCATATGAAGAAGCTCAAGTACAGATTTTAGACAGAAAGGTTCAGATTTTACGTACTAAAGAGATACCATTAGTTAAAGTTTTGTCGAGAAATCACAACATAAAGGAAGCCTCTTGGGAGCTCGAAGAGCAGATTAGACAGAGATACCCACAGTTATTCCGAGAGGTATAGAGGTACTCAGAGTAGGTATAGTGGTTAGATGAGTTTCTTTTGCAAGTTCATGTATGGATTATGGTTAGTAGATAGTATTTTGTTTTGGGAGAAATTTTCTTTTATGGTTGTATTCTCCTAGTACCACCCATGTAATCACGGTATTCCTCCGCCATAAGTGAGGGCAGGTAATAAAATAAGTAGACCCTTTTCTTCACTAAATGATGGAAGTATAGATAGAGATTCAGATAGTAAATTTCGAGGACGAAATTTTATAAGGAGGGGAGAATGTAGTGACCCGAAGAATAATAGCTTTTTAATAATAAGAGGGAGAGAAAATAGATACAAAAAACAGAAGGAGGTCGCAGACTTCATCGATGACATTGCATTTTGGAGATAATATTAAATAATAAAATTTTAGAAATTTGCCAGGCTTCGTCGACGAACACAGGGCCTCGTCGATGAGAAAATACCGAAAAAGGGTCTGGGGCGGTCTAAATTTCGTCGATGAATACAGGGCTTCGTCGACGAATTTTGTGAAGGACTCGTCGACAAGGTGACGTGTCTCATCGATGAATCCGGCAGTATATAAGGAGGAAAAACCGGGATAATTTCATTTCTCTGGCTGCTTTCTCTCTCCTCTCTCTCTCTCTCTCCTACGACTCTCTCTCCCTTCTCTCTTCATTTTCTGCCCCACCGGTCGCCGAATCGACGATCCAAAGCTACCACGACGCTCCTGGCGGAGTTCTTTACGCATCTACCAGAGCGGATTGTCAGGAAATCAGAGTTGGAAATCATCCCAAATTCAGGGTAAGACCTTTTAGCCTCCTTTTGGCCTTGTGGCAGTTATAGGAAATGATACAGACAGAAAAATACTAATGTTTAGTTCTGGAAAATATTGGTTTCCGGGTATTTTGTAGGAGGCCTTGCGGGTATCGGGCTAGAGTACAGAAGGGGCTTTTTAGAATTAAGGTAAGGGAAATATGCTATGTTAGGATATTTCTGAATATTATGCAGTTTATGTATTTACAAAAATTATGTATTTTAGTATGGTGTGGCATGTGATTATGTATATGGTACGGGGATATGTTTATGAATTTAGTTTCATGATTTTACGAGTTTCAGTATTATGATTATACGAACTTCAGTATCATGATTTTATGGATTTTAGTACCATGATTTTACGATATTTCAGTACCATGATTATACGAATTCCAATATTATGAATATGTAGTTCCATGTTATGATTATTCAGATTTCAGTACGTTACGCAGTATCATGGTTATTTCAGTACTTTAGAATCATGGTAAATCAGATAGACATGTATATAGAAATATATATTATACGATATCAAACCCTGTTGGACTTGCAAATACTATGTTACTTTATGAGTGCAACCACCTATTCAGATATACATGGTACGGTCGACTACCTAGGCCCTAGAAGAGGTTAGGCTTCCTATCCAGATATGGGTTGAGGTGGGCAAGTCGACTGACGGAGTTCAGTGATTTATTCCTGATTGGCCAGCCAAGGTAAATCCAGCCTACGAGCCGCACAACCTCGTCATGAGGGGCATGTCATGACACAGATAACCACAGGGAACAATTTCAGTTACTATTACTTACATATTGATTTACAGAAACAGGGATCCTACTATATACACTAGAAGTATTTTGAATTATAATCATAATACTGATATGTTAAGCAATAGGGAAAAGGGGTGGTGTGCTTTATTACTTGTACTATACTTCTGTACTCAATTATTCATGTTTATATGAAACATATTTCATTATATGTAGTAGCTCATTTGCCACACACTAGTAATAGCATATTTTCTCTTATTGAGCGTTGGCTCATCCCAGTGTTAAAATATTTTTTAGGTGATCCGGGTAGGCGAGCAGATCAGGCTCACAAATAGAGGGCGTCTGTAGTGCCCCATCAGAGAGTGAGTATCATTTTTGGGAATGATTTTGTGTAGCCCTAGCTAGTTAAGGGCATTTTTGGGGATACAATTATGTTGTATGTATTGCAAAACATTTTAGAACTCTAGTTTTGAATGTAATGGTCTAGGTTTTGTTTATATGATTATACTTCTCGCTGCTTAGGATAATATTATGGTATCAGAGTATGATGATTATTACAATGAAAAAAAAAATATCAGTTAATTAAGCAGGTCGTTACATAGATGATTATATTGAAATATGTGGTTACAAGGTTTGTGCTCTGAACGCCATAGATGTCGGTTTAGGAATCTTACAAGCCCAATCTTCGTGAATAAGGTAAGGAGAATAGATCAAGCCAGTAGTTTTGTGAATTTTATCGATTAAAGTAGAAATTATTTGTGTATTTATATGATTATCCTGCGAGTATTGAAAGCCAACCATTTAAACTGAGATTTTTGAGCCAAGGGTTGTGTTATTAGTTATTATTTTTGAAAATTGATTGGTTAAAGTAATGGATTTTCTAAATAAATTGTGGAGATAATTTAACTTGTATTTTCAGTAAAGCAAATGATGAACATGGGTTGACTTATTATTTCAGTAGTTATATAGGTAGGAGTATTATTTAAATTGTTTGGCATGAGTAAAATGAATATACTGAGTTGAGTTATGATATATGTATGACATGTTGGAAATAATAAAATGTATTGGGATTATACTGCATGTGAATTGTTTAATCAGAGCAGAATGTGAATGTTAAATTATAATGTATGGTTTGAGAACTCCGATGGACCGTTGTATGCACAGTACTGTTGCGTGTGTTTCAGGAGAGCTTAGTGCACCCACACGTCTTAGAGAGAGTGTGGAGACGAGATGGTCGATTGGGCTGAGAAGGGTAGAGTCCCCCTGGAGTCTAGACCAGTATGGGAACAACCAATCTGACTTACAGACTTAAGAGGTTGTTATTGATTTAACTTTGGTGAGTCGACCAAGGTTAAGTCCAGCCTACGGGCTGCATAATCCATCTTGGGGGGAAGTATGACAGTGTTTATCTATTTAACAGTGAGTTCTAAATGTATAATTGTAAATTTAACCAATGTATAACATGAGAATAGTGAATGTGAATACAAATTATGTGATGTGAAATGTGGGAACAGATTATGCGATGCAAGATATTATGCGATAAGAAATATTATGTGATGTGAAATACTGAAAAATGTGAAAACTGAGATTATGAAAAGATAAGTATTACAGAGATAACAGGGCGCAGAGTAATGTAACAAAGTAATAAGTGTATTGCATATTGTAGTATTATATGTATTTGGGGCAAGGTAAATTCTCCATCCGAGGGCTTGCAGAGAAAGGCGATTGCTCTGATAGGTATTAGATATAGTCATACCGGCTTGCATAACATATTAGAGCAGATGGAAGCTACTTGTATGAGTGGGTAATCTTCCCTATCATCGGGAACCTTCGCTGATAAATAATTGTGTGTATGTGTGTGAATACGAGAGAAACCATTCACTTGAGGGCTTACTGAGTAAGGTAAGTGCCTTAATGAGCATTAGTTGTAGCCATACTCGGTTGCATAAGGTATTAAAGCATAGAGGTGCTACTTGTATGGGTGAATGATCACCCCAATCTTTGGGAAACTCTCATTAATAAAATACGCTGCATGTGTGTGAGTAGGGACAGAGAATGATTTCATAATTGTGGATTAATTTGTAAATAATGATTATATTTTGCATACACTAAACTCATGATAGTCACACACTAGTATTAATCTATTCCATCTTACTAAGATGTGTCTTACTCATTATATAATTCATCTTTTTCAGGACCTCTGCGTGATCGAGCTTAGCAAGTTCGGGGCTGAGTTTGTTGACATAGCATTTTTGTGAGAGGGTACAGATCTTGGATGTATTTTTGGGTTTATGTTTTTAGTTTTCTGAGAAGTATATATATAGATACTAGATGTTGGGAAATTTTTGGGATGTTTATATAGAACTATAGTATATTATAGAAGATGTTTATTTATTTTTCCGCAACGTGATTGAGGTTATGGTATCAGACAAAAGTGATTGGATCACATCACACCCCGGGCCCACTTGACGGGTTACCCCTAAAGTTTCCTTGGCTCAGGAAGTTGAAGTTAAGGCCAAGAAGCTATCTTAGTGAAAGAAATTGAGGTCATTGAAAGAGAAGTTTTAGAGGATTGCCTTGATTAAAGAGTCTAGGTTCAAGAGGAAGAGTTAAGGGAACTTGGCTTAAAAATTTGAACTCCTTCTCGTCCATGTGGATTGAGCTTCATCACAATAGCGGAAATTGATCTTTTCCTTGGCTATAGATACCAAGTTACGCCTTGGCCTTGGAGGTCAAGCTCCATTTTGTCTTGGGTAGACAACCTCATTCAGTTCTTGCCTCCTTTTGGATAGATGTACCTAGCTGAACTCCTTACATGGTTTTTGTCTAAGGGGAAAATACTATCTCATTAATGGGAAGTTACAAAGATCTACTCCCAAGTTTGAAAGTGCCTTTCAAGGCTTTGGGGTGGGTTTATATATAAAAAGGGAGAGTTGTAACATATAAAGTAATTATGGAAGGAAGTTATTGTGGGAAATGAAAAAAGTATACCCCCTAAATTTAGAAAAGCTTACCTATAAAATGAGGGATTGAGATAAGGACTCTTGAAAATAAACTTATAAATTCTATGATTACATATATCTTGAAGTTGACTTGTGCGTCGAAGGAGGCCTCGAAGACCATTAGTGGTCTCCCAAACTCTTCCCCTTTCACACCCCGAACCCAGAAATGGGACTCGGGGGTAAAAATTGTAACCTAACCTGTCCCTGTATCATACAAATCATCACAGATACAACACACTGGATGAGGGTCCAACCCCCTGGGGTTCCCAGACACCCTAAACACATCCAATCATAATCATATACGCAGCGAAAAAAGTCATTTTATATCAACATATGCAGTACCATACCAGAGTCTATACAAGAGCAGAACATGGCTCTAACAAAACGTACAAACTGGGTGCCCAAATACAACTCAAAATGGCAACCCAATAAAACTACAGTCCTAGCACTTACCCAAGCGCTAACGCAGTACACCGGCCACTACGCTCCTTACACTAGGACGCTAGTTCCGGTTACTCGAAGGACCGGTAAAAATGTACGTACAGTAGGGGTGAGACACCTCTTAGTAAAAAAGAACACAGGTTATATCAGTGTGTGGCATTTGAGTGTTATCATGACACAACATACAAGCAGTTGAATACAATCTAGTACTAATTTACACAGTGCACACACGCACGCACACGGCGGCCATTTATACGCAGCCCCGTAACAATATACACACATGATCAGTAACCTGGTGTCGTCACACCCATCAACCCGAAGCCGACGCTAACTGGTGGATCCACACCCTTCGGCCTGATATGCCGGAATAGGCTCACGCCCTCGGATATAGAGCCGGTTACTCTTGCCTACATGGCAGGTGATAAACACACACCCTTGGATATAGAGTCAGACACTCTCAGTACTTGGAATCATTTTGGAATCGCGATCCTATCAGCAATTCCGGAACCGCGTTCCTATCAGCAATTTTGCATATCACACACACATGCATGCTTATATAGCCAAACAAATCACACTCATTTAGTAATCTAAATCATGGTTTTCCAAACAAATATAGTTTAAACAAAGTCAAGGCACAGCCATCCCAATATCACAGTATAAATCACACATATACTCGGTTTTCAACAAAACCTGGGATTCAGCCCGTTGCCCTCTTTTTCCCAAAAACTGTAATAATAAAAAACTCATAATTTTCCCTGTTAGATCCCCCCAAATGAGTAGCCAAAACACACACAGGACCGTGGACCACAGTTCCACGGAGTCCGATTTCAAAACTAACCAATATAACACAGTTTCCCCTTACCTTAACCCCGTAAGCAAATCCCAAACTCTGAGGTTCCTAAACAACGAACCGAGTTTCAAAACTTACAAATCACAGTACAGAATATGTTCACAAGACAGTTACCTACAAATCTACCGGATCAGAATTGAAAATCGAGCCTTACCTCCATTTTACGCCAAAACCCGAAAATCTCCGAAACGAGATTCTGATTTGTAAAAGTTGTAGAGAATCCTTCCACGATCCTCGTGATAGCTTCCGTTTTCCGATTTCGTCAACGATCGGTGAAGAATTCTAGAGAGAAGGAGTAGGGAGAGGTTTAGAGAGAGAGAGAGAGAGAGAGAGAGAGAGAGAGAGAGAGAGAGAGAGAGAGAGAGAGAGAGTTATTTGAGTTTTCTTAATGAGGAAGCAAAGGAAATTTCCTCTACAGCCCTTGACTCGAAAATTTTTAATTTTGCCCCTCTCTTAATATTTAAACCCATTTTTCATATTTTGGGTTCTTACATCCCCCCTGATTGTAAGTATTTGTCACAATTTGTTAATACATAGATCAGTGTTTGATTTTTCGTATCAAAAGAGAGCATATACACATGCATTAACTAGTATCGACAACTTATATATCTCTTATCTTACGTTTGAATTGTAAAAATTCTAGTCTAGCAAATAAAATAATCATTATAGGGATTTGACGACTTAAAAAAATTAAAAATAAATGAAAATTGAATTTTTTTTTGTTTTTGTTTTTATTAACCCATGAAACCAAACAAACAAGGAATGATTATCCTTAAATTCTAACACATAAATATCTAATCTTATTCTACTATATGTTTAACGGTATAACACAAACTTTTATATTGTCATTTGTTTAATAATGATAAGATTGTCTTTTTTTTTTTTGTATGCTATTAAATTTGTATACTATGACGATTCTATTTTTAAGAATAAAAATTATCTCAATCAAATATAATCTTATTGTTCATGATCTTAACACATAATTTTTTAATTTATTTAAAAATATGCTGAAAAATTGAATAGATTATCTATCTAGATCTTGGGACAATGAAATTAAAATGGGAATGAAGTATGGTATCATGTACCTAGTTTCATTTTATGGACCAAAGAGAAAGTATAAAAGAAAGTGATTTGAGTACCCTCACTTTTTTTCTTTTTCTTTTTTTTTGCAAATGTTCGTTTGGTTGTATACTTATATTCCAAGCCCATGCCCCCATCCACTATGTGAACTTAAAATATATATATATCTATACTTTTTTAATTCAGTGTGTTCCTCTACAATTTTCAAAACTAAAAAAAATAATTAAAGTACATATCAATAGCCACAAGAACTGCAAATTACAGGTTAGTATATTAAATGAAATAATCGAACTCAAAATCAAAATAAAGTCATGCATAAAAATGATAAATGATCCACGAAAATCATACTCCATAATCCTTACAGTTAATTAATGGTTATTATTCATGAGAATATTATTCACCAAATTTAATCTTTATTAATGGTTCTGGAAATTCAAATGCATTAGGTGAGAAAAAGAAATAATTTTTGAGAAAAGCAGTCAAGACCCAGAACGCCGAAGAGGAAGAAGAACATAGGCTGACCTATGTTTATCCCATGGGCCCATGTCCGAGGTGGCTCTCTGGCGGCCCTGACCACTCTTCACCATGTACGCAGCGCACAAAGTATTTCCTGGTTTTCGGGATCAATTTATATTCCTCACAGAAATTATCCAGGGAAAAAAAAATAGGTTGAGTTATTGAGAGGGAGGGAGGGAGGGAGAGAATATTTTAAAGGGTTGGGTTTCTGAAGCACTCAAAAGGTGTGATTGATGGCGCAGCGCAAACCCATTTATGAAAGATAATTGGTGAGCATTTTCGAACCGGTTTGAGGGGAAAGGGGAAGTGGGTTTTGTAGAGGGGGGAGGGGGGAGGGGGGAAGTTTTGAGGTGGGGGGGAGAGAGAGAGAGAGGGAGTAGGATGAGAGAAGATGGTGGAGTTGCAAAATCAAGATCAGGGTCGTGCGAAATGTTGGCCAGTTTCCAGAGGGATCTGATGGCGGGGGCTTTGATGGGGGGTGTGGTGCACACGATTGTCGCCCCGATAGAGAGGGCAAAGCTTCTATTGCAGACCCAGGATAGCAATCTCGCCATTATCAATGGTGGTCGTGCAAGGTACAAGGGCATGCTTGATTGTATCGTCCGCACGGTCAGGGAGGAGGGCATTCTCTCCCTGTGGAGAGGCAACGGTAGCAGCGTTCTTCGGTATTACCCGTCCGTCGCTCTAAATTTCTCGTTTAAGGTTTGATTTGTGCTAATTTTATGATGACCTTTTGTTTTAATTCCTTTGAATTGGTGAATTGTTGTGAGAAATGGTGAATTTTGCGTGCTCTGTTGATTATAGGGAAACAAGTTTTTTTTTTTGGGGGGTGGGGGCAAATTTTTTATGACCTAGTTAATTCCGCCGGGAATAGAACCGAGGACGTCCGAGTTGAGGGCTTGCCCTATCAGTAGGTAAAGTAGTTGAGAGGGAAGAATATACATGATGCTATGTTGGGTTTAAGACGACTTTGACATTGGTGCCAATTAGGCTTGGGAATTGAATGGGTACAGTGCAAGGACAATTCGTATTAAAGAATGTGTTTTTGTTTTGGGAGTATTCTTAGATGGGTTTGTAAAAAGATAGTCTGTGGAGGCATTGGTATTGCGTGCAAGATGGTTGATTGAAGATGGCTGTGGAGGCTGGCTTTCTTTTCAGGAATAATCCTACATAGAAGTGTTAGTATTGCCCAAAAGCCTAGGCAGGATGAAGGAGACTATTTGTCTCCATTTCATTTTGGTGCCGCACTTGGAATTGTACTTGTGGTTGGGACAGATATTTTAGTAATTTTACAATATAACCATTACATGACAAACTGGATGGTTAAGTGGCTTCATTTAGTTAGAATCTTCCATTGCTATTTATTACCAGGAAAGGCTTTAAGAAAGTTTTGTGGTTGGCACTGTAACCTGGCGTGCAACTGTTTTCTGTCTATTGAATTAGAAAATATTTTATGTTGAACACAGTTGTGGGCAGCATGGATGGTAAATATGTATTGGAAAGTGAGATGACCACAGTATTGGCAAAATATTTTAATTTTTGTCAAGCTTGAATGCAAACTTAATAGATGTGAGTCATGCGACGTAATAAGTTTGACCTTGGATTGATAGAGTACTTAGAGAAGTTCTATGGTGGGTTTTAGGAAAAAAAAAAAATAGTATGTAGTAGGTATATTATTGTCAATAAGGATATGTATGATAGAGTAATGACTAGTGTTAAAACTATAGGTGGAGAGATTGAGGAATTTCCAGTCATAATAGGTTACCATTTAGCGGGGCTACTAGGACTTGGGACTCTTTTGTGGGTGGGACATCATCAACGATTTGCTTTGAGCCTTATCTTTTTGCATTAGTAATGGATGAACTTACTACAAGCTTCCAAAATGGGGTTCCATAGTGTATATTATTTGCAAATGAGATTTCAGCCATGCAAGGAGTAGTATTGAAGACAAGATTACACTTGATAATCAAGAAATCAACAACACTAATAGAATTCGATATTTTGGATCTATCATGCAAGCGGAGGGAGAAATTGAAGAGGATGTAGTAGTTAAAGCAGGTTGGGTAAAATGGAAGAGTGCATTGGGCATATCCAAAAAAGTGCTAGCCATAGGAACTGAAATAGCCACTGGATTGGCAATATATTTTAATTATTCCCAAGCTTGAATGCAAAGTTAGTAGATGTGAGTTGTGTGACATAATAATTTTGACCTTGCATTGATACGGTTCCTAGAGAAGTTTTATGGTGGGTTTTATAATGTAGTAGGTGTATTGATAATATTAAAGTATGTATAATTGAGCAATGACTAGTTTTAGGACTACAAGTGGAGAGTTTAAGGGATTTTCAATCATAAACATCAAGGATTTACTTTGTGCCTTATCTTTTTGCAGTAGTGTTGGATGAACTTACTAGAAGTATCCAAAATGGGGTTCTGTGGAGTATGTTATTTGTAGATGAGATTTCAGCCATCTAAAGTGTGGTATTAAAGACATTATTAGACTTGATAATCAAGAAATCAACAACAGTAATAGATTTCGCTATCTTAGATCTATTATGCAAGCAGAGGGAGAAATTGAAGAGGATGTAGTACATAGAGTTAAAGCAGGTTGGGTAAAATGGAGGAGTGCATTGGGTCTGCTAGCAATCATAGAATACCATTAAAGTTAATGGAAAGTTCTATAGAATGGTTATAAGACCATCTATGTTGTAAGGATCAAAATTTTAGGTAGCTAAGAAACAATACATTCAAAAAAGTAAAAGTGGTTGAAATGCATATGCTAAGGTGGACCTAACTTCAATGATAGGTCTCTCCCTCTATTTGTAATATATATCAAGCACAATACCAATGACCATAATACCTTTACTAACTCACACTTAAAACTAACGAAAGTCTTAACACATAATAATAATGTAAATGACTAAATAACCAATAAGTCTCCCCCTTAAGTTGGAGCATATATATCATATGCTCATAGCTTATTACAAATGAATTTCACTTGAACACCTCCCAAGACTTTAGTGAAAAAATCAGCAAGCTAAAGCTCAGACTTCACATGAATAGTTGTAATGAGTTTCTGTATAAGTTTATCTCAAATAAAGTGGCAATGAACTTCAATGTGCTTTGTCCGCTCATGGAAAATCGGGTTGGAGGCAATATGAACAATAGCTCGATTATCACACATCAACTCCATAAGTTGAGAATATGGAAAACCTAGTTCTTTTGACATGTTTTTCAACCAAACAAGTTTACATGTAGTGTGCGCCATTGTTCTATTCTTTGACTCAACACTTGACCTGGCTACCATAGCTTGTTTCTTACTTTTTGAAGACACCAAATTACCACTAACAAAGATACAATAACCTGTTGGATCTTCGGTCGAAATGTGACTTGGCCCAATCTGCATTTTTACATCCCCGAATATGAGTGTGAACCCGATCCTAATATAAGAGACCTCTCCTTGGTGCACCTTTGATATACCTTGAAATGCGAATTATTGCATCCTAGTGATTTGTTCTCGGAGAATTGAGAAACTGACTCACAACACTTGTTGCGAAAGATATATCTGGTCAAGTAACTGTAGATAGTTGAACTTTCCAACAAGTCTCCATCATTGACCGAGGTTAGGCGACAAATCACCCATGTTTGGCACTAACTTACAATTGGGATTAATGGTTATACAATAGGTTTGGATCCCAACATCCCCGTCTCTTCCTCTGTGACAAGACAGTTCTGGTACGAGATTTTGATACTCCTATACCCAAGAAGTACTTCAATAGTCTCAAGTCCTTGGTTTGAAACTTACTTTGTAGGAAAAACTTTAGGTTTTGGATGTTTCGATCATCTTCACCGGTGATCACAATGTCATCCACACGCACAATAAGCAAAATCCTACCAGATGGTGTATGATGATAGAATATAGAGTGATTACTGCATATCGTTGAAGGCCAAACTCAAGTCTTGTAGTACTAAAATGACACACCATCGGAGGCTAAACCATGCTCTTGGAGATTGTTTAAATCCATACAATGATTTATTAAGCTGACATAATGAGCCTGGTTCCCATTAAGCAACAAATCCAAGTGCATGTTGCTTATATATCTCCTCACGAAGATCACCATGTAGGAAAGCATTCTTCATATCTAACTAATATATAAGCCAATGACAAGTGGTGGCTAAAGAGATGAACAAAAAGTACTGAGGCAATTTTAGTGACCGGAGAGAATTTATCTGAACAATCCAAACACACTTGAGTATATCCTTTAACAAGAAGGCGAGCTTTCAAACGAGCCACAGAATCATTAGGATTGACTTTTACATTGTACACCTAGAGACAACCCATCATAGACTTATCAAGAAGAAGAGGTACCAAATCCTAAGTATCATTATCAAGTAGTGCATGCATTTCTTCAATCATTGTAGTCCTTTACTCAGAATGGGATAAGGCTTCATAAATAGATTTTGGAAGAGCAACAGAAGACATCATAACAAAATTAGAGATTGGATGTTGGGTACATGTGCGTTTACCCTTCTGAACAACTATAGGGAGATCAATATCATGGGAAATAAAATCATCTGACCAAGGAAATAGAGGCACAGTAGCACAAGCTAGAGGAGGCTCTCCTCCTCCCTTGAGTTGCCGTTTGTATACCTGCAAATTGGGATGATCCAAGCGATGCGAAGGACGCAAACTGGATGAAGATATAAGAGGATTGGGCATAGATAATAGGTTTGGATCTAGAAGGCAAGACAGAGGAAGGGACTCATCAAGGTCAATAAAATTCAAGGAATCGGAGTATTATAATGTATACTAAAAAAAGGTGACTTCAGGAGTGATATAGAATTGATGTAAAGTAGGACTATAATTTCGATATCTGTTTTGAGTATGAGAATAGCTCAGATAATACATTTGATAGCATGAGGATCCAACTTATTCATTCTTGAAGTTAATTGATGGGCAAAGGACACTTAACATAATAAATAAGGAGGAAAGGAGAACAAAGGAGCCTTATGGAAGATAACTGAATATGGTATTTTACCACCAAGGATAGAGGATGACATTTTATTGATGAGGGAGCAAGTTGTGAGCACAACATTAGTCCAAAAAACTTTGGGGGACATTTATTTGATACGATTGGGTACAAGTGACATCAAGATGTCTGTTTTTCCAATCTGCAACTACATTTTGTCATTGAGTGTGGGCACAAGGATTGATGGATCATACTGGGTACTGAAGTACTCAGCATTATCTCTATGAAGTATCATGAATGACATATCAAATTGAGTCTTTATTTGGGAATAGAATGCAAAAAAGATATTAAACAACTTGAAACGATCTTTCATTAAATATATTCAAGTCATCCTAGAGTTGTCATCAACAAATGTAACAAAGTAGCAAGCCCCCAATTTTGACATGACACGACTAGGACCCCAAATATGGAAACGGACTAGTATAAAAGGACTAACCACCCGTTTGTCAATCCGGAAAGCAAATGGAACACAATGTTGTTTTCCTAATTGACAAGACTCACGCTCAAGATCATAGTAGTCAAAAGCGCGTTTGAGGTGCGCCTAGGCGTGAGGCGCAATGGGGCAACGAGGCTAGCATCTCATCAGGGCTGAGGTGAGGCAACCTTAAAAAGGTGCAGACAGGCGCACTGAGGCTCTAGGTGCAATGAGTTGCACCTCAGATTTTTGATCTTTTAACTTCATTTTTTTCTTAACCTTTTAAGAAAGAAAACATAGCCTGACTCGAACCAACCCTAGCCGGAGGCTTCGATTCAAACCAGCAAGTGCAGGCCTCGCCTTCGAGCCTTGGAACCAACACAAAACTAGCGGTTTAGGCTTTGTCTTCATGTCTTTGAGCCTTCCCTAGAAAGAGAGCCATCGCAAGAGCCCTCGTCTTTGAGGTTTGAGCCTTTGAACCAGCACAGTCTTCGTCCTCAAGCCTTCAAACGAGCACAAAACACCTTCATCTTCAAGCCTTCGAGCCTTCGCAAGAGCCCTTTGTCTTCGAGGTTCAAGCCTTCAAACCAGCACGACCTTTGTTTTCGAGGTTCAAGCCTTCGAACTAGCACGACCTTCGTCTTCAAGCCTTCCGCCAGCAAGAGAGCCTTTGCCAGAGCCTTCAAACAAGCGAGAGGCTTTGAGCCGTTGAGTCGTCATCGCCAGTCTTCTTGATACGTTAGGTTGCTTCAAACTAGTAAGTCTTCTTCTTCTTCTTCGGTGGCTAGCAAGCTGCCCTTGCTCTTGGCAAGTTATAGATTAACTTGCATTAAGCCACTATGTTGATGCTTTTGGGCCTTTGGCCTGGCAATTTCATTTCCTTTCTAATTTGAAGCTTGAACTCTTGCATGTGTAATTACTTATGTTGAACTATGTTTCTTTCACTTGGAACTTGGTACTAATTGTCATAATTTCTATGTGTTTATGTTTTGGTATTGAATATTTGGCATTTTAAATTATAATATTATACTGATGTGTTTTCATATGTCAATTACCCAATTACCCATCAAATAGGCATTGTGCACAAATTTAAAAATTGTGCGCCTCACCTTTGTGAAGCGAGTGCGTTCGCTTTGCGCCTTGGCTCCAAGCACCCTTTGCGCCTCAATGCGCCTTTGACTACTATGCTCAAGATTAGACACAAAACTCAATGTAGGAACTAGCTATTTCAACTTGTACTAGGACAGAAGACCAAGGCGTTAATGGATTTGAAGTGGTGTAGATATGGCTATGCAAGCAATGGGAGGAGAAGGCGACTCAAAGTAGTGAAGTCCATGAGCCTCACGTCCCGTGCCAATTGTTTTTCTCATCTTCAGATCCTCAATAACCATAGAATCAAGAAATATAGTGACCAAACAATATGGTAACTTTGTAGGCTTACTAACTGACATGAGATTGAAAGGGGATTTAGGATTGTATACTATAGAAGAAAGAGAGATGGAAAGAGTAAGATTTATTGTTCCTATCCCCTTAACAACAATATTATACCCATCAATAAGGGTAATTTGAGGTAGATTTTTAAGATACTAGAGGTCAGAAGAGAAGTTGGTTGCACTTGTTATATGGTCAGTGGCAGCAGAATTGATAACCCAAGGACTAGTGGAAAGGATACCAGGTGACATATAGAAACTGTAGGATTACTTTTTTGGACAAAAGATGCAATGTGATAAGATGCTTGTTGAGACGATTGATATTGTAGAAAACCTTGAATACCTCTCCTCTGATATAGTCATAGTAAGCGGTTCACTCAAACAAATGACTAACAAGGGAACCAAACTTTTGGAATTTGGAAACACCATCTCAAAACTCACAAACTCAAACCAATGATAACAAGATTAATTGTTGGAACAATTGAAACAACCATGAACAAGGTGACCCACCATGAGCAAGTGGCAAATAAATCATTACAAGGCGGCTGTAGCACCAAGAAACTCAGACGCCCCAAGAAACCAACACACGGCACAGGAACAATTGGAGAGGTGAACCACGAAACTACCATGGACAAATCACTGACAAACTTACATAACACTACCATTCACAAAAAAAAAAAAAACAGTTTAAATTGATATTCAAATTGTGAATCGAAATTTCAATTTTGGGAATTGAGAACCAAATCAAATTGTAAGATTCGGTAAATTTTTCAAACTCAATTCTAGATGACATGCATATATTGATATATAATCAACAAGAAAAATAATAAAATTGATTTTAATTTTGATAAAAAAAATCATATTTTATGTGTATACTTTCCATAAACAAGTGAAAAGTAAGAGAATGAGTAAGGAAATATTAATAAATTAGTGAACTTTATCTTGTTTAAGGGAAGCAATCAAGAAAAAGAATTAAAAAAATTGACAACTAAGAAAAAATTTCATGCATATTCTTTCTCAGATTAAAAATAAAAAATAATTTAAGTAAAAATAATGATAATTGAACAAACTACTAGAAGAACTTACCTTTGACCTTTGAATCTTAACATCACAAAGAAACATGAGTACTTGTACTACCACCTTAGCCGGTGAGTGTTCCGCCCCTTCTTCACAATGGTGGAGCACTATACTCCTTTTAAAGCAAAGAATGGTTTTGTGAAGGTAACATAAGACCCAAAGTTCTATTTTCTCCTCTTTTTAAATGCAAAGCTGATGTAAACAAAAATGGGAGGTAATCATGTAAAATTAAAACCGATAAGAAGGAAAGAAATATTGCTTTGGGGGTTTCAAACTATGGGTTTGTCAGGATATGATAGGTCCAAAATATCGAGAACCAATAGATTTAGACCAATTTGATAGATTCACGAGGTGAATCGATAGATTTGACAACAATTCAGTTGATTTTAGTTTCGCTAGTAAGATTCAAATCGATTTAGTGAGGAATTGATATGAATTGAATCGTGAATTATAGGATTTTAACAACTATGACTACCACTGCTCCAAGAGAGTCACCAATGACTTTTACTAACACCGAACAACAAATAACGAATTCCCATGAATGTATGGTCAAAACCAAGATTGGATCTTTGAGCAAAACACATGCCCAACAGCTTGATATTTTGGTATATGGAAGGAATTAGAACATTGAAATAGAAACACAAAAAATCCCACTGCTTCAGACCCAATAAACTCAATAACCATTGATAAAAAGCTTCATGAAGCATCAAACAACCATTACTTGGGTGCTGCACATGAGCAATTAAAAAAGTGAGATCTTTGGACAAAAAAACATCACGAAAAACTCCATCAACATGTTAATAGAGGGATTTGATCACTGCTGGATGATTTCATGTCAAGAACATGCCCAAAAGTAGCTTCATGGCGGCCTTTGACCAGCATGTGAAGGCAGTGGGACACTTCCTGGAGATGGGGTTTCACTGGGGGGGCAGATCACCAGTGTCTGGGTGATTATGGTGTTGTTTTTGCAAAATGTATAGTAGATTTTGTGTTCCTGAATTGGCACTCTCGCCCAGGAAATTTCCAGCTACTGGTCTGACTTCCGGCAGCTGCTGGCTGTTTTCTAGGGCTATAGTGTTGCTGGAAATTTCGTCCATGATGGTAGACATGCAGCAAATTTTGGGTTTTAGGTCTTGGTTTTGATGATGGTGGTAACAATTAGGGTTTAGGTTTCAGAATCATGCTCTGATTCCATGTTGAATAATTGGGTAAAATGGAATGCCTAACTTCAATGATAGGTCTCTCCCTCCCTTTATAATATATGTCAAGTGCAATGCCAATGACCATAATACCCTTACAAACTCACACTTATTACTAACAAAACTCTAGCACATAATAATAATGCCAAATGACTAAATAACCATTAACAAGTGCCAAAATGAGATGCCCCAATTTTTTTCTTTCATTTTTTAATTTAAAAACCTGAAATCTTGGCTCACATTTTATAAGAAACAAATTGGATGGTGTTTTTGTTTGGAAACCCCTCCCAAAATTTGAAATTTCAACTGAAATTTTCAAATTTAATTTTAATTAACATGCTTACCAGCCACCTAAGCCCATGTTTTTATGCCTTCCTCCTAATCTTTTTGCATGAACCAACCTTGACAACATTTTCTAGTCATCAATGGTACTGCCTTTAGCTCCTTACAAATCACTAATTCCTTGTCCATCTCTTTCTTACATTGTCACTTGTGGCTATCTCATTCTTGATTTCGGGCCTCTTGACAACCTAACATTTGAAAAAGAAATGCCTTGATATTTTTCACTTGTAGTTCTTCATATGTTTGCATTTCTTTGATTGACCAATTATTTGTAACTAATTGATATGTGATCATGGGGTGATAAGAGAAATGTTCAATGATAAACTGCTCTTATTGACTTCTTGTCTTGGCCTTTGCTGTAGTTTATTGACCATGCCCTTTTTTATTACTTCAAACAAGTTTACTATTCAAGCAATGTACAAAAGATGTACAAAAGTGTCATTTCATTGTTGAATGACAAGTAACATAGATTGGTTAGACCCACCAGCACTTTTTTTTATTGATAAACAAATGACTAAAGTAAGAGAGAAAGAGAATTAGTAATATAAAAAGAGGATAAGATAATTCATAAGCATATTTTTCACCTTTTTTACACATGTTTATGGACACCTGAACACTAGGAATGACTTGAAGGAATATCAGTATGGGGCTTAATGAGGAAGAGTGAAAAAGGAGAGGGAATGCTTGGTGAGATTTGGTCGTTGTAGGGATTGAGGATATTTTGTAAAGGAAAAAATCCAAAGCCTTTTGTCATAGGGATCGTTTGGAACTACTCACGCAGAAGTGCTTTTCATAAAAAGTGTTGAATTTAAGCCCCCATTTGGGAGCACCTAAAAAAAAGTGCTTATTTATCACTTAAAATATGCACTTTTACAAAAAAAAAAAAATCGCGTTTGACTTGTGCTATAGCAAGCATTTACTACAAAAATGCTTTTGTAGAACCACTTTTTTGAGAATTATTTAAGTTAGTTTTGGTAAGCAATCTAAGGCAGCTTTTTGTCCACTTATAAGTGACACTGTTCATAGGTAGAGTCAATTTTGTAAATATAAGAAAATTTAGTGGCTATTTTATAATTTTAAAAATAAAACATTAGAAGATATTCATTATACTATTTTTATTATGTATTATAATATTAATTTTTAATGAAATATAATTTAATTCTAGAATGAAGAAGAAGAACGATCTATTAATTTTAATTAATAATATTATTTTGCCATAAATTGAAGTAATAATCATATGTTATAAATATAATTTAAAATTAATCAAAAAATAATATTATATTATTTTTACTTAATAAAACTATTTAAATATTAATTAAAAATAATAGTTAATATAATTATTAATTAAAAGTTAACCATATATGATTTTGCTATGCGTTATAACTTATTAATTATTAATAAAATATAATTAAATTCTAGAATGAATAAAAAAGACCATCTATAAATTTAAATTAACATTAAATAAACTAAAATTTTTAATTTAGTTATTAATAATATTTTTAACATAAATTAATGTGATAATCATATGTTATAAATATACATTGATAACAAAATTATTGCTAATTAATAAATAATAATATTATATTAGTAAATAGAAAATATTTAAATTTTAATTAGAAAATTAATATATTTATCATTTAAATTTCTAATTATAAAAATATTAATATTTTTTATTTAAAATATATTCATAAATAATTATATATTATGACATGTTAGTTATTATAATTCAATTCTGGATTCAACAAGAACTATTTGTTAATTTAAATTGACATTAAATAAATTAAAATTTTGAATTTTATTAGTAATATTATTTTTATCATAATTTAATATGATAGTAATATGCTTTAAATATACATTAATAACAAGATTATTGTTAATTAAAAATAAAAATCTTATATAATTTTTTTAATAGAAAATATTTAAATTTTAATTATAAATAATGAAAATAACTATTAATGAAATTGTTAATAAAAATATTAATATTTGTAATTTAAAATATAAAAAAGGCAACCCAGTGAATAAAGCTCCTGTGACATGGGGTCTGGGGAAGGGGTGGATCACGATGGGTCTATTGTAAGTAGCCTTACCTTACATTTTTATAAGAGGTTGTTTTTACACCTCAAACCCTGTGACCTCCTGGTCATATGGTGACAACTTTAGTGTTGTGCCTAGGCTCCCCTTCTTGTAATTTGAAGGGCTAAAGACACTCACGTCCCTTGAGGTTTGGTAAAAAGATATAGACCGCTCTTGAGGTTTCAAAAGTGGCATAGACCTCCCTTGAGATTTTCCAAAAAGACAGAGTTCCCTAAGAAAAACTTGTCTTTTTGCAAAATAAAAGGAAAATATTGTGTCTTTTGGTAAATTTTAGGGGAGGTCCTTGGAGTTCTTGAAACTTCACGGGATGTTTCTGGAATTTTTGAAGCCTCAGGCGAGGTCATTGTTTTTTTGTCAAACCTCTTAGGAGGTCATTGTATTTTGTCCTAATTTAAAAGATATTTAAAAATAATCATATAGCACCCCATAATAAATTTAAGTATCCAAATACCACTTATTTTAAATACAACCAACCACCTATAACTTTTAGCACTTTTCCAATTCAACGCTTATTATCAGCACTTATTAAATTCAACATTTTTTTTTTCCAAAAAATCTTATGTTTAAGTGGTTCCAAACAATCCACTGAAGGTGATAGGAATGCTAAGCACCTGTGCAGTTTTGGAAAATAGTTTTATTTTTCATTTTCAATTTTCTAAAGAATTACAAAAGTGCCATCTTATTTTCCAATTTTGCAAAATTTGTATAGAAAGTTAGGAAACATCTTTTTATCATTTTCTAGCTCTCCTTTACAAAAGTTCAAATATGGAAAAGTTGGCATTTTTGTATTTTTATTAAAAAAAAAACTAGTGATGTAGGATTACTAATGGAGGGAAGAGAGAGACAGACATAGAGACAGAACAGGAACTGAGATGAGAGAGAAAGAAGGAGGAGGAGGAGGAGGAGGAGAAACAGGCATCCTGTGGGAGAGAGAGAGAGAGAGAGAGAGAGAGAGAGAGAGAGAGAGAGAGTGAGAAACTGCAACAGTCTGATTTCAAAATGATTTGACTGTACAGTAACTTGCATGTCTACACTTATACCGACTACTAACGAAAACACATATTACATAAAAGCCCCAATAAAAGAAGAAATTTCAAGACATCCCCAAAGTACTTAAATATGCAACAAACCTAAATTAATTAAACTTATAAAATTACCAGAGTTTTCCCAAACTAAAATATAAGAACGTAACGACAATAAAAAAAATCTAAAGTTCTCCATTGGTGGTTCCCCTTGTTAGAGAAAGCCCTACCTCAAGCTCTAAAATGGCATAGTAGCTTTAACTCTATTAGTAGGAACAAGGGAGGAGGCTTGATCTGCATTGCATCATCAATCACCATTGGAGAATATGTAGAAGATCCTCCAACTGCAAGTAGCATAGAAAGCTGCAATGTCTGATAAAATAGCAAGTTATCCAAACAAGGAATAAATTTAATATCCAAATCGATTGGCGGTTGAATCTTGCTATTCATTGCAAGCCTCAACAACCAAGATCGGTGACAAGTCAAAGTCCATCTTTAGCCTCGGGGCTCCAACAATGCTTAGGGTCGCTAAAGACATGTCTACGACCCCATTTTGAGAAGATTCATGACTTATATCCACAGAAGAATAAAAATACTGTACTCTAGTTATATGCAAATCAGTTTTAGTCATGATACTCAATATGTAACAATTTGAATTGGCACTTCTAGTATTTGATTGTTTATGAATAGTGTTATTTTTTTTTTGGCTTCTTTTTAGTTGCACACTTTTGGAATTTTTTGGGGAATTTTGTTTTTTGACACTCCAAAGGTACTGCAGAAACTGCCCATTTGCAGTTGTTTTTGCTGAGTACTAGAGGATGTCTTGTCCTCCAAAGCTAATTTTTATTTCTTTTCTGATGGATGACTTTTTCTTATAAAAACATAAAATTCTAATAAATTTAAGCCGATAAGTTATATTGCATAACCTGATGTTTAAGACTAAAATATTATAAGCATAAAATTTATCATTTAAAAATATATTATTAACAACTTGAAGATGACAAAAACTAGAAAAGAAATGGTTGAAGTTCAACGATGTAGAAAAGAAATATCAAATTACTAAATATTATCAAAATAAATAAATTTTTTTACCAAACATTCCTCATAATTTTTAATATTACAAAAATTAGATAATTCATTAATTTGTATTGTTATTGCCCTCTTCATATTTTATAATATTCTCCCCTATTCTTCATTGAGCTGATTGGGATTGATTTACAAGTGGAGGGAGAAAATGAAAACAATTTAAAAAAAAAAAATAAATATAAAATTATTAATGTAGTAGTCCTAGCAGTTATTGCATAATGATAGCGATCTGTAGCAGGCATAGCAGTTGAAGCAGCTGCAGTTTGTAGCATCAGTTAGAGTTGTGATTTTTATTCCCATCATAATAGCAGTTTGTAACCATTCTAGGACCCCAAAAATATGTAGCCACAGTTTCTAATCTACCATTTATCTCATGTCCACTATCCCCGTTAATGGTTATTTTGGTCTTTTAGCATTATTAGTGTGTTAGTATTATGTTAGTGTGAGTTAGTAAGGACATAATGATCATTGGTATGCACTTAACATATATTATTAATAGAGGAGAGATCTATCATTGTGATTAGATGGTTGGAAGGGGGCTTTTTTTCTTTAAGGGGAAGAATAACCTTGATTCAGGCTCGTCTTTCTAGCATTCTGTTATATTTCTTGTTTGTTTTTAAGATTCCGGTGGGGATTTCTAGCAAGCTTGAGAGAATCATGAGAGACTTTTTGTTGTCTGGTGCGGGGGATCACAGGGACCAGTACCACTTAGTTAGCTAGGGTGAGGTTTGTAGGTCAAAAAAGGAGGGGTGGGTCTAGGGAAGTTGTCCAAAAACACGGTTCTTTTAGCTGAATGGGTATGGCACTTCCCTTTAAAAGAATTGTCCCTTTGGCATAGAGTAATAAGAAGCAAGTTCGGGTTAAATGAGAATGGGTGGGATACCAATGTTAATTTAAGATTTTCTTAGGGGAGTCCGTGGAGGTCCGTGTCTCAGATTTAGTCATTTTTCACCCCTCACACTAAACTTGAGGTTGGAAGGGGTTCTCAAATCCATTTTTGGAAAGAACCTTGGTTATCCACTTCTTTCCCTTGTCTCTTTAGACTGATTTTTGAGCAAAATAGAGTCGTATCATTCTTTGTTGGGGATTTGAATAGCCCATTTTTTTCTAGGAATCTTCATTTTAGGAGATCTATTAATGATAGGGAGATGATGGAGTTTTCTTCTTTGTTATCTCTATTGAATGGGAGTAATCTTTCTTTGGGGAGGGATATTTGGTCCTGGTCTTTGGATCAGTTAGGAGTGTATTCTTGCAAAATCTTTTCTTGAATCTCGACTCCCAACTCTTTTTTCCCACTCTTATCATTTCATCTAGAAATCCAAGGCTCCTCCAAAAATTAAGGCTTTCACTTGGTTGGTTTGCTTAGTAAAATTAATGCTAATAACTTGCTGCAAATTAGGAGGCCTTTGAAGTCTCTCTCTCTTGATGTATGATATGTGCTTTGCTACAAAAATTCCAGTACAGCTTTTTCATCTTCTTTTGCACTGAATTTTCTTGCAGGATCTGGAATAAGCTTTTTGGTATTTCAGGAGAGAGCTGGTTTGTGCTTCTTCGGTGAATTGTTAGCTACCTCTTTTGCAGGCTTTGGAAGATGGAAAGAAAGGGCAGTTCTATGGAAGTGTGGGATACTTGCAGTTTTATGGCTGTAATGGTTGGAGCGTAATTATTCACTAGGAAGAAATTAGATTGGGTGCTGGTTTGGGATAAAATTCAGTATTTGACCCCACTACAGTTCGTTGGTTTGGGATTCTTCAGAGGAATTAGTTTCCAGGAGTTACAAAGAGATTGAAGGAACCTATTGGCTTGTTGATCTTCCCTTTTTTGGTTATTTATTAGTTGTTGTTTTCTTCTGGAATGTTTCAGGCTTTCTTCGAGTGATGTCTCACTCTCCCTCATGTAAATTATCTTCCGATTAATGAAAATTTCTTTTGCTATTGATAAAAAAGGCTTCAACATTGTATCAAAGCAAGATGCAACCTAAACCCTAAGCCTCATAGCCACCGCAAAAACCAAACCCTAAACCTCAAACCCACCACCAAATCAAACAATAAACCTCAAACCTGCTGCTATAGAAAATCATAACCACTACCAAAGACCAGAAGGCAGGCCAGGAGTTGCTGGAAAAACATAGTTGGTGCCGGGAAAAAAATTGGACGCTCCTTCCCTTTTAGAAACTCAAAGAAACACTCCATATTTTGCAAAAAAAAAACCACATAACTCTCCACAGAACTTGCTGATCTATCTATCTACCAAATTTCACCACCTGTGGGACCCAAATGCACCGTCATGCACCGGTTAGAAGTCAACAGCTCCAAATCCGCATGCTGGTGCATGAATGTGTTCTCACAAGTTTTTTGCTCCAATTTCTTCTAGAATGCCCTAAATACTCCCATAATCACAATACAAAGGTATTGGTCATGTATTTTGATAAAAAATTTAAGTTTTTTTCATTGTTTTCTTGTAGCACCTTGTAGTGGTTGTTTGATACTGATAGGGAAGTGTGTTGGCTTCTTGGTGATGTGGCAGCCTTATGCTAGTTGATTCATGACTTATTCATGGTGATCACTTTGTCCGTGGTTGTTATGCTTAACCTTGTTATCATTAGTCTAAGTTTGTGAGTGTTGAAATGGAGCCCTTGAATCCCAAAAGTATGTTTTCTCCATTCTTGCCACAAATAACAATTGAGAAGTTAGATGGAAAGAATTATGTACAATGATCTAAGGCTACCAAGATTTATTTGACAGGCCTATGTAAATCGGAACACTTGTTTCAATTTGGGCCTAGCAATGACAAAAGGAAAGAAGTATGGGTTCAAGAAGATGCATTGATTCTCTCCTTATTATGGAACTCAATGGAGCCCCCATATTGCACAAATCTGCATACATTTGGATGTATATAAGGAGATTTGGTATTATGTCAAGCTCCTATATTCTAGTAACATTACGCATATGTACGATCTATTAATAGAGTACCTTCAGCTACAACAAGGAGATAGGAGTGTCACATGGTACTTTGCTAAGATCAAGTGTATCCATAAGGAGCTTAACATTGTACCTATAACTGCTGATGTTCGGGAGATGCAAAAGCAGGAGGGAGTAATGACACATTTCTTCAGGTTCTCTAGCAGGTTTGAAACTTGCTTTTTGAGGTAGTCCAGTGCCAAGTTCTTGGTAGTGCAAAGTTTATATCCTTTGTCGATGTTTATTCTTGTGTATTTTGTGCTCCTTCTAGTAGACATTCCCCAATCCTTGCATCTAGTGTTTCAATCCCTGGTTCTACGAGGACTACTTTTGTTACACAAGATGGTTCTGGTTTCCAACCAAGCAGAACTTGAAGAGATGCAATGGGAAGGGAAGCTTGTTGGGATGCTTCACAAGTAATGCTTTTGGGCCCCAGTGGGGAGTAGCATGCACTATCTATGTCAAAGGAAGAGTATTCCAAATTCTAGCAATATCAAGCATCCCAGCAAGCTTCCCTTCCTATTGCATGCCTTGCTCAGTTAAGTGACCTTATAGCTTGTTTGTCGTCCAGTACGTCTCATCCTAGACCTTGGGTTATAGTTTCTGCTACGACTAATGATATCATAGGTATACCCAATTTCTTCTATACTCTCCAGTAGCCTAATAACTCACCTCACACTATTCTTGTTGATTGGTTCACCATTGTCATTAAGGAAATAGGACTGTAAATAATTCCACTTCCTTTATTTCTTTTCCTTCGATTTTGTAAATTCCCAAGTTGCTTTCAATCTTATATTTGTAAGATCACCGAATGCATGAACTTTTTAGTGGTATTCTTCCCTAATTCTGCGGCCATTTAGGATTTGAAGATGAGAAAGATGATTGGTGGGGGGGGGGGGGGGGGGTGAAGTTGGGGGACTTTACCATTTTGAGTTGTTATCTCCTTTCTATCGGATGCACTGTTGCTGCCACACCACTCCAAATCCATTGTCGCATTGGTCGCCCTCTTTGGAAATATTAAAACTACTAGTTCCTTTTTTGAGTCGTGTGTTTGGTGTTGAGTGTGTCTTGTAAGTTGGGAAAGCATCATTCTGTTCCTTTTACTTTCTTTTATGTTAGTTCATATGATTTTTGGGGTCCTAGTTAGGTTGTTACCAAGATGGGTACGACTTATATGAGGTGTGTTTAACTGGTTTCCTTTTGGTATTTGGTATATGTTTGTTTTTTTTCTTTTGTTTGATTTGATGCGTGGGGTGTTTTATTGGTTAGTAGGTCCTTGTTTAGATTTGTTTGGACTTGTAGTCCTATTTTGGTTGGATGTTGGTGTTGTTTTTGGGAGGCTTTTAAATATATATATTTTTTTCTATATGTAAGCTCCCATTGCTTATCTTGTAGCAACGGTATTTCTCCACCAAAAGTGAGGGTTTATCAATAAATAAATGGAGGTGCCGCCCTTCTTCTTTAAAACAAAAAAAAAAGAAAAAAAGACTTGACCCTATTCAATTAGGGCTGCAAGCAAGCCGAGCCAAGCCAAGCTTCAATATGCTTAGGCTTGGCTTGGCCAAGTGGGGGCTTGGCTCGGCTTGAGGTAAAAGATCAGGCTTAAGCATTGCTCGATATTAATAATATTGGCTTCAGCTTGAGCTTAGGCTCAACTCATTTGCGTGCTCGGGCCGAAATTTTATAAATGGCCTAATAATAATAGTTTCATCCACCTGTTTTGTTTGGGTCAAGATTTGTGTTTTTCTCCTTGGGCAGTTGGCAATTGGACCAATATTGGACTCTTGGGATTAGGCCAACTTAATGAGCATGTTAGTAAGCCCATTATCGAGCCCCTTAGCGAGCCTAATAAACAAGCTCATTCGAGCTAGTTATCGTGCCACTCACGATCCCAAACAAGTCAAGCCTGACTGTGCTCACGCTTGGATCGTTTACAAACCAAGTCTAAAATTTAGGCTAGAAACTTGCTCATTTAGAAAATAAATGAACCCGAATGAGCCCTTACTGAGTCGAGCTCTCGGGCTACTTGTGAGTGGCTTGGTTCATTTGCAGCCCTATATTTAATAAAGATCGATTTGTGTTATTTCATATCATTTTTTGCCTTTTTTTTTGAAATAATACTCAGTTTGGTTTGCCTGTTTAGGTACTTCATAATGCTAAAGAGTACTTTAGTATCAATTCACTACTTATATGACTTAGTTTGGTATTGTTCATCAATCATCCTATGCCCATGCTTTGAAACAAAATGGGGTTGCAGAGAGGAAAAATAAACATATCCTTGAAGTCACTCGTACCTTACTTTATCAAATGCATGTTCCTAAAGTGTTTTGAAGTGATGTTGTACTCATTGCTTATTACCTTGTCAACAATATGCAATATCCTCTATTCTTGGTGGTAAAATTTTCTATTTGTTCTCATCCCTAATGCTCCGATGCTCTCTTTACCTCCCCATATATTCAAGTGTGTCCTTTGTTCATCAGCTACCCCCTAGGGGTGGATAAGTTGGACCCTCGTGCTTAAAAATGTGCCTTTCTAGGCTATTCGTGTTTTCAAAAGGGATATCATTGTTAGAATCTTACTTTGCGTCATTTTTTTGTCTATGTCGATGTCACCTTCTTTGAGTCTACACCATACTATTTTCAATCCTCGAGTGCTTCTAACCTTAATAAGTCTTTTACTCTGCCTAATCTTTTAGATTTTAATTTTTTGTCTTTATCCAGTCGTCCGCCTATGTCTCCATGTGGTTTTGAGTCCTCATTGTCTCGATTGTTCTAATTTGCAGGTGTATTCATGATGGCTGGTCCACAGAAGAGAGTCCCCTCCAACTTCTACCACTATCCTTTAGTTTACTTGTATGATGATCATATTTCCCACGATGTTGATTCTCCCATTGCTATTATCAAAGGTAATGCACATGTACACAACATCCCATCCCCATCTTTGTTTGCTTTGACTTCTTGTCACTCTCTTACTATTGTTTTGTTACTACTTTACTCTGTTGCCCTTCTTAATTTTTTTTCTAAATCCTCAGCCCACTTTGGGTGGAGGAACGCAATGGTTGAAGTGGTGAGTGCACTACAAGAAAATGATACTTGGGAGTTGGTATCTCTTCCTCACGATGAGTTTATGGTTGGTTGTTGCTGGGTATGTGCTATAAAAGTCAACTTTTGATGGTTCTCTAGCTCATCTGAAGGCACGTCTTGTTGCTAAGGGTTTGGTTTGGATTATTTCATTATATTCTTCCTAGTGGCCAAATTTACATTACTATGTTTGTTCATCTCCTTGACCACTCGTCATCGGCCTCTGCATCAATTAGATGTGAAGAATTCTTTCTTACATAATCTTGAGGAGGAGGTCTATGGAGCAATCCATTGGGTTTGTTGATCAAGAGGCTGGCTTAGTGTGTTGACTAAGAAGTCATTATATGGCTTAAAACAGTCTTCCAAGGCATGGTTTGGTCAATTCAATGCGTATTTGAATTTGGCCTTCGAAGTTTGTAGTGGATCGTGATTATATGTTTTATTGTCATACTCCATTTGGTAGGATTTTGCTTATTGTGTAGGTGGATGATATTGTGATTATTGGTGATGATGATCGAAGTATGTTGGGCCTAAAACACTTTCTGTAGGCTATGTTTTAGACTAAAGATTTGAGACCATTAAGGTACTTATTAGGTATGGAAATATCCAAATTATGTATGGGAACCATTTTGGGGAAGTGTTTTCTTGATCTTTTGGATGAGATTGGGCTATTGGGATCCAAACTTGATATGTTCATGGATCTTAATAGCAAGTTAGTGCCTAATATGGGTGATTTGTTGCCCAACCCAGAATGGTATTGGATACTTGTTAGAAAGTTGATTTTTCTCACAATCTCGTCGCCAGATATATCTTTTGCAACAAGTTTTGTGAGTCAATACCTGGATCCCCTAAAGACAAGTCATTGGGATGTAGTAATTCACATCCTGAGATATCTCAAAGGTGTAGTTGGGAGAGGTCTCTTATATCAAAATCAGGGTCACACAAATATTTAGGGATATACTGATGTAGATTGGGCTGAGTTACCTTTCGATAAATGACTATGACTGGGTACTATATCTTTATTAGTGGTAATTTGGTTTTGTGGGAGGATAAGAAACAAAATATAGTGGCTAGGTCAAGTGTTGAGTCAAAGATAGAGTCGTCACATACTACATGTGAACTTGTTTGGTTGAAAAATGTATTGAAAGAACTATCTTTTCCACATTCTCGGTTTGTGGAATTGATGTGTGATAATGCTTTTCATATTGCCTTCAACCTGGTCTTCCATGAGTGGATAAAACATGTTGAAGTTGTTTGCACTTTGTCCAAGAGAAACTTATGTGAAGACTGATGCGCAGGTTGTTGACTTGTTTATTAAGGCTTTGGTGTGGGGGAAATCTATGCTTCAACTTGAGGGGGAGTGTTAATATTTTGGGTCTTTTAGCATTATAATTGTGTTAGTATCATGTTAGTGTAAGTTTGAGGGTATTATGATCATTGGCATAATTAGCATATATTATAAATAGAGGGAGAGTCCTATTATTTTGATTAGGTCTTTCAGTTCAGCAAATACTTCAACAATCCCCATTCTTATTAGTGCAAAGAGATTAGAGGGTATTTGGAGGAGGGATCTATGTGCTTTTGCTTTTTTGGGTGGGGGAGAGAGGTGTTGAGTTGTTTTTTCTGTGGAATCTTTATGTATGGGCTGCTATGTTCATACCACTTGTCTCATCCAATGGGAAGGTTTTGGTTATTTAAAAACTTGTTTTTTCTTAAGTAAGCACTCATGGAGATGTGGCTTTGGAGGTTCTTGCACGGAAAAGAGAATTTTTGGAGGTTTGTAATCAAGGCGGAGTTGTTGGAGCATGGGGTGGATTAGACTAGGTGGATTTCCAAGGAGAGTAGATTGCCCATCTCTTTCTTTCTTTCTTTCTTCTTCTTCTTTTCTTTTTATTTTTTTTCTTTTTATTTTTTTTTGGAGGGAGGGGGGGTTGAAAAGTAATAAAAGACAGGTCTGGAGTTCGGTTCGAGCCTAATTTGAGAGGTGGGAATGGTGTTTCAATCCTTTTCTGGCATGATTTGTGGTGCACAATCTCCTCCAAGGGTGCAACTTGCTGGGATTTTTCTGTGTTTTCCAACGACAATGCTTTGGTTAGTAGCAGTGTGAAGGTGAGAAGCATTTGGGAGACTTGATCCCGAACCTTTAGATCTGGAAGGGAGGATTTTTTGAGGCTGTTTAGTGCTCCGAGGGAGCTTTACTTGTTTGGAAGAAGAAGATAATGTGGTGTAGGTCTCTATGGTGGGAATAGTGTATTTCCAAAGTTTTTAATGGGAAACTATTGTAAAATGTGGCTAATCTGTGCAAGTTGGCCTTCCCCTGGGGAGCTATTTGAAGACATGAAGACAAGACCCCCTTGAAGTACTTTATTTTTAGCCTGGGATGCAACTTGGTAGAAAATTCTTACCCTTGATGAAATAAGGCACTTGTATTGTGAACTGATGTTTCCTGTGGTAAAGAGCAGGGCCAGTTATCCAATCATTTGCTTTTGCAATGTCTCTCTGGGTGAAGAGCCTTTGGAACTAAGTATGTGCGGCAGCAACAGTGATGACCAAGCATTATGTACCACTAGGTGGGGTAGGCTATATTAAATTCATGAAATTTTTCTGCAATTCTACATGATCTCAAGAAATATTTTAGGATGGAGTGTCGTGAAGTCCTGCTTTGTACCTTTTTTTTTTTTTTGGGTAAAAGAGGGTGGCACCTTCAAGTTTTATTAGAAAACCCCTCATTTATGGCAGAGGAATACTGTGGTTCCAATCTTGAGACTTTAGGACAACAAAAGCAAACTCCAAGACCCTAAAACTAACTTAACCAACATAAACCAAACCAAAAAACCAAAGACCAGCAACCAAACAAAAAAACTAAGAACTAAACAACTATAAGTGGAAAACAAACAAAACTCCAGAAGATAACACAAAACATCATGAGCGCAAAGAAGGAAAACCCAACAAATCCAATCGAATCATTCCCCTGACTTGCTGAGAAGATCATCCTGACAACTATATGATTGAGAAATACCAGATTTTCCTTGTTTGGCAAAGAAATTTGTACTTTTATTTGCCTCCCTGTAAACATGTTCCACTTTGAACTGTATGCCTCTCAATGCTAGCATAAGCTCTTCCCACAATTCCCATAAGTTCCAAACCGAGCACTTCCTAGAATTTATCCACTGAACCAACAAAGCAGAGTCCTACTTTGTACCTTGATTCAAGCTACTTAAGGTCTACATTCCCCCACCCATTACAGCCTCTGTCAACTAAATTACCTCCTTACTAGAGCATTATTTGGTCTTGTTGCAAATGCCCAAATCGCCAAAGCATCTTAGCCGCTCCTCTTTTCTCATGAGTGCTATTCCTAGCTTAATATGAATGTATTCGTTGCTCGTTTTTAATTTTTCACAGTTAAACCATGCATCAATCTTGTATATGTCATAATGTCATTTAAATTTTCTGTCATGGAGAAAGAGTTATACACTTGAAGGGGGTTCTAAGGTAGGCCCACAACATGGAACTGTGGGATGCTATCCCTTTTGTGCTGTTTGGCTCATTCAGAGAGGAAGAAATCTGGGGCTTTCAAATAAAGGCGTAGTGTCCAGGGAGAAGAAAGAGATCGCTCATAAGTAAACCACTTTAGGTTGTTTAGAGATTTTCTCATCATCTTGTAAACTTTGTTGATAGGATATGCTGCAACAATTACACCTATTGCACATGGGTTGCTTGCCCTTCAGTTGTTCTCTTAATGTATTGTCATATTCCTTACTGATAAAAAGTCAAAAAAAAAAAAAAAAGAGTAAATTCAAGAAAGTCTTTCATGTTCTGACTCCCCTTTTCTGACTTCATTGAAAGCAAGGTTCTATGTGCATATTTTAAAAATAATTTTTTGAGCAGCATACCTTCTTAAAGTTAGTTACTGAGTATTGAAGATAATTAGCTGGTGGTGCTCTATTATGATTGAAGTTCCACATTAAAGATCACCAAAAGTCTCATCAGGGAGTTTTTCCAAACCACCCCCTAACCCAGCAAAAAGTCTCTGAGATTCACTTATAGAGCTCTCTGGTCTTAAATTCGGCTGCATCTCCCCCTGCCTCACTCTGCAGCATTTAAGCAATTTACTGAGGGCTTAATTTGGCCTGGTAATGTGAGTAGTTATAAGCCCCCCTTCATGCTCAGATACCACTTATGCTTTGTTTGCTGAAGTAAATATCATTTTAAAGATTCCTGTATAGAAAACACTGAAGAAGTAATGTTATGGTGAATTCTTGGTCTAAACAAACAATATTTCTATGCAGGACCTTTATAGAAATATGCTGAGGAGCGGCAACTCTCAAGATCATCATTCCATCTCTAATGCATCTGCCAACTTCATGGCGGGTGCTGCTGCTGGCTGTACCACATTGGTTATCATCTACCCGCTTGATATTGCACACACTCGCCTAGCAGCTGACGTTGGAAGAACCGAGGCCCGTCAATTCCAAGGGATTTACCATTTCCTGAGTACCGTATGCAAAAAAGATGGGATTGGGGGGATTTACAGAGGGCTCCCTGCTTCACTACATGGAATGATTGTTCACCGGGGCGTTTACTTTGGTGGCTTTGACACAATAAAAGAAATTATGTCCGAAGAATCAAAGCCAGAGTTGATGCTGTGGAAGCGATGGCTGGTGGCTCAAGCAGTCACAACATCAGCTGGATTTTTGTCATATCCGCTGGATACAGTTAGGAGGCGGATGATGATGCAGTCTGGATCTGATGAGCCAATGTATCAAAGCACCCTTGACTGCTGGAGGAAAATATATAGGATGGGGGGTATAGCTTCATTTTACCGTGGCGCAGTATCAAATATGTTTAGGGGTACTGGTGCTGCCGCCATTCTGGTTTTGTACGATGAGATCAAGAAATTTATGGATTGGGGAGGATTATAGCAGGGAAAAAAAAGTTAAATTAGAGTGAAAGAGGCAATGAGAGTTACAGAAACGAAAACTGTGGAAGCTTAAATAGCTCAATATAGCTGGATGCATATGTACAAGATAACATTTGTTTGCCATGTTGGTTTTTTGAGGCTCTGGCAATATACGCCTTGATTTTTTGCTTACAAATAAAGGAGAAAAGCTCGGTTGAAATTCACCTTTCTTATGCTACATATCATCTGTTTTCTTTTCTTATGCGTGCATTGCTCTTCCTGTTGGCTCGGAATACTGGTGCAACTATGTTAGAAAGTTTGATGGGAACTCATTTTTCCTTTTCCTTTTTTGAATATAATCTTTAAACAAACTTATTTAACACCCTCCCGCCCCACACCCCCCCCAAAAAAAAAAAGACACAGCTCAGGGATTGTGAGCTGTATCTGTTTTACGTGTTGTATCTTTCCAAAGCTAGAAATGTTCTCAGTTTTACTTTTTCTTCTTGTTGCTGTTAGAGTGAGGAGTTTCTTTCTTGTACGTTTGTAAACAGCTGTTTACATAGCACATGTAATCAAATCCTTTTCTCATTCTTTTTTTGGTTGACCGAGGAGGCGAGGACCTACTCTGGTGTTAATATCCTGAATGATTTGGTTACAAATCCACTTTGACAAAATATATCATTGTTTCATGCCATTCAAGGGTTGTTCAGGAGGTAAATTCAAGGTTCTTAAGATTTTAAGTTTTGAGAGTTGAGATTTTATTTGAAATAATACCTCTTCATATTTCAGCAGAGAATGATAGTGGGGTAGGCTAGATTAGTCGAGTGTTTTAAAGGTTTTAGACACCATCCCAATTCATGATACAATGCTTTGGATCATTTGCTATCCTTCAAACCCATTTTAAGAAAAAATTACGGGTCAATTTGTACCTGTACACACTTTTTTATCTCCCTTCATGTTCTGAATAGTGATTAACTTGCCTTGTTTCGTACTTAGAGAAGTAGATTTCTTAAAAAAAAAAAAAAAATGCATTCAAGCAACTTGTTCAACAACAACAACAAACAAAATCAAGCCTTAATCCCACTAAGTGGGGTCGGCTATATGAATCCTTGTCCGCCAATTTATACAATCATTGATCATTTCTTTTGATAGATTCAAGGATATTAAATCCTTACTATCTCCTCTCAAGTTATTTTAAGTCTATCCCTACCCCTTCTACTGCCCACCATAGTAACTAAGTCACTCTTCCTCACAAGTGCATTATGTGGCCTACGTTGCAAGTGTCCATACCATCTGAGTCGTCTCTCCTTTATCTTATCTTCTATAGGAGTTATACCTAACTTACCACAAATATCTTCATTCCTTAATTTATCTTTCAATGTTATACTACTTATCCATCTAAACATTTTCATCTCGATAACTTTTACTTTTTGGGGCAACTTTTACTTTTTGGATATTATGTTTTTTCGCCGCCCAACATTCCAATCCATATAGCATAATTGGTCTTATAACCGTCCTATAAAATTTCCCTTTCAATTTTAAGGGTATTCTTCAATCACATAGTACACTTGAAGCACTTCTCCATTTTACTCAACCTGCTTTAACTTTATGCATTACATCATCTTCAATTTCTTCTTCATCTTACATAATAGATCCAAGGTATCGAAATCTACAAGTGCTATTTATTTCTTCATCATCAAGTTTAACTTTGTCTCCAATATTCCTCCAATCATTACTAAAATTACATTTCATATATTCTGTTTTATTTCTACTTATCTTAAAGCCTTTAAATTCCAAAGCTTCTCTCCATAATTCTAACTCAGCCTATACTTCGTCCCCAATTTCGTCAATTAATACAATATCATCTATAAACAACATACACCATGAAACTTCCTTTTGAATACTCCTAGTCAATTGGTCCATTACTAAAGTAAAAAGATAATGACTCAAAGCAGATCTTTGATGTACACCTATGGTAATTGGAAATTTTCTAGTTTCTCCATCTATAGTCCTTACACTAGTCATTACTCCATTGTACATCTCCTTAATGACATCGGTATACCTACAACATACACCATTTTTTTTCTAAAACCTACCATAGAACTTGCTTATATCATATGCTTTCTCAAGGTCAATAAATATCATATGCAAGTCTTTCTTCTTTTCTCTAAACATTTCCATTAATCTTCTTAAAAGATAAATAACTTCTGTGGAAGATCTCCCAGACATAAAACCAAATTGATTTTTTGAGATCTTTGTTTCTAACCTTAATCTTTGTTCAACTACTCTTTTCCTTAGTTTCATCGTATGACTCATAAGTTTAATTCCATGATAGTTATTACAATTTTGAATATCTCCTTTATTTTTGTATATAGGTATTAAAGTGCTTTTCTTCCATTCATCTAACATTTTCTTAGTTTTTACAATTTAATTAAATAAATTAGCTAACCATATAATTCCGTTATCACCCAAGCATTACCAAACTTCAATTGGGATGTTATCTGGTCCTATAGCTTTCACATTTTTCATTTTTTTAGTGCAAACTTAATTTCGTTAACTCTAATTTTGCGAATAAATCTTATATTTTTAATCTTTTCCTCATTTGAAAATACTAAGTTTAAGTCTTCTATTTGGTTTTCGTTAAACAACTTACTAAAGTAACTTCACCATCTTTCTTTAATATCTTCGTCCTTAACCAAGATAATATCATCCTCACTTTTTATACATTTTAAATTTCCTAAGTCCTTGTTCTTCCTTTCTCTAGCTTTAGCAAGTTTAAATATATTTCTTTCCCATTCTTTTGTACCTAATTTATCATACAAACTAAAAGATCTATATTTAGCTTCACTAAAGGCCCCTTTTGCATCTTTTCTTGCCTCCTTATATTTTTCAAAGTTATCTCTGTTTCTACATTTTTGCCATGTTTTATACCAAATTCATTTTGTCTTTATGATTTTTTGTTCATCTTTATCCCACCACCAACTCTCTTTCCTATTCGAGAATCTTACTTTTGATTCACCTAAAATCTCTTTTACTATCTTTTTAATACAGCTAGCTAATATATTGCAAAGAGTATTTGTATCTATTCCATCCTCTATGGTCCAATCCCCATCTTTGATTATTTCATCTTTAAATTTTATTATATTTTCTCCTTTTATGTTCCACCATCTAATTCTCCTACACTAATTTATTTTATTAGTTTTCTTTCATTTTTTTAATACATATATCAAACACTAAGACTTTATGTTGTGTGGTTAGGCTTTCACTTGGAATAACTTTACAATTTTTTGCATGATAAACGATCTACCCTCCTAGTTAAAAAAAATCTTTTTGACTTCTATTTTGTCTACTTTTAAAGGTTATTGTAGAGACCCTAATAATTATCGTAATTTAATAATAGAAGGAGGAGAGGAAAGAAGAATTAAAGAAGGAATTTAACAGGGTCTCATCGACGAACATAGAGAAATCATCGACGAGCACACATAAGGGGCTTGTCGACGAGGACGTGTCTCATCGAAGAGAAAATACCGAGAGGATACACCATAGTTCTGAATTTCGTCGACGAGGAGTGAGCATTCGTTGACGAACTTCCTTCTTGACCTTGTTGACGAAGGCCAGTGTATATATAAGCCTAAACATCATTTTTGGCCGAAATTCACGCACAAATTTCTCTCTCTCTCTCTCTCTCTCTCTCTCTCTCTCTCTCTCTCTCTCTTGTTTGACCCATTCTCCTTCTCTCTAAGATTTTGGGCCGGATTCTCGCCGGTTCGACAATCTGAAGCCACCACGACACTCTTGGGAAAGTTCTCTACAAATCTGCTGGAGTGGATCGTCGGTGGAGCTGTCTTGAATTTCATCCCAAATTCAAGGTAAGACTTTTTATTTGAAATTTGGCTTTTCCATAGTTATAAGAAATGCTGTACATAGAGAAATATTGAAATTTTGTTCTGGAAGATGTTATTTTCAGGGTGTTGAATGGGAAACCCTGTGGGTGCAGGATTAAATCTTATAAGGACTTTTCAGTTGTCGGGTAAGGGAATAAACTAAAACAGTTATTTTTCATGAAAATTTATTATTAATTATTAGAAAATTAATTTTTAGAAAGCATGTATTATTAATATGAATAGATTGGTAAAAATGCATATTTGGGAAAATACTGATGTTATACAGGAAATATGGTTTTAGAAAGGAAATTATGGTTTTATTCAGTATTGTGTGACATGAATATTATTTTACGCAAATTGTATTACGTTAAGGCAATTTTATAAATAAAGTATGTTTCAGTGATTTTTAGAAATTATAGAATAATGCAGTACAATATGATTTTAGAATACATGATAAATAATATATTTATTCAGATCAATATGTATGAAATGTTAGGCACAAGACCGTGATTGATAGCTGGCGTAAGGTCGTATATTTATGTATGTTTTCGGCGCTAGGCCGTATTTATGAATGATTTCGGCACAAGACTGCAGATATGAATGTAATCGGCGCAATGCCGCAATTATTTATGTTATTACAGAAATCAGGAAATGTTGTCAATGTATTTACGTTAAACAGTATATTATCATGTATTATATGTTATTAGAACCCAGATGATAGTTCAGTTCAGTTTCAGGAGCACAATATTGTAGCTATACAGTTCAGATTATTATAGTTCATACTTGGGCTAACTATTCCTGCAAGTAGAGGGGGTGGGAGATGGATGGTCGATGTGGCTTTCAGTGTAGAGTTGTAGACGTCCACCTAATAGTTTGGACTAGGATGTGGTGGGCCCATCGTACTTACATACATTTTTGACTTGTCAGTGGTCGGCCAGCCATTATCGGGTCCTGCCTTCGAGCTGCACAACCCGTCACGGGAGGTAATACATGACATCAGCTAGTTATACATCCTGTGTATTACTAGTTATATCAGACAATTCATGAACAATATGATTTATTAGAATTATGAAACTATATGTTTATTCAACTATGTTATGATTAGTGTTATCTAGTATGTGAAATGTACTGTATATCTACTATATCATTAAATATTCATGTTGTCACACAACCGTATTTAGTTTATTTTTCCTTACTGAGAGGTGTCTTACCCCAGCTTAAATAATTTTCAGGAAACACAGATAGATCGGTGGACCGAGGTCGCTGTTGAAGCAGTATTTATTACCCCACTAGGAGGGTAAGTTTCGAACTAGGATAAAGAGATTTTTGTTGTGGGATCCTAGGTATATTTTGGATGTTTTAGGGATTGTATATAAACACAATATTATGGTGAAATGTAGATAACTCTGGTATTATGCATTTTATGGTTTGGTGAATGTAATTTATATTTATTACTGCCTAGGTTTCTGCTGTGTATGACAGGTGTGTGTCCCCGTTACCCACGGGTTCAGGTTGACTATATTATATGTGATTAATTATGTAGTAGGTTAAGTACATCGTTACAGTTTGGTATCAAAGCCTAGGATGCTAGGTTCTATAAACTCTAGAGTGCAGCAGTAATATTACTAGAGTATAGGATAAAGGAATTTGAGGTCTGGTTTTGTAGTTTAGATGCAAAACTTCCATGATGGTTTGTGTAATTTTCTTGGGGTGATGATTTCAGGAAAACCATAATAAACTATTGCCGGGTTGGGTATCTAGGTTGCAGGATTGAACCTTGAATTAAGATTAGGAGTGATGAATTAGTTAAGGATATAATATACTAGTTGGATGATATGTTATGGTGATAGGGTTTTAAGTTAAATTTATTGCTTTTTTAGGATGGACCCTGGAGGCAGCAGCGCACATGCCAGTGCTAATGAGGGTGCTGGGCCTTCAGGCGTTGTAGGTGGAGATTCAGATGCAGTACTACGCAGCGTGGTACAACAAGTTATGGCTGAGATTGCTAGGAGCTCTAGGGAGCAGGGTGGTCCATTAGCAGGCCACGACAGCTCGATTGAGAAATTCATTAAGATGAATCCTCCAGCTTTCTCAAGAGGAACTGATCCTGCAACCGCTAAAAACTAGGTGCAGGAGATTGAGAAAGTGTTTGCAGTGCTACAGTGTATTGAGGAGTAGAGGGTGGTGTTTGCTGCATATAAACTGACAGGAGAGGTCGAGAGATGGTGGACAGTGGTGAAACTCCTAGAGCAGCAGAGGACAGTACCTATAGAGATGACATGAGAGGAGTTCTTGAATCTGAAGTAGGGACAGCAGACAGTGCAGGAGTACGCGGCGAGGTTCATTGAACTATCTCGCTTCGCCTCGTACATTATTCTAGATGAAGCGAAAAAGGTACGACAGTTTGAAAGAGGTATCAGAAGAGAAATATATAAGCAGGTGTCGATACTGAAATTGCAGGATTTTGTTGAGTTGGTAGATAGGGCCACTATAGTAGAAGTTGGAGAGCGATTGGAGGCCGAGGAGCAGAGACGGAGGAAGAGATCCACGCCGTCTGGTTCCCAGCAGGGGTCCAGTCGTGGTTCGTGGAAAAGAGGTGACTACTACAGAGACCAAAGGTAGGAGATAGGGAATTGTAGTTTTCAAGGTATGCAGCCACTTCCAGCTTGCCCGACTTGTGGGAAGAGACACCCGGGTGAAGGCCGTGCATGGGCAAGGTATCTGCTACTGATGTGGGGAGCCAGGGCATGTGATGAGAGATTGTTAGGCTCAGATTGGTGCTGCTTCCGCTCCAAGACTTGCTCGGGGAGGCTACCAGACGCCACGAGGAGGCCAGCAGAGGAATATGGTTTTAGCTAGAGTTTTTGTTTTGACCCCGGGTGATGCTGAGACGACTAGTGATGTGGTGACAAGTATGCTTAATATGTTTTTATTTAAAGTTATTGCATTATTTGACTCAGGGGCCACACACTCGTTTGTGTCTATAAGGTGTATTAAATTATGTGGGACAGAAACACAGTTATTAGATGTTGAACTGTTCGTGACTACACCGACTGGGTCAGCAGTGAGGTGTAGTAAGGTGCTTCATGGCTGTCTAGTTGATATTTAGGAGAGAATTTTATCTGCTGATTTGATAGTACTGGACATGCATGGGTTTGATGTCATATTCGGTATGGATTGGCTAGCAGCTAACTTTGCCAGTATCGATTTTCGTTCGAGAGAAGTGATATTCAGACCCCCAGGAAGATCAGAATTCAAATTTATAGGATCACGAGTGCAATCTCTACCTCAGTTGGTTTCAGCTATTCAGGTGAGGAGACTACTCCTAAGTGGTTGTTAGAGATTCGTTGCCTTTGTGAAGGAAATGTCAGGAAATGAATTGAAGGTCACTAATACGCTAGTAGTAAAGGAATTTACAGATGTGTTTTCAGATGAATTACTAGGTTTGTCACCTGATCGTGAGGTAGATTCTCCTATTGATCTGCTTCCAAGTACAACGCCGATCTCTAAATCACCTTACCGAAGGGCGCCAGTAGAGTTGGCAGAATTAAAGAATCAGCTGCAGGATTTGCTTGATAAGGGTTTTATACGACCTAGTGTATCTCCATGGAGAGCTCCAATACTATTTGTGAAGAAGAAGGATGGGTATATGAGGATGTGTATAGATTATAGGGAAATTAATAAAGTGACAATCAAGAACAAGTATCCTCTACCTTATATAGATGATTTATTTGACCAGCTGCAGGGTACACGAGTGTATTCTAAGATTGACCTCATATCAGGCTATCATCAAGTGAAAATGAAAGCAGAAGATGTATCGAAGATGACTTTCAGGACCAGGTATAAGCATTACAAGTTTCTTGTCATGTCGTTTGGTTTGACGAATGCTCCTACAATATTTATTGATTTAATGAATAGGATCTTTCATCCATATTTAGACCAGTTTGTTGTTATTTTTATTGATGATGTACTGGTCTATTCAAGGAGCTATAAGGAGCACGAGATGCATTTGAGGTAGGTTTTACAAACGCTCAAGGAAAAGAAGTTATATGCCAAGTTCAGCAAATGTGAATTCTGACTCGAAAAGGTTGTGTTTTTGGGGCACGTCATATTAGGGGATGGAATTTCTATGAATCCTAGTAAGATTGATGCGGCAGTGAATTGGGCTAGATTGAGGAACGTCTAGGAGATCAAAAGTTTCTTGGGGTTAGCTGGGTATTATCATCGTTTCGTTGAGGGATTCTCAGCGCTATCAGGACCTTTGACACGACTGACCATAAAGAACACTAGATTTGAATGGGACGATAGTTATGAGCAGAGTTTTTAGGAATTGAAGCAGAGGCTTGTCACGACACCAGTATTGATCATTCCGTCAGGGGGTGAGGGTTATATTATTTACAGTGATGCATCCTTGAAGGGAATTGGTTGTGTATGCTTCTAGGCAGTTGAAAGAATATAAAAAGAACTACCCTACTCATGATCTTGAATTGGTTGCAGTGGTACATGCATTAAAGATTTGGAGGCATTACCTGTACGACGAGCGATGTGAAATTTTCTTTGACCATAAGAGTTTAAAGTACTTTTTCACCTAGAAGGGATTGAATATGAGGCAGAGAAGGTGATTTGAGCTTATTAAATATTTCAATTGTACCATTAGTTACCACCCAAGAAAAGCACATGTGATAGCCGATGCGTTGAGCAGGAAGTCAGTGGGACTAGTGTTGGTAGCTATAAAGATTCAGTATCCGATCATGATGGATCCAGAGAGACTCGACATAGAGTTGGTTGAAAGTGACTCCCACACATGTATTGTCAATCTAGTGGTGCAGCCTATTCTGTAGGAAAAGATTAAAACTGCTCAAAAGGAAGACCCAGAATTAGCAGAGGTATTAGTCAAAGTGCAAAATGGTCAGGGGGAGTAATTATGTATGTCAGATGACGGAGCTTTGCGTTTTTGTTCCAGATTATGTGTTCCTGCTGATGTTGACATCAGGAAGACCATCTTAGAGGAGACTCATAGATCTTTGTATACAGTTCATCCCGGCAGTACGAAAATGTATAGGGATTTGCAAGAGTCGTATTGGTGGAGTGGTATGAAGAAGGAGATTACTGAATATGCAACACAGTGTCTGACGTGCCAATAGATAAAAGCTGAGCACCAGAGGTCGGCAGGTCAGTTGCAGCCACTTTTTATCCCATAGTGGAAATGGGATTACATATCTATAGACTTTGTTTCAGGGCTTCTGTCGGCGTTGCATGACCAGAATGCGATTTGGGTGATTGTAGACCGTTTGACTAAGACCGCCCATTTCCTTTCTATCAAGATCAGTTACTCCCTTAACCGTTTGATAGAGATTTATATTCAAGAGATAGTTCATTCTCACGGAGTGCCTGTGTCTATAATGTCAGATTGAGACTCGTATTTAATGTCACGATTTTAGAGGAGCTTGTAGGAAGTCCTAGGGTCTCAGTTATCTTTTAGCACGACATTCCATCCTCAGTCAGAAGGGCAGACTGAGAGGACGATACATATATTAGAAGATATGCTTCGAGCATGCATGCTAGACTTTAGGGATAGTTGGACCCAATTTTTTCCACTGGTGGATTTTGTATATAATAACAGTTATCATACCAGAATTGGTATGACACCGTTTAAGACATTGAATGGTAGGAAATGTCGTTCTCTATTATATTGGGACGAGATGGGTGAGCGGCGAGTTGTGGGACCAGAATTAGTGCAGCAAGCAATTGATAAGGTTCGGCTCATCAGAGATAGAATCAGTGCACCTCAAAGCCGACATAATATGCCGATAATCGCTGTAGGAAATTGGAGTATGACATCGGCACTCATATATTTTTGAAAATAGCTCCGTTAAAAAGGGTTATGAGATTTGGAAGGAAGGGTAAACTTAGTCCTAGGTTTATTGGTCCGTTTAAAATTCTAGAGAAAGTAGGGTTGGTAGCCTACAGGTTAGCTTTACCACCTATGTTATCCAAGATGCACAACGTATTCCACGTTTCCATGTTGAGGAAATATGTTTCAAACCCTTCTCATGTAATCAGTTATGGTGAATTAGAGCTCAGTGATTCATTAGTTTATAAGGAGGTACCAGTACAGATTTTGGATAGAAGAAAATAATTGCGCAATAATAAGATTCCTCTAGTAAAGGTTTTATGGAGAAATCATGCAATAGAATAAGCTTCTTGGGAGCTCGAGGAATAGATAAGGTAGAAGTACCCGCAATTATTTCAAGAAGTTTAGTTATAACCGAGAAAAATATAAATAGTTATGCAATATTTCTTTTGTAGGTACATACAGTAGTTTCGTTAGTAAGTAGTTTTTAGTTTTGGGGGAAATTTATTTTATGTGTGTAAACTCCCAGAACTTGGAATGTAACCATGGTACCACAAATGAGGGTAAGTAATAAAATAAGTAGATCATTTATCTTTAAAGGATGATGAATTATATAAATAGTAAATTTCGAGGACGAAATTTTATAAGGAAGGGAGAATGTAGAGACCCAAATAATTATCGTAATTTAATAACAAAAGGAGGAGAGGAAAGAAGAATTAAAGAAGGAATTTAACAGGGTCTCGTCGACGAACATAGGGAATTCGTCGACAAGCACACTTAAGGAGCTCGTTGACGGGGATGTGTGTAAGAATCTGAATCGTGATATATGGATTAAATAAATAACAGAAGGGTAAAATTGTAAGATGAGCAGGCTTCGTCGATGAAGGCCCGCTGATGCTCGGTGACAAATTGTAGGTGCTCGTCGACGAGGAGAAGCCGAGAGGTTTCGGGAATCTAGAAATCTCAGGCTTGTCGACGAGGCCGCCGCTTCATCGACGAACTGTCTTCATTGACTCGTCGATGAAGACGCCATCTCATCGATGAGGTTGGCCGAGTCAAAGGGCTATAAATATCCATTTGGGTTGCTTCTTAGCTAAGAAATCAAAAATCCTCTCTCTCTCTCTCTCTCTCTCTCTCTCTCTCTCTCTCTTTAGGAACTCGAAATACTCTCTCTCTCTCTCTCTCTCTAAGCTTCTTCGTCGTACATTGCTGGAATTGTCGATCCGACGTTACCACGAGGATCAAGGAAGGATTCTCTTCAAGATTTGTGGAGCAGATCTTCATTCCGAGCATTTTTTGGTTTTGGCTTAAAATTGAGGTAAGACTCGGTTTTCAATTCTGTTCTGGTAGTTATGAAAGGAATAGAATTGTGAGTATATTCTATATTGTGGTTTATAGGTTTTGGGAACTCAGTTCGCGATTTAGGGGCCGTAGAGTTCGGGTTTGGATTTTTGGGGAAAGGTAAGGGGATTCTGTTTATGTAAGCTATTTTCGAAATCAGACTCGGTAGAACTGTGGTTCATGGTCCTGTGTGTATTTTGGTTACTCATTTGGAGAAATCTAACAGGTAAAATTATGGGTTTTTCATATTACAGTTTTGGGGAAAATGGGGCATTGGGTTGCATCTCTGGTTTTGTTGGAAAACTGTGAATATATTGTGATATATATATGTTATATTATGGGGATGGCCATGCTTTGACTTGTTTAAACTGTATATTTTTGGAAAATCATGGTTTTAGATTACCAAATAGGTGTAAATTGTTTGGTTATATGAACATGCATGGTTATGTTTTGCTGCATTGAAATAGGAACAGGGTTCCGAATTGTTCCAGGTTGTGAAAGAGTGTCCGGTTCTATATCCGAGGGTGTGAAATATCACTTGGCATGTTTGGCAAGAGTGTTCGGCTTTATATCCGAGGGCGTGAGCCTTACGGCTGATCACTGAAGGGTGTGGATCCACCAGTTGTATCGGTATGATGCCATGGGAGCCAGAGGCTACGCCATGTGTTGGGGACGCCGTGTAATGCGGGCCGGCTTTGGGCCGAAGGGTGTGACGACACCGGATTACTTGATCATGTGTGTGTGGGTGATATGCACTATACTAAAACTGTTTTGTGAGAATACTGGAACTGCATTAAACTGTGTATGTTTTATGTCATGATAACACTCATATGCCATATACCGATATAACATGGATTTGCCTTACTCAGAGGTGTCTCACCCCTATTGTACATACATGTTTTTCAGGTCTTTTGAGTAACTGGAACTAGCGTCCTTGTGTTGGGAGCATAGTGGTTAGTGTACTTTGGGAAGTACTTGAGTAAGTAATAGGACTGTATCAGATTGTCTTTTTGGGGTCTTTAGCTGACACCAAGGTGTATGTTTTGTATTATGGGTACATAATATGTATAGAAAGAATATTTTTTCGTTGCGTACTTGTCATGTATATGAATGTGTATAGGATGTGCGGGAATCCCACGAGGTTGGACCCTCATTCATTGTGGCGTATCATTGGTATTTTGTATAATACAGTGATAGGTTAGGTTACTAATTCACCCTTGGGTCCCATTATCTGGTTTGGGGCATGACAACATGTCTTGTCAACGAGAAGATACCGAGAGGATACACCATAGTTCTAAATTTCGTCAATGAGGAGTGAGCATTCGTCGACTAACTTCCTTCTTGACCTCGTCGACGAAGTGACGTGGCTCGTTGACGAAGTGACGTAACTCATCAACAAAGGCCAGTGTATAAATAAGCCGAAACTTCATTTTGCCCGAAATTCACGCACAAATTCCTCTCTCTCTCTCTCTCTCTCATGTTCGACCCATTCTCCTTCTCTTTAAGATTTCGAGCTGGATTCTCGCCGATTCGACGATCTAAAGCCACCACGATACTCTTGGGAAAGTTCTCTACAAATCCGCTGGAGTGGATCGTTGGTGGAGCTATCTTGAATTTCATCCCAAATTCAAGGTAAGACTTTTATTCAAAATTTGGCTTTTCCATAGTTATAGGAAATATTGTACACGGAGAAATACTGAAGTTTTGTTCTGAAAGATGTTGTTTTCAGGGTGTTGAATGGGAAACCCTACGGGCACTTTGTTGGATACAGGGACAGGTTAGATTACATTTTCACCCCTGGGTCCTATTCCTAGGTTCGGAGCGTGATAACTTGGTATCAGAGCTAACTAGGTTGTTAGGTCTTGTAGACTTGGTTAGGTTTAGCTGTGTGTACATACCAGAGTATAGGATGTTGGATGTGGGTAGATTTGGTCGGGGGTTGTTCTGTTGCTAAACTAGGACTCGTCAGCGGTATTCCGTTTTTTTCCTAGAATGAAGATTTCAGTAAAAGTAGGGCAGATCATTGATGACTTTCGTGTCAGTGTGATAGAACAAACCTAGATCTGGCAGGGAGTAGTTAACATGATTAGTGCTAGATATTTGTGTTAACTGTACGTGCTATAGAAGTATTGATAGATTCCTACTGTGTTTTCAGAATTGAGCCTAAGGATAACGATTTGGAAAGTAGCTTCGAGGAGACTGTGAGTGATGAGTCTCCTACTGTGCCTCGGAGACTGATGAGGCAGGTTCTGCAGGAGATCAGGCGGAGTGTCAGGAGATGCGAACGCTCTCCTACTGCTGTGGGGTGCACTATTAAGAGGTTCACATGCATGCATCCTCCGACATTCTCTGGGGGACATGACCCAACGATAGCAAAGGACTGGGTGGAGAAGACCGAGAGGATCTTGGAGGTCCTACATTGCATGGATAGGCAGCAAGTCCTCTATGCTACCTTCCAGCTATTTGAGGAGGTTGGTCGATGGTGGATTGAGGTGAGTTTGTTGAAGAAGCAGAGAGTCGGTCCAGCGAAGATGACGTGGAACCGTTTCAAGGACGTTTTCTTTGACAAATACTCTCCGGCTTCTATACGTGATGCTAAGGCGGTTGAGTTTTCTGCTCTGACTCAAGGGAGTATGACGGTGCAGGGGTATGTGGCTCGGTATATAAAGCTATCTGGTTCGCGCCATGTTTGATCTCGAGCGAATATGAGAAGGCTCGAAGATTTGAGACGGGCTTGAGGAAGGACATTCACAGATTGGTGGGTATGCTTCAGATCCGCGAGTTATCAGTTTTGGTGGATAAAGCCATTATGATTGAGACTGGTATCCGAGAGGATGATGTGGATCAGGAGTTGAAGAAGAGGCCAGTATCTTCTAGTTCTCAGTATGGATCTCATCAAGGATCGTGGAGAAGGAGGAATAGGGGCTCGGGTTATTGTCAGACAATCGAGCATCGGAGTTCTCAGGCGAGCCAGTCGGGTGATCATTGTACCAGGTGCCACATATGGGATAGCGGTGAATGCCAGTCGTTCAGGGGTAACTGCTACAACCGTGGCTAGTTAGGTCACATGGCTCGGGATTGTCACGCGCCGAAGAGGGGTACCCCTTCTTCGAGTCAGAATCGAGGAAGTAATCAGGTATCCCAGAGGACTTATCAGGCAAACACAGCTCCGACACGAGTGTATTCGCTTACTCCAGCGGATGCCGAGCATGCAAGGAATGTGGTGACAGGTACTTTGAGGTTGCTTTTAAATAGAACTGTAGTTTTATTTGATTCGGGTGCAACCCACTCCTTTATATCTGTAAATTTTGTGAAACTGTGTAGAGTGGAGACCCAAGTCATGAATGAAGAATTGTCTATAGCAACACCATCTGGGAGTGTATCTTTCTATAGGAAGATGTTGGAAGATTGCCCAGTGGTAATTCGGGGGAAGCTGCTACCGGTGAAACTTGTGGTCTACGATATGTCGGGGTTTGATGTTATTCTGGGGATGGATTGGTTGTTCTCTAGTTATGCTATGATCGACTGTCGTAAGAAAGTGGTAGTGTTCAGACCTCCTAGGAAACAGGAATATGAGTTTATAGGATCGTGTGTGCTCTCGACGCCACAAATTCTATCGGCACTACGGGCGAGGAGGCTACTCTTGGATGGATGTCAGGGGTACCTAGCTTGCGTAAAGGAACCGCCGCGGGATGATTTGATACTCGAGGATATTAGCGTAGTCAACGAGTTCCTGGATGTGTTTCCAAATGATTTACCTAGTTTACCTTTGGTTCGTGAGGTGGAGTTCGCGATAGAGTTGCTGCTTAGTAAGGCACCGATCTCTAAAGATTCATACCGAATTGCTCCAGCAGAACTTCGGGAGTTGAAGGAGCAGTTATAGGAATTATTGGATAGGGGTTTCATTCGACCTAGTGTTTCATACTAAGGAGCTCTAGTGTTGTTTATGAAGAAGAAGGACGAGTCAATGCGCATGTGCATTGATTACCGTGAGATTAATAAGGTAACTGTGAAGAATCGATATCTTTTACCTCATATAAATGATCTCTTTGACTAGATGTAGGGGACGCGGGTCTTTTCAAAGATCGAATTGCGATCGGGGTATCATTAGGTGAGGGTCATATCTAAGGATGTAGTGAAGACTGCTTTTTGTACCTGATACGACCATTATGAGTTTCTGGTCATGCCGTTTGGGTTGACGAATGCTCCGGCAGTGTTCATGGATCTTATGAATAGGGTTTTCCATAAGTATCTAGACCAGTTTGTAGTGGTATTCATTAATGATATTATGGTATACTTGAGGAGTTCGAAAGAGCACGAGAACCATATGAGGTTAGTATTATAGGTTTTGTGGGAGAAGAAGCTATATGCTAAACTGAAGAAGTGTGAATTCTGGTTGGATCAGGTTGCATTCTTATGCCATGTAGTAACTGGTGACGGTATATCAGTTGATCCTAGCAAGATCGAAGCTATGGTCAATGGGTGAGGCCGAAGAATGTGTAGGAGGTTTTGAATTTTTTAGGACTGGCGGGTTATTATTGTTGGTTCGTGGAAGGTTTCTCTAAACTATCTGGGCCTTTGACTTGATTGACCAAAAAGGGAGTGAAGTTTGAGTGGACCATTGATTGCGATTAGTTTTTTCAGGAGTTGAAACACCAACTGGTTACTGCTCCGATTTTGACCATTCCTTCGAGATATGACAATTTTGTGATTTATAGCGAAACGTCTCTGAAGGATCTGGAGTGTGTACTTATGTAATAGGGTAAGGTAATAACTTATGCTTCTCGGCAACTGAAAGAATACGAGAAGAGTTACCCTGCGTATGATCTGGAGTTGGCTGTTGTTGTAAGAACCCAAACCATGAGATGTGGGTTTATATTGTAAAAGAGGGGTAAAAATGGAAATTCTGCAGACTTTGTCGACGAAGCCAAAATTCGTCGACGAAATTCAGAGGTTCGTCGACGAAGAAAAGTCGAGAGGCGGAAATTGGAAATATTAGGCCTCATTGATGAAATCTCCGATTTCTCAATGAAATTCTTGACTTTTCGTCGACGAAGGCACCTTTTCGTTGACGAAATCCCTCGGGTCAAAGGTCTATAAAAGGATCTTTGGGTTTCTTCATTGCTAAGTTATGGATTATCTCTCTTTCTCTCTAGATTTCGAAGCTCTCTCTCTCTCTCTCTCTTCTATTCCTTCACCGTTTGTCACCGGATTCAAAAATCCAAAGTTACTGCGAGGATCAATGAAGGATTCTCTACGTTTCTACTAGATCGAAATCTCGTTTCGAAGGATTTTGGGTTTCGGGCCAAAATCAAGTTAAGGCTCGGTTTTCATTTATGATTCGGCATATGTATAGTAGTACAGATTGTAAGTATGTTTGTACTATGGTTTGTAGGTTTCGGAGTCTTGGTTCATAGTTTTGAGGACCGTGGAGTTCGTAGTTGGTTTTTGGGTTAAGGTAAGGGGATTCTGTTTATATCAGTTCATTTTCGAAATCAGGATCGGTAAGCCTATAGGCTACGATCGTATGTACGTTTTGGCTACTTATTTGGGGAAATCTATCGGGTAAAAACACGAGATTTTTGGGTTACAATTTTTGGAAAAATTGGAAATTTCGGGTATCATCTCTATTTTGTTTGGCAAACCGTTTGTCTTGTTTAAACTGTATTATTGAGGTGACCATAATCCATATTTTCATAAACTGTATACTTGAAATTGTAAATGATATGATTTGCCGTAATCCAAATAAGTGTGGTATGTATGGTTGTATGAAATTGTTCCAGGTATTTGTAAAATAGCTATGTGGCGGCTAATTATTGTACGCTAAAATGTATAAGAACGTGAGTTCCACAATGATTCCAGGAATTTGTAAAACAGCCAGGTATCGGGTAGTTACTGTGGCGAGAGTGGCTGGCTCTATATCCGGGGTGTGAAATATCACTAGTATGTTCCGGCTGGTCACTGGTGGGTGTGATCTACACCGTTTGTAGCAATGGATTCACAGTGGGCCTAGGTCATTGTAGTGTAGTTGGCACGTGGCAATGTAATCGGGGTGAGACTAGGTGACCTTGTGTAGTTGCGTATGTAGCAATGGATTCACTATTGGGCCTAAGTCGTAGATTTTCATAGTTGCATGTGTAGAAATGTAATCACTGTGAGACTAGGTGACCTTGTGTAGTTGCGTATATAGCAATGGATTCACTATTGGGCCTTGATCGTCGCAGCGTAGTTACGTATGTAGCAATGTAATCGCTGTGAGACAAGGTGACCTTGTGTAGTTGCGAACTAGTGTGACAACACTGACCGTATGTATGTATGTATGTATGTATTTGAGTATTGTATAAACTGGAATGATTTTTGTGAAAATACTGGAATTGTATGGAAATGTATGGAATTGTATGAAACTGTACAAATTGTTTCAAACTGTATTGTATGTATAGTGTTTTGAAGTATGTAAAATGACACAGGTATGCCACACACTGATATAACCTGTTTTCTCCCTTACTGAGAGGTGTTTCATCCCAAATATATACAAATGTTTTTTAGGTCCTTTGGGTAGCCGAAACTAGCATCTTAGCGTCCGGAAGCGAGGGGTGTCGTTTAGCTACTATTAGTTCCTGATAGGTATGAGTTTTTGTAACTGGGTTATGGTGATGGATTTTGTAAACTCCCGTAGTATGTATGGTATTCGTAGGGTTGTATATCCTAGCTTGTATAGACTCTGGTATGATACTGGTTATATATAAAAGACAGTATTTTGCTGCGTATGTTGATGAGTATGGATGTTTGTATGTATGTATATAGGGCATTCGTTCACCCCACGGGGTCGGACCCTCTTTGTATGTGGTATCATGTATGTTTTTATTGATACAGAGACATGTTAGGTTACTAAATTCACCCCTGGGTCTCATTTCTGGGTTCGGGGTGTGACAGCTGTGGTGTATGCATTGAAGATCTGGCGACACTACTTGTATGGTGTGCAATGCAAGATTTTCACGGATCACAAGAGCCTCAAGTATTTCTTCACGTAGAAGGAGTTGAATATGTGGCAGAGTCGGTGACTTGAGTTGATTAAAGACTACGATTGCACCATCAGTTATCACCTGGGGAAAGCTAATATGGTGGCTGATGCGTTGAGTTGGAAGTCGGATCACGTGGTAGTATCTGCAGTTGTGACTCAGGATCACATCAGATGGGATCTGGAGAGCTCAGGTATAGAGTTGGTGCATGGTGATGATCAGGCTTTCCTTGCTAGTTTGGTGGTCTAACCGACTTTGTTTGAGTGTATAAAGGCCACGCAGGCTAGTGATGCGGAGTTGGTGGAGGTTATGGAAAAGGTACAACGGGGATTGGCTATGGAGTTCAACATTAGGGAGGTGTGTTGAGGTTTGGGACTAGGCTATGTGTCCCGAACAATGATGAGATCAAAAGGATGATTCTAGAGGAAGCGCATCGTTCTTTGTATATGGTACATCCTGGTAGTACGAAAATGTATTGGGATTTGCGTGAGACTTTCTGGTGGAGTGGTATGAAGAGGCAGATTGCTCAGTTCGTGGAGCAGTGTCTCACGTGTCAGCAGGTGAAGGTTGAACATCAGAGGCCAGCAGGGCCATTACAACCCTTAGCTATTCTGGAATGGAAATGGGAGCATATTTCCATGGATTTTGTGAGCAAATTGCCGACAACACTTCACGGGCAGAATGCCATTTGGGTGATCGTGGACAAGTTGACTAAATCAACTCACTTTTTACCGACAAAGGTTAGCTACCCTGTGAGTAGACTAGCAAATATGTATGTGCATGAGATTATGAGAATGCACGGAGTACCGGCATCCATTGTATCCGATCCATATCCGAGGTTTACTTCTCGATTCTGGTCAAGCTTGCAGGAGGCACTGGAGACGAAACTTACTTTCAGTACAACGTTCCACCACTAGACCGATGGACAATCGGAGAAGATCATACAGATCTTGGAAGATATGTTGCGGGCTTGGGTGCTAGACTTCGGTGGTAGCTGGATACAATTTATGCCACTGGTGGAGTTTGCCTACAACAATAGCTTCCAGGCTAGCATTGGGATGACACAATTTGAGGCTTTGTATGGTCGGTGTCGCGACGTCCCGGCGCACGTGTGCCCCGGGGTGGCGAAATTAAAATCAATTTTCATTTTCAAGGAAAAATGGGAATATTGGAGTCGCCACTAACCTTTTAGTGTGGTTAGAACACATGATTACTACCCCGTTAGGGGTAGAATGAGTCTACATTACCAGAGTTGGGGTTGGGAGTTCGGTTACGTGAGGGGAAGGTACGAGCACCCCCTACGCGCCCGTTCTTACGAATGATACCTAATTAATTTGGAATTATCCCTAAGTTAATTTAATAAGTCCTTAAAAGTACTCCAATAGTGAATTTACCAATACACATGCAAAATGAATAAATAAATAAATAACTAAATAAATAATACAAAAATATATGTAACATAAATATATATACATATTCCCTCAGAACTAAAGGTACGTGAAACCCGAAAGCTCATACCATTGCATTAAAATCATAGGGATACACCCACACAAAAATACTTTCTAAAATAATACCAAAATATTGGAAATAATGGATATCGCAATACAAAATATAAACATAGGATATAGTTGAAAATTCCAGAAATATGTGATAATAATAGCCCTAATATATTATAATGATAATACATTCCCTGTAATAATAATACTACTATAATAATAACACATATATATCTCGTAATATTAATAACACTTAAATACCAATACAATATTATAATACCACTTTAATATATATATATATATATATCATAATACATAAATATTAATATTATACCATAATAATACCACTAGACTAATAATACATATATATCATAATTTTAATAACTATACAATATGATAATAATATATCTTAACAAATACATGTAAAGACCCTAACTATAAATAATCAAAACTTTAACATAACACTAATAAAACTCTAATATTAACAATAAAGGAAACATTTAAGAACATGACAATAAATCAAACCCTAAAAGTTAAATGTAATATAAATAAACATAGAAACAAATAAGACGAAATTATGGAATTAGACAAACCCTAAAATAAATATACAACGTCAATCAAACTCGCAATAATATACAATAATATGAAAATAACCAAACTCTAAAAAAAATCAATGTGCAATAATATAGAAATAAATCAAAAATCCTAAAAAATATTTACTAATAATTTGGAAACATATCAAACCTTAAAGTTGAAATGTGATAACAATATGGAAACAATCACAACCCTAAAATTAATAAACAATCTATATAGAGGCAATTAAACCCTAAAAATATTAATAAAATGGAAACCAATCAAAGCCCTAAATATAATAGGCAATATAATAATAATAATAATAATAATAATAATAATAACTTGGAAATAATTAGAGTCTTACGATTAATGTACAATATTAGTCAAAACCCTAAATAATATGATAATATGACTAGTACAATATCAATAAAAAGTTTAACTTAAATAACAGTAAATCAAGAACACTAAACATAATAAAAAGACCTAAAATCTTAACGATGCAAAACCCTAAATAACACAATATATACTACAAATAAATAAAAGCCCTCAGGATAATATACAACAATAGCATAGACACCCTAAATAATAAATAAGTATATTACAATGATTGAAAATACAATAATAACATAAGCACTTTAAACCAATATTCCAACAATTAATAAAGTATCAAATAATAATCTAACACCTATAACAATAATATATATATATATAACAAAAGCCTAAACATGAAAACTATATATTACAATAAAAAAAAATTAAATATTACACATACCTGCATAAAAAAAACAAAAAAACAAAAACCCGAATATTAAATATTAGTAATGACCAAAATCAGAAGAGAAATAAATAAAAATAAAACAAAATAACAAAAATAAAATGAAATTGCATGCTTGTGTGTGTGTGTTCATGTGCAGAGAGACTCACCGTGGGGACGGTGGCTGTGGTCGTGGAAGGGAAGCAGGTGGCCGGAGCTATGGTCGCCGGAGTTGCAGCAGCAGATGAGTGAGGGTGCTGTGGTGGTGCTGAAGCTGGGTTGAGGCGGAACAGGGAGGCGGCTGCTGCTGTAGTTGCAGGCGACCGCGGAGGACTCTCGGGTTCCAGCAGTGGGGTGTTGCCAGAGGGACTGGTTGTGGAGTGTATTGCTGCTGGCGAGTGGGAAGATGGCCGGTGATGGGGTCGTGGTCGTGCGCAGCAAAGGCGCCGGAGCTTGTATGCTGCTAGTGCTTGCGGTTGCTGGAGTTTCGAGGTGACGGCCGGAGAACAGGGGAGGTCCTGCGGGCCTGCTGGTGCGTGACTAGAACAGAGAAAGTCTTGCGGGCCTGCTGGTGCGTGGCTGGAACAGAGGAAATCCTGCGGGAGAAAGTGGGGTGTTGTAGGAGTCTCGGCTGCCGCTGTGTGCTCGGTGCTGCTTGGAGTGGTGGCCGGAATATGGAGAATAGCAGAGAGTAGAGGGAGAGACCGAGGGAGGTCTAGGGGAGCCGAGAAAGAGAGGGCAGAGAAGCAAGGGAGATCTGAGAGAGTGAGAGCCTGAGAGGCTGAAGGAGAGAGGACAGGGGCGCGAGAGAGAGTAGAGAGGCAGCGTTTTTCCTTGCCCCGGCGCTGTGTGCGCGCGCTGTGGGAAGGAGCCTTTAAATAGGCTCCAACCCCAAAACCCTGAGCCAAAATAATAATAATAATAATAATAATAAAAATAATAATAATAATAATAATATAAGGATAATACTAATATTAGAGAAAATAATAATAATAATAATAATAATAGATAAATAAATAAGAATAAAAAATAATAATGGTAGAGTAATAATAATAATAATAATAATAATAATAATAGATAAATAAATACGAATAAAAAATAATAATGGCAAAGTAATAATAATAATAATAATAATAATAATAATAATAATAATAATAATATTTCAAAATAATAATAACATTTAAAAAAATAATACTAACATTTAAAGATAATAATAATATTAATAATAATAGCAATAATAATAATGATAATAATATGTAAAAATGACAATAGTATTAATAATAATAGGAATGATAGTAAAAATAATAATGACAATATTGGACCTGAGTAAAAATGTGGTGTCTACAGTCGAGGTGCCGATTTCCTTTGTATTGGGATAAGGTTGGTGAGCGTCAAGTGTTAGGACCTGAACTTGTGCAGCAGGTGTTTAAGAAGGTGGGCTTGATCCGGGATAGGATTAAATCAGCTTAGAGTCGGCAGAAGAGTTACGTAGATGTTCGCCGCCGTGAGTTGGAGTTCGAGGTGGGGGGTAAGGTATTTCTAAGGATCACTCCGATGAAAGGGGTGATGAGATTTGGGAAGAAGGGAAGGCTGAGCCCGAGGTATATCGGACAATTCAAGATTCTTGAGCGAGTGGGTCCGGTAGCCTACAGGATTGCACTACCCCCAACACTCTCGAGGATCCACGATGTGTTTCACGTATCCATGTTGAGAAGGTATGTGTTGGATCCTTCACATGTTATTAGCTACAAGGATGTGGAGATTGGGGATACTTTAGCGTATGAGGAAATACCTATTCAGATTCTGGACCGTAAAGTTCAGAAGAAGTTTCACACCAAGGATATACCGTTAGTAAAGGTATTGTGGTGGAATCACGAGGTTGGGGAAACTTCTTAGGAACTGGAAACGAAAATACGCCGGAAGAATCCACAGTTGTTCTGAGTGCCTGTACGTTACCCTACTTTGGGTTGGGATAGGTGGTCAATCGTTGGGAGTGTGTGTATTGTGAACTCCTAAGACGGTTGTGTATGTAACCAAGGTATTCCTCCTCCATAAGTGAGGGTATGTATATATTGTGAAGGGACTGCGTTTTAGTAGTCGTCGGTTCTCTTTAGAATTGCGTATATGTATTTGATTATATGTTTGAGTTTACGAATGAGAGATGACAAATTTCGAGGATGAAATTTTTGTAAGAAGAGGAGGTTGTAAGAACCTAAAACATGATATATGAGTTTAATTAATTAAGAGAGGGGCAAAATGGTAATTAAATAGGCTTTGTCAACGAAGTTAGTGTTCGTCGACGAAGGCCCTATATTTCTCGTCGATGAGGTGTAGGGGTTCGTCGACGAGGAGAAGCCAAGAGGTTTTGTGAATGCGACGAATTTCAGGTGTTCGTCGACGAGGAGAAGCCGAGGGATTTCGAGAAACCGAGAATCTCAGGCTCGTCGATGAGGTCACGGCTTCATCGACGAGGTGTCTATAAGGACTCGTCGACGAGGTCGGTTAAGTCAAAGTTTCTGTAAATAGATATTTTCATTACTTCTCAGCTTATAAATCTCATTTTCTCTCTCTATCTCTCTAGAAACTTTTCCTACTCTCCATCTCTCTAGATTTCTTCGCCGTTTGTCACGAGAATCGTTAATCCGACGGTACCATGATGATCGTGGAAGGATTCTCTACAAGTTCTATAGATTGAATTTTCGGTTCGGCTATTTTCGAGTTTTGACATAAAGTTGAGGTAAGGCTTGGTTTTCATTTCTGTTCTAGTAGTTTTGTAGAGAATTGAGTCATGAGTATATTATGTATTGTATGTTGTAGGTTTTGGAACTCGGTTTGTTGTTTAGGGATCTTGGAGTTCGGGATTTGCCATTTGGGGAAAATGTAAGGGGATTCAGTTTATGTCGATTATTTTTTAAATCAGACTCGGTGGAACTGTGATCCACGGTCCTGTGTGCGTTTTGGTTACTCATTGGGGGAGATCTAACAGGTGAAACTATGAGTTTTTCATGATTACAATTTTGGGAAAAATGGGATATTGGGTTGCATCCCTGGTTTTGTTAGAAAAACCGTATGTATATGTCGGATGATTTACGTATACATATAAATATATATTAGATTATATCAAATTATTTACGTATATATATATATATATATTTGCATATATATACATATACATCAGATGATTTACGTATATAGATATATATATATATATATATATATCAGATTATTTACGTGTGTATATATATAGCATTTGTCTGATATACGTATATATACATATGTATATATACATAAATAATCTGATATAATTTGATATATATATATATACATATACGTAAATACGTAAATCATCTGACATATATATATGTCGGATGATTTACGTATTTACGTATATACATATATAATGTGGAAATAGGAAGGAGAAAAGAGGAAAAAAGACATGTACAAGGATAATGTGGAATATTTGAATTATGTTAATTTATAATCTTATTTCAAAAAAATAATTTAATATTTTTCTTTTAATAAGCTAGTTAACTTTAATTTTTTAGTATTTTTATTTGTTGTTATTTGTGGTAAAATTTTATGTACCGGCATTTTATTTTGTGAAGTGTCTATGTTGGTTCAATTTAAGAATATTTTGAGAAGAGACACGTTTTACCATCATTCCAGTAATAAACCAAACTATATTAAAAATATACTTCTAGACCAAATGGGACCCTCATACATTCACAAGAATCATGTATCTCAAGTATCACAATTCCACGACCTCATGTTTTAGTGAAACAAAACACCATATAAAAAGATTAAAATTTGAATCGTAGAGGAGATAGAAAATGATATGAGATGAAAGAGGAGTTATATAACTCCCATGATGTAGCTTGATTTGTTCCAATGTAGCCTTGAATAGACAAAAAAGGTGACCAAGTAAAAAATAAATTAATGCTTAATTAAATGAGAAACCTAGTTATAATTCTTATGCATTTGTTATGCATGTGCATGATTTATTAGTTTATATTAATATCTACTTATATCATATGAAAGCCAACTTATGAAAGAACTAGTTTCGCTTTTAGTAGTTAATTAGAAAAGAGAGAAGAAATTGTTGATAATGTCGTAAAAATCAATTACTTTCTAACATTATTAAAATTTAGAATTCCTCTATTTTCCAAACCTTCAATTCTTAACAAATCAAAAACCATTCAACAAAACCAATCCTTTTAATAAACACCATGTTTCTTGTAAAGTTTCATTAGGCAGTTAATTACAAGGCCTACTTTCCTTTTAATTTTTTCTTCTTTTCTATTCTTATGTTTTCTTTGAACCTTTAATGCAGGACGGTTCCAACTTACAAGCCCTTTTAACGCCAACGTCCTTTACCCAGGAATGGCCCGTATCTCTAAGTCCTTAACTATCCCTAAGAGCCCATTTATTGATGCACAACATAACCCAATGCAGTAAGGCTTTACATATAGACACCTCTCTTTCCAAAATTCTCAAACAAAATTGATCTCTTGCAACAAGTTTGCAAGGAAAAAAGAGCAATAGAGACCGAGGTTATAGACGAAAGAAAGAGAGGAGAAAAAAAAAAAAAGCTTATAGCAAAGAGAAAACTACGGTTTTGGTCATGGACATTAGGGTAGATAACAATGAGCACGACCAATCAGCCCTTGCAGAACAGCAACCCCTACTGGAGCCCGAAGAGCAGCACCGATCGGCGCCGGCAGCGCCCCGAAAAACCCTGAAAACGCCGGCACATAAGGTCATAAGGAAGACGTTCAAGGGCACAGCCACCTTGGCCAACCTCCTCCCCACCGGCTCCGTCCTCATATTCCAATTCTGTTCCCCAGTTCTCAGCCACCAAGGCAGGTGCAACACCGCCAACAAGGTCGCCACCTCGGCCCTCCTCCTCTTCTGCGCCTCCTCCTGCTTCCTCCTCAGCTTCACCGACAGCTTTCGCGACGAGAAGGGGAAGGTCCGGTACGGGTTCGCCACATTCCGAGGGATACGGGTTCTCGACGGATTGGCGACGCTTCCGCCGGAAGTCGCCGCTAATTATCGTGTTCGCTTTGTTGACGTGCTGCATGGCTTCTTGTCCATCATGGTTTTCGCAGCTGTTGCGATGATTGATCAGAATGTGGTGAATTGCTTCTTTCCGGTGCCGGCGGCCGAAGCCAAGAAGCTGCTCGTGGCGGTGCCTGCTGGAGTGGGTGTGATCTGCAGTTTGCTGTTCTTGGCGATCCCTTCAAAGCGTCATGGAGTTGGCTTCCCCCTGTCTCGTCGCTAGTGATCGTTCCCACATTATTATATTCTTTTTCTTCTCATTCATATTTCTATTCTGTTAAGCAGGTGATCGGAAATTCTTATGCGTGCTTATTAAAATTCATATATGCTGTGGTCTAGATGATGGGGCCATGCTAGTTTCTTGTCTCTATTTTTTGAGATTAGTTTTCGGCATATCGGTCATGGACGACGAATGCTTGCTGTCCCTATTTGTAATTGATGATTATAGATTTTGCAATATTATAATTATTGTTGGTTGGATTAGATGAACCAGATACGAATTAAAGCAAGAGCAAAACCTTTTTCGTGATGATTTCCTTCACATTTTTTATTATCAATTAAATTATGTTTTAACATGCTTTTAAATTCTGTGATTTAGGATAAGGATGCATGCTCAGATCTTGTTATTAGAATAAGGAGTCCTCCCAGCAGACCGATAATAAGATATAATAATAGTTGAACTATACTTATATAAAGTGAAACTGAATGAATTTATATGGCGAATAATTTGTAAAATTGTAAAGACCATTTTCATTTCATTTTATTCCACTCTTGTCTTCATAACGAATCATAATTGTATGTTTAGTGCATAAAAATGAAATGAAGTTCGATATAATTGAGTTGAATTTATCACTTGATTTATTGACTATTTCTATTCAAATTTTCATTCTATTCTATTAAACAAATTAGTCAAACTTATTATATATATACATACATACATACATATATATATATATATATATATATATACATACGTATATCAGACAAATGCTATATATATACACACGTAAATAATATGATATATATATATATATATATGTAAATCATCTGATATATATTTATATATATACACACACGTAAATAATCTGATATAATCTAATATATATATATATATATATATATCAAATTATTTATATATCAAATTATTTATGTGTGTGTATATGTATATACACGTAAATAATCTGATATAAACAGCAGGAAAGTTTAAACAATTGATGTTAAGTAAAAGGACATAAGCATCATAAATTGGATCAAGATAATGAAAAGTAAAAAATTTCTCTGATTTAAGGGATGACTAATAATAGTCGGCTGGTGGGACGTGCTATTATGTTTGTTAGAGACTTATCCACATCAACAACCAACGGTTCTTCAAAAAACAGTTACACGAAGATTTGTTCAAATATTTCCCAGAAATCTTGATATGCAGTTACACGAAGATCAGTTCAAATATTTTCCAGGATTCTTGATATGTTGTTTAGATATGTAATCGGTTTAAATTCAAATATTTAAATTCAAATGTATTCCTTTGTTCCTATCTTTTCATGATTCAGTTGTAACAAGAATATGTTTTACATCTCTATAAATACACGCCTATACCTGTGTTTAAGGTAAGGCAGCAATTCTCCAAATATTTGAGCTTTCACATGGTATGAGAGCCTAAGTGACCAATGTTTGATCCTAATGGCCTCCTCCACCTTTGCTCTTGTTCCATCCTCACCCACCTCTCTTACTCCTCACTCCTTTATCACCATCAAGCTAAGTCGTGACAACTACTTACTCTGGCATGTCCAAATTGTTCCCTACCTTAAAGGCACTCATTTATTCGGCTATGTTGATGGCTCACTACCGGCACCACCCACTCATATTTTCGAAAGTGACAACTCAACCCAAATCATTCCAAATCTTGCCTTCCACTCTTGGCACCTTCAAGATCAACTCATCCTAAGTGTCCTTACCTCCTCCCTCACGGAAAAAATTCTATCTCATGTGGTTAAGTGCACCATCTCGCGCGAAATATGGCTTGCACTAGAACGCATGTTTTCCTCCACCTCTCATGCCTGGATCACCAATATACACTTTCAGCTCGCTACTCTAAAAAAAGCCAACCTCTCAATTGCTGATTATTTTCAGCAATTTACCAACCTCACCGATACACTTGCTGCTGTTGATCAACCATTAAACAATTATGAGTTTGTTTCTTTTCTTCTTGCAGGCCTTGGACCGGATTATGACTCCTTTGTCACATATGTTACCACTAGAGTTGAACCTCTTTCCATTGAAGACCTCTATGGTCATCTCCTTGCTCATGAAAAGCGATTGGAGCAGCATCAAGCCACAGTTGATCTAACTGTCGCCAATGCCAATTTCACATCCCGCAACACCACAAATTGTGGTGGTCGTGGCAATCATCATGGCTCTCCAAGCCACAATGGACGAGGCAATTATCAGAACTCATCATCTCGGGACAACCAAGGCAAGGGGCGTGGTCAAAGTTCTTCATCCTCTTCCAACAACTCTCGTCCCGTTTGCCAAGTTTGCAACAAAACGGGTCATGTGGCGTTGGACTGTTATTATAGGTATGATGAATCGTACCAGCGGGATTCCTCTCAAGGCCAAGCATATGTATCAACTTCCCAAAATTCAACTGATGCAACTTGGTACTAGGACTCGGGTGCTACACATCATCTTACTTCAGAACTTTCCAATCTGAATATTAAAGCTGAAGAATACTTAGGATCTGAGTCAATTCGTGTAGGCAATGGTAATGATCTTCCTATTCATCATATTGGAACCACTCAAATTTCCACTCCCTCATTTAAAATTCAACTCAATAATGTGTTACATGTTCCCCATATTTGCAAAAATCTGCTCTCTGTCCAGCGCTTCACCAAAGATACTAATGCATTTTTTGAATTCCACCCATCTTATTTTCTTTTAAAGGATCGAGCTACGGGGAAGTTGTTGTTCTAAGGCCCGAGTAACCATGGACTCTATCAAATTTCCGCCACCAAAAATAAAAGTTGTAACGCCCTGACCCCCTCAGTGGGCTCGAAGTGCTACTAATCAATTCATTTACCTAATAATACACATTCTAATATCATTTATGCAGCGGAAAACATAACTAAAATCTTTCAACAAATACAACACCTGAGTTTTCTACATCCATCTACGTTCTAACATACAACATACATCCACCTGTATTCACATAAATACATATCTCCAAAATATAATCCCCAAATTTCAGTATGTTTCACAACCATCTATCACTTAGAAGACTTAAACATAATACATAAAATATTTACATTCCCAAAACATCAAAATTATACCATTTTCCTCAAAGGTGCTATAACAGCTCAAGCTCTCTAAGCTTGATCTCGTGGAGGTCCTGAAAAATATTAGTTCATATTTAGGTGAGACACATCTCAGTAAGGGAAGAAATAATATATTAAAATAGTGTGTGGCCAACATGAGTTTATATATGACATATTATTTAACATTTGAAAATCATTAACATAATTTTTAAAATCATTTCCTGAACATAATCAAACACATGCAAATGTTTAATCCACGAGATTACCCGAGGATAGGGGTGATTACCTGCCCATACAAGTAGCACCCCTCTGCTATGATATTTAGGCAACCCAAAGGTCTCAGCTAAAGCATACCAGGGCACTCACCTTACTCAGTAAGCTCTCAAGTGATAAATTGATCTCGTACTCACACAATTCATACACAAGTTTACCGGCAAAGGCCCTAAGGATAAGGAAATCTACCCGCCCATACAAGTAGGTTCCCTCTGGCCTAGAATGTTATGCGACTACTGCCACATCTGTAGCTACTAGTGCACTCGCCTTACTCAGCAAGCCCTCAGGCGAAAGGTACGCCTCGCCTAATCGTAACATGTTCTACGTACATACATACTTCTAATATCATAATACATCATTCTTTCTATCATTATTCAATCATACACATCTGTTTATATTCATGGCTTAACATTGCATTGCATTTCACTTTAAGTGACTTTTTCCCATTTTACATTGTTCACATTTCACATTTCATTTCCATTTCATTCATTTCCCTTTTCATTTCACTTCATTTCATACCCAGCATCTTTCAGCTATTTTACCTAACCTTTTTCAGCTGTCATACATTTATACAGCCACTTTCAGCTGTTTTACCCAGCATATTTTGACTGTTATACATTTACCCAGCTACTTTCAACTGTTACACATTTATCCAGTCACTTTCGGCTGTTTTACCCAGCATATTTCAGCTATTTACCCAGCATATTTCAACTATTTACATGGTTGCATTAACACACACAAGCAACATAGTCCATGTCATGTTTTATTCACAATGCATTACTTACTTAATCTGCATCTCATACGTTTAACATATATTTCCACACAACATTCTATTCACTCATGCCACACAATTTAGCAATAAAATTCATACACTGCCTGTAAAATAAGCCAACCAACATTTAATGTTTATATACTAAAAATACCTTTTATTTTTTACATAAATACTCTGAAAATATTTTTCCACTTTCATCAGTTCATTTTCACATATACGTATCTAATAAATAGCCTTAAACTCGAAAAAAATATAATTTAAATAGTTGGCATTTTACCCATACTGAAACATATATGCGTACATATAACACACATTATTTTTTCATTAAATTCATAAAAATTCTGATTTAATATATATTTTTTCCCTTACCTGATTTCTTACACTACCCCAATAGGGACCTTGAAAAGATGCCTGTGGCGCTCACCCGGACCCTGAAATTAAATTCCTAGTTCCAATAAATTATTCCTGAATAAAATATTATTTAAATATTTTCAAGAGTCATAATGCTCAAATAGATAGTAATACCCGCAAATATACCCAATTTGCCAAATTTTTCAAATCTCACTCTCATTTTGGAGTGAGACTTAGAAAACCCTAATTGAAAAATTACCCACACCAAAATGACGACAACCATGATTAGGATCATGTGGTGGTATTCGATCGTCGATTTAACCGCATATTGACTGTGAAATTGGAAAAATGAGGAAAAATTACCTTTTCCTAGGAGCAATGCCTAAGCCGTTCTCACGACAAATCTACTCTAATAGAAATGTCGACAGCGGAATTAGGAATCCAACGACACCTTTTATTTCCTGATCTGCCGCAAACTCGTTGAGAAATTGAGAAGAGAAAGGAAAGAGACGGAGGAGATACAAAGAATGGGAGAGGAAGCTGAGAGGCCCTGGCGAGAGGTTCAGAGAGATCAGATTTCCAAATTGGAAATGTGATCTTCAAATTGCATTAAATGCAATCTTACCCATTTGCTTTATTATTATATATATATATATATATATATCATATTTATTTATTTAATAAATCCAATTTAATAATGTTTAATTAATAATTATTATTTAACTAATTATTTAATTATTTAATTTATCTTAATTTAATTTAATTTAATTTTTTTCCACGCTATTCCTTTTATTTATTTATCTATTATTTTATTTATTATTATTATTTTTCAAATTATTTTAATCCTTTTAAATTTCTGGGTCTTTACAAGTGTTTCCTCCGCTTTCTCAAGTGAACACTCCACTCTCTCCTTATAGTATGCTCGTATGGGTCATCCTTCGTTTCAAATTGTTCATTGCATCCTTCGTCAAATGCAAGTCCCAGTACATCGCCCCTCCATCTCTCAAAAATGCTCTGCTTGCTTGCGTTTAAAGAGTCGGCAATTACCCTTTTCTGCTTCTTTAACTCAAGTTACAGAGCATTTAGCATTGATTTATACTGATGTATGGGGTTCTGCTCCTATTTGTTCAAACACTGGCAATAAATATTATGTTTCTCGTTTGGATGCATTTAGCAAATATTCATGGCTTTATCTCATTCCTTTAAAAAGTGATGTTAGTGTATTTTTCTCAAATTTCAATCATATGTTGAATGATATTTTAATACCAAAATCAAAGTTGTGCAATCTGATTAGGGCTATGAATATCGCTCGCTTCATAAAATTTTTCAAGATCAAGGTATCGTTCATCGTATTTCTTGCCCTCATACGCACCAACAAAATGGTGTTATTAAGCGTAAACATCGCCACATAGTGGAGACAGACCTTGTCTTATTATCCCAAGCAAACGTTCCTCAAAATTTTTGGGACGATGCCTTTCTCACGGCCTGTTACTTGATTAATAGAATGCCCACTCCCACACTTCAAAATTGTAATCCATATGAGGTTCTTTTCAAATCGCCACCCGACTACACTTTCCTCAAGATATTTGGTTGCACTTGTTGGCCTAACCTCCGGCCATACAATGCAAACAAATTCCAACCTCGTTCTCTCTCGTGTGTCTTCCTCGAATATAGTCCTTTACACAAAGGATATAAGTGTCTCCATGTTCCCTCTCGCCGTCTTTATATCTTCCGTGATGTGCAATTTGATGAATTTAATTTCCCTTTCAAAAATAGCACAGTATACCACTCTCCTCCATCTCAATTCCATCATGGTCATCTTCTGAGTCTATCAGATACAAGGGTCTCGACAGCAGCAGCTCCTCAAAGTCATCCCTCAATGGACCATACAGACACTCCTCACCACAGCCAGCTCCCAAGCGAAACAAACACACCCAGTCCAGAGTTCTCCGTAACCTCACCTCATGCCACCGACCCAACCTCTTCTCTGCACTCAGAAAACTCAGAAAAGTATGGCAATTTTATTCCAGAAAACCCAACCTCTTCTCCATCCACCACTGATGGCTAAATATCCTCAGTACACCCAATGATCACCCGGTCCAAAAATAATATCCAAAAACCAAAGCATCTTCTTAAAGAGATGATTCGATACCCAATCCAAAGAGCTCTCCTTACCGAATCATCCCCATAGCCTACCGAACCTACCTGTTATACCACAGCCATCAAAGATTCACTATAGCGCCAAGCAATGAATGTTGAATTTGATGCATTTCTTCATAATCAAACATGGACACTAGTTCCTCCTGATTCAACTTCTAACATAATTGGCTCCAAATGGGTGTTTCGAATCAAAAGAAATGAGGATTGTACTATCGAACGCTATAAAGCATGTCTTGTCGCCAAAGGCTATCACCAACAACCAGGTATTGATTTTGGTGAAACATTTAACCCTGTTGTCAAGCCTACAACGGTACGTACTGTTCTTTCCTTAGCTATCTCGGCTGGTTGGGCTATTCATCAAATTGATATTCAAAATGCCTTCTTACATGAGAATTTATCAGAGGAAGTATATATGTCTCAGCCCCCTGGTTTTCGTCATCCCCAGTACCCAAACCATGTATGTAAATTACAAAAAGCTTTGTATGGTCTCAAACAAGCCCCCCGGGCTTGGTTTGCTAGACTCAGTAACAAGCTTCTTGATCTTGGTTTTAAAGGTACTCGATCCAACACTTCCTTGTTTGTTTATACATCCTCCACGGTCAGAATATTTATGCTTATATATGTGGATGATATTCTCATCACAAGCAATAAACGGTCAGCTATTGATGATTTGCTCTCTGCTTTACACAATGACTTTGCTATTAAAAACCTGGGTCCTTTACATTTTTTTTCTTGGTGTTAAAATGATCCAAAATTCCAAAGGCTTCAGTCTATCTCAGCATCGATATATCATGGATATCCTGAAACATACCAATATGCTAGAAGCAAAACCGGTTCAGAATCTTATGGCCATAACAACAACACTCTTGGCTTATGAAGGTGAAGCATTTTCGGACCCAACACTTTACAGAAGCACTATTGGTGCTCTTCAGTATCTCTGCAACACCAAACCTGATGTAGCATTCACGGTAAACAAGCTCTCTTAGTTTCTTCACAAGCCCACAATCCTCCATTGGCAGTCAACCAAGTGCTTGTTGCGCTACTTGAAGCACACCGTGGATTTTGGTCTCCAATTTCACAGGTCGCACTCCCTTTCACTACAAGCCTACTTTGATGCGAATTGGGCTGGAAGTAGGGATGATCGACACTCCATACGTGGCTACTGTGTTTTTCTTGGGGGCAATCTAATTTCTTGGAGTTGTAAGAAGCAAGCTACTATAGCTCGCTCAAGCACCGAAGCTGAATATAAAGCATTAGCAAATATTGCGGCTGAGATCACATGGTTATGTTCTCTTCTGACTAAACTTGAGATGCTTCCCTCTACAACTCCAATTCTTTGGTGTGACAATATTGGTGCCACATATTTATCCACAAATTCGGTTTTTCATGCTTGAACCAAACATGTTGAGATAGATTTTCATTTTGTTTGAGATATGGTTGCTCGTGGTACATTAGACATCCGCTTCATTTCTACCAGAGATCAGATCGCTGATATCTTTACCAAGCCCCTATCTTCCTCTCGGTTCTCTCTTCTTCGTGACAAGCTGAACATTGCATCTGCATAGTTAAGCTTGAGGGGGCGTGTTAGAGACTTATCCATAGCAACAACTAGCGGTTTTTCACAAAGCAGTTACACGAAGATCACGAAAATCAGTTCAAATATTTCCCACGATTCTTGATATGCAGTTACATGAAGATCAGCTCAAATATTTTCCAGGATTCTTGATATGTTGTTTAGATATGTAATCGGTTTAAATTCAAATATTTAAATTCAAATGTATTCCTCTGTTCCTATCTTTTCATGATTCAGTTGTAACAAGAATATGTTTTACATTTCTATAAATACACACCTATACCTGTGTTTAAGGTAAGGCAGCAATTCTCCAAATATTTGAGCTTTCACACTCCACTTGTTTATTTTGACGTTGTGGTGGAAGATGAGATTTGAGCTTCTTTGATGTGCTACTTGGTTTTGTTCGGTCCCCATCACTGAAAGTTATCATTGAAACGCTTATCAACAAAGCATACAAAGTTCTAAACTTGATCTTTTCTCTATTCACTTGTTGGCTTGTTAATTTGCTCTGATTTGGATTCCTTTTTCCATTGTTTTTGGTAAATATGAGTTTATACAGTTTGTCGTATATATTCATATCAATGTATTACTGAGTTAAACTGCTTAATTAGGAAACCTCATGCAATTAATTATGACTTAATAAAGTCAAACGAAGGCCAAGCAATGGAAGATTCGAATCTTAAGGAGTATGGAATGGAAGACGAGTGAGGCTCATAAAGTGATTTTCGTTGATTTTTAGTGTGTAATAGAAAGGTCTCATGAGATCGGGTTAGGAATTGATTATAAACTATTCATAAAGGCTTCCAAACTATATTCCATACTACGGAAATACTACTCCTTACTGCGTCGTATATAATTGGCTATTTCTATTTGTTGATATAATTAAAGCTTTTTATTATGAGCCCATGTAAAAGTAACATTATAATTAATTTCAAAGTGTTGATTGCTTTCTAGTTATCCTCACAATCAAATTATTAAATTGTCTTGGATTAAAGAGGTGTGCTTACCAAGAGTTGATTTGGTTTTGACAAAATGTACAAATGACAAACAATTATCAAACCTTTATTTTCTAACCACTATATTTTTAGGACTAAACATTATACGAATTCAACATATCGATTAGGTTCTGTTTCATTTCTACTACATTACAAGTGCATTTGATTTAATCAGATACCATATGACTACCATATTATGTGTTGGTAATAGAAAATGAGAATTCTAAATATAACTATTTGATTTGTTAATTAATTTTACTTTACAAACTTTAATTAGTTTTGTTCCTTTTGGATGGGAATTAATTTTTTTAGGCTTTTCAACCCTTATGTCTAGTACTTCATTTTGATTTGTATCCAAGCTAGGTCAAGCTCTTTTTTTCTTTTCTTTTTTTCCCTCCCCCACCCTTCTTTTTTTTAACCAAGGATGTGTGGGTCTACTTAGGGTCCAACTAATGCACAGGCATGAGGGCCTTTTCTTAATTCTCTCCTTCCTTCACATAAATTGACACGATATTCTTAGGTCGATTTATGTGAAGGAAGGAGAGAATTAAGAAGAGGCCCCCATGCTTGTGAATTAGTCAGGCCCTAAAAAGACCCACAAAAAAAAAAAAGAAAAAAGAAAGAAAGAGAGCTTGACCTAAATTGGGCACAAATCAAAATGATGTACTAGACATAATTTTCAAAATAAAGCAAAATCCACAAAAAAATTACCTTTGGCTTTTCTTTAGAATTGATTCCACGCCATCAACCTTGTGATATGTGTTATTTAAACACCAAATCTAAGAAGAATGGAGTGTTATCAACAAGTCGAGCTCAAAACTATCTTTTATGACCTATTTGAGCTTTGAAACTTGAAATACATTAAAAATAAAAAATTATAAATATATATTATTTTTTTTTAATATTTGATCATCACAAAAAGTGAAAAATAAATAAATAAAGATATATGTAGAAGATTAATGAAAAAAAGTTTCTATAAGTTGTAAGTTTTTGATTTTTTAGTGTTTTATTTGTATAAATTTTCATTTTGATAGTTTCTTATTTAAAAAAAAATGCAATGATAAATGAATTTTCTTCTTCTTCTTATTCTTTTTCTTTTCTTTGTTGAAACAAAATTCATGATCCAAGTGGAACGTTTATTGGAGTTTTATGCTTTGGATCATGAAATTTGTGCGAGAAAGGAGAAGAAAATATTGATCCTATGTTTGGACCTGTCTAATTCATAGACATGAGGACTTTTCCTTAATTCTCTCCGTATAAGTCAATACAACATTTAAACTGTAACCAACAAGAGACCATTATTTATACTTTATCAGTGGGATGAGATTAGCTAACTATTAGAGTTTAGGCAAACCCTTATGAGTTGTATCCAAAGACATGGAAGAGGATGTTTTTATGTCAGCAACAGACCTTTGGTTTCAGCTGTCGGGATAGAGATAGGCAAAAATGTTGGGAAGAAATTTGAACTCTATACCAATGTTTGATACATTTAAATGGAATAGATTAAGAATTAAATGGAATGAAAAATTATACGATGAATATAAAATTATAAAACTTAATTTTATTCAGTTTTATTTCATTCTTGCATACTATTCCATTGTATTTCATTTTTACATATCAAACGAATCATTTGTGCCATATCTTTTAAAGCTATGTGGGTTCTCAGTTTCAATTTAAGAGCAGAGGCACTCCAAAATAGGGACCAAAACCCACAAGGAATTGCTTTAGAAAGAAAGCCAATAAACAAAAAAGGAAACTAGAATATTTTATCTCATCATCCCGCTGGTAGCTACTACTCCATTTGACTTCATTGCAGTTGGCATGAAATTTGGAAGAGTTCTCAGAACATCATCAATAAGCTCACATTACCTTAGTTTAATTAGTGTTTAGAATTTCGGACATTAGATTTGGATTGGTATGCATTTAGATAAAAGATAATATAATATTATGTTAAGCTTCATCTAAATTAAGATAAATTTAATTTAAATATGAAACTCAAACTGTCAAACACAATCTTAAGATTTTCTGGACTCTTCTCCACCCACCACTTACTGGCTCGTGAAAGAAATGAAGAGCAGGTTTTAGCAATATTTGAATTGCATCGAGGGATGATGGAGCAGCTTTAACCTTATTCTTACCTTTAAAACAAATATAACGGGATAAAAAACCAAGCTAACACGCACACATATTATGCAGAAACAAAACTCACAGTCAAAAGTAATCAAAACAAAAGAGAAAAATGTGTTCATTCATCCTAAATAGTTTGATGTTACATAGTGAATTTGTTTATTGTCCTGCAACTCCTTTGCAGATTTGCCATAAACAGACATCTTCATTTATCCCTGCAAGCAGAAGTCTTTGCGCTTGAAATCTTTGAATAGCAGCGAACCATCCACCATGGAAATCAGAAACATCAGTGTTGCAGTGAGACTCATCATTTCTTCTTCTTCTTCTTCTTCTTCTTCTTCTTCCTTTCTCTCTTTGAAGCACAAAATGGAATTGGGCGATGGGCATGAGCTAACAATCCTGCAAGTACTGCTTATATAGACTACTCAAGGCAGCTTTAAAGTCTGAAAAATTTTAACAAATATTTACCCATTATTGCATGCCTATAATTGGTTATTTCCCTTTTTGTCAATTTAATTTAATGGTATGAAAACTTCAATCTGTCCATTGTTTTCTTATCTTAGAGAAGATTTTTGTTTACATGGATTATTTCCAAAATTGATAAAAATGCATTCAAAGCACTAAATTACCTCAGATTTTCCCACGTACAAAATCAAACTCGTTCGCCGAGTAATAAAGCTCCCATCTGTCTCAAGTTTCAATTTTTTCTTTTTTCATAAAATAAAGGCTATGTATATGAAAAAAATATATAAAATATATCGGGTCTATATACCGGATCTAACATGATTTTACATCTATATGTCCGATGTATCTAATAATTTCTTAGGTACATTGGATGTCAAGTGAAGCTTTCTATTTTTGAGGACAGGATAGAGGTAGGTGGTCATGGGAAATTCATGTTTTATGGTTTCTTATTATGAATGCGGAGAAAAATGTGACCTGTATATTTGATCCAAGCCCTAACTTATTTGCTGAAATTCAATGATTTCATCCATTTAATTTGTAGTTTTTAAGAAAATTGAGGGCCAATGGAACATACTTTACCATATTTTGTACAATGTAATTACTGTATTAAGTGTTTATAATTTATTAAACCAAAAAAAGGGTCACCCCATTAGATCTTTGAAGTCTTAAGTGCCTGTTCGGATCAAGATTCTGTTGGGGGAAGGAAAAAAAAAATCCATAGGAAACGAAGAAGAAAAATTATCTTTTATTGTATTTTCTTTTTAAAAATGAAATTTTGTTAGAATATGTTTAAAAAGTAAAAAAAATTAAACGTTAATGTTGTTGTAAAAAATTAAATTTTTATTCATTGATTCACTATATATTTTACTTTCCTTCTTGTTTTTCTCAATAACTAAATATATTAAGACTGGAGAAGTCCATGGGTGAGCTTGATATACATGGGTAAACACCAACTTGACCCAAAAATTTAAGTTTATTGGGTCTTGGGTCAAACCATGTATATAAACACCCATCATTCACTCAAATTTTTCAATGTGGGACAAGTTTACAAGTAGAATTCTTAATAAAATACAAAAAAATAAATAAATAAATAAAATTTTTTTATATTTCTTCCCTTTTCCTCATATTTTTCAAGTTCCAAGCTAGGACTTCCTTCAAACATGTCACATCAATATTTTTTAATTAACGTGCAAAATCCAAATGAGAAATTTATTTATTAAGGTTTCGTTTGGATCACGGATTTTGGTTGTGAAAAGAAAAGGAAAGGAAAATAAGAAAAAGAACCCATTTTTCACTACAATTATACTAAATACTACTAAGAATTTTTTTTTTTTATAATTTGATTAAAAATTTAAAAAATCAAACATTAATTATGCATGAAATCAAATTTTTATTCACTGATTTGGAATAATTTTTATTTTCCTTCTCACTTTCTTTGACAACCAGACATAAAATAAAAAAAATAAAATTCTTTCATATTTTTATTTCTTTTCTCTAAAATTTTCCAAGTTTCAAAAAGAGGGTAACAGTGTCAAAAATCTCCAATACCAAAGTAGAGATAGGCAAGAAAATAGAAGCCCAACTTTGGGCTGGGCTAGTCAGCTGAGCCCAAGTTCTAGGCCTTTTCTACCCAAACAATCAGTTTCTGTTTGTTGGGAAAGCAACGCATAAAAGCCCAAGAAGATCAAACAGAACTCAACTGCTCCAACCCAGCAGCAGTAATGGGCTTTATGTTGAAGATTTTTTTAAAACTAAAGCCCTGTGGAAGGAGACTGAGGAAAAGAAAGTGGAGGTCAAAAATACTAGAGTCAAAAAGCTATACTATCTTCTCTACTTATTACAACTTTTTTCTTTTTGGAAATATGTCCAAATTATTTTATTATATATGCTTGGAAGTATCGATTTAAGTTTTAATATATATATATATATATATATATATATATATATATATATAAGATATAATTTTATTAAATTTATTACAATGCACAAAATTTCAACTTCAAAATACGAAATTTGTTCTTCAAACCTTATCTTAGTGGAAGGAGACATTTAATATTGCGATATTGATTCTCGTGTAGGTTTATTTTTGTCAGTGCAATACATCCATTGCGAAATTTTGCTCAAAGTTTAAAGATTTTTGGATTTTTTTTTTCAAACTTTGAAAAAAGTTCAAATGGTTTTTACTTTGAAAATAAATTTTTTTATTAAAAATTGAAACTAATACATTGTTAGGAACTAATAATTTTGTTTTTGAAAAACTGTTTTAACACTTGAATTATTTCGAACAAGTACCTTTTCTAGTCCCTTGTTATTTTTGCAATAAAAAAGCCTGGTATAATCATATTTTGAAGAAAAAAAAAGCTAAAAAATGGCATTTTGATTCCAAAACGAAGCGGAAAAAAATTGAAATCACAAGTTTCCCAATCATGTCATTGCACATCACATTCAATAATTCAAGGAGAATTATTTCATGGCCTCAATTGTGTATGATAGATGTTTATTTAAAAATGTTTCATTGGTCCAAGTCTAATTCCCTTCTGTCTAACCTAAACTATGAGGAGTTTTTTTGTATTTTTCCCGAATTGGGAGGGTGACATCTTTGTTTTTTTGTATTCCCCTTTTGGAAGTTTCAAGCTACTTGCTTGTCTCTTCCCTCTTAATGAACTTACCTTTTCAAAAATAAATAAATAAAGGGGGACACCACAAGCATTATGATTTTAAAACTTGAACAATTGTCACTTGGTGAAGCATATAGATTAGTTGGATTGATAAGGTAAAATTAGCATGACATTAGATTATATTATATTACGATATATATATATATATGATAATACCCATTATCAAACTAGAATAGAAAATAGTATTATTAGCAATAATAATCAAAATGCTTATGATAATCCCCAACCCGCGACACTCTTTTGTGACAACCAAGCTGCCTTACACATTGCTGCAAACCCAGTTTTCCATGAACGCACAAAGCACATTGAGCTAGATTGTCATCTCATTTGTGAAAAAATTCAAGATGGTAGTCTAATTACTCACCATGTCAGCAGCCACTTGTAAATGGCAGATATGTTCACCAAACCTATAGCCTCTTCTCTATTTTATTCTCACTTGTCCAAGATGGGAGTAGAAAACATCTACTCTCCATCTTGCGGGGGGCTATTACAAATTAAAAATGTCAGATATCCAGCTCCAGCTCTGCATGCCCATTCTGTAACTCTAGCTCAGCTTCCTAGCTCCCACCAGAAACCTGAAGAAAGAGCACCCACGTGAATGGCTCCAACAGATTGTTGTTCCTTTTTTTGTTATTTTTTTTTTCTCTTTCTGCTTAGGCAGTTATTTTCCCTGCTCGTTGATTCCCTTTCTATTATTTTTTCCTTCACCTTATTTATCTTGCCCTGAGTGTACAGTTCGGAATCAAAAAAGCAAGGAAGACGAATTCTTCTTTCTCATCTTCATCTCTCTCTATTCTGTGCTGAATTTTCTTCTTGCAGAGCTGTCCATTTCAATTTGTTTCACATATTCCAATTTTGTTCCCCAGTTCTCAGCCACCAAGGCAAGTGCAACACCGCCAACAAGGTCACCACCTCGGCCCTCCTCCTCTTCTGCGCCTCCTCCTGTTTCCTCCCCTGCTTCACCGACAGCTTTCACGACGAGAAGGGGAAGGTCCGGTATGGGTTCGCCACATTCCGAGGGATACAGGTTCTCAACAGATTGGCGACGCTTCCGCCGAAAGTCGTATATATTAAATAATCTGATATATATATATATATATATATATATATATATATATATATATACACACACGTAAATAATCTGATATATATACGTAAATCATCTTATGTATATGTATATATACATAAATAATTTGATATATATATATATATGTAGACACCCCATTGTTACCCAGACCCAATATATGTATCGCTATTATTATTATTATTGTTATTTTATTATTATTATTATTATTATTTATTCTTATTATTATTATTATTATTATTATTAATTTTCACTAATCTTATTATTATTATTATTATTATTATTATTATTATTATTTTCTTTATTATTATTATTATTTTTCATTAGTATTATTAATATTGCTTTTATTTTTATTTTTTACGTCTATTTTATTATTATTATTATTCATTATTTTCATTATTATTTTTAATTTTTATTGTCATTATTATTAGTATTTTTATTACTATTATTACTATTATTTTATTTATTACTCTTATTATTATTATTATTTTTCATTAATATTATTATTATTACTTTTATTTTTATTGTTTATTATTATTATTATTATTATTATTATTAATTATTTTCATTATTATTGACATTATTTTTATTATCATTATTATTAGTATTTTTATTACTATTATTACTATTATTTTATTTATTATTATTTTAATATTATTATTACTTTTATTATTATTATTTTTATTTATATTGTTTATTATTATTATTATTAATTATTTTCATTATTATTGACATTATTTTTAATTATTATTATTATCAGTATTTTTACCTTTATTATTACTATTACTATTATTATTTTATTTATTTTTATTATTACTATTATTATTATTATTATTATTATTTTTACCTTATTATTATTATTATTATTATTATTTCCTTATTTACATAATAGCAGTATATATTATTTCCAAAAAAAAAAAAAAAGATACCATAAACCAAAAAGGAAGTGTTTTTAGGGTTTCTTCAAAATCATTTTTATAAGAAGGGAGCCGGGGGAGGCGCTGCACACACTCCAGCCGGGCGCAGCGCAAGAGGCCAAGGCAGAGCAGGCCAGAAAAAAAAAAAAAAAAAAAAAAAAGCCTAACCTTTCTTCCCTCTCTCTCTCTCTCGCACACCCAGCCCCCGGCCATCCATCCTCTTCTCAATCTCTCCCTTTGTTTCTGAATCCACACAGCACACTGCCAGTCCCCTGCACCCACCAACACCGCCACGCTCCGGCAGAGCCTCACGGCTCTCTGTAACTCCGGCGGTTACCAGCAACCCAGGCCCTCCATGCTCCAACCATCACCGCTGCACAGCCACGGCAACACGACGACCCCTGCAACTCCCATCACCGCAGGAATCACCCACAGCACCAGCAGCAATCCCTAGAAACTCACGACAACGCCCCACGCTCTCTCCAGCAAGTCCCCATCGTCTCCGTCCTTGCCCGTCAACCACCATTGCCGAGAATCATCTGCTCTGCCTCCAGCCACCGTGAGCACCTCATCGTCTCCGGCCGTCTTCACCCTCTCCCCAGGACCTCCGGCAGCTCCACAAGATCTCACACCCCTATCCCTGTAAGTCCTCCCGCACACACACACACACACACATTCACACATCCAGAAAAGACACGCTTTTTACACACACAATTTCACACATACATGTACGTGTGGTTTTTTTATTTATTTATGTTTTTTTATTTATTTGTTTTTATATATATTATATTATTTTTGTTTTATTTGCTCTAATATCTAATGTCTTGGATTGTTTTTGTTTTTGTTTTTTTGTTTTTGTGTCTATACAGGTATGTATGTTTCTATGGTTTTTATTGGTTATTTTAATATTTAATATCCATATTGGTGGTTTGTTTTAATTGTATTATTTATATACATTAATTTTCTTTATTGTGGAATTTTTATAGTTGGAATTTGTTTGGATACTTAAAGTTTAATTGAATTGTTAATATAATTATTGCATGTTTAATATGTAGTTAGAATAACTATTGTAATTATTTACTTAAGGGTGTCTTTCTTTGATATCCATATGTTTAGGATCATTTAGGTTTTTTTGTCATAATTAATGTTCATATAGAGGGTTAGTGTATATTGCATGTGTAGCATATTATATTTTTTTTTTTTTTTAGGGTTCTACACCAATCTTTAAGTCGATAATTTTCCGGTTAGTGGTTATATTGAATATTCATATATTAGTAGTAGCTTTAGATTATTTCCATAACTTCACTATTTGCTTACCTTTGTACAATGACCCACTGATTTTAGGTTTACTTAGTTTCCATAATCTGATTATAAGTTTGTTTCCTTAGGTTTAATAATTTTGTTTCTATATATCCTGTGTAGATCTTTGATTGTGTGTTCACATTTATTATTGTTAGTTTACCATTCAAAGGCATTACTAGTATTATAACCATTAGTGTATATATATTTATGTATATATATATATATATATAAATGTAGGTAGAAGCATTATCAATGTTAGTGCTATCCAATAAAAGTATTATTATTACCCTTATTGTATATATTTACGTATGTAAAAAAAAGGTATCTTTGTGATTATTTGGTAACATTATTATTATTAGTACCATTATTATTATTTTTACTATTGTTATTTATTATTATTATTATTATTATTATTGTTATTATTATTATGTTCATTATTATAATGATTATTATTATTTTATTTTATTTTATTATATTTTTTATTAAATATTTTTGATTTTTATTATCCCTATGATTTTATTGCGGGGGTATGAGCCTTTGGGCATCACGTACCCTAAGCTCTGAGGGAATATATGTATATATTTATTTATTTATTTATTTTCATGTATAATTATAAATTCATAAAAAAGGAGTAATGTAAAGACTTATTAAATTAACTTAGGGATAATTTCAAATTAATTAGGTACCGTTCGTAAGAACGGGCGCGTAGGGGGTGCTTGTACCTTCCCCTCGCGTAACCGAACTCCCGAGCCTAACTCTGGTAATGTAGACCGATTCTACCCCTAACGGGGTAGTAATCATGTGTTCTAACCGCACTAAAGGTTAGTGGCGACTCCTACACCATATTTTTCCTGAAAATATTATAATAATTTTAATTTCGCCGCCCGGGGCACACGCGCTCCCCGGGACGCCGCGACAATATATATATATACGTAAATTATCTTATATATATAATTTGATATAATCTTATATATATACGTAAATCATCTGATATATATACACACACACACACACACACGTAAATAATCTGATATATATATTTATATATATACGTAAATCATCCGACATATTTATGTATATACACGTAAATCATCTCATATATATATATATACGTAAATAATTTGATATAAACAGCAGGAAAGTTTAAACAATTGATGTTAAGCAAAAGGACATAAGCATCATAAATTGGATCAAGATAATGAAAAGTAAAAAAGTTCTCTTATTTAAGGGATGACTAATAGTCTGCTGGTGGGACGTGCTATTATGTCTGTTAGAGACTTATCCACATCAACAACCAGCAGTTCTTCACAAAACAGTTACACAAAGATCACGAAGATGTTGACCTTATAGGTCACACCCTGGTTTTGATAATGACAAATACAATTGTATTTAATAAATATCTAGTTCATGTGCAGGTTCATATTAGCATATCTTCAGTGGCACGTGAAAAGCTTAAAGACTTGAAGACAATTTCATACTCTTAATTGTAATAGTTTTTAAATGAAATTTGTCTGTAATAGTAATTAGGGTTTTCGGTTTGTAATAAGCTCACACACATCACATGCATGATTTAATTTGTAAGCTCAAACCGAACCATAGAAAGACCTTAGGGTTTCGGTCGACCGACACCGGACTTTTTCGATGTTTCCAAATTGGACCCAAGTGACCTTAGGACACTCACTTTTGCACTTGTATGTAATAGGAACTTGAATAGGGTTTGAATGTTGCAAGAAGGGACCGAAATGCGCACTTGGTGCACTTTCGGTCGACCGGCCAACTCAGTTCAATTTGGCCCGGTCGACCGAACCTCCTGGGAGTCAACTTTTTGACCTCCCGGTCGACCGACCATATTTGTACTACAGCTACCTGGTCGACCGAGGGGTCTTGGGAGAATTTCCAACAACCTGGTCAACCGAGCCCTGTAGTTCAAAAAGGCCCCGATCGACCGAACCTCGGAAATTTGGCAAATCACGTTTTCCCGGTCGACTGACCACTCAGTTCAAAATGCCCCCGGTCGACCGAGCTATTTGAGTCCCGGTCGGCCGAAACACTTTTGGTCAACCGGACCTCTCGGGTTGCTCCCATTTTTTTACCGCAGTTAATAATTTTTTAACGGGGTTAAATTATCTTAAGTGTCATTAATCTTTTCCAAAAATCCCTAATAAGTCCCCAACGGTCAAAATTTTTAGTATGTCTATATATACTCCTTCATTTGGTGATTTAAGCACGGATTAGCAAAAAGATTAACAAAATTTCTCTCAAGCGAAAATACTCATTTTTGCCTCTCATTACTCACACTTCTTTTGAAACCTACTCAAGCTTACACTCTTCATCCATCTAAATCATTTTTGTAAGTGTATTGAGTACTTTAACTTAGAGGTTAGCTCTCCATATTGTTGCATATTTGAATCGATTTTTGAGAGCATAACCTAAGTTTTCTTAGGAGGCTTTGCCAATAAGCCTGCCCTAAGAAAGACTCTTTGTAACATCCCAAGTATTGCATTCTCGTTGCAATATCTTAGGAAGTTCGTTTTTGTTTGGAGATTGCAAAAATACTTTCAAACATATCCGAATATCTTGTGGTGTTCATATTGATATATTTGTGAAAAGATATTCGTGTGTGTGATATATAAATCTTTGTGGTATTGTTTATACAAGTATATATATATATATATATATCATTTGCCGAAAACAAAGATTATCTATTTTGCAATACAAGCATATACGCATTCTATTGATTGATAATATTGAGGCTTGTTTGATATTCTATGTGAACACTCTTGACTGAATATTTTGAAGTACACAGATTATTATTGACACTCTCACGTACTTGCTACATAGAGAGAAAACATTGTTGAGAGATTGACATATTTAGACCACACAGAGCTTACATTATTAAATCATCTATGGTGTTTGTGTTTGTGCGCACTTGTGGTACAAATCTGCTTTACGTGAAAGCACTCTTGTATTGTACCTTTGATTGTATATCTGAGAGATTCCAGGCGTGGCCTGAGGAGGCGGTAATCCAGCCCGGTAAGGATTGGTGTAAAGGTTGAGGTCAGCCCTGTGTTAATTTGACCTGGTTTGTATAGGTGCCGCTCCACCCGTTTAAGTGAGTAAGGTATTATGATAATCCTTGTGCTGGTTAGCCAAGGCGGGGACGTAGGCAGTTGGCCGAACCTCGATAACATATCTCTGTGTCATCCTCTCTTTACTGCTTTCTAGTGCTTATATGATTGTTTAAACTGTCTTATTTAATTTCAGGTATATTTACATTAATTGGATTAGATTGACCCGAGGCTTGTGAACATACTGTTGTTAGAAAGGAATACCTAGGAGGTAAAATTTAAAAATACCAATTCACCCCCCCTCTTGGGATCACGGTAAAGTTAACAGAAGATCAGTTCAAATATTTCCCAGAATTCTTGATATGTAGTTACACGAATATCAGTTCAAATATTTTCTAAGATTCTTGATATGTTGTTTAGATATGTAATCGGTTTAAATTCAAATATTTAAATTCAAATGTATTCCTTTGTTCCTATCTTTTCGTGATTCACTTGTAACAAGAATATGTTTTACATCTCTATAAATACACGCCTATACCTGTGTTTAAGGTAAGGCAACAATTCTCCAAATATTTGAGCTTTCACATGGTATCAGAGCCTAAGTGACCAACGTCTAATCCCAATGGCCTCCTCCACCTCTGCTCTCGTTCCATCCCCACCCATCTCTCTTACTCCTCACTCCTTTATCACCATCAAGCTAAGTCGTGACAAATACTTACTCTGGCGTGCCCAAATTGTTCTCTACCTTAAAGGCACTCGTTTATTTGGATATGTTGATGGCTCACTACCGGCACCACCCACTCATATTTCCGAAAGTGACAATTCAACCCAAATCATTCAAAATCTTGCCTTTTACTCTTGGCACCTTCAAGATCAACTCATCCTGAGTGTCCTTACCTCCTCCCTCACGGAAAAAATTCTATCTCATGTAGTTAAGTGCACCACCTCGCACGAAATATGGCTTGCACTAGAACTCATGTTTTCCTCCACCTCTCATGCCTGGATCACCAATATACACTTTCAGCTCGCTACTCTCAAAAAAGACAACCTCTTAATTGCTGATTATTTTCAGCAATTTACCAACCTCACCGATACCCTTGCTGCTGTTGATCAACCATTAAACAATTATGAGCTTGTTTCTTTTCTTCTTGTAGGCCTTGGACTGGATTATGACTCCTTTGTCACATCTGTTACCACTAGCGTTGAACCTCTTTCCATTGAAGACCTCTATGGTCATCTTCTTGTTCATGAAAAGCGATTGGAGCAACATCAAGCCACAGTTGATCTAACTGTCGCCAATGCCAATTTCACATCCCACAACACCACAAATTGTGGTGGTCATGGCTATCGTCACGAGTCTCCAAGCCACAATGGACGAGGCAATTATCAGAACTAACCATCTCGGAACAACCAAGGCAAGGGGCGTGGTCGAAGTTCTTCATCCTCTTCCAACAAATCTCGTCCCGTTTGCTAAGTTTGCAACAAAACAAGTCATGTGGCATCGGACTGTTATTACAGGTATGATGAATCGTACCAGCGGGATTTCTCTCAAGGCCAAGCATATGTATCAACTTCCCAAAATTCAATTGATGCAACTTGGTACCTAGACTCATCTTATTTTCTTTTGAAGGATCAAGCTATGGGGAAGCTGTTGTTCCAAGGCCCGAGTAACCATGGACTCTATCAAATTTCCGCCACCAAAAATAAAAGTGTTCCGTCCACTTTCTCAAGTGAACACGCCACTCTCTCCTTATGGCATGCTCATATGGGTCATCCTTCGTTTCAATTGTTCATCGCATCCTTCATCAAATGCAAGTCCTAGTACATCGCCCCTCCATCTCTCAAAAATGCTCTGCTTGCTTGCGTTCAAAGAGTCGGCAATTACCCTTTTATGCTTCTTTAATTCAAGTTACAGAGCCTTTAGCATTGATTTATACCGATGTATGGGGTCCTGCTCCTATTTGTTCAAACACTGGCAATAAATATTATGTTTCTTTTTTGGATGCATTTAGCAAATATTCACGGCTTTATCCCATTCCTTTAAAAAGTGATGTTAGTCGTATTTTTCTCAAATTTCAATCATATGTTAAATGATATTTTAATACCAAAATCAAAGCTGTGCAATCTGATTAGGGCAGTGAATATCGCTCGCTTCATAAAATTTTTCAAGATCAAGGTATCGTTCATCGTATTTCTTGCCCTCATACGCACCAACAAAATGGTGCTATTGAGCGCAAACATTGCCACATAGTGGAGACAAGCCTTGCCTTATTATCCCAAGAAAACGTTCCTCAACATTTTTGGGACGATGCCTTTCTCACAGCCTATTACTTGATTAATAGAATGCCCACTCCCACACTTCAAAATCGTAATCCATATGAGGTTCTTTTCAAATCGCCACCCGACTACACTTTCCTCAAGCTATTTGGTTGCACTTGTTGGCCTAACCTCCGATCATACAATGCAAACAAATTCCAACCTCGTTCTCTCCCATGTGTCTTCCTCAGATATAGCCCTTTACACAAAGGATATAAGTGTCTCCATGTTCCATCTCGCCGTGTTTATATCTCCCGTGATGTGCAACTTGATGAATTTAATTTCCCTTTCAAAAATAGCACAGTATGCCACTCTCCTCCATCTCAATTCCATTATGGTCATCTTCTAAGTCTATCGGATACAAGGGTCTCAACAGCAGCAGGTCCTCAAAGTCATCCCTTAATGGACCATACAGACACTCCTCACCACAGCCAGCTCCCAAGCAAAACAAACACACCCAGTCCAGAGCTCTCCGTAACCTCACCTCATGCCACCGACCCAACCTCTTCTTTGCACTAAGAAAACTCAGAAAAGTTCCGACAATTTTATTCCAGAAAACCCAACCTCTTCTCCATCCACCACTGATTCCCAAATATCCTCAATACACCCAATGATCACCCGGTCCAAAAATAATATCCAAAAACCCAAGCATCTTCCTGAAGACATGATCTGATACCCAATCCCAAGAGCTCTCCTTACCAAATCATCCCAACATCCAAGCAATGAACGTTGAATTTGATGCATTGCCTCATAATCAAACATGGACACTGGTTCCTCCTTATTCAGCTTCTAACATAATTGGCTCCAAATGGGTGTTTTGAATCAAAAGAAATATGGATGGTACTATCGAACGCTATAAAGTGTTTCTTGTCGCCAAAGGCTATCACCAATGACCAGGTATTGATTTTGGTGAAACATTTAGCCCTGTTGTCAAGCCTACAACGGTACGTACTGTTCTTTCCTTAACTATCTCGGCTGGTTGGGCTATTCATCAAATCGATATTCAAAATACCTTCTTACATGGGAGTTTATCAGAGGAAGTATATATGTCTCAGCCCCCTGGTTTTCATCATCCCTAGTACCCAAACCATGTATGTAAATTACAAAAAGCTTTGTATGGTCTCAAACAAGCCCCCCGGGCTTGGTTTGCTAGACTCAGTAACAAGCTTCTTGATCTTGGTTTTAAAGGTACTCGATCCGACACTTCCTTGTTTGTTTATACATCCTCCATGGTCAGAATATTTATGCTTATATATGTGGATGATATTCTCATCACAAGCAATTAACGGTCAACTATTGATGATTTGCTATCCACTTTACACAATGACTTTGCGGTTAAAAATCTGGGTCCTTTACATTTTTTTCTTGGTGTTGAAAAATCCAAAATTCCAAGGGCTTCATTCTATCTCAGCATCAATATATCATGGATATCTTGAAACGTACCAATATGCTAGAAGCAAAACCGATTCAGACTTCTATGGCCACAGCAACAACACTCTCGGCTTATGAAGGTGAAGCATTTTCTGACCCAACACTTTACAGAAGCACTATTGGTGCTCTTCAATATCTCTGCATCACTAGACTAGATATAGTATTCACAGTAAACAAGCTCTCTTAGTTTCTTCACAAGCCCACAATCCTCCATTGGTAGTCAACCAAGCGCTTGTTACGCTACCTCAAGGACCCCGTGGATTTTGGTCTCCAATTTCACAGGTCACACTCCCTTTCACTACAAGCCTACTCCGATGCGGATTGGGCTGGAAGTAGGGATGATCGACGCTCCACAGGTGGCTACTGTGTTTTTCTTGGGGGCAATCTAATTTCTTGGAGTTGTAAGAAGCAACCTACTGTAGCTCGCTCAAGCACCGAAGCTGAATATAAAGCATTACCAAATACCGCGGCTAAGATCACATGGTTATGTTATCTTCTGACTCAACTTGAGATGCTTCCCTCTACAACTCCAATTCTTTGGTGTGACAATATTGGTGCCACAAATTTATCCTCAAATCCAGTCTTTCATGCTCGAACCAAACATGTTGAGATAGATTTTCATTTTGTTCAAGATATGGTTGCTCGTGGTACATTAGACATCCGCTTCATTTCTACCAGAGATCAAATCGCTAATATCTTTACCAAGCCCCTATCTTCCTCTCAGTTCTCTCTTCTTCGTGACAAGTTGAACATTGCATCTGCACAGTTAAGCTTGAGGGGGCATGTTAGAGACTTATCCACAGCAACAACCAGCGGTTCTTCACAAAGCAGTTACACGAAGATCTCGAAGATCAGTTCAAATATTTCCCAGGATTCTTGATATGCAGTTACACGAAGATCAGTTCAAATATTTTCCAGGATTCTTGATATGTTGTTTAGATATGTAATCAGTTTAAATTCAAATATTTAAATTCAAATGTATTCCTCTGTTTCTATTTTTTCATGATTCAGTTGTAACAAGAATATTTTTTACGTCTCTATAAATACACGCCTATACCTGTGTTTAAGGTAAGGCGGCAATTCTCCAAATATTTGAGCTTTCACACTCCACTTGTTTATTTTGACGTTGTGGTGGAAGATGAGATTTGAGCTTCTTTGATGTGCTACTTGGTTTTGTTCAGTCCCCATCACTGAAAGCTATCATTTGAAACTCGTATCAACAAAGCATACAAAGTTCTCAACTTGATCTTTTCTCTATTCACTTGCTGGCTTGTTAATTTGCTCTGATTTGGATTCCTTTTTCCATTGTTTTTGGTAAATATGAGTTTATACAGTTTGTCGTATATATTCATATCAATGTATTACTGAGTTAAACTGCTTAATTAGGAAACCTCATGCAATTAATTATGACTTAATAAAGTCAGATGAAGGCCAAGCAATGGAAGATTCGAATCTTAAGGAGTATGGAATGAAAGACGAGTGAGGCTCATAAAGTGTTTTTCTTTGATTTTTAGTGTGTAATAGAAAGGTCTCATGAGATCGGGTTAGGAATTGATTATAAACTATTCATGAAGGCTTCCAAACTATATTCCATATTACGGAAATACTACTCATTACTGCGTCGTGTATAATTGGCTATTTTTATTTGTTGATATAATTAAAGCTTTTTATTATGAGCCCATGTAAAAGTAACATTATAATTTCCATGTGTTGATTGCTTTCTAGTTATCCTCACAATCAAATTATTAAATTGTCTTGGATTAAAGAGGCGTGCTTACCAAGAGTTGATTTGGTTTTGACAAAATGTACAAATGACAAACAATTATCAAACCTTTATTTTCTAACCACTATATTTTTAGGACTAAACATTATACAAATTCAACATATCGATTAGATTCTGTTTTGTTTCTACTACATTACAAGTGCATTTGATTTAATCAAATACCATATGACTACCATATTATGTGTTGGTAATAGAAAATGAGAATTCTAAATATAACTATTTGATTTGTTAATTAATTTTACTTTACAAACTTTAATTAGTTTTGTTCCTTTTGGATGGGTATTAATTTTTTAGGTTTTTCAACCCTTATGTCTAGTACTTCATTTTGATTTGTGCCCAAGCTAGGTCAATGAATAAAGATATATGTAGAAGATTAATGAAAAAAAGATTCTATAAGTTGTAAGTTTTTAATTTTTTAGTGTTTTATTTGTATAAATTTTCATTTTGATAGTTTCTTTTTTTTTTTTAAATGCAATGATAAATGAATTTTCTTCTTCTTCTTCCTCTTCTTCTTCTTTTTTTTTTCTTTTCTTTATTGAAACAAAATTCATGATCCAAGTAGAATGTTTATTGAAATTTGGAAGAGTTCTCAGAACATCATAAATAAGCTCACATTACCTTGGTTTAATTAGTGTTTAGAATTCGGACATTAGGTTTGGATTCGTATGCATTTAGATAAAAGCTAACATAATATTATGTTAAGCTTCATCTAAATTAATATAAATTCAATTTAAATATGAAACTCAAACTCTCAAACACAATCTTAAGATTTTCTAGACTCTTCTCCACCCACCACTTACTGGCTTGTGGAACAAAGCTAACACGCACACATATTATGCAGAAACAAAACTCAAGAGTCAAAAGTAATCAAACAAAAGAGAAAAATGTTTTTATTCATCGCAATAGTTTGATGTTGAATTTATTGATAGTTCTGCAACTCTTGCAGATTTGCCATAAACAGACATCTTCATTTATCCCTGCAAGCAGAAGTCTTTGCGCTTGAAATCTTTGAATAGCAGCGAACCATCCACAATGGAAATCAGAAACTTCAGTGTTGCAGTGAGACTCATCATTTCTTCTTCTTCTTCTTCTTCTTCTTCCTCCTTTCTCTCTTTCAAGCACAAAATGGAATTGGGCGATGGGCATGAGCTAACAATCCTGCAAGTACTGCTTATATAGACTACTCAGGCAGCTTTAAAGTTTGAAAAATTTTAACAAATATTTACCCATTATTGCATGCCTATAATTGGTTATTTCCCTTTTTGTCAATTTAATTTAACGGTATGAAAACTTCAATCCGTCCATTGTTTTCTTATCTTAGAGAAGATTTTCTTTACATGGATTATTTCCAAAATTGATAAAAATGCATTCAAATCACTAAATTACCTCAGATTTTCCCACATGCAAAATCAAACTTGTTCGCCAAGTAATAAAGCTCCCATCTGTCTCAAGTTTCAATTTTTTCTTTTTTCATAATAAAGGCTATGTATATGGAAAAAAAAAAAAAATATAAGATATATCCGGATCTAACATGATTTACGTGCAGAAAAAATTGGCTAAAGTAATTAAACATATATATATGGTGAAATCATAATAAATATGGTGTATATGTCCAATGTATCTAATAATTTCTCAGGTTCACTCTGGATGTCAAGTGAAGCTTTCTATTTTTGACAATGGATGGAGGTAGGTGGTCATGGGAAATTCATGTTTTACGGTTTCTTATTATGAATGCTGAGAAAAATGTGACCTGTATATTTGATCCAAGCCCTAATTTATTTGCTGAAATTCAATGATTTCATCCATTTAATTTGTAGTTTTTAAGAAAATTGAGGGCCAATGGAACATACTTTACCATATTTTGTACAATGTAATTACTGTATTAAATGTTTATAATTTATTAAACCAAAAAAAGGGTCACCCCATTAGATCTTTGAAGTCTTAAGTGCCTGTTCGGATCAAGATTCTGTTGGGGGAAGGAAAAAAAAAACCAAAGGAAACGAAGTAGAAAATTTATTTTTTATTGTATTTTCTTTCCACATCAAATAGTGTTAAAAATAAAATTTTGTAACAATATGTTTAAAAAGTAAAGAAAATTAAATGTTAATCATGTTGTAAAAAATTAAATTTTTATTCATTGATTCACTATATGTTTTACTTTCCTTCATGTTTTTCTCAATAACTAAATATGTTAGGACCGGAGGAGCTCATGGGTAGGCTTGATACACATGGGTGAATACCAACTTGATCCAAAAGTTTAAGCCTATTGGGTCTTGGGTCAAACCATACTCATCATTCACTCAAATTTTTCAATGTGGGACAAGCTCACAAGTGGAATTTTCAACAAAATACAAGAAAAAAAAAATTTGAATTCTTTTATATTTTTCTTTCCTTTTCCTCATATTTTTCAAGTTCCAAGCTAGGTCTTCTTCAAACATGTCATATATCAATATTTTTGAATTAACGTGCAAAATCCAAACAAGAAATTTATTTATTAAGGTTTCATGTGGATCACGGATTTTGACTGCGAAAAGAAAAGGAAAGGAAAATAAAAAAGAGAACCCATTTTTCACTACAATTTCTCTTTATACTAAATACTACTAAGAATTTTTTTTTATAATTTGATTAAAAATTTAAAAAATCAAACATTAATTATGCATGAAATCAAATTTTTATTCACTGATTTGGAATAATTTTTATTTTCCTTCTCACTTTCTTTGATAACCAAAAAAAATTCTTTCATATTTTTATTTCTTTTCTCTAAAATTTTCCAAGTTTCAAAAAGAGGGTAACAGTGTCAAAAATCTCCAATACCAAAATAGAGATAGGCAAGAAAATAGAAGCCCAACTTTGGGCTGGGCTAGTCAGCTGAGCCCAAGTTCTACAGTCAAAAAGCTATACTATCTTCTCTACTTATTACAACTTTTTTCTTTTTGGAAATATGTCCAATTTATTTTATTATATATGCTTGGAAGTATCGATTTAAATTTTATATATATATATATATATATTTATTAAATTTCTTCCAATGCACAAAATTTCAACTTCAAAATACGAAATTTGTTCTTCAAACCTTATCTTAGTGGAAGGATACATTTAATATTGCGATATTGATTCTCGTGTAGGTTTATTTTTGTCAGTGCAATACATCCATTGCGAAATTTCGCTCGAAGTTTAAAGATTTTTGGATTTTTTTTTTCAAACTTTGAAAAAACTTCAAATGGTTTACTTTGAAAATAAATTTTTTTATTAAAAATTGAAACTAAAACATTGTTAGGAACTAATAATTTTGTTTTTGAAAAACTGTTTTAACACTTGAATTATTTCGAACAAGTACCTTTTCTAGTCCCCTATTATTCTTGCAATAAAAAAGCCTGGTTTAATCATATTTTGAAGAAAAAAAAAAAGCAAAAAAAATGGCATTTTGATCCCAAAACGAAGCGGAAAATAAATTGAAATCACAAGAGTTTCTCAATCATGTCATTACACATCACATTCAATAATTCAAGGAGAATTATTTCATGGTCTCAGTTGTGTATGATAGATGTTTATCTAATTTGTTTCATTGGTCCAAGTCTAATTCCCTTCTGTCTAACCTAAATTGTGAGGAGTTTTTTTGTATTTTTCTGGGGAGGGTGACGTCTTTGTTTTTTTGTATTCCCCTTTTGGAAGCTTCAAGCTACTTGCTTGTCTCTTCCCTCTTAATGAACTTACCTTTTCAAAAATAAATAAATAAAGGGGAACACCACAAGCATTATGATTTTAAAACTTGAACAGTTGTCACTTGGTGAAGCATACAGATTAGTCAGATTAATAAGGTAAAATTAGCATGACATTAGATTATATTATATTACGATATATATGATAATACCCATTATCAAACTAGAATAGAAAATAGTATTATTAGCAATAATCTTAGATAAAATTATACTTATTTTGTTCTAAAATACTCTAAATTTTTATTATTGTTCATTATCATATTATTATTACGGTTCAAATGAAGATTTATTGTCCAAGTTAATTACTTCTCATGACAGACATGTGTTTGTCATGGTAAATTATTGTATAAGCATGTTTGTTTGAGCAGTAACGCATCTCCTACCTATGTACATCTTTGGACCTAATCTATTATAATATATACTCATTTTTTCTTCGCTAAAAGAAGATACAGTTCCAGTATTTAAGTGAATTATATTTTAACTTTAGCATTAGAGAAAGTCCCTAAAAATTAATAGGAATCTGCCAAACTCTTTTTTGTCGACCGCAACTATTTGTTGGTGGAGCAGATATTGGGGTTGAGCAAAATTTTGTGTCTAACATAAGTAAAAAAATTAGATGCAAGTCAAAAGATCCAAATAAAATATTTTACAAGATTTTGTGTGATGAAACATTAAAACTAAATAAACCATAAAAGCTTGGTAAGAGCAAAACAATTTGTGCAACAACAATTAAAAATAGTTAAGTGCTTGGATGACACAATCAATTAATCAGTGAGTTAATTTAGTTTCTCCTTGGATTGTGGCATGCCAAGCCACACTTTCCACCACATAATTATTGCCAAGTAGTTCACTTATTTTCTTCTTTTGTCCTTCTTTTCAACATGATGGAAGCTTGTGGATCTCCATATTTTACAATAAGCTTGATTAGGCACACCATGATCGGCTGCAAAAGCATGCTGAGCCAATTGCCAAAGTATTAAAAACAAAATAAAACAAAACCTCGAAGCCCTACCCTGATGGGCTCAAAAACAAACTCCTCCCCTTATTATGTGAAATATCTTCAAAGCCAAAAGCCCTAAACAAGTTGGGAACCCCATAAAGCAGCCTTGACATCATCAACAGCCCCCACCCCCACGAGTCATCAGCAAGAGAGAGAGAGAGAGCAAAAAGCTAAAGGTTTAGCTTTTGTAGCTTTAGGGTTAACCTCACCATTAAGGAAGTATGAGTGGGGTAAGCCTTGTTAATTAATTGCCCATTTCTCATTTCTTTCTTTACTTGAAAAAGAAAAGAAAGCAACCAACAGAAGACATATTCTATTGTCCATTTTATATGATTTAATGGTTGAAAGAGTGTGATGCAGTAGGAGTAGACGAAAGCCCCTTTTGAAGATTCAGGAGGAGATTCTTCTTACTTTAGGCTGTAAAGATTCCAAATGGGGTCCTAGAACAGTGTGATCAACACGACACCATTGCATGTCTGCTGCCTGTGTTCATATTGGGTTTTCCAAATTTTTTAAAGAAGAAAATTGAAGTCAAGTCCAAACCCACTCTGGGTAGTGGTGGTGATGGTGGGGGTGGTGGGTTCTCTGGAGGACTAAATTGAAATTAACTGGGGTTGATATCATCGCTAACCTGTCTTTTCCAACTCCAAACCTGAAGGTAGCTAGACTCACAAATCACAAATGGGGTTGAGCTCCCACTCTCCTCGTGTCTTCTTCTTTTTCTTCTTAAAAAATAATTAGAAGAAACCACTTCCAGAGCTAACCATTTGATATCTGTGTGCGTTTGTGTGTGTAAAAGTTGATCCTCTTTTTATTTTTTGGATGTGAGTTTTCATGGATATTATTATTATTATTATTATTATTATTATTATTATTATTATTATTATTATTTTTTCGGATAGGTCCCTTGAAGGCTTACCGAGTCTAGATTACACAACGGAAGGGTATCCTACATCTCTCATCCATATTTCTTTCTAGCTCTTGATTTAAATCTCGAGCATAATCTAGTTAGGCAAAATCATATAACAATTATAGTCCTTAACTTTTCTCCTTTTTAATCGATGCGCATTCTTTCTCAAATCTCAATTAATTACTTCTTTTTATTTGTTTTACCATCAAAATGGACCTAAATATTTTTAATTTTTATTTTTTGAAAGAATTAAAACCCATTAGGTAAAAAATATCAAGTGGTAACCTCAGGATCACGAGCATACACTATCCTCAATACTGAATTGAATTGCATAGTATTTAAAAAGTAAGAATTTTAACTTTTAAATTGAGATTCGTATAGATTTACCTAAAATATAGTACATAATCACTATAAATTTTATTCAAATTCATATACATATAAATTTCAATTCAAATATATATATTTTTTTATAATCCGGGGACTTCAACTACCATCGCGCCACTTTAGATACTATGATATAGCACCAAATTCGGAGGGTGAAAGACGCCCGCCTATTAACGCATTCTTAATAATTCATCAGGGCAAATTCGTAACTTTAAGGTCATCAAAGTCACAAATCACTCTTACCACTTAAACCAACTCGACTAGGCTCGAATCAAATATTTTTACTCGTAAATATAATCTTAATTTGCTGATGTCTTTGTGACGCACCGCATGATATTAAACAAGCATTATATTTCTTTTCCTCTTTCTATTTATGTAACATTGATGGACTCATTGGTCCCATACAAATTATTTCCCCTAATAGGAGAAATATCTTGAAAGAAGCGTGGGTTGGGGTACTACTATTGACCCCTACTATGATGTAACAAATTGTATGTGAACATTTGGAAATGTGCATGATGAGTACCCTCCGCCCTTTTCTTCTTGTGGTTGGTGTCGTGCTGGGGAGGAGGGGTAAGGGATTGGATCACGCGCTACAGTGATGCGAGTGGGACATCCACATTCCCTCAATCCTTCCTCCTTTATGCTGTCCAATTCCATTCGGGTGGCTGAGGCTGTACCCACCACATGAGCCACCCCTCAAATTCCCTCATCACGCGCCACTGCCCTCCCTTTGGCTCACTAATTATCTTATGATTTAATTAATGAAATAAGTTTATGAGTTTTTAATGTAGAATGAAAAATAGACTTGTAATCACTTTTTATATATTTTATTTAGAGCTTATTTTAAAATAATATTATTTTTACATGCGTATTTTTTAAAAAATATTTTCTCTTTAATCATTTGACTATTTAGCAGCACAGTTTTGTTTATATATCTTTTAATTAAAAAATTTTCATGACATAAGGTATAGTGAGACACAAATCAAAATATTAAACTTACTTTTAAATGAACTGTAAATCATTTATTTATTTATCAACTTAATATGTATTTTTAGATTCAATTTTAAAGTTTATTAATGTATAATGAAAATTTTAATGAGATTAGATTTAACCCATTTAGACTCATTTTTAAACTCGATTAGTAAATGAATCAAACATAAACAATTTGAGTTTGGTCGATTATGATTTTAAAAGCTCGTTTGCTAAACAAGCTAAGTTTTCACATGCTAAAACTCGACTTACCTCGATTCTATTGCATCCCAATGATACTGAATTTGAGTGATGATTTATGCGAGACCAATTAAAAGAATAACAAGTTGGACTTGAGATGCAATGTTTATAAAGTTCTCGGGAAGGGAGGTAGCACTCCTGGCTTTTTTTCCTTGGGGGGGTTGAAATCAGATATATAGGATCTATTTTCTTGTGAATAAAAACTGTATTTTTATTTTTTATTTTTTAAATTTTAAAATAATTACAAAAATAGCACCTCTTATTTTTCTACTTTTTATATTTATATAGAAAAATTGAAAAATAACTTTACATTGTTCTTCTAATTTTTATACAAATGCTTAAAAATTTTAAAATAAAATTATATTCTTAAAATTTTTAAAAATAAAAATAAAAATAATTACAAATTTACGCCCCTAAACACAACCAAAAAAAATTAACAACTAAAGAGCCCCTCATAATTTGTTACTCGTCGTTAAACCTTAATTGTTCTATCCTAATACCAAGACCAAAATGTTTTCATAATACATTTGGTTTCCCAAGAATAAGATTAGCCAGGCTTTGGAGAGTTTTCAAATCACATAGATCTTTCTAAACAAACCTCATGTTTTCAGACACATGAATCATGCAAATGCTAATCCTAAGTTATTTTGTGTTATGAAGGATAGGATTAGTTATGTTTTAAAATTAGTTGTGGTCAATGCATTTTCTTTTATAGCAATTTGAGATATGAAAAGAAACCCCATTTTAAATATCACATTTTTAAGTGATTCATACTAATTTAAATATTAGAGGTTTTTCTTAAATCTTCTAGGACCGACTATAAACATTCAAATAATTAAAAGATTTCTCTATTAATTGATAAGATAGAATCAACATCAACAGTTTAGTATCATCTCTCAAGGTTTGTTCACACCTTCAATGAATATGAAATAAAGGAATCCTTGAAGAAGAGAATAACCATCCTTTGATATTCTTTGACCTCGGAGAAACTACTTAGTATGAGAGATAATTTCTTAATTATCCTCCTCTAAGTCTTATCTTGCTCACTAAATTAAGTGCAGTGTCAAACTATATAGGAGCAAATAAAGTCATTGATATAGCATGTATAGATAGGGTTGCAAATGAGTCAAGTCGAGTCAAACTTTACCATGTTCAAGTCATTTTTGTTAAATTTTTAATCGAGATTGAACATACTTGGTCAAACTTTTTCATTTATGAACATAAACGAGCTAAATGAGCACTTACAGAGTTGAGTTATCAAACTAGTAAAAAACAGATTGTGAGAGGTGAAAGGCTGTTAAGATTATGTTACTTAAAAGTGAAAATGGACTCTTACACGGACAACCTTGGGGTTTCTCTACATTCCCTAAGTCAACCTATTGGCCAGCCTTAGGCCATGGCCTTATCATTAATTTTATATTATGGAGTTTGGGCTAAATTAGCCCACACCTGAATCGCGCCTCTTTTAGGCTAATAAGTTTAACCAAACTTATAACTAAATCACTCACGAGACAAAATGAGTCAAATGCTCGTTCATGTTCAATTCTGGTTAAACAAGTCCCAAAATTGGATTTGAGAATTACTCATTTATCTAATAAACAAGATTAAATAAATTTTTATTGAGTCAAGCTTTCAAATCACTCGTGAGCATCTTCATTCATTTGCAACCCTGTGTAGACATGATTAAGGTGTAGAATATCTTACCATAATGGTTATACAACTTTAGCAAATGCGAAAGGGTTGTGAGATAGGGACAAGGCCTTAGAGGCCCAAGGTAGCTCAGAACCCTCTTAAGGACTAGCTTCACTATAGGACAAACAAACTGTTGGTAGATAACGCAAACAAAATTTGGGCCAAACAAACTTCTCTGAGGACTAACTTCTCTATAGGCTAAACAAACTTTTGGTAAATAATGCAATCAAGACCTTTAAAATAGGAGAATATAGTCATAAAATTTCTTTTAAGTTAGGGCTAGAATTATGGATTGAAAAAACATTCTTCAAGAATAGAACTGTGGAAGAACCCTAGCTAGCTAGTTAGATTTCATATGCATTGGATAGAATCTTATGATTGTAGTTTGGGTCCAATTGATTACTTGGACATTTTTTAGGTGCTCATGGTTCTCTATGGAGATTTTGGCACAATCATGTGTACAGACTTTCCCACCATATTAAAACATTTTGCACGAACTCAATACTCAAAGTTTGAAGGTTAGATATAAATATTTCTTTAGCTAATTTAATTCTTTACTCATAAACTACTTCATCAACACTTGGCAAACAAGAAAAACCTTCTAGTCTTATGGAGATATTACAAAAACGGGGAGGCATCCTCAAAGTATTGAAGGTATATACAATCTCGAACAAAGAATGATTGTACTAGCATTAATATATAAGATAAGATTTTCAAATTTTTGCTTTGCTCGTTTCTATAAAATCATCAAAAAAGTTATTCAAAAACTCTTAACAGGGCTAAAAGGTGTTATGATGCAGAAGAAAGTGGATAAGCACACGAGGAGATGGACCAAGAAGAGACTGAAAATGGAAAGAAAGTTTGTGTTATATTTGTGTGTGGATCTTATACTTAGTGGGGTCACAAACAAAGGAAGGAAAACATGTGAGAGAAGTCTTCTTATGCTGGCAGGAAAAGACTCGTCGATGAGTGCCCTGTGCTCTATGCTCATCGACGAGTAGATATCGAGAGTCTGAAAATCTCAGAGTTAAAGACTCGTCAACGAGTGGGCTTCTTTGTCTCGTCGACGAATCTCTTATTCTCGTCAATGAGTGTGCGTAGGTTGCGAGAAGAAATTCAAATTTTGAATTTGAACGTTGAGATGGTTTGGGTAATTGGAGGGAAACCTCTCAAGGAATGTTTATTTATCCCTATCTGAGGGTACTGTGAGATATTAGAGAGATCTTTGGGAAGTGTATTGTGTATTCTCAAATTTCTTAGTAAAATTTTTGTATTGATTGCTTCCGTGGATGTAGGCTTTGTTGAACCACGTACATCTTGTTGTTGTGCTTGTTATTTCATGTTTTCTGGTTGAGTTTGATTTTCTTGTTGCATTTTTATTCCGCTGTGCATCCTATATCCGATCCATTATTACAACAAATTGGTATCGGAACGATTGATGTTACGGCATTGGGATCATCTTATGCAAGATTCAACTTCATCAAATTTGATTGAGCCGGGAACTTTAATTTATGGTAGAGGAGAGTGAAGGATATACTTGTGCAACAACGAATGGCTAAGGTTCTATATAGCGTTCAACCGATTGGAATGGATGAGGCAACATGGGGAGAATTGGAAGCAAAGGTCGTTTCAACAATACGCTTGTGTTTAGCTGATGAAGTTCTCTATTAGTGATGGAGGAGGATTCTCCAAAAGCTATGCGGAGAAAGTTAGAAAGTCGGTATATGTCTAAATCCTTGTTGAATAAACTTTTTCTTAAGCAAAGGTTGTATTGGCTTAAGATGGTCGAGGGTTCAAATTTGAACCAAAATATCAACACTTTCAATCAAATTGTGAGTGATTTGGCACGTGTTGATGTAGACAAAGCATTGATGCTATTAAATTCCCTACCTACGTCTCAAACTTATAAGAATTTGGTTTCAAATCTTACTTGGGGCAAGGATAGCTTGAATTTGGAAGAGGTGATAAGTGCATTGCTTGGTTTTCATCAAAGAAAAATGATTAGTGATGAAGCTTCACATGGTGAAGGACTTGTTGTGAAAAGTAATCAAGAATATGGGAGATGTAATCCCCAAAGCAAATCTTGGTTGCAGTCCAAGAAGAAGAAGGGCGTGGAATTTTTTAAGTATGGTAAAATTGGGGGCATAAGACCAAAATGTCCAAAGTGGAAGAAAGAGAATTCTGAAAATCAGCAAGGTCCGTCAGAATCTGCAAATGTAGTGGAAGAAGATTCAGAGTGTGGTGATGGGGATATGCTATGTATTTCATCAAGTTTAGAGTGTAGCGACCTGTTAAATAAACTAGGGTTTTTTTTTTTTTTACTATGATAATCTACATGTTCTGATACCATACTGGGGTAGACCCGACCATAAACCTAAGCAGCAAGAAACAGAAATCACATAAATATGACCATATGTAAACATATACAATATCATACCATACAATACCAGAGTACTAAGATGTTTCCCCAAAATACCCTCAATTGTACTGGGATATACAAAACACTCCCAAAATGTACTCACTCTTTACTGACAGGGCAGTAGTGCGGCCCTTCTATCTGTGAGCCTGGTCTGCTCGCCTACCTCGATCACCTAAAAAATGATTTAACACTGGGATGAGTCAACGCTCAGTAAGATGAAATATACTATTACTAGTGTGTGGCAAATGAGCTATTATATAAAGAAAATTCGTATTCATATAAACATGCATAAGTAAATATGTAAGTATAGTATAAGTAATAAAATTCCCTCTCTTTCCATGTTGCTTAACATAATAGTATCGTAGATTACTATTCAAAATACTTCTATTATACATAAGTATAATCCCTATTTCTGTAAATCTGTACGTACGTAATAGTAGCTGAAAATGTTCCCTATGGATATCTGTGTGTCATAACTTACCCCCTCATGACAGGGTTGTGCGGCCCGTAAGCTGGATTTACCCTGGTTGGCCAACCAAGAATAAATCACTATACTCCTTCGGTCGATCTGCCCACCTCAACCCATATCTGATGGGGAGTCTGTCCTCATTAAGGGCTTAGGTGATCGACCTACTACCACGTATTATCTAAATAGGTGGTTGCACTCATAACGTAACATAATATCTGTAGCAACGATAGCGTGCTCTATAACTGCATAGTCCAACAGGGTCTGATACTATATTGTATTTCTATATACAATTATCTAATTTACCATGATTCTGAAATAATCGTAATAATCATGATGCTGCATAAAATGTACTGTAATTCATACGTCGTAATACTGAGAACTGTATAATCATAACACTGAAACTGCATAATCATAATACTGATATTCGTATAATCTTGATACTGAGATTCATAAAATCATGGTACTGAAATATCGTAAAATCAGTATACTGAAATATCGTAAAACATATCTTTGTACTATATTCATATTCACAAGTCACACGATACTTTAATACATAATTTTCATCATTTAATAAACTGTATAATATTTTAAAAATACCTAGCATAGCATATTTCCCTTACTTGACTACTGGAAAGCCCCTCAAATATTCTGGCCTAACCCCCGTAGGATTTCCTAATCAATACCCTGAAATTAAAAACTCACAGTACTAAACTTCAGTATTTCTACGTGTGCATCATTTCTAATAACTGCCATAAGATCAAATTTGGCTTGAAAAGCCTTACCTCAACTAGGGATGATTTCCAACTTCGTTTCCCCAACGATCCGCTCCGGTAGACTTGTAAAGAACTTCGCCAGGAGCGTTGTGGTAGCCTCAAATCTTCGATCCGGCGACTGGAGGGGCCGAAATCGAAGAGAGAAGGGAGAGAGTGATGTAGAGAGAGAGAGAGAGAGAGAGGTGCACTGAAAGTGAATAAAAATCGGATTTTTAGCTATTTATAGGGCTAGATTCGTCAACGAATCCTTCAGTAAATTGGTCGACGAAGCCCTGTATTCATCGACGAAATTCAGAGCAGCCCATTCTTTGCTTGGTAGTTTCTCGTCGACGAAATCTTGCCTTCATCGACGAGGTCTTGAAGATCTTCGTTGCCGAAACCCTGTATACGTCGATGAATTTTCTTATGCACTCATCGATGAACCCCTATATTCGTCAACGAAATTCTGGTAATTTCTTGAAATTATTATATTCTCCAAAATGCGATGTCGTCGACGAAGTCTACTGCCTCCTTCTGGTCACTACATAGAGTGTCTCACGGATGATTCTTGGATCCTAGATATCGGATGCTCTTACCACATGACAACAAATATAAAATGGTTTGACACCTACATGTCAGTCAATATTGGTTGTATTTTGATGGGAAATAATATTTCATACAAAATACTTGGTATTGAAAATGTCAACATCAAAATGCATGATGGTGTTGTAAGAACCATATGCAATGTAAGGCATGTTGAGGGTCTAGGAAAGAATGTTATTTCATAGGGTATTTTAGACTGTAATGGATTTTGTTACAATTCTGCAAAAGGAAAAATAAAAGTATGTGAAGGCAACTCGATAGTGATGAAAGGAGAAAGGATAGCAGGAAATATCTATGTATTGCATGGTGTTACCATTGTAGGTGGAGTTACAACTGTTGAATCTGAATCAGATACTTTGTGGCATATGCAGTTGCAGCATATGGATGACCATTTGTATTTAGATATTTTGGGACCAATGATGATAGCATCAAAGGATAGACATATGTTTTTCGGAAGGTCTTGGTTTATCTTATGTGGCACAAGCCTGATGTTGAGGTGTTGTGGTTGGGGTGGAGTACTAGACCAGGAGAGAAATCCTCATGTTAGCCATTGGGACTGAGTACACTGGTTTTGTTCAAGGATTTTTGTGAGCAGGGAAAATCATAGGCAGGGCTTGCAGGGTACTTCTTGGTGAAGTCAGTGAGTATGACGCGTTTCTTGTATGACCGATCGCCAAAGGTATCGTTAGATGAGAAAGTTGTAAGTGAATTTTGGGCATGTTTTGCGGTAGACTACTCGGTTATGAGTGGATGTCCACTGGTGCACTATTCTAGTGATAGAGGATCTAGGCTTGGTGTTATGTCCGAATAGTACATCTTTTTGGGTTATAAGAAAGGTGGGTGCAAGCTGGGTGATCCTGTGGAAAACAAAAGGGTGATCGAGGACATGACTTTTGTTGTTAAAGTCATGGGGCAGCGTACTCAAGTAAAGGAAGAGAAATAAATGCCAAAAAATTGCGCCAGCGGCAATCATGTTATTCAGGTGCAGTTAGGGACTCAAGGTAGAAATGTGGGGAGTTCCATCTCGAGTCAACAATATCACAGTATGAATGGGCATGTGATGCAGGTGGAGCAACAAACTTGGGGCAAAGTTGACATTGGTCATATTGTAGGGAGTTTCAACTTGGGAGACCAGCAGGATCACAGTGGGCCCATGTGCACTATCAAACCACCATTCAGGTATAAATTGGTGAGGCTTCCAGTTGGGAAGAGGGTGCTAGTAATGTATGAAGTAATATATCTATTGTATGTGAATGACATGTTATTGGCTAGAAATGTTTTAACTAAGGTTAATCAATTGGGAACTCTGTTGAAAGTTTTTGACATGTATGTGTTGGGTACGGCCAAGATGGGTCTTGATTTTTTGATTCGCATGGATAGAGCAATAGGGAGATTGGTGTTATCTCAGGGTGGCTTTGTGGCAAAACCGCAAGGAGACTTTGTTTGCCTTCTCAAGGAGGTTCTGTGGAGAATCATTATGAAATGTCTACTATTCGGTACCTAACGATGGGCTGTGATGTTTGAAATATGTCGAAGGTCCTCCATGATTGTGTAATGAAGTGTTTCAGCAAGCAACAGAGTGGACCGTCAGTTGTTAGTTTTGTTGAGGACTATGCAGGGGGCTTTGGTGATATAAGACTTGTAGCAGTTTTTGTGTTACTGTTGTGGGAAGGTCTTATTGGAAGCCTAAAGCGAAGTCTTCGGATGTTGAATCTACAAATGTATCAGGGTTGATGGTAGAAGCTGAAGCTGCCATCGGAAAATTCAAGCGGTATTGCTTGGACTTGGTGCATGTCTCTAAGTACTATAAAGAAGATGGTCCCAATCAAGTGTTTCAAGTTCAAGGTGGAGCAATCAGTCATGTTTTCAGGTTCTCCCAAGGGGCATATAATTGCCAAGGTGGAAATTGTTATATTTGTGTGCGGCTCTTATACTTAGCGGGATCACAAACAAAGGAAGGAAAATATGTGAGAGAAGTCTCTTATGTTGGCAATAGAAGACTCGTCGACGAGTGTCCTGTGCTCATCGACGAGTAGATACCGAGAGCCTGAAAAACACAAAGTTAAAGACTCATCGACGAGTGGGCTTCTTTGTCTCGTCAATGAATCCCCTGTTCTCATCGACAAGTGTGCCTAGGCTGGGAGAAGAAATTTAAATTTTGAATTTGAACGTTGGGGTAGTTGGGGTAATTGGAGGGAAACTTCTAAAGGAATGTCTATTTACCCCTATATGAGGGTACTATAAGATATGAGAGAGATCTTTATGAAGCGTATTGTGTATTCTCAAATTTTTTAGTGAAATTTTCGTGCTGATTGCTTCCGTGGATGTAGGCTTTGCTGAACCACGTACATCTTGTTGTTGTGCTTGTTATTTCATGTTTTCTGGTTAAGTTTTATTTTCTTGTTGCATTTTTATTCTGCTATGCATCTTATATTCGATCCATTATTACAACAGTTTGAAAGAAAGAGTATCAATCATAGGTGAAGAAGGGCATAGAAGAACAATGATAAAGAAGAGGATGAAGAAGATGAACCCAAGGTGCATAAAAAGTCTTCAATACTTACCTTCCTGCTAAAGGAAAAAAAGTAAAAATGCACAATAATAAACATGTTTCCACTAGCTAGGTTACAAAATGTGTTGGGGGATAAAATGGTGATGACCTATGACATTGCTCTCTGACTTTCGATGACCTAAAAAGGATGAAAACAAAGTAGGCTCGGAGGACCCGAGGTGTACTCCGGGGGGTCACTCCAATGCCTAAGTAAGGGAATGCTTCCAAGAGGTTAAATGCAACAGTAAGATTGGGTTAAGAGTTAGTTACCTTGGCTTGTTTGCATCACCCTTCTTTATAGTGACGAGGTTTGACCCTTAGGGTGATCCGTCATTATGACGCCGGGGGGGGGGGGTGGATCACTTCGGAGGTTTAAAGCACCAGCATGGATCACTCTAGGCATTTAAGGCGCCAGCGTGGATCTCTCCCTTCATTACTGGATTAAAGTTAATTGCTCTTACTAGAAGATTTGACTTGGGCAGTGGTTGCTGGATTTTGACTTACTTTTATAAGCTGATATATTTATGGCATGTCAAAATGTATAATATAATTAGTGTCTTTTATAAATAATGGTTTTGCAATGCTTCAAAAATAGTGTGAAATTCCATAGGTTATGTACACGTACACATATGTTTTAAATAATCACTTCAAGATAAAGCAACAAGTTATAGGGAAAACTAGATAGACAGAAAAGTTTGTAGTCGGCGGTGGGATGAAGTACTATTGGGTGAGGATAGATGCCTCCAACAAAATTTTGAAAACATAGAAGGATTTTTGGTAAATTAAAGAACTATCCCTATTGAAAAAAGTTATTTGCCTTGCCTCATCCCCAACTCAGACAAAAGTTATGAACAACAATGATTTTTTGATATTGAATCCTATTATAACAATTTTTACACGCATAAAACGTGAATGTATGCACATTTTAGATACTTGCTTTTGGAAATATAGAATAATATTTATATTTTATAATATTTTTACCTTTATTGAAGAAAATTTTTAGGTTTACTCATAATCGTAATGTGACGTCATCAACCATTTTAAGGCAACTCAAGCAAACTGTGAATATGTATCAACAACAACCATTGTTAATTTAAAATAGGCTTTTTATTGAACCCTTTTCCAAACCAAAGGGCTACTCGGGGCAACTAATATGAACAAAAGTCCCCTAACATGTAGAAAATCAAAGATAAAGTAAAACAAACATCAAGTATTTTCACAAACTCCCAAAATCATGTGAAACAACAAAGGAAAGGTATGCAAAAGGATCCTAAAACTCTACACTTATAGATTTCCCGTTTACGTAAGCTTGAGTTCAATATCATTTAAATATATATATATATATATATATATATATATATATATTCTAATTTATTATTGTACATTATAGTCTTTAGTTATTTTATTAAGTTAATATATTAGGACTATATGGACTCAAACATTAGGTTTTCTTAGTAAAACATATCAAACTTTATCAAAATTAACGCATTTTCACATAACTTGAATTTCGGCCATCTCTTTGTATTCTTTATAATGACATGTGAAGCAATGATAGTTAAAAGGCTTCTAGGTTAATTACTAAATAGGCTTAGCATCAATAAATAAATATTGCAACTCCATTGCTAATTGTGTGAATACATATCTTTCTTATTTTTTTCCCACTCTCCTCTCCAAAATTACTAAAGAAATTATTCATAATTCTTGAGAGTTGCAAAAGATGTGTATTTGTATTCTCCGTTCATGCACAATTTTATTTTGTACTTCAAAATGTAAAAAATATTGAATTTTTAGATAAATATTTGAAAAGTTGAAAGTGAAAATATGCTCTCACAGTGATTTTCTCTAAAACAGTTCTATTTATTTTTTTCTAATCTTGTGTTCGGGAGATTCTTTGAACTTGAATTTAGAATTATACAGATATAATAAATATTATTCAAATTTACATAAATTTGAATTTAATACTTAAAATTTATGCTTCAAGTGCAAGATAAGAACGAAATCAATCAGATAAAAATATCAATAAAGAATAAAAATATTGACTTTGTACTCTTTTGTAATCCTAATTATGCACGATTCACTTATGATTACATTGACCCTGCTATCAAAATGACAAAAAATGATACTATTGGTCATATATTTTTTTCATTTATTTCACCATGACATTTCACATAGGAAATAAACCGCGTAAATGATAATATTAAGTGTAAAAGACATTGATCTCATTGAAGATTTAATAAAAATTAAAAATAAAATTTCCTAGATATTTCAAAATTTTCATCAACCTCTTCTAAAATTTCAAAGATCATCCCTAAAATTTGTCAAAAAAAAAAAACGAACAATTTTTTTTAATTATATTTTTTCAAATTTCAAGGGAAATTTATGATTTAAAATCTCAAGGACATTTATGAAAATTTTAAAATTTCAAAAAAAATCAATGCCTTTTTACCCAATCTAGACATCAGTGCCCTTTGCCCTAATATTAAATAATTAAAATAAATGTTGTTTTTATGCTATTTAAAAAATTACAAAAAAAAAAAAGATGGGCTGACAGGAATAAATCAAAGTTCAAATTAAATCTTGAACTTAAATTTACTTAAAATTTAAGTAAAAGTTATATTAAATTTACACAAAATTTAAATTAACAATATTTTCCGAAAAAAAAAAAAAGTATGAGAGAGCATCAAACGTCATTTTTTTTAGAAAAAGTATTCCCACGCAACCCATTTCATTTCATGGAGAGAATATTTTACCAGAGGATCTATCTAAAATAAGCTCCCATCATCATCATCATCAACACAATCTCCTTACAAATAAAAATCAAAATAAAAAGGTCTACACTTTCAACGGTCCTGATTCTCCCGCAACCAGATACAATGGACTCCAACTCGAGCACTCGTACACCACTTAAACTCGCGTACACTACGCTAAGCCTATTTATTACTCGTCGATCCCCTCGGCGACGTCAGCAGATAAATCTACGACTAATTGCCGGCGTACACGTGTGGGCCGGCCGCCGCGAGTACCCAACCGGATAATTGAAGAGAGAGGAAAATCAAAATCCGGGAACAGAGGAAATTAGAAAATGAAAATTATTTCCCTAACTTGTGGGGGGCGGAACTACAATAATACCCTCGGGAGGGGACGAGAACTACATCTACAATTGGATGGCGCCAATTTCGACGAGCTTGGGGACGAGGTGGCTGCTGAGGTGGAGGGCCACGAGGCTCTCGAGGCCGCCGACGCGGGTGCCGCCGAGGAAGAGAGCGGGATCGGCTGAGGAGGGGGTGGCGGAGGATGAGGAGGAGGAGTCAGATGAGTCGGGGTTATCGAGGGAGGAGAGGGCGGCGATCTCCTCCTCCTCCAATTCGATGACGGTGGGGTGGACGCCGAGGGAGGAGAGGAGGCGCTTCATGACGTGGCACATGCAGCAGGCGGAGCGGCTAAAGATGATCACCGGGTTCTCCGATATCAGCCGCTGGATCCTCATCTCCACCGACTCCGTCACGTCGATCGCCAGAGGAGAGCTGGTTGTCGGCGTCAGCTCCAGCCTCACGCCCCCGCCGCCCGTCAGCGGCCGGTATCCCCGTAGTCCTTGCATCTCCGGCGAGACTGGAAGAGAGAGAGACTGGAAGAGAGAGAGAGAGAGAGAGGAAGCAGAGTGCAGGAGGGGAATTGGGAGATGTGGGAGTGAAATGGGAATGGGTGTGTCAACGGGAAGGAGCTTTTATAAATGAGGAGGTGATTCGCTGCATCACCAAGTTCCCCCTATTACATCATCATTTCTATCATCACAATTTCACAACCGCAATTCTCTCTCTCTTTCTCTCTCCCACGCGCCAATTGGCAAGTGATACTTGGAGTCATAGATCATACTAACAAGGAAGTTTAACTACTCACAAAAACACTCAACAATGCCTTTTTTTTTATTTTATTCAGAGTTAGGTGTAGGAATTTTTGTACTTACATGGAATTTAATATGGATTAATTTACAATTCTATAATTTTATTTTATTTAAGTTTGTGCATATTTATATTTAAGCTCTAAAATATAATGTCAATGCTTATGCAATAAGTGTAATTGTTTATGTAAAGTGTACTTATGTGTTTCATAATATGGATTTTAAGTTTCGAACTTATATTTACATGTATTTAAATAAAATTTGATATAAATTTATATTATATTTTTACTACATTCACACAAATTCAAATTTAATATCTTTTTAAAAAATATAGAATTAATATTTTAATTTATGATTTTGTCTAAATAAACACAAATTCAAATTTAAAGTCTCTCTAAAAAAACACAAGATTAATATTTTAGTTTATGATTATAATCAGATTGGGAATAAAGAATATCAAAAGACCGGATGTAACTTTTAGCTAATGATGCTTCTATATTAAAGACGAGACGTTATTTCTTTCTCAAATATATGTAACTTAGGTTTATTTCCTTTTTTCCAGGTAATCGTCTCCTATATTTTTTTTTTAAGAAAAATCCAATCCTTAAAAAGTTATTTCAAAACAATGAGAAAGTTATTCCCTTTCACACATGTCTTGTACTGTTATAGTGTATTTTGAATATTATGAAAAGATTAAAAAATAACGAAATATTTCACCAAATAAGTCTCTCTTAAATTAAGGAGTGGCAATATTACATTTATCATCCCAACATCACATATAATGAATGAATAAAAATGTGAAATTTAGGAGATAAGTGTAATATTTTTGTAAACAACTTTATTAGTCTAACTACTATTCAAGCATTTTTTTTTAGAATGGGTTAGAATTTCTAAAGTTTTGTACAATAAAAAACAACATAAAGCCTCTATGGTTCTCGACTGATTCTACCATAGAGGCCAATGATAGACAATAACTCCCAAAACTTCTCAACTTGGTAGTTATGAAGGAAAATTGTTGATTTTAAAAGTTTTCTGATTAAAAAATCTCCTTTTAGTTAGTCTGGGACAATTAGGAGATTCTTTACAAGAAATAAGAGGTTCTACTTTTGGTGGCAATATGCTGTTGGAGGGTGGTCCCATTTATCGAGTCAAATCAATATTCTCTAAGAAGAAATATCTTAATATCAATCTCATTGATATCCATCATCACCTAACTTCTTTATAACTCTCTCTCTCTCTCATATTATTATAAAGTAGTATTGTAAAGTGATAAAAATTGGGTAAGTCAAATGATCTTATTTGAATAAAGATGCTTACCATTTACGTAAGTCATAACTTCATCCTTATATCACCAAAAAAAAAGGTAGCAAGTCTATCCCTTGAAAATAATGTCACATTACTTTCACAATCGAATGAAATTATTATCGTTTTTTTTTTGTCACACTTATGTCACAATATTATAAAAATTTCTACGTAATTTCTATCCATTCATATGATAAAAGAATATATTTTTGAGTCGAAACATGGTATTAAGATGTAAGATTTGATTAATTTAATTATGTGTATACCATTAGCAATCTTATAATTTTTTTTTTCAAGTTTAAGTTTGAGCGTTTTGTTTTATATTTTTATTTTTTTATTTTTTTGGTTTTCAAAATATGTAATCAACAACAAACACCACACATTAAAGAAAAAATGACTATTGCATTTCCAAAGTTCTTTACCCAATTTCTATAACTCATAACTAGCTTTTATATAGATATATATATATAAAGTCATAAGCTTCATCAACCAAGTATAAATTACATCATTAAAGTATCAATGTCAATTTCCAACAAAGAGAAACATACACTAAAAAATTAAAATAGTTGACTTAACTTCATTCTTATAATATTAAAAATGTTTGACAAATTTAATGTTAGAGTCAGCTCTTCAATTCACATACAATATATTCAATTTTCTTATCACATTTCAATTTAATAAATCTTAAATAACCTCATAACTTAACTTTTGTACGATATTTCAACCTTTAAAGAGTAATATAAATACACATGCTTGCGATGATGTCAAAAAGATATATTCAATGATATACTGATCACGTCCATGTGAGTATTAATATTATGTTCTAAATATTTAGAGGTTCATATAATAAATACATAAAAAAAAAAAAAATATAGTCCAACTTAAAAGTATTTCACACATGAAATTTTCTTCATAATCATTACCATGAAATTCTTGAAAAGAGATAGATTTAGAAGTTAAAACCCCAAAATAAAAACATTTATGTCAAAGCATTCAAATACCCCCAAAGCTATTTTATAATCTTGTACATATTATTTAGCCATTTAAACCCTTTAAATTGTTTCAAAACACTCCCAATTTTCTTCTCTCTTAGATTTTTTAAATGCGAATTTTTAATATGGTACAAAATAAGGTAAACTTTCATGAATTGTTATTGATCTTTAATAGTAGTTTAATTTTTGAATTGGTCATTAAACTTCAGTTTGCAACATATTATGCACTAAACATTGCACATAGTTTCAATGCTATGCAATGCAAAATTGTCATTTCTTGTAATTGACGTGACCTTTTTCCTAACATCTCGATGAATCAATTTCTTATAACTGATGTGACATTTTTCTTGATATCTCAATCATTCATCAAGTAAATCCATAACATGAACATATCTATGTATGTGTGTGAATGTGGACTATAGCCCCTGCTCAATTGGTCAAAAACTCCTCGTAGCATATATGTAATTAAGTAGACTTAAAACAATTGACTTATCTGAAATTTCACTTATGCAACTTATTTAGGGTCTATATAAAATCAATTGAGGAGCGAATCCAATATATTGAAAATTTGACTTTAACACATTATAATTATAAATGAAAAACTGTACAAAAGTAATCTTAAAAATTTTCAAAAAATTAAAAAATACATTAAGGATGAGAGTCTTAGCTCTCATTGAGCTCGAGTTCTAAATTCACCGCTATGAATGCGTGACTATAGGAAGAAAAATTTTTGTCAAAGTATTATAATTATGATTTTACATAACAAAATTTTACTCCTTACTTTAATCGTCACATATTTTCGAAGCATATTAAATAAACAAGGTAGTAAACGAGTATAAGTGGTATATAAAAATTTAACATTATAAATTAAACCTCATAACTATTTTTTACCTGCATTAAAAAAAAAAAAAGTACCTTGTTTTTTTATAAACATTGACTTTGAATAGAGTTGCATGATTGGGAAGTGAGATACACCGCCCACCCGGGGAGCGTGAGAGAAACCGATTGGCACGTAGTAAGGGTAGTTTGGGAACAGTGTGCCGGTTAATAAGTGGCTTTAAGGCGGGTCACATGGAGCCATCAGCCATGCCAATTAAATGACGCTGACGTCAGCTTGACTTCGACGTGGAGCCGTGACGCCACCGTAGTTTTAATTAATTAATTAATTTATATATTTTTTATTTATATTAAAAATAAATAAGTAGAAAGAGGACGGCATCCGCCGACGTGTCCTCCGCTGAGTGGGTCCCGTTTCATGCCGTGACATAATCATCGGAGGAGGGAGTGGGGAATTCCACTTCACCCGTCACCGTGACGTGTCCTGTCAGCCACGTGGCCACTCCTCTGATTTGGGCGGGAAGAAAGCCGGTGGCCGGGGCTTCTGGGCCGCAGGTCCTAGACCAATGGAAGGGCCCGGGTAGCGATGGGGCGATAGGGATGGACCGGGCGCGATTAAATGGGCTCGTGGGCTGCGGGGCCCATAAGCCATAAGATTGAGATTTAGATTGAGATAAAGCCTCTCCCGGGCATTTACTGTCTATGGTGGTGGAGGTACAGTATGTGGGTGCATGGCCGCATGCAACAGCCATTACCTGGGCAATAGCCCAATTGTATTATAACACGTGTAGGAAGTCAACTGTGGTGTCTTTCTTGGGTCGCGGGTCTGGCCAAATTTTGGATTTGATTGGAGGATGGAGAAGGAGAAAGGGAGGATGCGACGCAGGTGAGAGGAGTGATGATTGGAACTAGTGGGTAATGGGTATCACCATGCACCATGCACCATGCACCATGCACAAGGTCAAATCTGCAGATCAAATCATGGTCATGGCCCCTCGTCATCCTCAACATCTGCCCCACCCCCACCCTTAGATAAAGTTTTTTATTCTTTTTATTATTATTATTGAACGGCTGATAATGAAATGGAGCAAGAGGAGAGGTGTTTTGGGACATGTGACGGAGGAGGCATGTGCCCTCTTCCCAATCAACACTTCCATCTTACACTAATTTATGGAGTTTGTTTTAAGTTTTAATAAAAATTTAATAATTTTTTTATAAGATTCTAAAATCTTTAGAAATGAGGTCTTAAAATTTTAAGAACCTTCTCTAAGGCCGGGTTTATCAAAAAGACATAAATCTCTCTTATATTAGATCAACCGAAAAAAAAAAAAAAAATTTCTTTTAAGAAAAATTTGTATCTTTTTCGACAAATCTCAAAGGGGGTATGTGATATTTTTAAAATTTCAGAAAAAGTTTGTGACAGTTTTGAAATCTCAAGAAAATTTCTTTTTTTGTTAAATCTTAAAAAAAGTGAATATCTTTTGCCCTGTATAATAATATTATAAAGTTCTTATAGGGATAAAAACTTTTATATTATTGTTATATAGTAAGAACCGTGCCCACATTCAAAAAAAAAAAAAATGTTTATAGTTAATGACCATCATATCCAAGAAATTAAGAGAACATGCACACCATTTAATATATAATAGTGAGCTATACACTTTTTATGAAACAAAAAATCAACATTGTAACGGTTACCTACAATTAAGGGATCTTGAGATTCCTAACAATTTTTCGAGAATTTCTTTCACTCTCAAAGACGTTACATTATTATAATTATCAATCAAAAAATTCTTCAGAGGTCATCAACAAATTGAATCTTATCTTATGTTTAGATAGATTTTAGATTAAGAATTGTATTAAATTTGAATAAAAATGCTATACAAAATTATATTGTAATTTGTTCAAATCTATCCTGAACCATCCATACTACGTTAAAAATAATTAATATTTTAATTTTATATTTAAAAAGGGTCTTATTTACATTTGTATAAATTTAGATAAAAATTAATACAAAAATATATTATATTTTATTTAAATTTAAATTTGTAACCTAAAATTTATATTATCAAAGACAGCATATTATTAAATTTGTAGAAGGTTATTTTTTTTTTGGTCAACGATTCTTTACCATTGCGCAGGGGAATTTAATCTCGTTTGCATGATGGAGGACAGAAAGGTAAATCACGCGGCGGAAGAAGATAGAAGTCTAAAAGTCAAATTAAGGCGTGCATAGAAAACAAAGGGATAGGATGGGAATTAAAATAAAATAAATTTAATCTAGAATTTGATGACGTCCTCCAAAGTCAGAGAGACGTACCAAATTCCATTCTCCCCCACATCGACTTAATTGTCCGTAGCTTCCTTAATTATTAACCACAGCTGTACTGCTAGTGCTACCTGAATCCTCGACTAATTTTTTTTTTATTTAATTTAAAATCTCAAGTTGTGTTTAATAAATATTTTATTTTATTTTTTCAAAAAAAGGTTACCACTTGTTGTGACTTCATAAAATGTCAAATTATTTATAAATTGCCTCACATTAAAAAAATTAAATCCATAATGAGTGATTATTTACACTATTGTTCATAAACAGAATAAACTTAAACTTTTGAGTTAAATTGGTATTCATCTATGTGTATTAAATCAATTATTTCGAGTGAAATATTACATTCTCAGATAGAAAAAAACTATTAGTTACACCAGTGTATATCCTGAATTTAATATTATTTTATTGTAAAAGAAAAATTATTTAATATTCGGTGTACATAATATTTTCTCCTTAAATAGAGAAAATTGGATCCAAAGTGTTTCATTTTCTCTTCAACTATTTGTTCAACCACTATTTTTATAATATATATATATATATATATATATATATATAATTGAAAAAAACACAAAATTGGATTGGTGAACTCAAAATACTTCTCTAGAATCAAGAGAAACATTTTTAATGAAAAGTATGGATTGCATTATTCAATAATTTACTAAGAAATTTTTTATTACTTTTTTAACTTAAAATTTTTTTATTGGTTCAGTAGAAGAAAATTATGACTCTGTTGGGGATGATACCAAGTAAATCAGGTAGCTCTGTACGACCAACAATTCCCACTAAAAATTTTAAAACTATATTAAATAATCAAATTATTATTTTCTAAAAAATATACAAAACTCCAGACATTCATTATCTAGCATTGTGGAGATAATTTTATTAAAAAATTAGAAGTGTATTAATGATTTTTCTATGGCATAAAAGACCCTACGAGTAATACTCATATTCGTTTGATATCACTATAAAAAATTATGATTCTATGAAAACCAAAAATAGAAATAAAAACTAAAAATCATAAAACCAACAGCATGTTTATTTAATATTTATAAAGTTAAAATAAATTAAAAACTTCATTAAAAATGCTCATTTTCATCTTAAATCAAATATATTATAAAAACATGATTTAAATAATATACACTAAAAATATAATAATTATTTTAATTAATTTTAATACTACAAAATTACAATAAAATTTTTTATTGGAAATTACACTTGAAAAATAGTAAAAAAATTTTGTAACTAAAATTATATTTGAATTCATATAATCATTTTATTTTTATTTTTATTTTTATTTTTATTTAAAAGTATGTAAAATAAATGATTTGATTCAAAAGAGTTATTTTTGGATATTAAAATTTTTGCCAACAGGTTGACAAAACAATTCAAAATCATAAAATTTAGGGGTCGTTTGGTATTACTGTCAAAAATTAGAGAAACGAAAACTAAAAGCAAAAATTAAAAACCAAAAATAGAAATTAAAAATAAGAAACTAGCAACCTATTTTTTTGACAATAGATTATTAAAATAATTGAAAATCATAAAATTTGACTTTCAGTTTTTTAACAAATAGTTAAAAACTAACAGTAGAAATAAAAAACTAACAACAAAAACAAATGCACTTTATATTATCTTTTTTCCTGCAGAGAAATAGAAATAGAAAGCTGGAAACAGTAACAATATCAAATAGACTCTTAATTTTTAATTGTTTTGCAAAGAGTTGAAAATTAACAACAGAAACAGAAAACTGACAATATAAACAAATATATTTATATAATTGGTTTCTTTGCTGTACAAAAAGCCATAAAACGAAAAATAGCAAATGTATCAAGCTAACCCTAAAATCCTATTTTATTACTTTTGCTAATATAATAAAATCAAATACTTTCGGTAGCCGAATCAATATAAGAGTATTAACATATTTGAATACCTCAAAAATACATTATAAATACCAACTTTAATCACTTTGTGTGGGTTGAAAAGTCAAATTTTTTTAGTATTAATTTTTTTTGGTTTCTAACTCATAATTAATTAAATGACTTAGCTAACATGCAAATGTAATTATCATGCGATCCACTCAAAATAATTTTATGAAACTTTCTCAAAAAAACATTGGGATTTTTGTTTTTTGTTTTTTTTTTTTTAATAGCGACTGTGTGCAACTGATAGTTGAAACTATTGAAAATTTGTTTAAATAAAAGTATTATTATGAATAAAAATTTCCTCCCAGATATTCTAATATATATATATATATATATAGTAGTCTAGCAGGTAAAGAGACAATGGTGGGAAAAAAAAGTCAAGAAAATAAAAATCTGTGGTGCAAAATGGTGCAAGGGGCGCACATTAGCAGAGACCAGAGATAGAGTTTAGCCACTTGAGCGTGCAGAGCTTTTACGTAAGCTGTCGGCGCCGCTGGCTTTTAATGGCCTTTAGTTCGTGGAGGCGACAGGTGGGTGACGCAACTCGACGTGACAATGCAGCGGTGGGGACGTGGGGCCCAGCGGAGGTGACATCATGCTCTGAATCTCTGTCGGCTCTCGTCACCAGCGGGCATAATAAAAATAAAAAAATAAATGACAAAGTCCTTCTTTTGATGGTTGGACGCATTCAGAACTCGAAAGTAGATCCTCTCTGCCACGTAGGGGGTGTCCTACGTCATCCTCTGCGTGTACTGCAAGAATAACTGACTGCTCCTTCCACCGTACACGTGGCTGCCACGAGTACCGTTGGCTTCCCTGATATTTTCGCCCTCTAAATGGTGACATCATCATGGTTTCATCCGAGTCAGTCAATTGCTTCTTGGGGAGGTTTATTCTTACTTCTTAGAAGCTCAATGGCATGGTCGGCACTTAAATTTGACCAACTGTTAAAGTGAAATGATAAGCTAGTGATTTCATTATTAACTAAAATTTATTTAATTTTTTGTAAATTTAATTTACACTTGTCCTAATTAATTTTATCTAATTAAATTTATCACTTAAACAAATTTAATATTTATAAATTGAAAAGCATAAGTTAAAGAAAGATTTTTTTGTCATTAGAATAGTTGGTCCATTTGGAGTAGGGGTGCATTCGAGTTGAGTTGGCATAATAAAATACTCGAACTTGACTCATCTTGAAAATGTTATACTTGAAATTTGACTTAAATGCAAGGTGCTAAAGTTCGAACTCAATTTAATTAAGCTTGAATCGATTATAAATTAATATGAAATATATATAATTTACGCACAATATTAAAAATATTTATAAAATACATATCACATGACATATTTAATATAAAATAATAAAATTAAAGAGTTCAAGTAGACTCGAAACTTAACTCGAGTAAATCAGACTTGAACCTGAATATAATCGAGTCGAATCAAGTTAGGGGAAGAGTCGAGTCCAAGCAGCTCACAAGTAAGCGTGACTTACTTATATCTCCGAGCATAAATATTATTGGTTACACAAGATATATATATATATATATATATATATATATATATTATTTTTGAAATATTTTATTCTAATTATGTACTTGAAGTCATAATCACTTGACAAATATAATTTTTTGAGATTTTGTTATAATTAGGCTTGTGACAAATAATAGTAGTTTAACATATAATTCCAATTCGTCATTTTATATTTGTAAGGGAGATTACTAGTATTTTTACTTTTATTAAGGATGGCAAAGACAATTACATTAAATTAATAAGTACAAGTCCTTAATTATACTAATTAAAATAATAAAGAAAAAAATAATTTTTTCTTAATAGTATAAGGACGAACTTATAATTTCTTTTGTCAATTTTATATATATATTGTTGGAGTGTCAAGCTTAAAGGAATCCAGGCCGTCCATTCTATTAGAGATCTAGCGGCTGTGTGTTTTTTTTTTTTATTTTCCATCTAGGGGGGCATGGATGTAATTTGATCCTTTCTTTTGTGTTTTAAACAAAAAACAAAACAACAGGGGGCGGGGGGAGTTTATACTTTTTTGTTTGGCAGCTTCAAAAGGGGTTTAGCGCAGCCGAGGCTTCTTCTTGTAGAACCGCAAGTGTCTTCACCAGTGAGAGAGAGACCTGCAACCCGAGAAAGCCATCTCTAGCCGAGAGAGATCCTTCAGCTGCAATGCACGAGAGAGGGAGACGACAGGAGGAGGGTGGTTCGGCGTTGGGGATCTCTAGTCTCCAGCGGAGGTTCACGCACAGGTAAGGGGAAGGTAAGCAAAAATCTAGTTTCTTGGGAGGGTTTTTTTAGGGAAATCAGGGAGGAAGATAGGAAGAAGCCTAGGGCTCTTCGCAGATGCGAAGAGGGATTTTCTTGGTTGTTTCTTGAGCTGATTTTTAGAGGAGATCGGTAAGCCAAGGGAGGTAAATCTGTGTACTTGTATTTATTTTCACCGTTTTAATATAGCGTCTCCGAAGGTGAGTTCCTACTGTGGATGTAGGCCAATTTTTGGGCCGAACCACGTAAATGTGTTCTTGTGGTTGTGTGATTGGCATGTTTATGTTTTGCTGAATTTATTGTGGTTTTTTTGAATATTGGATTGGTGAACAAAGATTTTTCTTGATCAGGCTTGGCACACACACACATGTTGAAATAAACAGGTTTTATTTTATGTGTGGTTGTGATTGCTACAGAACTATAATCAAATTCTTATTATGGTTCATAAACAATTTATATTTAATTAAAATCTAAAAATTAGAATTGACAATCAAGTTATACACACAACAAGTGGTATTAGAGCCTAGATATGTGATGGGGACCACTAAGTTTGAAATAGAAAAATTCACCGAAAAAAATGACTTTGGTTTATGGAAGATTAAGATGCGTGCCATCTTGGTACAACAGGGGCTTAAGGAGGCTCTTCTTGGGGAAAAGAAGGGAGCTTCCACTTCACAAGAGGGGAAACTAAGTTTTCCCTCCACCGAAAAAGTGAAGCCCAAAATTCTCCAAAAAGCACATAGTGCCATTATCATGTCCTTAGGAGACAAAGTGCTTAGGGAAGTTGCCAGTGAGGATATGGTAGTTAGAGTTTGGTCAAAATTAGAAAGTTTGTACATGAAAAAATCCCTAACAAATAGACTCCACAAGAAGACTAGACTTTATACCTTTAGAATGACCCCTGGAACATCTATTGATGAACATTTAGATGAATTTAATAAAATTCTTTTGGATCTTACTAATATTGATATTAGTATAGATGAAAAAGACCAAACAATTCTTTTATTGAGTTTTCTTGATTCCACATATGAAAATATTAAAGAAACTATGATGTATGGGAGAGAGAGGCTGACTTTAGAAGATGTGCAAGTCATTTTGTACTCTAAGGAATTGCACACTAAGTTTGAGTCTAAATCAGGGTTAAGGGAAGGGTTAAATGTGAGAGGTAGGTCTGAAAAGAGGGACAAGAAAGGAAAAGACAAGCGGTCTAGATCAAAGTCTAAGAGCAAAGCACTAAAATGGTTTGCCTGTCACAAGGAAGGGCATTTTAAGAGAGACTGCCGTAAAAAGAAAAATGTTACCAATGCCACCACCTCTGAATCAAAGGATAAGACAGTTGTAGTTTTAGATGGGTATGATAGTGTAAAAGGGTTGACCGTCTCTGAGAAAGATTCAGGAAAAGAATGAATATTAGATTCAGGATGTTCCTTTCACATGTGTCCATTGAAAAACTAGTTTGATTCCTTTACATGCTTAGAAGGAGGTCATGTTATCCTAGGAAACAATAAGTCATGTAAAATACAAGGTATTGGGACAGTGACGCTTCTAATGTAACGACCCGAATAAAAATGGGAATTAAATGATAAAAGGAAGGGAAATGGAAATTGGAAATAGAAGGAGGCAGTCGACAAAATTGGATTTTGAAAGGATTAGACGAGAGGAAAATAGCAGGTTTTCGTCGACAAATACAGGGAATTCGTCGACGAAGGCTTAAGAAAATTCGTCGACGAAGACTGAATTCCGTCGACGAAGAAATATTGAGAGGGGGTTTTGAATCGACTAAATTTCGTTAATGAAATTAATAAGAATTCGTCAACGAATCCTGTTCTATAAGTATGGAAAATCTGATTTTTAACTTCTTTCATAAGCAAACTCTCTCCTCTCTCTCTCCCCTTCAGTTCTCTCTCTTTATTTCATCGATTTTGGGCCAGATTTACGCTAGATCGACAATCCGAAGTCACCACAACGATCCTAGGGAAGTTCTCTCCAAATCTGCCGGAGCGGATCGTTGGTGAAAGCAAGTTGGAAATCATCCCTGAATTGAGGTAAGGCTTTTTAAGACAAATTTGATCTTATGGTAGTTGTAAGAAATGATGTACGTATGAAAATACTGAAGTTTAATACTGAAAATTTTCGGTTTCAAGGTATTGGTCAAGAAATCTTACAGGGTTAGACTAGATTGTTTTGGGGGCTTTCTCAATAGTCAGGTAAAGGGATAAATTAAGCTAGTATTTTGTGAAAAATGTATGTATATATTATTGAATTTGATTTCAGGAAAATGAATATATATATATATATATATATATGATTTATATTTTGGAAAATGCGGTTAAAATGATGGTATGTCAAATATGTGGAAAATTTGTTCAGTGTGGCATAAGTATAAAATGTTTGAAATACTGTTTTTGGAAATGTGATTATGATATGGATTTTATGACGGAAAAACCGGCGTACGGGCCGAGATTTTTATGATATGTTTGCCGGCGTATGGGCCGTGCTATGATGTGATTTGCCAGCGTACGGGGCTGTGCTATGATATGTTTGCCGGCGTACGGGCCGTGCTATGATGTGATTTGCCAGCGTACGGGCTATGCTATGATATGTTTGCCGGCATACGGGCCATGCTATGATGTGATTTGCCGGCGTACGGGCCGAACTATGATAAAATGTGTAATACCGGCGTACGGGCCGATGATTTTCATGATACACATATATATGCAAAATGATATGATTGATGTGAAAATAAATGATATGAGAAATCTATGTATCACAGTTTTAGTATATGTTATATGATATCAGAACCTAGTTGGCTTGGTCTAGGCTAGCACTTGCACGGTACCGCTGCTATGTGTCCATGGTCCTCATGATCATGATATTTGTGTTAACGCCGCTGTACGGGAATGGTGTGAGATTGGATGGTCGATGTGGTTATTAAAGAAGTGTGCTGTGATCGCTCCTAGTGTATGGACCGGGTCTGGCAGACCCATCGAACTTACAGACTTTATGATTGATTTGGCAGTGGTTGGCCAACCATTGTCAGATCCCGCCTTCGGGCCACACAATCCAGTCATGTAGGGGTAATACATGACAACAGCTAGCTAACCTACTACAAATGTTTTTATGATATTATTATTGTATGAGATGAGATATGTTTATGAAAATGTAATATGTTCTACCATGTGTTGATATATATATATGTTTTCCAGATTTGACGAAACAGTACTGAATATGTTATGTATGGTATATGTAAAACACGAAATACTCATGTTGTCACACACTGGTATTAGTTTATTTCCCTTACTGAGAGGTGTCTCACCCCTAAATCTTATTAACTTTTCAGGAGCCCCAGATAGGAGAGTCTTAGTTCTCATGGTGGTTCTAGGTATTTTCTATCAATTATATATAACTTTTCTAGGAGAGTATAGGTTTATATTCTAAAACATAAAAGTGATACTTTTGAAAAGTTTAAAGAATGGAAAACCTTAGTTGAAACTCAAGTTGGCAGAAAAGTTAAAATAATGAGAACAAACAATGGATTAAAATACTTGTCAAATGAATTTTCTGAATTTTGTAAAGTTGAGGACATTGCTAGACATAAGATTGTTAGGGATACTCCCCAACAAAATGGACTAACTGAAGGGATGAATAGGAATATTCTGGAAAGGGTAAGATGCATGTTAGCCACTTCAGGTTTGCCCAAGACCTTTTGGGCAAAGGCAATGATCATTGTTGTATACCTTATTAATAGGTGTCCTTCCTTAGCTTTAAATTTTAAAACCCCTCAAGAAATCTAGTCGGATAAGCCTGCTAATTATCAGGGTTTAAAAGTTTTTGGGTGCGTAGCCTATGCCCACATTAGAACTGATAAATTAGAGCTTAGCTATTAAATGCATTTTTGTGGGATACCCAGAGGGGGCTAAAGGCTATAAGCTCTAGGTTGCAGAACCTGGAATAAAAAAATGTATTATTAATAGGGATGTAGTTTTTAATGAAATTAAAATGGGGAGAAAACCAGAAAATTCAGATGAAAGTGTTAGGCACTCTGATACTAGTGACCTACAGCTTGAGGTGAAGCAACCCTCCACTTCTCATAGCCATTCAGAAACAGATGCTGCAGATTTTGAGGAACAGAACTCAGAATTAGAAACCTCTGAATTAAGTAAAACCTAACTTCTAGCACGGGATAAGGAGAGGAGAGTCATTAGACCTCCTCAAAGGTATGGGGAAGCTGATATGACAACTTTTGCTCTTTCTGTTGCTGAAACAGAAATTGAGGTGGAGCCTAAGACTTTTAGAGAGGCCATGGATATTAAAGAGGCTGAAAAATGAATTCTTATAATGCAAGAAGAAATGGAGTCTCTAAGCAAGAATAAAACATGGGTGATGGTACCTAGACCAGAAAAACAGAAACTCATAGGATCCAAGTGGATCTTTAAGAGGAAAAAGGGAATCCCTAGAGTTGAACCACCTAGGTATAAAGTTAGGTTAGTGGCTAAGGGATTTACACAAAGGGAAGGGGTAGACTATAATGAAATATTTTCCCTTGTTGTGAGGCATAGTTCAATTAGAATTCTATTATCTTTTGTTGCTATACATGACTTGCATTTGGAACAACTTGATGTTAAAACAGCTTTCTTGCATGGTACTTTAGAAGAAACAGTTTATATGCAACCTCTTGAGGGTTTTGATACAGAAATGAATAAAAATCATGTATATTTATTAAAGAAATCTTTATATGAGTTGAAATAATCACCTAGACAATGGTATAAACGATTTGATTCTTACATGATTCAAAATGATTTCTGTAGAAGCAATTATATGGTTGTGTTTATTATAAATCATGTGATAAATGTCATATATATTTGCTATTATATGTTGATGACATGTTGGTTGCTTGTGGAGACTTGGATATGTTAAATCAAATTAAGTGCATGCTTAAATCTGAATTTGAAATGAAAGACTTAGGACCTGTTAAAAGAATACTTGGTATGGAAATAACTAGAGAAAGGAATAAAAAGCTTCTCTACTTGTCTCAAAAGTCTTATATTTCAAAGGTGTTAAAAAGAGTTGGAATAAGTCATGTTCAATCTACTTCTGTTCCTGTTGCACAACATGTTAAATTGTCTTAAAAACAGTGTCTTGAAACTGAAAATGAGCCTATTCATGAATAGAATACCATATGCTAGTATGGTTGACAGTGTAATGTATGCTATGGTATGTTCTAGACCCGATCTCTCTTATGTTGTAAGTCAAGTGAGTAGATTTATGAGCAAACCTGGAAAACCACATTGGCATGCTTTGAAACAAAATTTTCAATACTTGTCTAGAACAAAATAGCAAGGATTAATATTTGGAAAAAGGGATATGCATTGTGAAATAGGGTTAAAAGGATATGTAGAGTCTGACTATGCTAGAAATCTAGATACCAGGAAGTCTTTATCTGGTATGGTCTTTTCTTTTTTAGGTATTGCTATTAGTTGGAAATCACACATGCAGTCGGTGGTAGCCTTGTCTACCATGGAGGCTGAATATATTGTCATGACTGAAGCCTTTAAGGAGGTTATATGGATAAAAGGACTATGTCTAGAGTTAGGAATGTATAGTGGAACCGTTATAATTTATTGTGACAATCAAAACACTATTCATTTGGCTAGGTCCAAACATATAGATGTTAGGCTGCATTTTGTGAGGGATATTATTTCTAGTGGTGAAATAGAAGTAAAGAAAACTCTAACAAAGGATAATCATTCTGATATGATGACTAAAGTAGTACCTAAATCCAAGTTTGAACATTGTTCAAACTTGGTTAACCGTGGAAGTTTCTAGTGTTTGTTTTGCAGGAATTGCCATAGGAGATGCTAAGGAGGTGCATGGGTCACAAGCTTGCCAAGGTGGAGAATTGTTAGAGTGTCATGCTTAAAGGAATCCAAGCCGTCCATTCTATTGGAGATCCAGCGGCTATGTGTTTTTTTAAAAATTTTCTATCTGGGGGCGGGGGGCATTTATGTTATTTGTTCCTTTCTTTTGTGTTGTAAATAAAAAACAAAATAGCAAGGGCGGGGGGAGTTTTAACTTTTTTGTTTAGTAGCTTCAGAAGGGGTTCAAGGCAGCCGAGGCTTCTTCCTGCAGAACCGCAAGTGTCTTCACTAGTGAGAGAGAGACCTGCAACCCGAGAAAGCCATCTCCAACCGAGAGAGATCCTTCAGCCACAGTACATGAGAGAGGGAGACGGTAGGAGGGTGGTTCGGTGTTGGGGATCTCTAGCCTCCAACGGAGGTTCACGCACAAGTAAGGGGAAGGTAAGCACAGATCTAGTTTCTTGGGAGGGTTTCTTTTACGGAAATTAGGGAGGAAGATAGGAAGAAGCCTAGGGCTCTTCACAGGTGCGAAGAGGGGTTTTCTTGGCTGTTTCTTGAGCCGATTTTCAGAGGAGATCAATAAGCCAAGGGAGGTAAATCTTTGTACTTGTATTTATTTTCACCGTCTTTAATATAGCGTCTCTGAAGGTGAGTTCCTGCCATGGATGTAGGCCAATTTTTAGGCTGAATCACGTAAATGTGTTCTTGTGGTTGTGTGATTGCCAGGTTTATGTTTTTCGGAATTTATTGTGGCTTTGCTGAATATTGAATTTTTCTTGATCAGACTTGGCACACACACACGTTGAAATAAATAGGTTTTATTTTATGTGTGGTTGTGATTGCTGCAGAACTATAATCAGATTCTTACTGTGGTTTATGAACAATTTATATTTGATTAAAATCTGAAAATTAGAATTAGCAATTAGGTTATATAAACAACATATATATATATATATATATTTTGGTAAAAGAGGGTGACACCTCTTTTGTTAATTTTATTAATAACCCTCACTTATGGCGGAGGAATACCGTGGAAAAAAAAGGACACTTGGCGTAACAACTTACTTATTTACTCATTTAATAAAAGAAAAATAAATAAATCAGTCAACCCGAACCCGTGGGTATCGAGGACACCTATCAAACACAACGGAAATCTAAGTAGCAGTAAATTTAAATCACATTTTCGTAACTATAAAATCCAAACACCAGAGTTAACTACATTCCCAAATATCTGCGTTTATATACAATCTCCCAAAAACACCAAAATAAACCTAGGATCTTACAACAAAAATCTCCTGATCCTAGATCAGAACTTACCCCCCTAGGAGGGAAGTTCAACTCACTCAGCGGCGGCCTTGACCAGCCGGTCTCTCCGGGTTTCCTAAAAATCATTTAATATTTGGGGTGAGACACCTCTTAGTAAGGATAGATAAATTAAAATCAGCTGTGTGGTAACATGAATATTTAATGTTGTAATACATATACCATACATTTCACATACCATAAACATAAATCATAATATGATTAAATAAACATATAATTTCATATTTTCAAGTAATCATACTAATCATGTGTTATCTGATATAATCTATAATATTGAAAACTACCTAGGATGTATAGCTAGTTGATGTCATGTATTACCCCCATGATGGGTTGTGCAGCCCTAAGGCGGGACTCGACAATGGCTGGCCGACCATTGCCGAGTCAAAAATGTCTATAAGTACAATGGGCCCGCCACACCCTAGTCCAGACTGCCAGGTGGACTTATACACTCTACACTGAAAGTCACATCGACTATCCATCTCCTTCCCCCTCGTGGGGTGGTTTGCACCAATATGATCATAGATATCTTATCTGTAAGCTACAGTACTGTGCTCTTAAAACTGTACTAAACTAACATCCGGGTTCTGATAACATATAGTACATAATCAAATACTATTTATCGTAAAAAAAATAACAACATTTTCTGAATTCTACTTCAACATAATAATTACGGCCTAGCATCGAAAACATAGATAAATACGGCCTCGCACCGAAAACGTGAGTAGATACGGCCTCGTGCCAAACATCAATTACGGCCTTGTGCCAAACATATCATATATTCTGAAATCATAATTTACTATGTTTATCATGTTATTCCTGAAAATATTTATCAACATGCTTTATATTGTAAATCTAACTTAACGTGGTATATTATATACATAAAATAATATTCATGCTACACGAATTAAATGAAACCATCAATTCCGTTCTGAAAACACATTTCCCGTACAATTACAGTATTTTACCAAACTTACATTTTCTCAATTATACTCATATATAGTCGCATGTTTTCTGAAAATTTTTCTACTCTTAAATAATAATAATTTTAATGAAAAGTAACTGTTTTAATTTATCTCTTTACCTGACAATTGAAAAGCCCCTATGAATTCCTGGACTCACACCCGTAGGATTTCCTTATTAATACTCTGAAAATGAAAACTTCCAGTACTAAACTTAAGTATTTATTCGAGTACATCATTTCCTTCAACTGTGGAAAGACCAAATTCGACATAAAAATCCTTATCTTAACTTAGGGATGAATTTCAACTTTCTTCCACCAACGATCGGCTCCGGCAGATTTGGAGAAAACTTCCCCTGGAGCGTTGTGGTGGCCTCAGATCGTTAATCCGGTGAACGATGGAGCCGAAATCGAAGAAAGAGGAGATAGAAATCGTAGGGAGAGAGAGAGAGAGGGAGTGATTTCTATTTTTCGGCATTAAAATCTGATTTTTAACTATTTATAGGGCTGGATTCGTCGACGAGACACGTCACCTCGTCGACGAGTCCTATAGAAAGTTCGTCGACGAACCTGCACCTTTGTCGACGGATTTCAGACTTCCCAATATCCTCTCTCGGTATCTTCTCGTCGACGAAACTTGACTTCGTCGATTAGGCCCTCTTATACCCTCGTTGACGAATCCCCTGTGGTCGTCGACGAGGCCCTGATGAATTCCCTCGGTTAATACTCCCAAAGTGCAATGTCGTCAACGAAGTCGACTACCTCCTTTTGTTTCTATTTCCATTTCCCTTTCTCTTTATTTAAATACCATTATTATTATTCGGGTCATTACATTCTCCTTTCCTTATAAAATTTCGTCCTCAAAATTTACTATTCTTATAATTCATCATCCCTTAAGGCAAAATGGTCTACTTATTTTATTACTTGCTCTCACTTATGGTGGAGGAATACCGTGGTTACATTTCAAGTCCTGGGAGATTACATAAACCAAAAGAAAATTCCCCAAAACTAAAATACCACTTACTACTAGAATATTACATGTACCTGCAAAAGAAATACTACATATTTACTTACATTTTCTAGTTATATTTAAGCTTCTTGGAACAATTGTGGGTATTTCTGTATGATATACTCCTCGAGTTCCCAAGAAGCCTCTTCTACTGCATGATTCCTTCATAGAACCTTTACCAGAGGAATCTTCTTATTACGTAGTTCCTATTCCTTTCTGTCCAGAATCTGCATTGGTACCTCCTCATATACTAGTGAATCTCTGAACTCTAACTTGCCATAGCTGATAATATGGGAAGGATTTGGGACGTATTTCCTTAACATAGATACATGGAATACGTCGTGCATCCTGGATAGTGTAGGTGGCAAAGCTAGTCTGTAGGCAACCGGTCCCACTTTCTCTTAAATCTCAAACGGACCTGTGAACCTAGGGCTAAGTTTACTCTTTCTACCAAACCTCATTACTCCTTTCAATGGAGCTATCTTCAAAAATACGTGATCACCCACATCGAACTCCAAATTCTTGCAGCGATTGTCGACATAACTCTTCTGTCGACTCTGAACTATATTGATTCTATCCCTGATGAGCCGAACCTTATCATATGTCTGTTGTACCAACTCTAGCCCCACAACTCGCTGCTCACCTATCTCATCCCAATACAAAGGAGATTGACATCTCCTACTGTACAATGCCTCAAATGGTGTCATACCAATGCTGGCTTGAAAACTATTATTATACGCGAATTCCACCAACGGCATGAACTGAGTCCAACTACTCCTAAAATCTAAAACACATCCTCGGAGCATATCTTTTAGTATCTGTATCGTCCTCTCAGTCTACCCGTCTAATTGAGGATGGAATGCTGTGCTAAACGATAGCTGAGACCCTAAAGCTTCCTGCAAGCTTCTCCAGAATCGTGACGTGAAACGCGGGTCTCGATCTGACACTATGGATACTGCACCCTATGAGAATGAATTATCTCCTAGATGTAAATCTTCGCCAAATGGCTGAGGGGATAGCTGATCTTGATAGGGAGAAAATGGGCGGTTTTAGTCAACCGGTCTACTATCACCCAAATAGCATTTTGGTCATGCGATGTTGACGGCAGCCTTGAAACGAAGTCCATGGATATATGATCCCACTTCCACTCTGGAATAAATAACGGCTGCAACTGACCCACTGGCCTCTGGTGCTCAGCTTTTACCTGCTAGCACGTCAAGCACTTGGCTACATACTCGACAATCTCTCTCTTCATACCACTCCACCAATAAAACTCTCGCAGATCCCTGTACATTTTTGTACTGTTAGGATGAACCGTATACAATGATCTATGAGCCTCCTCCAAAATAGTCTTCCTAATGTCAGTATCGGCAGGAACACATAATCTAGAATGGAACCGCAGAGCTCCGTCGTCTGCAATACTGAATTCCTCCCCCTGACCACTCTGCACTCTGTCCATCACCTCTACTAATTCTAGGTCTTCTTTTTGGGCGGCTTTAATTCTTTCCTGCATAGTAGGCTATACCACTAGGCTGGAAATACATACTAGAGTATTACTCTTTATCAATTCAATGTCGAGTCTCTCTAGATCCATCATGATCAGACGCTGGATCTCCATAGCTGTCAATGTTGATTCCCCAGACTTTCTGCTCAGTGCATCAGCTACCACGTTTGATTTCCCTGGGTGGCAACTGATAGTACAATTAAAATCTTTAATTAACTCTAACCACCTTCTTTGTTTCATATTCAGTTCCTTCTGAGTTAAAAAAAATACTTTAAGCTCTTGTGGTTAAAGAAAATCTCACACTGCTCGCCATATAGGTAATGTCTCCAAATTTTCAGTGCGTGTACCACTACAGCCAATTCAAGATCATGGGTAGGGTAGTTCTTTTCATATTCTTTCAATTGTCTGGATGCATACGCCACCACCCTACCATGCTGCATCAATACACAACCAAGTCCCTTCAAGGATGCATCACTGTAGATAGTATACCCCTCACCCCCAAACGGGATGATCAATACTGATGCTGTGACTAGTCTCTGCTTCAATTCCTGAAAACTCTACTCACAACAGTCGTCCCATTCAAATCTAGCATTCTTTCTAGTTAGTCGTGTCAGAGGCCCTGATAAAGCTGAGAATCCCTTAACGAAATAACGGTAATAATCGGCTAACCCCAAGAAACTCCTAATCTCCTGGACATTCCTCGGTCTAGCCTAATACTGGGATCTATAGAAATTCCATCTCCTGAGATAACATGCCCCAAAAACACAACTTTCTCAAGCCAGAAGTCACATTTACTGAACTTTGCATATAGCTTCTTTTCCCTGAGCATCTGCAAAACTCGCCTCAAATGTATCTCGTGCTCCTCATAGCTCCTCGAATAGACCAGTACATCATCAATAAAAACAACAACAAACTGATCTAAATATGGATGAAAAATCCTATTCATCAGATTCATAAATATCGCAAGATCATTCGTTAGACCAAATGGCATAACAAGGAACTCGTAATGCCCATACATGGACTTGAAAGCCATCTTTGATACATCCTCTGCTCTCACCTTTACCTGATGGTAACCTGATCTGAGGTCAATCTTAGAATATACCCGTGTACCCTGGAGCTGGTCAAACAAGTCATCGATACGAGGTAGAGGATACTTGTTCTTGATAGTCACTTTATTAATCTCCCTGTAATCAATACACATCCTCATAGACCCATTCTTCTTTTTCACGAATAGCACTAAAGCTCCCCATGGAGATACACTAGGTCATATAAAGCCCTTATCAAGCAAATCCTACAACTGATCTTTCAGTTCTGCTAACTTTGCTAGCTCCATTCGGTACGGTGCTTTAGAGATCGGCGTTGTACATGGAAGTAGATCAATAGAAAAATCTACCTCATGATCAGACGGAAAACCTGGTAATTCATCTAGGAACACATCTTCAAATTCTTTCACCACAGGCGTTTTAATAAGCTTCAATTCATTTTTTGACATTTATTTCACAAAAGCCACAAATCCCTGACAACCACTCTAGAGCAGCCTCCTTGCCTGAACAACTAAGACCATCTGAGGTAAAGATTGCACTCGTGACCCTGTAAATCTGAATTCTGGTTTCCCTAGAGGTCTGAATACCACTTCTCTAGCACGACAGTCTATAATAGCAGAATTAGCTGCTAGCCAATCCATGCCAAAGATGATATCAAACTCGTGCATATCTAGCACCACCAAATCAGCAGATAAAATTCTCTCATGAACATCAACTGGACAACCATGGAGCATCATACTACATCTCATTGCCGACCCGGTCGGCGTAGCTACTAATAATTCAACATCTAATGTTTGTGTTTCAGCCCCACATAATTTAACACATCCCACAGATACAAACAAGTGTGTGGCCCCTGAGTCAAATAGTGCAATAACTTTAAATAAAAACATATTAATCGTACCTATCACCACGTCGTCGGCTGTCTCAGCATCACCTAAAGTCAAAGCAAAAACCCTGGTTGGGGCCATATTTCGCTGTTGGCCTCCACGTGGCGCCTGGTAGCCTCCTCGAGTAGGTCTAGGAGCAAGAGTAGCACCAACCTAAGCCGGACACTCCCTCATCATATGTCCTGGCTCCCCACACCGGTAGCAGACACCTCACCCTGCATGACACTCCCCTAGGTGTCTCTTCTTGCAAGACGGGCAAGCTGGAGACGGCTGCACACCCTGAAAACCATGATTCCTGGTCTCCTGTCTCCGGTCTCTATAATAGCCTCCTCTCTTCCATGAACCACGGCCGACTCCCTAATGGGAACTGAAAGGTGCGTGTCTCTTCTTCTATCTCTGCTCTTCAACCTCCAACTGCTCTCCAATCTCTGCTATAGTGACCCTATCCACCAATTTGGTAAAATCTTGCAACTTCAGAATCGATACCTGCCTATATATTTCTCTCCTCAGACTTCTCTCAAACTGCCGTACCTTCTTTGCTTCATCTGGTATGATGTATGGGGCGAAGTGGGATAACTCAATAAACCTCACTGCGTACTACTATACGGCCTGCTGTCCCTGCTTTAGATTCAAGAACTCCTCAATCTTCACTTCCCTGGACGAGGCTAGAAAATACCTGTAGAAGAATATCTCCTTAAACTGCTCCCACGTCATTTCCATAGGTACTGTCCTCTGTTGCTCTAAAAGTTTCACCGTCGTCCACCACCTCTCGGCCTCTCCAATCAATCTATAGGTAGCATACAACACCCTCTGCTCTTCTGAACATTGCAACATTGCAAATATTTTTTCTATCTCCTGTACCCAATTTTCAGCGACTGCAACATTTGTTTCTCCTAAGAAAGTCGAAGGATTCATCTTTATAAATTTCTCAATCGAGTTACCGTGGCCTATCGATGGACCATCCTGTTCCCTCGAACTCCTAACAATTTCGGCCATAACTTGTTGTGCTACGCTGCGTAAAACTACATCTGAACCACTACCCGCAACGCCTGAGGGTCCAACACCCTCATTCCCACTGACATGGGCACTACTGCCACCAAGTTCCATCCTAAAAAACAAATAACTTAACTCAGAACCCCTTCACTATACATATCACCCAACCAATATAGTATATATTCCTAATTAATCCATCCTTTCTTATCTTAATTCAAGGTTCAATCCTGCAACCTAGATACCCAACCCGATGATAGTTTACCATGACTTTCTTGAAATCGTCACCCTAGGAAAATCACACAAACCACCACGAAAGTCCTGCATCTAGACTACAAAACCAGATCTCAAATTCCCTTATCCTATACTCTGGTATTATTACTGCTACACTCTAAAGTCTACAGAACCTAGTATCCCAGGCTCTGATACCAAACTGTAACGACCTGCTTATTTACTCATATAATAAAAGCAAAATAAATAAATCAGTCAACCTGAACCTGTGGGTATCGGGGACATCTGTCAAACACAGCGGAAACCTAAACAGCAGTAAATTTAAATCATATTTTTGTAACCATAAAATCTAAACACCAGAGTTAACTACATTCCCAAATATCTGGGTTTGAATACAATCTCCCAAAAATACCAAAATAAACCTAGGATCTTACAACAAAAATCTCGTGATCGTAGATCAGAACTTATCCTCCTAGCAGGGAAGCTCAACTCACTCAGCGGCGGCCCTGACCCGCCAGTCTCTCCGGGTTTCCTGAAAATTATTTAATATTTGTGGTGAGACACCTCTCAGTAGGGGTAAATAAATTAAAATCAGCTGTGTGGCAATATGAATATTTAACTGATACCATATATTTCACATACCATAAACATAAATCATAATATGATTAAATAGACATATAAGTTCATACTTTCAAGTAATCATACTAATCATGTGTTATCTGATATAATTTATAATACTGAAAACTGCCCATGATGTATAGTTAGCTGATGTCATATATTACCCCAATGATGGGTTGTGCAACCCGAAGGCGGGACCCGACAATGGTTGGCCGACCACTGCCGAGTCAAAAATGTCTGTAAGTACAATGGGCCCGCCACCCCCTAGTCCGAACTACCAGGTGGATGTCTACACTCTACACTGAAAGCCACATCGACTATCCATCTCCCACACCCTCGTGAGGTGGTTAGCACTAATCTGATCATAGATATCTTATCTGTAAGTTACGGTACCGTGCTCCTAAAACTGTACTAAACTAACATTTGGGTTGTGATAACATATAGTACATAATCAAATATTGTTTATTGTAAAATAAATAACAACATTTTCTGAATTCTACTTCAACATAATAATTACAGCCTATCGCCGAAAACATAGATAAATACGGCCTCGGGCCGAAAACATAAGTAAATACGGCCTCGCGCCAAACATCAATTATGGCCTTGAGCCGAACATATCATATATTCTGAAATCATAATTTACTGTGTTTATCATGTTATTCCTGAAAATATTTATCAACATGCTTTATATTGTAAATCTAACTTAACATGGTATATTATATACATAAAAAAATATTCATGCCACACGAATTAAATGAAACCATCAATTTCGTTTTGAAAACACATTTCCTGTAAAATTACAGTATTTTACCAAACTTACATTTTCTCAATTATACTCATATATAGTCGCATGTTTTCTAAAAAATTTTCTACTCTTAAATAATAATAATTTCAATGAAAAGTAACTGTTTTAATTTATCCCCTTACCTGGCAACTGAAAAGCCCCTATGAATTCCTAGACTCACACCCGTAGGATTTCCTTATTAATACCCTGAAAATGAAAACTCACAGTACTAAACTTCAGTATTTATTCGAGTACATCATTTCCTTCAACTGTGGAAAGGCCAAATTTGACATAAAAAACCTTACCTTAACTCAGGGATGAATTCCAACTTGCTTCCACCAACGATACGCTCTGGCAGATTTGGAGAGAACTTCCCCAAGAGCGTCGTGGTGGCCTCAAATCGTCGATCCGGCGAACGACGGAGCCGAAATCGAAGAGAGAGGAGAGAGAAATCGTAAGGAGAGAGAGAGAGAGAGAGAGAGAGAGAGAGAGAGAGAGAGAGAGAGAGAGGGAGTGATTTATATTTTTATGCATTAAAATCCAAATTTCAGCTATTTATAGGGCTGGATTCGTCGACGAGACACGTCACCTCGTTGACGAGTCCTGTAGAAAGTTCATTTACGAACCTGCACCTTCGTCGACAAATTTCAGACTTTCCCAAAATCATCTCTCGGTATTTTCTTGTCGAAGAAACATGGCTTCATCGACGAGGCCTTCTTATACCATCGTCGATGAATCCCCTGTATTTGTCGACGAGGCCCTGATGAATTTCCTCAGTTAATACTCCCAAAGTGCAATGTCATTAATGAATGCGAAACGTTCGTCGACAAAGTTGACTGCCTCCTTCTGTTTCTGTTTCCATTTCCCTTTCTCTTTATTTAAATACCATTATTATTATTTGGGTCATTACACTTGGGGCTTACATAATAACCAAAGAAACAACACTCCATGCATCAAACCAAACAAAAGAAGAAAACAAACCTATACCAATACCAAAAGGAAACAAACTAAACATATCTCATATAAGTCGTACCTATCTTATCCAATCTATATAAACCTTTGATAACTCTAGGAAGTTGACTACTATTTGTAAACAAACTATTCCTTCCCATGGCACCTTGTCGAGCCAATGCATCTACCACTTTATTCCCTTCACTATAGAAATGATTTATAGAAAAATCTACTCCCTCCAATACACCAATAAATTGCTCCCAAAAATCCCACAAATACCATAAAGAGAATTTACTGGATCTTATCCAATTTACTACAATATTCGAATCACATTCAATGTCAATACTAGTATGACCCAATTGTTTGTAAAGCTTTATTTCTTCTATCACTACTCTCAATTCAGCTTCATTATTAGAACAAGAACCAAAATATTTTGAAAAACCAAAAATAAAAGAACCTGTACAGTCTCTAAGGATGCCACCACCACCCGCCGGCCCTAGGTTCCCGAAGCTGCTCCCATACAAATTTAGTTTCAACCTCCCTTACCTCAGTTTTAGCCATCTCACAACTTGCATAGTTTTATTCTTTTTATTCACAATCTGCACCTCCAGATTCTGCAAAATACTAACATCAGCATCATTTAAATGAGCCATAACTATCATGTTCTCACTCAAAACCCCCATCCAATTCTTAATGGACAGTCACACATCTGTACTACTCTCCAATTTCTGCTCCATTCTAGCCACGCATCTCCTTCTCCACAACCTCCAAACTACTAAACAAGGAATCAAACCTATCAATGTTCCCAATTGAGAGTATCTGGTAGCCCTATTAAACCACATTTGGACTCTTTCTTTCCAACTTTGGTGCCTAAGGAACGACATACCTACCTCCACCGAAACCTTCCTCCATACATCAGTAGCAAGATCTCCTTTATTCAAACATGCTCCACATATTCTGATTACCTCATCTCACAAAAATCACATGCCGAAGCAAGTGATACCCCCAGCCTTCTCACCTTTTCATCAACGCTTAAGCACTCAAAAGCAGCCTTCCATATATAGATAGTAATTTTATTCGGTAACCATTTGTTCCAAACCCACTTTACCCAATCAAACTTTGGATCTCTAACTCTAATAACATCTCATGCCGACTTTGTATTAAAGCAACCATTCTTTTTCGGTAGCCATAGCAGGATGTTCGAAGAGTTTCTAAGTTTCCCAACTCTTTCCATCACTTCTTCCACTTTATTAAAACTCAGAATCCTTTGCAAATTTTTCACACCCCACACATTATTAATAAAAAAATCTTTTAATCTAATATGTGAATGTGCACCATCTGAAAATTCTGAAAACAAAGGTCCCGAATTCAGAAACTTATCATACCACAATTTTACATCTCATTCTTTAACCTTCCATTTAGATTTACTTAACAACTCAAGCATATACTGCCAAATTTTCCTCTAAAAAGAAGAATCCGATCCATGTGGCTTGCAAAGAGTAATATGTCCTCCTTTAACATATTTAGTTTTAAAAAATCTAGCCCATAAAGAATTTTGTGTTAATAACTGCAAACCAAACTTCATAAACAATGACCATTGCATTTCCGAAATGTCCCTTACTCCTATGCCTCTCCTCCTCCACAAGAACATACAATTTTTTTCCAAACCCTTCATTTCATTTTTTCTTTCCCATCCTTAAATCCTCAGAAAAAAGAGGCAAACATACCTTGTATCTTTTATCACCAGCTTCGGGGCATTTAGAATAGCTAACAAATGCAGTGACATGTTCGAAAACACATGTCTTAACAAAACTAGACGACCTCCTTGAGACAGTAGTCTATTTTTCTAGCCCTCAATTTTCTTATTGATTTTTTGAATTAAAAGGTCAAAATGATAGTCCTTCAATTTACAATCCACGATCGGCACTCCTAGATACGTAAAAGGAATTTTACCTTCAATAAAACCAGTCTCTTGTAGAATTTCTCCCTTTCTCTCAGCACCCAACTTCTTTGAGAAAAAAATAGCTGATTTATCTTTATTCACCCTTTGGCCAATCCAGCTTTATACTCTTTGATTAACTGATTAACAAATTTTTTACCAGCATTAGCAAAAATCACAACATCATCAGCATACATTAAAATACTATGCATATATATATATATATATATATATATATATATATATATATATTTGATTATTTAATATTTTAAATGCAATATTATGTACATATTTTACAATTTGTTAATAAAATGTACTCATACAAACATAAAAAAATATTGACTACTTGTTCTATCCTAAGTTGATTGTTCAATTCAAATTGACTATTTAATCTTTAAGTAAAATATTAAAAATATTTTTTTGTCACATTGTTAACTAACCGTGTGCATTTTGAAATATTAGAGATTTTAAATGAAGAGTAAAAAAATTAATTGACAAATTTAGAATAAATTTTAAACAAAAGATATGCAATTAATATATGTCAACCTACATATTTAATGAATATGATTTCCTTTTAAAAAATGACAATAAATACATATCTTAAATTATACAAGGCAATATAATAAGCATGTTATTAGGTATTTAATTATATAATTTCTTTTAATTTATTTTCATAATATTTTTATTTTTAATTCAAAATTAGCTTGAATTAGAATTGAGTTTTGGAAGTCAAAATGAGCCTTTGCTTTTATATGTAATATTGATAAATATATATAACATAATTTTTAAGATAATTTATTTAAACATATTTCTCAAATTAAAACAGCATTTCTTTCATAAACATACAACTCATTGGAAAATCAATTGTATAGCTATAATATTATTGATAAAAATTGTTAAAATTTTATATTTGATTTCTCTGTATGTATATGCAATCAAAGATTACAAACCCCACAATTGAAGGACTATCCTGTTGTTTGCCGAACATGATGTCATAACCCGATGTACCCTATAAGTATCTAAAGATCCATTTGATGGCTTTCCAATGCTATATACCTTGATTAGAAAGAAACTTACTCATCACACCCACAACATGTGCTTAGTCTGACATTGTACACACTATGACATACATTAAACTCCCCACAATGCTAGCATAAGAGACCTTTGACATGTCCTGGATATCATTATCCGTACTTGGACAATCTATAGTAGACAACTTAAAATGACTCTCTAGAGGTGTGCATACCAGTTTTGCATCATCCATGTGAAACCTCTCCAACACTTTCTCCACATTACCTCCCTGAGATAACCATAACTTCCCTACAGTTCTGTTCCGGCGAATCTCCATCCCAAGCATTTTCCTGGTTGAATCAAGATCTTTCATGTCAAACTCTTTATGCAACATTTCCTTTAACTGATTTACCTCGGTTAAATCTTTAGCAGCTACTAACATGTCATTGACATACAATAACAAGAAAATAAGAGAACCATCATCAAGTTTGTTCATATACACGCAGCAGTTATACTCACATCTTTTGCAGCTAATATTGATCATATATCTTTTGTACCATTATCTTAAAGACTGTTTCAACCCATAAATAGATTTCTTCAACTTGCAAACTAAGTTTTCTTTCCCTAGTTCACTGAATCCTTCCAGTTGTACCATATAAATCCGTTCCTCCAAGTCACCATGAAGAAACGCTGTCTTCATATCCATTTGTTCCAAATTCAGATCATAATGAGCTACCAATCCCAACATTATTTTGATAGAAGTGTATCGGACAACAGGTGAAAAGATTTCATCATAATCTATTCCCTTTTTCTGTGAGTACCTTTTTGCCAATAACCGTGCCTTGAATTTTTCTCCTTCCTTTTCTAAAATTGCTTTCTTCTTCCTATATACCCATTTGCAGCCTATAGCCCTCTTCCCATCTGAAAGCTCCACAAACTCCTAAGTTTGATTCTTATGTAGTGATTCCATTTCCTTAATTATTACACCCATCCACCTACCTTTCTCCTGACGATCATTGCAATTGATAAGGAAAGTATAAGATACTAACTCTTCAAATACATACCTTGGTGATGGTCTATTAGTGCGTCTGGATCTCTGTATAGGAAGATTGTCGACTTGCTGGTTTCCTGAGCTAAAACTCTCTACAATCAAAGGACCATGATCATTGTCATTGCCCTGAACTTATAACTCTACTTGCACAACATGTTCATATCTGCCCCGGTTTTCTGGCTCCTATTTCTATTCATCACAATCTTGAGTACGCTTCACCATAGCCTTCTCATCAAACACTACATCTTTACTGATCACCACCTTGTTTGCCACTGGATCCCACAGCTTAAACCCCTTTATACCCTTTTGATATCCTAAAAAGATGCGATGTCTAGACTTTACGTCAAATTTCGATCTCTCCTCACTAGACATGTGAATATAGGTTGGACAACCGAATACCTTCAATCCTAAATAGTCTATTGCATTTCTCGTCCATACCTCTTCTGCCACTTTTCCCTCTAATGATGCCATTGGCGATTGATTTATCAAGAAACATGTTGAAGGAACCCGAACCAAGAAAATAAAAGAAAAAGATAAGAGAAAAGAGAAAGAAAAAGAAAAGAAAGGAAATGGTTCAGTGCAACACCGAACTTTCAACAGTTTGGTGGGACTCAGGAAAACTATCTACGGTTTTAGGTGAGAGGGTTTGGTTTAAGACCAAACCGTCAATGATTTTGGAAATTTTAGGAAAATGGCCAACGATTTAAACTATCAAGAGCTTTTTATAGGAAGGTTTGGCCTGATAAGTGGCCAAACCGTCGATGGTTTCCAGCGGGCCAGCATGCTTATAAATAGAAACTCTTATATTTTAAATTCACTTAACTCTCTCCCTCTCTCTCTCTCTCTCTCTCTCTCTCTCTCTCTCTCTCTCTCTCTCTCTCTCTCTCTCTCTCTCTCTCTCTCTCATATGGTCTCCCGAGGCTCCGGCAAGCCCTTCGGTAGGCTCCCTCTTCTTTCTAGGTTTGCCAGTGACCTTCTCCTTATCGTATTCAGGAATCTAAGATTTGTTCTAGGGAGAGTGGTAGGCTGTTTTTCAGGATCAGATGAGGGGAATAAATTGTGTCAACTTTTTATGGAATTTTAACCGATTAAAATTGAGTATATGGATTCCTGAACGTTGTATATGATTTTCTAGAATGATTCAGGCATATAAAAGTTAGAGTTTTGATTATTATTAGTATTTAGGGAAGAACCAAAGTGAGTAGGGTTGATCATTTCCCTTTTATTATAAAACAAGTATTTTGAGTTGAATAAAATTATGGGGATGATCAGAACTAATTTTCAACGAAAATATATTTTTCTCATACAGTTTATGTTTTATCCGTAAAAAATCGTATGACATGAGATGTATCTATACTTTATAGACACAATTGAATCTAAGTATTTTATAGTATTATACAGTGAAAATGTGATTTGTATTGATTGATTAAAATACTGGAATGTAGTGGAAATTGTGAAATTTGATATGACAGCTGAATGTCGTATTTGATATGATGGATGAATGTTGGGTTTGATATCATGGCTGAATGTCGGGTTTGATATGACGGTTGAATGCCGAATTTGATATGACGGATGAATGCTAGGTTTGATATGACGGTTGAATGTCGAGTTTGATATGACAAGTTTTATACTAAATTACGAAATAAGATTATATTACGATATTTATTACTTAAATTGCATTATATGATTTAAGAACCCTGAGGACTAGATGTATTGAGAGCACGATACCATAGCTAGTATGTGAGATAACGCAATCACACTGTTTTGGATAGAATTGTTGATAATGAAAAGTCGATTTGGCCATGGAAGGGTTGTGTACCCCCTAGAGTATAGACCAGATTGGGTAGGTAAATCGGACTTGCAGACATGAGGTTTGACTTAGCCTAGTGGTAGGCTAGCCAGGACTAGGTCCAGTTTTCGAACTGCACAACTCGATCATGGGGGTCTATACATGATGATATTGTTTGTCCAAAAAGGGATTTCTTCTATGCATATATTTGAATTTATGTAAATTATCCTTTCAAATTTAAGAGCACAACCAATTATACAATACTCATTTTAAATTAGCAAGTTTTGAGGACAAAATTTTTATAAGGTGGGTAGGATGTAATGACCCCAAAAATGTATATACGATTAAAGCATAATAATAATAATAAATAAATAAATAAAAATGATCATTAAGTTAATATTAATACGCATGTGTTTCTTTGATAGGATCTTTGATTCCATGTTTGATGCTTAAGAAAGACCTTATCTTAGCGAGTGCTCAGAGACCATAAATAAGTACATATACATAAAATAATGTTTTGATGACATAAGTTGTAGAAATATATGATAAAATAATAATAATAAAATAGGTACCCTATGCGGGGCCCACATGACTGGATGGGATACACACGAGTCTTGGACTTGAACTTGTTTAGGCATATCAACTACGATTTTCATGCATTAAAAGCCTTCACGTAATCCATAGGTACCTACATAAAGTTACAAATTGAAGTGTGTTTTGAGTGCATGTGCTTGTCTGAGCGTTTAACCATAGGACATAGGTCAACCAATTCCTTTTTACTTCAGTGTCCTTGTATACACTTCATAAATCTTGCAATATAGATGATCATTCCCACGTCCAGCGCATGTGGAGCCCACAAAACCACGTGGGGCCCACATGAGTCTCGAAGCTATATGGGACCCACAAGACCACGTGAGGCCCAAATGAGTCCCAAAATTATGTGGGGCCACAAAATCGTGTAAGACATATTGGAGGTGTGCAGGCCCACAAGATCGTGTGGGGCCCACAAGGGTTTTGGACTCGAACTAACTTCTTCCTTTATAGTAAATAATAAAAATCTAATTAATGGTGACTCTTACTCTACTCATTCTACCATTCACGTTTTCTTCCCAAATAATATGCATAATATATATATATATATATATATTATTATATTTAATTATATATATATAATTATATATAATAATAATAAAAAAAAGGAAGAAAAAAAAAAGAGGAGTGTCGGCAACCCAATTGCAAAACACATCACCCCACATCCCACTATATCCCACATCCCACATGTCATCCCATCTTCCACCAATAATTTAAAAATATTGAAATTATAACCCCACACTTTTGAAAATTTAATTTTCCTCTTCAAAATTTTCCTATAAATAGGAATCTCTCAACTTTCATTTTTCACAAAAATTTTCCAAGAGAAGAGAATGATTAGTGAGTGAAATTGTTAACTTTATCGTGATCCTAAGAGTAGGGGTGAATTGGTTTATTTAAATTTAATCTCTAGGTAAATATTCTAACACCAGTATATTCACAACCTTAAGGACAATCTAGTGCAAGTAAAGTAAATATATCAATATTTAAATGAAGCAATTTAATCAACGCCACATGCAACAGAAAGCAGTAAAGTAAGAGTGACACACAGAGATGTTATCGAGGTTCTGCCAATTGCCTATGTCCTCGCCTTAGCTGACCAGCACAAGGATTACCACTATAACTTGCTTACTTAAACGGGTGGAGCGGCACCTAAACAAACCAGGCCAATTCAAGGGGCTAACCTCAATCGTTACAACAATCCTTACCGAACTGGATTACCGCCCCTTCAGGCCACGCCTGGAAACACTCAAATTTTACAATCAAGTGGTACAACAGGTAAGTGCTTTCACATAAAGCAGATTTGTACCCAAATGCACACAATCACATATACATCAATAGCTTGAATATAGTGTAAGCTCAGTGATGCTAGTTTTGTTCAATCAATACTCAATACAGTATACTCAATATGAAGCTCAAGAGTATTCAACACAGTATAATCAATATGATGCACAATCGTATTCAACACAAGCAAAGTCTTGGAATCTAAACAGGATATTTTAGTAGCACATCAATATTCCAAGTATACTGAACAGATAATCAAACTAGTTCCAAAAGGATTTTCCTCAATGAAAGATGCACAACACTAGTTTGAATAACACTTTCTTGTTTGAAAAATCTTTGCACACCAAAAACCAAAGCTATTGGGCACTTGCAACGGAATGCAGATATCCTAAGCTTTCTTAGTTCAATCCCACACAAGATTTATAAAAGAGAAATCTGTGGGATAAACCTAAGCTAAAACTCCCAAAGAAAAGGTTTCAAGCACACATACAAATGGGAGTGTTAGCAATGAACAATAATCACATGAACACAAGAAACACTCTCACACTCTCAAATTTATCGAATGGATGCAAGATATGAGAGTATTTGGACAAAGGGTAATTTTTCAATAGAGAGAATTTTTGCTTAATGACTTTGTGCTAATTCACCCTCTAATCATGCAAATGAAACCACATATATAGGCAGGTGAAAAATTATAACCGTTCGGGACAGAATGGGTATTATTTAAAAATAATCAAAAGGTTAAAATCCAATTAGCCCGAAATAACCTAGTTTTACCACGGTTAAACTAATTTTAACTAGGTGAGGTCTGGGTGGCTGAACCTTGGTCCGGTCACCTGATCAGACACAATTCAAAAAGTTTTTTAACTAAGTTCGGTCGCCCGGATATAAGTTTGGCAGCTCGAATCAAAGTCAGTAGCCAAGCTTCGTGACTTCAGGTACCCGGTCAACATTTCGGAGCCTTGAACATCAGTGTTCGGTCGCCCGGGGATATATTTGAACTAAAATCATAGGGCGCTCGAGTTGGTGAACAGTCCCTTTCGAGGGGTTTGTGCGCCTGAGGAAGATGTGTGTACTTAGGGTTCGGTCACCCGAGGGCTGGTCAACATTTTCACTTTCATGGTTCGGGCGCCCGAGGAGTTTTGTGCTCCAAAGGTTTGGTCACCCGACTCCTCTTAACTTGCTTAGATTTGTCCAATTTTAAGCACAATTATCATACACTCGTATATTTTATGCTATGTGTGTGAGTGTTGGAGTCTAGGGTCTTGCTATGGTTTAATTGAGCTTACGCTATATCCTGTATGTATAGTGTGCAAGTAATAAGCATACAACCACAGCCTAGGTTACTATTACTGACCCATATAAATTATTACAGATCGATATGAATTACAATTACAAAAACAAGTCTTCGTAGTCTTCTTATTTCTTCAAGTGTCCTTCCTTGGGATATTTATTTGAACTTGCACAAGCATTTGACAATCATCAAATATCTGTATTTGTTATTATCAAAACTAGGTGCGACTTATGAGTTCAACATTCTCCCCCTTTTTGATGATGACAAATATATCATGCAAAAATTAGGTATAGCTTAAAGAAGCTCCCCTTAACAATATGCATCATGTATTTATTTAACCCTGCCCTACATCTCCCCCTTTTGGCAACAGCAAAAAAGGCCATAGGAGTTAACACTTCTAAGAAAAAGGGAAGTGTTACGTTTATACATTAGGCATTTTGGAAATATATATATATATATATATTTAAAAAAATTTCGGCAGAGTGCCATTTGTAAATCGGACTTTCCAAAATGTATCCTGTATAAAAAATAACCTGTTTGAGTTTAAAATTCCTAACAGTTTATCCACAACTACCCAAACAGTTCAGTATGGTCCAATAGTTAAGTAAAAGTTTTAATATGAGTTATGCATCACAAGTAGTAAGCAATATACATTTCATTCAATATAGTCATGCTATAGATATAGGACATGTGCGCATAGGTAGTGATCAACATTTACAAGGTCCAAGGCAAGTAAAACACATTTCAAGCTCCCCTTGAATTTATATAAGCCATGAAACATTTAAGAAGTCTCTCTGCTATGCAATAGACCTAACTCACGTCTAATTTGGATGAACCTATCCTCAGGAAGTGGTTTTGTGAATATATCTGCCCATTGTTCATTTGTTCATACAAACTCAAGAGCCACATCTCCTTTTTGTACATGATCATGAAAGAAATGATGTCTAATCTCAATGTGTTTAGTTTGTGAGTGTGAGATAGGATTTTTAGAAATGTTGATTGCACTAGTATTGTCACATTTAATTGGTATTGTGTCATAGTGCAATCTAAACTCCCCAAGTTGTTATTTCATATAAAGAGTTTGGGCACAACAACTCCCAGGCACAATATATTCTGTTTCGGCTGTGGATAAGGCAACTGAGTTTTGTTTCTTGGAGAACCAAGAAACAAGAGATTGTCCTAAGTAATGACAAGTGCCGCTAGTACTTTTCCTATCAACCTTACTACTGACAAAGTCAGCGTTAGTATAACTAACAATCTCAAAAGTAGTAAGCTAAGGGTGTAACGCCCCGAACCCTTAAACCCGGGTCCGGTTCATTATACCTGGTAAAATCCTGATAATCCATAATCCATATTATACGCAGCGGAAAACATAAATATAATCTCCATATAATAATATATCATAGTTTACTAATTCTAACTATAATCCATATTATCCATTCATCACTTGCATTTCCATGAATACATATATCTCCAAAAGCATTTCAGTATTTTCACAACCATTCCGTTCTAAATAGGCATAAAACATAAAAACTTAAAACATATATATTTACATCCCCAAAGTCTTATAAAAATATACCCTTTCTCTTTAAGTTCCTCAAAATGCTAAATACCCTTGAGCTCCCTAAGCTCAACCTCGAGGATGTCCTGAAAAAGAAATAATCATATTCGGGTGAGACACATCTCAGTAAGGGAAGAAACATACATATTAAAACAACGTGTGGCTAACATGAGATATAGAATATCATTTTAATTACATTTGCAAATCATTATCATAACATTAAAACCATTTTCTAAACCTAAACAATCACATACAAAGATTTACCCATGAGATTACCCAAGGATAGGGGTGATTACCCGCCTATACAAGTAATACCCATCTGCTCTGATACTTAGATAACCCTAAGGTCACAATTAAAACATACCAGAGCACTCACCTTACTCAGTAAGCCCTCAAGTGTTAGATTAATCTCGTACTCACATAGTTCAACAATATTTTACTGGAAAAGGCCCTAAGGATAGGGAAATCTACCCGCCTATACAAGTAGGTTCCCTCTACCCTAGTACGTTATGCGGTTACTGCCACATCTGTAGCTACTAGTGCACTTGCCTTACTCAGCAAGCCCTCAGGCGAAAGGTACATCTCACCCAATCGTAACATGTTCTACATACATACATACTTCTAATATCATAATACATCATTCTTTTTATCATTATTCAACCATACTCATCTGTTCATATTCATAGCTTAACATTGCATTGCATTTCACTTTAAGTGACTCTTTCCCATTTGTATCATTCACGTTTCACATTTCATTTCATTGTATTGTTATTCCATTGTCATTTCATTACATAACATTTTCATTTCATTCCTTCGTACTACAGCTGGTCTTTAGCCATCATCAGTTAGTCCACTGAGAAATGCGCTAAAATTTGCTACAGTTAGTCCACATAGAAATGCGCTAGAATCTGCTAACATAACTGTCTTTTAGCTATCTTACATTTACATGGTTGTATTTAACATACATAGGCAACGTAATCCATATCATATTTTATTCATAGTATTTTACTTATTTAACCTGCATTTCATACATTTAACATATATTTGTACAGAATCTTAAGCGATACAATTTAACAGTAAAATTCATACATATTCCTGTAAAATAGGTCAACCCATATTTAACATCCATAAACTAGAAAATACCTTTAATTTCTTACATAATTATTCTGAAAAATATTTCCCACTTTCATCAGTTCAATTTCGCATATAAGTATCTAATAAAGCAACCTTAGGCTCAGAAAACATATTTTAACATGGTTGGTATTTTAAATCCACATAAAAACATATATAAATAAACAACACATAACCATTTTTAATTCATAAAAACCTGATTTAATACATAAATTTTCCCTTTACCTGAATTCTCGAACTACACCGACAGGGACTCTGGAAAAATACTCGCGGCGCTCACACGGACCCTGAATCAAAAGTTCTAGTTCCATGTAATTAATCCTGAATAAAATATTATTTAAATATTTCCTAGGGCCATAATTTCTAAATTTAAGTTATACCCGCAAATTTAACCAATTTGTCAAATTTCTCAAATCCCACTCTCGCTTTGGAGTGGGGCCTAGGAAACCCCAATTGAAAGTTTACCCACGTCAAAATGACGATAATCGCCATTAGGACCACGTGGTGGTACCCGATTGTCAATTTAATCACATATTTACAGAGAAATTAGGAAAATGGGAAAAAATTACCTTTCCCAGGAGCATTACCTAAGTCGTTCCCACAACAAATTTGCTCTACTAGAAATGTCGGTAGTGGAATCAGGAATCCAACGGCACCTTTCGTTTTTCGATCCACTGCAAATTCACCGAGAAGTTGAGAGAGAGAGAGAGAGAGAGAGAGAGAAAGAGACGGAGGCGGATGGTGGTTGGCCACAGGAAATAAAGTTCAAAGGGGTGGGTTGGCGCTCCTCTGGATCTCCTGAAGATTCAGGAGATTTCTAATATATATATATATATATATATATATATATATATATATATATATTATAATTTATAAAATATATATAAAAATTAAATATATATATATATATATATATATATATATATACACACATATCTTATTTCAATTAGTTTTTAGTTTTTTTTTAAATCCAATGTAATATTGTTTAATTTAATTACTAATTCTTTAATTTATCTTAATTTAATTTAATTTTTTTCTTAATTAATTTTTTTTATTTTTCCCACGCCATTCCTTTTATTTTATTTAGTATTTTTTTTCTAAATTATTTTAATCCTTTTAAATTTTCGGGTCTTGACAAAGGATACCACAAGCCTAACTTTATAGTCTCAACTAGATACCTAAGGATTCATTTGACAGCTTTTAAATGAGATTCCTTAGGGGCAGCCTAAAATCTAGCACACATACACACACTAAACATAATATCAGGCCTACTAGTAGTGAGATATAGGAGACTCCCAATCATGCCATGATACAATTTTACGTCAACATGAATTCCTTGCTCATCTTTATCAAGCTTAATGGAAGAGTTCATAGGTGTGCCAAGAATTTGCAGTCTTCCATATTAAATTTCTTTAGCAAGTCCTTAATATATTTAGATTGGCTTATGAAAGTTCTATGTTTGGCTTGTTTGATTTGCAGCCCTAAGAAGAAACTAAGTTCACTCATCATGCTCATTTCAAATTCACTTTGCATGCATTTGGCAAATTCAGTACACAATTCATCATTAGTTGCTCCAAAAATGATATCGTCCACATAAATTTTAACAATGAGCATATCATCATTTTTGGATTTGATGAAAAGTGTAGTATCAATCTTGCCACGGGTAAACCCATTTTCTAGTAGAAAATCGCTAAGCCTCTCATACCAAGCTCTAAGAGTTTGTTTCAATCCATACAAGGCTTTAGACAACCGGTAAACATAATCGGGATATTTATGATTTTCAAAACCGGGTGGTTGTTCTACATATACCTCTTCATTAATGTAGCCATTTAAAAACGCGCTTTTAACATCTATTTGAAATAATTTAAAATTTTTAACAGTAGCAACGGCAAGTAGCATACGAATGACTTCTAACCTAACAACATGAGTATACGTTTCATCAAAGTCAATCCCTTCCTGTTGGTTATACCCTTGGGCAACTAATCTAACTTTGTTCCTAGTTACTACTCCATTCTCATCTTTCTTATTTCTATATACCCATTTTGTTCCAATAATTGATAGATCATTAGGCCTAGGAACTAGAGTCCACACTTTACTTCTTTCAAATTGATTAAGTTCTTCTTGCATGGACATCACCCAAGATTCATCCTCTATGGCTTCTTTAATATTTTTAGGTTCTTCTTAGGATAAGAAAGCGGAGTAATTTACTATATTTCTCAAGAAGGATCTTGTGGCTACTCCATGGGATGGTTCGCCTATGATATGATCTAGAAGATGATTTCTAATCAATTTCCAATCTCTAGGCAATTCCTGCTTTTCAATTTCATTATCTTCAGGTGATTTTTCATTTGCTTCCTGATTTTCACTTGCATTATTTTCAATAGACATTTTTTCAAAGCATTTTCTAATATCAATATTATCTTCATCATCTTTATTAGAAAATGGATTAAATTCATCAAACACAACATGAATAGATTCAATTACTATCAATGTTCGTTTATTGAAAACCCTATATGCTTTGCTATTGAGTGCATAACCTAGGAAAGTGCCTTCATCAAATTTAGAATCAAATTTTCCTAAGTGTTCATTATTCCTAAGCATAAAGCATTTACAACCAAACACATGAAAGTAGGAAATATTGGGCTTACGGTTGTTCCACAGTTCATAAGGAGTTTTATTAATCGAAGGTCTAATCATCACCCTATTCATAACATAACATGTAGTATTAATGGCCTCGGCCCAAAAATATTTAGGTAAGTTATGCTCATTTAACATAGTTCTTCCCATTTCTTGCAGTGACCTATTCTTTCTTTCTTCTACACCATTTTGTTGAGGTGTCTTAGGTGTAGAGAAGTTATGGGATATACCCTCTAAGTCACAATATTTCTCTATGCCTTCATTTTTGAATTCTGTGCCTCTATCACTTCTTATGTGAGTTATTTTATATCCCCTTTCATTCTGGATTCTCCTACAAAGTTTAGTGAACTGTTCACATGATTCATTTTTATGTGCAAGAAACAACACCCATGTGAATCTAGAAAAGTCATCCACGATTACAAAAGCATAAGATTTACCACCAAGACTTTGCACAGAATTGGGTCCAAACAAATCTAGGTGAAGCATCTCTAAAGGACTAGTAGTAGATATGAATTTCTTTTTCTTAAAACTAGATTTGGTTTGCTTACTCATTTGACATGCATCACAAATCTTATCCTTTACAAAAGACATTTTAGGCAAGCCTTTAACTGGTTCTTTCTTAACAAGTTTGGACAAAAAATCCATACTAGCATGTCCTAATCGCCTATGCCATAACCAACTAGCTTTATTTACAACAGAAAAACAAGTAACTTGTTGTGAAACTAAGTTATCAAGGGAAGTAGTATAGACGTTTTCATGGCCGTTTGCAGTAAAAAGTACTTTGTGATCTAATCTATCTTCTACTATGCATTTATCATTCTCAAAAGATACTTTATATCCTATGTCACACAACTAACTTATGCTAAGTAGATTATGCTTTAACCCATCAATCAACAAAACATTGTCAATAGTAAGAGAAGAATCCTTATCAACCTTACCTACCCCGATGATACGTCCTTTGGTATTGTTGCCAAATGTTATATAGCCTCCATCCTTGGGAACGATTGAAGTGAATTTTCCCTTGTCGCCAGTCATGTGCCATGAGCACCCGCTATCCAAGTACCACCGGTCCTTGGAGGAGGACGATCTTAGGCATACCTGCAGGATAAGCTAAATAACTAATGCTGGTCACCAAATATTGTTGGGTCCACGGGGATTAGTAGCAAGATCTCCCTTAACCACCCATACTTTCCTAATTCTAGCATGCTTATTCCTAAGTGGACAATCAAACTGAATGTGACCAATTTGTTTACATTTAAAACATCTTAATCTACACTTAGGCTCTTAAGGAGGAATATGAGATTTTGACTCACGTGTAAAGTGTAACGCCCCGTACCCTTAAACCCGGGCCTGGCGCATTATACCTGATCATCCATATTTAACATAACATACACAACGGAAAATATAATCACAATCTCCATATAACATAATACCAGAGTTTACTAATTCTAACTACCAACCATAATAAATTAATCATCCACCAGTATTCAAATATATACATGTCTCCAAAACATTATCCACTAATACCAGTATGTTTCACAACTATCCTTTCATAACTGACTTAAAACATAAAGACATAAAACATAAAATATATATATATCAAAATTAACATAAAAATATACCCTTTTTCTTATATCTTCCAAAAAATGTTATAAAATCTCGAGCTCTTAAAACTCGATCCTGAGAAATCCTGAAAAAGATGAATTCATATTCGGGTGAGACACATCTCAGTAAGGGAAGAAACCATATAATAAAATAGTGTGTGGCCAACATGAGTTTATATATGACATATTATTTAAAATTTGAAAATCCTTAACATTATTTCCGGAAACCATTTTCTGATCCTAATCAAACACATGCAAATGTTTAACCCACGAGATTACCCAAGGATAGGGGTGATTACCTGCCCATACAAGTAGCACCCCTCTGCTCTGATACTTAGGCAACCCAAAGGTCGCAGTTAAAGCATACCAGGGCACTCACCTTACTCAGTAAGCCCTCAAGTGATAAATTAATCTCGTACTCACACCGTTCAACAATAGCTTACCGGAAAAGGCCATAAGGATAGGGAAATCTACCCGCCCATACAAGTAGGTTCCTTATGCCCTAGTACGTTATGTAGCTACTGCCACATTTTAAGCTACTAGTGCACTCACCTTACTCAGCAAGCCCTCATGCGAAAGGCATGCCTCGCCCAATCGTAACATGTTTTACATACATACATACATACTTCTATTATCATAATACATCGTTCTTTTCTGTCATTATATAATCATACACATTTGTTCATATTCATGGCTTAGCATTGCATTGCATTTCACTTTAAGTGACTCTTTCCCATTTTACATTGTTCACATTTCATATTTCATTTCCATTTCATTCATTTCCCTTTTCATTTCATACTCATTTTTATTTTAATTCATAAATACTTGGCATCTTTCCAGCCGTGGTTGGTTAGTTTCGGCATCCTTTCAGTTGTGATCGGCATCTTTTCAGCCGTGATTGGTTAGTTTCGACATCCTTTCAGCCGTGGTCGGCATCTTTTCAGCCGTGGTTGGTTACCTTCGGCATCCTTTCAGCCGTGGTCGGCATCTTTTCAACCGTGATTGTTTCCATGATTGTATTAACACTCACATGCAGCATATTTCATATTTCATTTTCATGCTCATTTCATTTTCTGTATATCTTGCATCTCGTAAATATAACATAATTTCACACAAAATTCTATTCTACTCATGCCACACAATTTAGCAATAAAACTCATACACTGCTTGTAAAATAAGCCAACCAACATTTAATGTTTATATACTAAAAATATCTTTTATTTCTTACATAATTAACCTGAAAATATTTTCCTACTTTCATCAGTTCATTTTCGTATATATATATCTAATAAACATCCCTAAACTTAAAAAAAATATAATTTAAACAGCTGGCATTTCACCCATACTGAAAAATTACACGTACATATAACACAATTTATTTTTCCATTAAATTCATAAAAATTCTGATTTAATATATATTTTTTCCCTTACCTGGTTTCTTGAACTACGCCAATAAGGATTCCGAAAAATACCTGCGGCGCTCACCCGGATCCTGAAATTAAATTCCTAGTTCCAATAAATTATTTTTGAATAAAATATTATTTAAATATTTCCTATGGGCATAATTCCTAAATAAATAATAATAACCTTAAATTTAGCCAAATTGCCAAATTTCTCAAATCTCACTCTCGCTTTGGAGTAGAGTCTAGAAAACTCCAATTGAAAAATTACCTACGTCAAAATGACGATGACGACGACTAGGACCCCGTGATAGCGTTCGTTTGTCGATTTAACTACATATTAAAGGTGAAATTGAGAAAATGGAAAAAAATTACCTTTCCCTAGGAGCAGTGCCTAAACCGTTCCCATGAAAAATCTGCTCTAATAGAAATGTCAGCAGCGGAACTAAGATTCCAACGGCACCTTCCGTTTCTCGATCCGTCGCAAATTCGCCAAGAAATTAAGAGAAGGAGAGAGACGCAGATGGAGATGGCTGCGGCTCGCTGATGGAAGCGTGCCAGTTCTTCTTTCTTCTTCTTCCTTCTTCTTTTTTCTTATCTCTTCTTTCTGTCAGTTACTTTATATATATATATATATATATATATATATATATATATATATATATATATATATATATATATATATATCTTATCTTATACTTATTTTATATATATATTTCTCTTATTTCAATTAGTTTTTTTTTAATCCAATGTAAAAATATTTAATTTAATAACTAATTATTTAATTTATCTTAATTTAATTTAATTTATTTTTTATTTTTTATTTTTTATTTTTTTTCCAAATCACTTTATTCCTTTTAAATTTCTGGGTCTTTACATAAAGTGTCCTAAGTAAATATTAGGTCGTCTAACATTTTCAACATCATTAAAACCAAGACCCTCTTTACTTAAAGAGTTTCTTTGAGCGCCAAGTAATTTTTCAAAATTGTGTTTGCCCTTAGTGAATTTAAAAATGATTTTGGAGTTATCCTCCAATTTCCTCTCAAGCTCAACAATAGTGACATCTTTTTCTTTTAAAATAAAGGCATAAGAAGTTTTTGCTATATTAAACAACTTTGACCAATTTTCACATTTCTTTTTCAAATCATTATTTTTCTTAGTCATTTTTCCTAACAATTTAGAAACACGAATATATTCAAACTGTAATTCTCTAAATGTAGGCATGCAATCAGAATCACAATCATCAGATGAACAGTATAAAGACAATGAATTAGAAGACAATACCTAATCCTTGTGTGCCATCAAGCACAAATTAGCGACCTCCGAGTCGCTGTGATCTGATTCTGAGTCGCTGATACTGAGTTTGTCTCATGAAGTCACGACCTTTATGGCTTTCTTTTTCTTAGCCTCCTTTTTCAGCAGTGGGTAGTCAGGTTTGATGTGCCCCACCTTGTTGCAATTATAGCACATATAAGCATTTGATTTTTATTTTCTTTTTCCAGACTCTCCCTTTTCATTAGTAGACTCTCTGTATTTTTTAAAGGACTTCCTGTTCTTCCTGAAAAATCTACTAAATTTTCTAGTTAGCATAGCCATTTCATCATCAGTGTCAGATTCACTGCACTCACTAGATGTGTTAGTGGAAGCTTTTAATGAGGTAACCTTCTTGGCCCTATTATGCTCATTAAGTCTCTCGTTTATGCTCAATTCATATGTGATCAGGGAACCTATCAATTCATCTAAAGTCATGGCCTTAAGATCTCTACCTTCAGCAATGGCCATAGCATTGGCTTCCCAAACAAGAGGTAAGCCTCTAAGTATCTTCCTAATCATCTCATATGTGGGATAGATATTTCTTAATGCATGCATTGAGTTTATGATGTGTGTGAATCTGGTGTACATGCTCTGAATGGACTCACCTACATTCATCCGAAATGCCTCATACTCACCGGTCAACATATCTATCCTACTGTCCTTCACATCTCTAGTACCCTCATAAGTGACCTCTAACTTATCCCATATTTCTTTTGCGGTAGAACATGCCATAATTCTGTTAAATTTATTCACATCAAGACTACAATATAAAATATTCATGGCAGTGGCATTAAGACTAACAGCTTCCATATCTTCATCATCATACTCATCCTCAGTCTTAGGAATCCTAGCTGCACCCTTTGTTTTCATAGGGACATAGTTTCCCTTAGAGACAATCCTCCACACCTTCCAATTAGTATTCTGAAGGTAGATATGCATCATTTCTTTCTAGAAGGTGTAATTAACACAAATGAAAACAAGAGGTCTTGTGGAAGATGGTCCCTCAAGGAAAGGGGTCACAGAGTTATATGCCATATGTGATTTTTTTTGCAAAATAACAACTAGTCTATGCAACCTAACTTTGATACCAATTGTTAGCTTTACCGTGATCCCAAGAGAGGGGGGGGGGGGGTGAATTGGTATTTTTAAATTTAATCCCTAGGTAAATGTTCTAACACCAATATGTTCACAACCTTAAGGACAATCTAGTGCAAGTAAAGTAAATATACAAATATTTAAATGAAGTAATTTAATCAACGTCACATGCACCAGAAAGCAGCAAAGTAAGAGTGACACACAGAGATGTTATCGAGGTTCGGCCAATTGCCTACGTCCCCGCCTTAGCTAACTAGCACAAGGATTATCACTATAACTTGCTCACTTAAACGAGTGGAACGACACCTAAACAAACCAAGTCAATTCAAGGGACTGACCTCAACCATTACAACAATCCTTACTGGACTAGATTACCTCCCCCTCAGGCCATGCCTAGAAACACTCAGATTTTACAATCAAATGGTACAATAAATAAGTGCTTTCATGTAAAGCAGATTTGTACCCAAATGCGCACAATCACATTCACATCAATAGTCTGGATATAGTGTAAGCTCAGTGATGCTAGTTTTGTTCAATCAATACTCAATACAGTATACTCAATATGAAGCTCAAGAGTATTCAACACAGTATAATCAGTATGATGTACAATCATAGTCAACACAAGCAAAGTCTTGGAATCTAAATTGGATATTTCAGTAGCACATCAATATTCCAAGTATACTGAATAGATAATCAAACAAGTTCCAAAAGGATTTTCCTCAATGAAAGATGCACAACACTAGTTTGAATAACACTTTCTTGTTTGAAAAATCTTTGCACACCAAAAACCGAAGCTATTGGACACTTGCAATGGAATGCAAATATCCTAAGCTTTCTTAGTTCAATCCCACAAAAGATATATAAAAGAGAAATCCGTGGGATAAACCTAAGCTAAAACTCCCAAAGAAAAGGTTTCAAGCACATATACAAATGGGAGTGTTAGCAATGAACAATAATCACATGAACACAAGAAACACTCTCACACTCTCTGATTTATCGAATGGATGCAAGATATGAGAGTATTTGGACAAAGGGTAATTTTTCAATAGAGAGGATTTTTGCATAATCACTTTTTGCTAATTCACCCTTTAATCATGCAAATGAAACCATATATATAGGCAGGTGAAAAATTATAACCGTTCGGGACAGAATGGGTATTATTTAAAAAGGTCCCAAAAGGTTAAAATCCAATTAGCCCGAAACAACCTAGTTTTACCATGGTTAAACTAATTTTAACCAGGTGAGGTTTGGGTGGCTGAACCTTGGTTCAGTCGCCTGATCAGACACAGTTCAAAAAGTTTTTTAACTAAGTTCGGTCACCTGGATATAAGTTCGGTAGCCCGAATCAAAGTCAATAGCCAAGCTTCGTGACTTCGGGTGCCCGGTCAACATTTCGGTGGCCCGAACATCAGTGTTCGGTCGCCCGGGGATATATTTGAACTAAAATCATAAGGTGCCCGAGTTGGTGAACAATCCCTTTCCAGGGGTTCGGGCACCTAAGGAAGATGTGTGTATTTAGGGTTTGGTCCCCCGAGGGCTAGTCAACATTTTGACGTTCAAGGTTCGGGCACCTGAAGAGTTTTGTACTCCAAAAGTTCGGTCACCCGACTCCTCTTAACTTGCTTAGATTTGTCCAATTTTAAGCACAATTATAACACACTTATATATTTTATGCTACGTGTGTGAGTGTTGGAGCCTAGGGTCTTACTATGGTCTAATTGATCTTACGTTATATCTTGTATGTATGGTGTGCAGGTAATAAACATACATCCATAGCCTAGGTTACTATTACAGACCCATATAAATTATTACAAGTCGGTATGAATTACAATTATAGAAGCAAGTGTCCGTGGTCTTCTTATTTCTTCAAGTGTCCTTCCTTGGGATATTTATTTGAACCTGCACAAGCACTTGACAATCATCAAATATCAATATTTGTCATTATCAAAATCAAGTGCGACCTATGAGGTCAACAGAAATAATTTAGTGGTAGAGGGATAATTTTTGTTATAATTAAAATTCTCACTCACCCATTATTTCTGATCTCATTTTTAGGGATATTCGTTGTGACCGTATCACAAGGTTGAGTAAGAAGTAAGCAAATTTGATTATGTTAGATTTTTATTTAAAATTTATACCCGAGTTTATTTGTAAGTAAATTTTTATTATGTTAGTCATTTTCATAAAATTCTCCCGAGTTTATTTTTACTTATATTTAATTATATCAATTTTACCTTTAATATACTTGCGTTTATTTTTTAGTTAAGAAATGTTCTAAACCTCTCGAGTATTTTACAGCATTAATTTCTATTCAAGAAAATATTTTTAACACGAAAGTTGTGTGGCATGAGATTATTTTTACGTTACATATTTCACGAAAAAATGAGTAAATATGACATGAGCTGATTTTTACATTGCGAATTTCCCGAAAATATGAGTAAAAATGAGATTTTCATGATATTATTTTAATTGTATAAATTATATAATAAGATGTTTTCATAACCCCTTACGGCTTAGACGATACAAAAAATTACGAATGTTTGGTACTGCAGTTTAAAGTTTAAATGGATTAGAGTGCACCCACACTATTTACAAAGTCGTTTTATATGATAGTGGATTTCTCCTGAGTGCACACCTGGGTCGGACTAGGGTTTAATAGAACAAGTCTCACTTAATGATTATATATGTTGATTTAGTTTGACCAGTCAACCAGTTAAGTTCAATTTTCGGATCGCACAACCCAGTCATAGGGGGTAAACATGACTTACGGCTACTAGAAACATAACTTATGACTAACAGAAACATAATTTACGGCTAACAGGCCTAAGGGTGATTTTTACAGTATATGTATATGCATATTTAATTTCGTGTATAGATCTATTGATGATTTGAAAGAAAAGTATATGTTCATGTGAACATGACCATTTTTGTGCATGAATGATGATATAAAGGAAACGTATATATATGTATGTAATTAAATATTATAGTTACAGTTTTAAAGTTAAAAGTATAATTTAACAATTAAAGTATATGGTTATTAAATTTTACTACTATAGTTGACGGTAAAAGTTTTATGTAGAAATTTTTAAATTCACATTTATTTTAAAAGCAGTTTTGAAGTTATAGTATTAAATATTATTTTACGAAAGTATAATATTATGAAAGCTCATTTTGACCACACATTAATGATAATCTTATTTACTTACTGAGCATCATCTCACCCCAATCGTTATTTTACATGTCAGATGATTTTGAAGAGTAGACTAGAAATCAGGCGTAGCAAGTGCATGGATAAGAGTAGAAAGAGTAGAGTAGAATAAAAATTTAGTATAATACAATTTAAAATATGTTTGTGTATTTTAGAATTTAAAAATTTTCATTTTAATAGTTGAGACATATATTTGTAATAAACTAATTAGTACTCTGGTAATAAAAATAATTTAAATTTATGTGTGTTCGTTAAAAAATTTATATGTAGGAACGTACTCGGGTTCAGGTCCTTACAATTGGTATAAGAGAATAGGATATAAGTCCTGCATACTCTAGCATATAAATTTTACCAGAGTTTAGGCATAAAACATGATTTGGGTAGGATTGAGTAGTTTAGGATATTTCTTTTACTCTGTTATATTATTATACGTTAGCAATAGATTTATGATTTTAATATAACATTTGATCATTGTTTAAGAATGGATCCTAAAGATAGTAACATCGGAGGAAATGAGATTAACGTGAAGGCTCCCAAGGACAAGTAACAATTATATATTCTCTATGAAAAATGATAGTATTATTGAAGATGCATTAATTAATTTAAATATGTTATTTATGTTTGTAGAAACACGTACCCATATTGATGATTCATAATTAATTGTTAGATCAAATGCATTGATAATTTAAAATTTTCATATTCATAATCCAATATATAGACATAATTGTTGTGCGTAATTCCAGCTGATTGCTAATTCTATTTTCAGATTTTAATTAATTCCAAACCAGCCACAATAACACCTCAACATAAACCTGTTTATTTTGACGCGTGTGTGTGTGCTAAGCTTGATCAAGAAAAATATATGTTCACCAAATAATATTCAGCAAAGCACAAACATGTCACAAGCACAATCCACAAGAACACATTTACATGGATCGGCCCAAAAATTGGTCTACATCCACGGCAGAAACTTACCTCTATAGACACTATATTAAATCGGCGGAAATAAATACACATACACAGATTTACCCTTTCTTATCTTACCGATCTCCTCTGGAAATCAGCCCAGGAACAGCCCAAGAAACCCCCTCTTCGCACCTGCAAATAACCCTAGGTTTCTTCCTATTATTCTCCCTGATTTCCCTACAAGAAATCCTCCCAAGAAACCAAATCTGAGCTTACCTTGCCTTACCCTTGCGCGCACATCCATTGGAGATACCCAATGCCGACCACCCTCTTGTCGTCTCCTTCTCTCCCGTGTGCAGGCGATGGATCTCTCTCGGGTCGCAGGTGTCTCTCATGCGGCTGGTGGAGGAAGACCTCCTTCCGCGCTCGAGTGCGGCTGCCCTCTAAAGCTGCAAATAGAATGTGAAGTCCAGAAGCCCCTTTCCTATGCTGAAGTTGCCAAGCCAAAAATCCCATCCTCGCCCCTCAGCTGTTTATCTTTTATTTACAATTAATGAAGGCCAATTACATCCATGCCCCTCCACTAACAAAAAAAAAAAAAAAAAAATACATACATCCACTGGATCTCCCATAGATCGACGGCTTGGATTTGTTTCAAGCCTTGACACTCCAACAATTCTCTACTGTGGCAAGCTTGTAACCCTTGCACCTCCTTAACATCTCCAATGGCGGTTCCTGCAAAACAGACACTAGAAACTTCCAAGGTTACCAAGTTCGAACAATGTTCAAACTTGGATTTAGGTACTGCTTTAGTCATCATATCCGAAGGATTATCCTCCGTTGGAATTTTTCTTATTTCTATTTCTCCACTAGAAATAATATCTCTCACAAAATGCAGCCTAACATCTATATGTTTGGACCTATCATGATAAACATGATTCCTAGCCAAATGAATAGTTCTTTGATTGTCACAATAAATTGTAACGGCTCCACTATACATTCCTAACTCTAGGCATAGTCCTTTTATCCATATAGCCTCCTTAAAGGCTTCAGTCATGGCAATATATTCAGCCTCCGTGGTAGACAAGGCTACCACCGACTGCATGTGAGATTTCCAACTAATAGCACTACCTAAAAAACAAAAGACCATACCAGACAAAGACTTCCTGGTATCTAGATTTCCAGCATAGTCAGAATCTACATATCCTTTTAATCCTATTTCACAATGCATATCCTTTTTACCAAATATTAATACTTGCTGTTTTGTTCCAGACAAGTATTGAAAATTTTGTTTCAAAGCATGCCAATGTGGTCTTCCAGGTTTGCTCATAAATCTACTCACTTGACTTACAGCATAAGATAGATCAGGTCTAGAACATACCATAGCATACATTACACTACCAACTATACTAGCATAAGGTATTCTATTCATAAATAGTGACTCATCTTCAGTTTCAGGACACTGTTTGCTAGACAACTTAACATGCTGTGCAATAGGAATAGAAGTAGATTTAACATGACTTATTCCAAATCTTTTTAATACCTTTGAAATATAAGACTTTTGGGACAAGTAGAGAAACTTTTTATTCCTTTCTCTAGTTATTTCCATACCAAGTATCCTTTGAACAGGTCCAAAGTCTTTCATTTCAAATTCAGATATGAGCATGCACTTAACTTGATTTAACATATCCATGTCTTGACAAGCAACCAACATGTCATCAACATATAATAACAAATATATATGACATTTATCACATGATTTAAAATAAACACAACCATCATAATTGCTTCTATAGAAATCATTTTGAATCATGTAAGAATCAAATCGTTTATACCATTGTCTAGGTGATTGTTTCAACCCATATAAAATTTCTTTAATAAACATACATGATTTTTATTCATTTCCATATCAAAGCCCTCGGGAGGTTGCATATAAATTGTTTCTTCTAAAGTACCATGCAAGAAAGCAGTTTTAACATCAAGTTATTCCAAATGCAAGTCATGTACAACAACAAAGGATAATAAAATTCTAATAGAACTATGTCTCACAACAGGGGAAAATATTTCATTATAGTCTACCCCTTCCCTTTGTGTAAATCCCTTAGCCACTGACCTAACTTTATACCTAGGTGGTTCAACTCCAGGGATTCCCTCTTTCCTCTTAAAGATCCACTTGGATCCTACGAGTTTCTGTTTTTCTGATTTAGGTACCATCACCTATGTCTCATTCTTGTTTAGAGACTTCATTTCTTCTTGCATTGCAAGATTCCATTTTTCAGCCTTTTTACTATACATGACCTCTTTAAAAGTCCTAGGCTCCACCTTAATTTCTGTTTCAGCAACAGAAAGAGCAAACGCTGTCATATCAGCTTCCCCATACCTTTGAGGAGGTCTTATGACCCTCCTCTCCCTATCCCGTGCTAGAAGGTAAGTTTTACTTAATTCAGAAGTTTCTATTTCGAGTTTTGCTCCTCAAAAACTTCAGCATCTATTTCTAAATAGCCATAAGAAGTGGAGGGTTGCTCCACCTCAAGCTGCGGGTCACTGGTATCAGAGTGCCTAACACTTTCATCTAAATTTTCTAGTTTTCCCCCCATTGTAGTTTGATTAAAAACTACATCCCTACTAAAAATATATTTTTGTTTTCTAGGTTCTACAACCCAGAGCTTATAGCCTTTAACCCCCTCTGGGTATCCCACAAAAATGCATTTCATAGCCCTAGGCTCTAATTTATCAATTCTAATGTGGGCATAGGCTACGCACCCAAAAACTTTTAAACCCTGATAATCAGCAGGCTTACCTGACCAAATTTATTGAGGGGTTTTAAAATTTAAATCTGTGGAAGGACACTTATTAACAAGGTATACAACAGTGGTCACCACCTCTGCCCAAAAGGTCTTGGGCAGACCTGAAGTGGCCAATATGCGTCTTACCCTTTCCAAAATAGTCCTATTCATCCTTTCAGCAAATCCATTCTGTTGGGGAGTATCCCTAATAGTCCTATGTCTAGCTATGCCCTCAGCTTTACAAAATTTAGAAAAATAATTTGACGAGTACTCTAATCCATTGTCTGTTCTCAGTGTTTTAACTTTTCTGCCAACTTGATTTTCAACTAAGGTTTTCCATTCTTTAAACTTTTCAAAAGTATCACTTTTATGTTTTAGAATATAAACCTATACTTTCCTAGAAAAGTCATCTATGATTGACAGAAAATACCTAAAACCACCATGAGAACTAACCGTAGCAGGCCCCCACAAGTCTAAATGTATGTAATCAAGAGTCTGTTTCGTGGTGTGAGTGGACTTCTTAAAACTAACCCTAGTAGACTTACCCAAGACACACTCCTCACAGAATGACAATTGCTTAAGTTTCCTATCTCCAAGGAGCCCCTGTTTCTCTAGCTCCTTTAGGACCTGTTGGCTAACATGTCCTAGCCTCCTATGCCACAAGGAAACTGATTTTCTACCCTGTGTTTGATAGGTGAAGCCTCACCAATCACTTTCTTTCCTACCAAGGTGTACAACCCATTCTTTAGCACCCCCTTCATCACTACCAGTGAACCTCTACAAACTCTTAAGCTACCTCCTTCAGACTTAAATGTGTACCCTATCTTATCTAAGTTACCCAGAGAAATCAAGTTTCTCTTCAGCTCAAGTATGTACCTCACATCTCCTAGCACTCTCTCCATCCCATCATGCATTAGAAGTCTAATAGTCCCAATACCCTGTATTTTACATGACTTATTGTTTCCTAGGATAACATAACCTCCTTCTAAGCATGTAAAGGACTCAAACCAGTTTTTCAATGGACACATGTGGAAGGAGCATCTTGAATCTAATATCCATTCTTTTATCGAATCTCTATCAGAGACATTCAACACTTCCGCATTATCATACCCATCTAAAACTACAGCTGTCTTACCCTTTGATTAAGAGGTGGTGACATTTGCACCATTTTTCCTCTCAGGGCAGTCCCTCCTAAAATGTCCTTCCTTGTGACATGCGAAACACTTTAGTGCCTTATTCTTAGACTTTGATCTAGACCTCTTGTCTTTTCCTTTCTTGTTCCTCTTTTTAGACCTACCTCTCACATTTAACCCTTCCCCTGACCCTAATTTAGACTCAAACTTAGTGTGCAATTCCCTAGAGTGCAAAACGACTTGCACATCTTCTAAAGTCAGCCTCTCTCTCCCATACATCATAGTTTCTTTAATATGGTCATATGTGGAATCAAGAGAACTCAATAAAAGAATTTCTTGGTCTTTTTCATCTATACTAATATCAATATTAGCAATATCCAAAAGAATTTTATTAAATTCATCTAAATGTTCATCAATCGATGTTCCAGGGGTCATTCTAAAGGTGTAGAGTCTAGTCTTCTTATGGAGTCTATTTGCTAGGGATTTTGTCATGTACAAACTTTCTAGTTTTGACCACACTCCAGCTGTCGTATCCTCATTGGCAACTTCCCTAAGCACTTTGTCTCCTAAGGACAAGATAATGGCACTATGTGCCTTTTGGAGGATTTCGGGTTTCACTTTGTCGGTGGAGGGAAAACTTGGTTTCTCCTCTTGTGAAGTGGAAGCCCCTTTCTTTTCTCCAAGAAGAGCCTCCTCTAGCCCCTACTGTACCAAGATGGCACGCATCTTAATCCTCCACAAACCAAAGTCATTTTTCGGTAAATTTTTCTATTTCAAACCTAGCGGTCCCCATCACATAGCCAGGCTCTGATACCTCTTGTTGTGTGTAATTCCAGCTGATTGCTAATTCTATTTTCAGATTTTAATTAATTCCAATCTAGTCACAATAACACCTAAACATAAACCTATTTATTTTGACGTGCGTGTGTGTGCTAAGCTCGATCAAGAAAAATATATGTTCACCAAATAATATTCAACAAAGTACAAGCATGTCACAAGCACAATCCACAAGAACACATTTACGTGGTTCGGCCCAAAAATTGGCCTACATCCACGGCAAAAACTCACCTCTAGAGACACTATATTAAATCGGAAAAAATAAATACACATACACAGATTTACCCTTTCTTGTCTTACTGATCTCCTCTGGAAATCAGCCCAAGAACAACCCAAGAAACCCCCTCTTCGCACCTGCGAATAACCCTAAGTTTCTTCCTATTGTTCTCCCTGATTTCCCTACAAGAAATCCTCCCAAGAAACCAAATATAAGTTTACCTTGCCTTACCCTTGCGCACACATCCGTTGGAGATACCCAGCGTCGACTGCCCTCATGCCGGCTCCTTCTCTCCCGTGTGCAGGCGAAGGATCTCTCTCTGCTGCAGGTGCTCTCTCTCGGGTCGCAGGTGTCTCTCAAGCGGCTGGTGGAGGAAGACCTCCTTCTGCACTCGAGTGCGGCTGCCCTCTGAAGCTACAAACAGAATGTGAAGTCCAGAAGCCCCTCTCCTGTACTGAAGTTGCCTAGCCAAAAATCCCATCCATGCCCCTCAGTTGTTTGTCTTTTATTTACAATTAATGAAGGCCAATTACATCCATGCCCCTCCATTAACAAAAAAAAAATACATACAGCCATTGGATCTCCCATAGATGGATGGCTTGGATTTTTTTCAAGCCTTGACACTCCAACAATAATAATATAATAAGGAAAGTTAAGGAGTTGTCCCAAAAGGGGGGTGAATTGGATTATTAAAATTTATTTTAATTTTTTTTATGAATTCTTTGACCTCTTATTAATTCAGCTAATACCCAACAAGACTTAGTTAATTATTCAAACCACAAACCAATACTTAACACAGCACAAGTAAACCAAAACTTCAAACATCCAACTAATCGATCAACTTTAAAGTAATCAACCACTCAATATAATATTCAGCTTTTGTTTGTAGACCTGTGTATATGATTGATTCAAGCCCTGTGGTTAATTGATTTGATTTCTTAATATGATGCTCAATATGAAATCCAACACTCTTTTCCAAGAATTTAGAGTTTAAATAAACTTTCAGTTAATAAGTCTTGGGTGCTAACCAATCAACGTACTCCCTTACGATTTTCACAATTTGTATTGATCAACTAACGTACTTCCTTTTAGTTTCCGCAAATCTCAAAATCAAATTAAACTTTAGTTTATTTAATATCCAATCCACGTAATGTATATGATTAGAAATTAAATTCAACCACGCAGTTTAATATTTGCTGGAAATTAAATAAAGTAAGGAAAGAGAGTGACACCACGTTTTTACGAGGTTCGGCTTATCTCCAGTTTATGTCCTCGCCTTTGGCCAATACCACCAAAGGATTCCACTATATCGTTCCTTTTTGGGCGGAACAAACCATTACAAGTGATACCCCATGCACAAACACTCCTTAAGTAGGCTAGAGCTATGCTTCTCCAAGTGATACCCCACACTCGGTCACTCCTTCAATAGGCTAGAGAAGTGCCTCTCCAAGTGATACCCCACACTTGGTCAACTATCCAATAACCTGGAATCATCAAAGAAACTACAAGAGAAGAAAAAATTCTTTGTGTACAAGAGATGCTCTCACATAGAGCTGGTTAGTACAATTTAAATATATATACTTCAATCAAAATCACAATATGGAAGGATGAAGCTCAATAAGATATTATCGGGGGTTCTTTCTTAGTTGTAAAAGTCAGTTAAGAACATAAGAACCGTGGTCTTTAAATCAGAAAAATCTCAATAGTGAAATTTTGAAATTGATTGCACAAGAGAGCTTTGAAAGAATTGGGAAATTTGAGAACAAGAAAAATTGATTGCTGTATTTTCTTGGTGTGATTAATCTTTAGCCTTGGGGGGTTATTTATAGATGACAAATCAAGTCTATTCCGTGTTCCCCAAGTGACTTGGAGTGTTTCCCAAGTTTATAGAAAGTTTGGAGCACAAGAAATACGAATTTGAATATAAAAAACTTTTACAAAAATATGGCCATTAACAGTGTTCAGTGGACTGAAGTGTCGGGTTCAGTCTTCTGAAGTACTTTAAAACATTGAAAAAATTCAGTTTGGAATCAGGGTCAAAAAACTGAAGTAAGATTTCAGTCTTCTGAGGCTATACTGCCTCTTCAAGATTTCTTTAGAAAATTCTTTAGTAGACTGAACTTATTCTTCAGTCTTCAAAAGAAATTCTTCAGTCGACTGAAGTTAAACTTCAGTCTTTTGGGCAAACAAAAACTTTGGTTTCTGACAACTTCAACTAACTTTTTCTATATAACTCCAAATTATACGTTCTTGATATCATCAAAAATCTAAGAGAAAATTCCACAACTCTCATGTTGAACACTTTTTAAAATAAAGAGTGTTTGATTGAGAAACATGCACATCAATGCAAATATAGAAAAAATAACAGCATTTGGAAAATCCTAATTTTAACCTTTTTGAAATAATTTTTGACCTTATAAAAATATTTCCCAAGTATTTTAAGAGGTATCTAGGTCCAAGAAATTAACCTAAGAGCTTCATGCATCCATATTGATATTGTTTGAAGTACTTACATAAAGACTTTTTAAGACTTTGACATTCTAAGCACTTAAGTCTTCGTGCTTGTCTTTCTTTGGCTCCATCTTGTCTTCAAGTTTCAATATACTTTAAACTTTTAGCAAGTTCTCTTTAACATTTATACTCTCATGATCTTCAAGCTTTATTAAATCTTTTTTGAATCCATGCCTTTAAAAATTCATTTGATCATCTTTTTTTGGAGTATAAGCTTTCAATGATCCTTGTGAGCATTTGATCTTGTATTCACATACTTGAGTCCTGAAATATCATCACTTAGCCAAATAAGTTAAGTTCCTCTGTTTTGATATCATCAAAATAAGATTTTAAACCTTATAAAGCCAACAAATAATATCTGAGATTTATTTATTGTCGCTGTTATTATTCTCACTAAAAATATATGAAGTAATACATTAGACACTACTGGGTTTGGAGGTACTGCACATACAAGTAGATATGAACAAACAATCTGTTCTGAAATCTGACTTTACCTAAAATTCTTTTGCGTGTGCAAGTTGGATATGAATATGTATTTTTACATTGCATATTCAGTTCTCATCAAAATATCCAAGCTTGATTTAGGAATATAGATTTAACGATATCTTTAATGTTAATTTTGTATTAGTTTATAAAGAATTTAATACAATTTAAATGTTACTATATTATATTTAAATTCAAAAAAATGATTTAAAAAAAATTCAAGTTCATCATTCAATTATTGTAGACTTCTTCTTCCAAGATAGTTAAGGAAATTAACCAGCCTTGACTAGGGTTGTCCACAGTAATATATATTAGAGTAGAACTTCCTATACAAAAAAGTACATAAGTGGCTTGAAGTAACTTAATAATAATAAATAAATAAATAAATAAAAAAATAGCCTCATGGGTGGGAATAATCGATTATAGCTCACTTACCCCCGAAGTAAGGCCAAAGCATGAAACCACTTGGGCAAAGTGGGGAGTCGAACCCGCGATCACATGGATACACGGCCGGTTCCTTACCACTAGGCCATCCTCCCAAGTGGTGATCAAAGGATGAGATTAATTATAGTTAAAGCATTAATAAATATGTAGAAACCGGAAAAGAACTTTGATTCTGTGAATTTTGCAAAACGCGTAGCTCTCTCTCGATTTCCACTACACACATCGCCCTCCCTCGATTTTTGCAAAATGCATCACTCGCGGCATGCTTCACCCTCCCTTAAATCTTGCAACACACATCGCTCTCCCTCGATTTTTTTAAAACGCATCGCGCGCTTAATATCCGCAGTATCCATTGCTCTCTCTCGAGTTTTGCAACACATGTTGCTCTCCTCGACTTTTGCAAAACATGTCATGCACTCGATATCTGCGACACGCGTTGCTCTCTCTCGATTTCCATGACACGTGGCCATTCTCTTATAAAAAGGGTTTGCTCTCCTCGAACTCTAAGCATCACGGTTTTCTACCATCTTAAACAACGACATTTCGATTTGCAAAGATTAGCTCTTCCCAACTTTTCTCTTGGTTGTCTCATTACTTGTTTCATTTAATTGAAAATGTTACCAAATCACCCAACTCCCCAAGTTGCTGAGAGCAGCACTAGATCGCCAATCCAAAGATGGAAACCCGGCAAGGAACAATTGGGGATTTTAGAGGAGGCCTTCCGCAGAAGTCAAGGGGAACTCCCTTCTGTGGAGCGGGCCATCTTGCTTGCAGCACAACTCTGACGACATGGTCCAATAAAGCCGACAAAGACTAAGAATTTTGTTCCAATCAAAGTCAATTACTCTATGAATAAGTTGGCAGAACTTTATGTGCAGGAAATAGTTTGACTTCATGGTGTACCTGTGTCCATTGTTTCAAATCGAGATCCACGGTTCACCCCCTAATTTTGGAAAAGCTTACAGAAAGCCTTGGGATATCAGCTTACTTTTAGTACATCATTTCACCCGGAGATTGATGGGTAATTAGAGAGAATGATTCAGATTTTAGAGGATATATTGCGGGCTTATGTGCTAGATTTCAGAGGTAGCTAGATTCAGTTTATGCCGCTAGTGGAATTTGCCTACAATAACAGCTATCAGGCTAGTATTGAGATGACACCATATGAAGCACTATATGGTCAGAGGTGCAGATCACCATTGTATTGGGACAAGGTTGGCGAATGACAGATTTTGGGGTTAGAACTTATTCAACAAACTTCGAAGAAGATTAAACTCATTAAGGACATAATTAAAACAATTCAGAGTCGGAAAAAGAGTTACGTTGATATTCGCCCATAGGAGTTAGAGTTTGGGATAGGGGATAAGATATTTCTGAGGATCGCTCTGATGAAGGGAGTTATGATATTTGGAAAGAAGGGTAAGTTAAACCCTAAGTACATCTGACCATTTGAGGTACTGGAGAAGGTAGGTCCAGTTGCTTATAGGATAGAGTTACCCCAGCATTGTCTTGGATTCATGACGTCTTTCAAGTGTTGATATTGTGAAAATATGTTCCAAACCCTTCGAGATAAGTTATAAATTCTTAGAAGTCAAAGATACCTTATCCTATGAGGAAGTGCCAGTTCAGATAATAGATCGGAAGGAACAGGAGCTTCGTACTAAAAGGATTCCGTTAGTGAAAGTGCTTTGGCATAACCACCCAGTGGAGGAAGTTTCATGTGAACTAGAGGAGAATGTACGTCAAAGGTATCTGCAGCTATTCAACGAGTCCCAACGCTAGGTAGGTAGGTGAAGCTGTTCAGGTAAGAATTTGATTGTGAATATATTTTGTTTTTAGTGCTAGATGTCTAGTTAGGTTCGAGTAATTGTAAATCTATAGGTTTCTGGTTATGTGTTTTGAGTAGTTTTCGGGAGAATTTTGTTTGACTATTTGTAATTTCCCATAAACGTATTAAGTAACCATAGTGTTCATCCTCCGTAAGTGAGGGTAATTAATAAATTTGGGACGGGGTCGCTATGTGGGTGGCCGCCGGCTCTTCCTAGAGTCGGATGATCAATTTGGTAATTCCAGGAGTGATGATAAATACGAGTTAACAAATTTCAAGGACAAACTTTTTATAAGGAGGGGAGGATGTAGAAACCCGAACTAGGAAAATAAAATAAAAATAAAAAAGAAATAGAAAGAAAAAGAAAAGAAAGGAAATGGTTTGGTACAACACCAAAATGTCTATGATTTTGTGGGACTCAGGAAAATTTTCGACTGTTTCAACCACCGAGAGCTTTTAACAGGAAGGTTTGGTTGGATAAGTGGCCAAACCATCAACGGTTTTGGGCCGGCCAACATGCTTATAAATAGAAACTCTTATATTTTAAATTCACTTAACTCTCTCTCTCTCTCTCTCTCTCTCTCTCTCTCTCTCTCTCTCTCTCTCTCTCTCTCTCTCTCTCTCTCTCTTTCTCCTCTCCCTCGACTCTCTTTGCTAGGGTTTCATCCCCCGCGCGTCTCTCTCTTTCCTACAGTCTCCTGAGGTTCTGACAAGCCCTCCGGTTGGCTCCCTCTTCTTTCTTAGCTTGCTGGCGACCTTCTCCTTGTCATATTTAGGAACCTAGGATTTGTTCTAGGGAGCGTGGTAGGTTGTTTTTCAAGATCAGGTAAGGAAAATAAATTATGTCAGCTTTTTATGGAATTTGAACCTATTAAAATTGAGTATATGGAATCCTGAACGTTGTATATGATTTTTTGAATGATTCAAGAATATGAAAGTTAGTGTTTTGATTATTATTAGTATTTGGGGAAAAACCAAAGTGAGTAGGGTTGATCATTTTGTTTTTCTTATAAAACAAGTATTTTGAGTTGAATAAATTATGGAGATGGTCAAACCTAATTTTCAACGAAAATATATTTTTCCCAAGCAGTTTAGTATATTATGTTTTATCGATAAAAAATCGTGTGGCATGAGATGTATCTATAATTTACAAGCACAATTGAATATGAGTATTTTATGGTATCATATAGTGAAAATGTGATTTGTACTAATTAATGGAATTACTGAAAATGTGGTGGAAATTGTGAAATTTGATATGACATGTAACGACCTGCTCCTTTTTCACATATATATATATTTTTATATAAATAAATTATTATCACATCATACATTCCAACTCAGCAGGTCACACCACCTGGGCCTGTGGGCACCAGGGATATAACAAAACATACAGCAGAAGCCTACGTAGCAGAAAGTATAAAATCATATACATCTCATCATAATGTGCATAACACATACCAGAGTCACTACAATTACTATCTCACAGTATATACATCTCAAAAATGAAATCTATGGACAATCCCCCACAAAACCTAACTGTCCCTACCAAAAACTTACCCTTCCAAAGAGGGCAAACAACTGATCTAGATCAGCGGGGCTTTTCCCGCTCTCCTATCAGGGGCTCCTGAAAAATGTATAAGATTTAGGGGTGAGACACCTCTCAGTAAGGGAAATAAACTAATACCAGTGTGTGGCAACATGAGTATTCTGTGTTCTACATATACCATACATAACATATTCAATACTGTTTATCAAATATGGGAAAACATATGCATATCAACACATAGCAGAATATACTGCATTTTCATAAACATATCTCATCTTATACACTAATAATAACATAAAACAATCCTGGTAGGTTAGCTGGCTGTTATCATGTATTACCCCCACATGACTGGGTTGTGTGGCCCGAAGGCGGGACCTGACAATGGTTGGCCGACCACTGCCAAGTCAAACAGTAGTCTGTAGGTCCGATGGGTCTACCCAGACTGGTTCGTACACCAGGGGCGATAACAGCACACTTCTTGAAAATAACCACATCGACCATCCAATCTCACACCACTCCGTACAGCGGCGTTAACACAGATATCATGATCACGAGGACCATGGACACATAGCAACAGTACCGTGCAAGTGCTAGCCTAGACCAAGCCAACCAGGTTCTGATATCATATACATATACTAAAACCGTGATACATAAATATCTCATATCATTTATTTTCACATCAATCATATCATTTCACATATATACGTGTATCATGAAAATCATTGGCCCGTACGCTGGTATTACACATTTTAACATAGCACGGCGCGTACGCCGGCAAATCACATAGCATAGCCCGTACGCTGGCAAACCACATAGCACAGCCCATACGCCGGCAAATCACATAGCACAGCCAGTACGTTGGCAAATCACATAGCACGGCCCGTATGCCGGCAAATCTCATCTACATAGCACGGCCCATACGCCGGCAAATCACATATACATATAAAAATATCTTGGCCCGTACGCCGGTTTTCCATCATAGAAATCCATATCATCCCCATTCCAAAAAAAAAAATAGTATTTCACAACATTTTTATACTTATGCCACACTAAACAAATTGTCTACGTATTCAACATATCATCATTTAAATAGTATTTTCCAAATATAAATCATATATATAAATATATTTATTTTTTCCTGAAACCAAATGCTACATATATATACATACATTTTCTCAAAACGAAACTAGCTTAGTTTATTCCCTTACCTGATTCCTGAAAAGCCCCTAAGAAAATCTTCCCCGTACCCACAAGGTTCTCAACTCAACACCCTGAAAATGAAAACTCGCAGAATTAAAGTTTAGTATTTTCGTACGTACAACATTTTCTATAACTACCACTAAGTCAAATTCGACTTAAAAAGTCTTATCTCAACTTAGAGATGATTCCCAACATTCCCAATCAACACCCTGGAACTGAAAATTTTCAGTATTAAAGTTCAGTATTTTTACGCGTATATCACTTTTTTTAACTGTCAAAAATCCAAATATTGAATATAAAGTCTTACCTTGGATTTGGGATGAAATCCAACTTTGTTTCCCTGACGATCCGCTCCGGCAGACTTGTAGAGAACTTCGCCAGGAGCGTCGTGGTGGCTTCGGTTTGTCGATCCGGCGTAAAACTAGCCCAGAATCGAAGAGAGAGAGAGTCGTAGGAGAGAGAGAGAGAGAGAGAGAGAACACTTCCAAAAACAAAAAAAAAATCCAAGTAAGCTTCTTGAAGAAGCTTTCCACTTTCTATATATATATATATATATATATATATATATATATATATATATATATATACCTTTAACCTTTATATTAAATGCATATCATAATAACTTACTTATATATATATATACACACACACACACACACACACACACACACACATATATATATACATGCTTCAATATATATATATATATATATATATTTTCCTTATCATACTATTCATTTTACTTGTTAATTTAATTAATTTATTTTATTTTATTATTTTATTATTATATATATTTTTTAATTTTATTTTTTTTTCCCGGTTACTACATGACAGCTAAATGTCAAGTTTGATATGACGATTGAACGCTGGGTTTGATATGACGGCTGATTGCTGCGTTTGATACGACGACTGAACGTTGGGTTTGATATGACGATTGAATGCCGAGTTTGATATGACGGTTGAATGTAGAGTTTGATATGAGAGCTGAATGCTAGGTTTGATATGATGACTAAATGTCGGGTTTGATATAACGACTGAATGTCAGGTTTGATATGACAAGTTTTATACTGAATTACAAAATGAGGTTATATTATGATTTTTATTACTTAAATTGCATTATGTGATTTAAAAACCCCGAGGACTAGATGTATTGAGAGCACGGTACCGTAACTAGTATGGAAAGTTGGTACCCGGGACCTCGGTTTGGGTTTGGGTTATAGCATTTGTGGTATCAGAGGCATAAGACAATGATGTCATTTTACGTTTATTAGGGATTTATTTTGGGGGCGTTACACAAGCCATACTAACTGTCTTGACCCAGAAGTTCTTCGGTTGCCCTACATTAAGCCTGAGACACCAAGCTCTTTCAGCTAGAGTTCTGTTTATCCTTTCAGCCACACCATTTTGCTAAGGTGTTCGGCGAACTGTAAAGTGTCTCTTAATGCCCTGCTGCTCACAAAACTCCATTAACCTAGAATCAGCGTACTCGGTCCCATTGTTTGACCTTAGACATTTGATTCTCCTCCCCATTTGGTTTTGCACTTCAACTTTCCACAACTTGAACCTAAAAAATGTATCAGACTTGTGCCGCATGAAGTATACCTAGACTTTTCGTGAGTAATCATCAACAAAACTCACATAATACACATATCCACTTCTTTATGCTACTCTAATCGGGCCCTAAACATTATGATGTACATAATCAAGAATACCTTATGTTTTGTGAATAGCTGATTTGAACTTTACCCCATTTTGTTTTCCAAGAACACAAATCTTGAAAAAATCCAACTTACATGTTTTCATACCTTTCAAAAGTTTTCTCCTATAAAGTTCCTTCATACCATGTTCTCTCTTATGCCCAAGACACAGACGCCACGAGATGGTTTCATTAGATTCAGTATTTACGATTGCAGCTCCACCTACAACAGTAGTTCATGGCCTGCAGTGTGTAAATATTTCCATCTAACTTTTGCCCTCATCATCATCAGATTACCTTTCCATACTTTCATAACCCCACCTTTGAACTTGTAATTGAAACCATTACAATCAAAGGTGCCTAGTGAAATTAGACTCTTTCGTAACTTCGGTATGTGTCTTATATTATTCAAGGTTCTCACAGCACTATCAAATATTTTAATTTTAACATTTCCTATGCCAATGATCTTACAAGAAACATCATTGCCCATAGGAATTGAACCTGGATTTACCAACCTGTAAGTATTGAACCATTCCTTATTTGGAGTCATATGGTAAGAACATACCGAGTCTAGAATCCATGAGTCCGTTAGGTGATCCGACCTGATGAAACTAAAAGTACATCACCATCACTCCAAACTAAATTTTCTTCTTGAACTACGTTCGCTGATTTTGTAGTCCCTATATGCTTTTCAACATTTCCTTTCTTCCAATCCAAACACTCTGGTTTCACACGCCCCTTTTTACCGCACTTATAACACCATATATCCTTTTTCTTCTTGGATTGAGTATGAGAATTTTGACTCAATCCACTTTTGAATTTTCCTTTCCCATGCTCATAGTTACCTTTTACCACAAGTCCTTCTCTGCATGAGTTATCATCGCAAACTTTCTGCCTTTGATGAAACCCCAACAAGGCACTTGTAACCTTTTTTGAATTAAGAGTCTCTTTCCCCCATGTAAGAGTGGTAACTAAATTTTCATAACTATGAGTTGCTGGCAAGGAATTTAGTAACATCAAAGTCTTATCATCTTTATCAAACTTAACATCAACACGCGTTAAATCACTTATGATTTGATTAAATGCATTGATGTGTTGATTTAAGTTCGAACCTTTAGCCATCTTAAGCCAATAAAGACGCTGCTTAAGAAATAATTTATTAGAAAGTGATTTGGACATGTACCATCTTTCAAGCTTTTGCCACACAACCGCTGGAGAATCCTCCTCCATCAAATGATAGAGCACTTCGTTGGCCAAACATAAACGTACTATGGAATCAACCTTTGCCTCCAATTCTCTCTAAGTTTCCTCATCCATACCTTCTAGTTGAACACCATACAAGATCTTCCCCATCCTTTACTGCACAAGTAGATCCTTCACTCTCCTCTGCCACAAACTGAAATTTTCGTTTCATCAAATTTGACAACATCAAACCTTGCAGAAGAAGTAATCGATGCCATGACAACAACTCTTTGATACCAATTGTTGTAGAAAGGGTATGATATTGCACAACGAAATATATGAATGCAGAAAAAAATGAAGTACCAAAATATAATTCACACACTCAATATATATGAAAACAACAAGAATCAACATGCAAATATACGTGGTTCGGCAAAACCTACATCCACGGGAGCAATTGGCAAATGTTTCACTATGAAAAATCAAAGTACACAATACAATGGTTACAATGATCTCCTCTTAATCACAATATGCCCAGAAAGACATATTTAACAACCCCATAGAGGCTTCCCTCCAAATACCCTTTTCGTTAACGACTTGCTCTAGGGGTTGTGAGAAAGAATTCAAATTTTGAATGTGGACGTTGAGACGGTTGGGTATTTGGAGGGAAGCCTCCGAGGGGTTGTTAAATATGTATTTCTAGGCATATTGTGATTGAGAAGAGATCATTGTAACTATTGTATTGTGTACTTTGATTTTTCATAGTGAAACCTTTGCCGATTGCTCTAGTGGATGTAGGTTTTGTCGAACCACATATATTTGTGTGTTGATTGTTGTTGTTTTCATATATATTGAGTGCGTGAATTATATTTTGGTGCTCCATTTTTTGCAGCATTTATATATTTTGCTGTGCAATTCCATACCATTTCTACAACACCTTTTCCACTCCCTTAAGTTGTCAAACTTCGAGGTCAAGAAGAAGGTTCCAACGAATTCGAATCCAACCATGTCCCCTGATGCTTCTCCTTACCATTTGTGTTACTTGTTTAATTTAATTTAATTAAAATAAAAATAAATTCCCAAACCCTTATATTATTATATATATATATATATATATATATATATATATATATATATCTTACTTTAGGCATTTTTACAGGTACATTATTCTCTTAAAAATTGTAGCGTGTTCTGTGTGTTGTTAACCTTTTAAATATCAACTTCAAGTTTTTTTTTTCAATATTTTTATTTAAAAAATATATAAATATCTCGATCAAGGTGGCACAACGTCTTGGTGCTGGGCTCGAGACCGCGAGGGAATAAAATATATGATTTTTGAAAATTTTAAATTTAGAGTCGGCACTAACTTATTTTCCTTGGTGCGGTTAGAACACCTAATTACTACTAATTTAATTGGTCTCTATACTAAACCTAGGCCAATGAGCCAGTAGTCTCGGTCTGCGCATACTAGGATTGGGATCAGGAGTTCGGTTATGCGAGGGGAAGGTATTCGCACCCCTTACACACTTGTTGTACGAACGGTATATAATTAAATAAGAATTATTCCCAAATTGAATTTATTAACCTTTTAATTTACTCATTTTAAAATAAATGAACAAATTAATAAAAAAAGTGCAAAATTAATAGGATATAAGAAAAACTGAGTGTGATTTAAGAATGTCAAAAAACCCCCCTTAGAGTCGATACAGGTGAGGTCTAAAAATACCCAATTGTCCCTTTTTTAAATCATAAAAACACACCCCCCTCCCCCCCCCCCCCCAAAAAAATCAAAAATTGAGAAAATCATCAAAATATTTATAAAAATATTACCAAATTTTATAGAATTTTTTTCTAGAAATTTAAAACATTTTTTGAAAATTTCCAAGGATTTTAAAGCATTTTCATTATTTTTTTTAAAACTAAAAATGACCCAATTTTTATTTTAATTTTTTTCTGACCTTAAAAATATTTTTTTTCTAATTTTTATCCATTTTTCCATATTTTTCCTATTTTTTCTCAATTAAAAAATTAAATAAATAACATAAATAAATATAAATAAATTAGAAAATAATGAACTGGTTTGACTGGCCTGAACCAGGTCAATTGGTTTGGGGGGTTTCAAAGCAGGGCCACGTGTCAACTCAAGACGAGGACACGTGGTCGTATGTGTATATATATATATAATTTTCATTTCTAGAAAAGTGGAGTGACGTTAGGACACATTTCACACTCCGGGTGATCCCTCCCTTTTTTGTTGAAAGAATTTTTTTAATTTTCTGTTAGAGCTGCCATGTGGTAGCCCTCAAGAGGCCTTGACTAATGGACGAGGATCACTGACGTGGCGTGATCTAGACTGTCTAGAGAAAACATAGATCGAATAGCCTAAATTAAACCACGTCGCCCCTAGAATACTTGGCCTAAGACGTGCCACGTGTCACACTCTGAGTGGCTCAAATCCGAGGGTAAGGATCACCAATGTGCCACGATCTGGACTGTCCAAAGAAACACGAATCAGACGGTCCAGAGATGGCAATGTTATCCCTAAGTTACCTATACCATCACGTGCCACGTGTCACCTTACGGTAGTGACACGTGGCCCACTAACCCCACATAGAAAAGCAATTTTTTCTCTCTCTCCTCCCCTATTTCTCCCGCATGTTTTCTCCCTCTCTCTCTCTTCTCTAATTTACTTTCTGTTAATCTCTCTCTTTCTTTTCTTTGATTCTCTAAACATCCCTCCCCTCTGCTAATCCCTCTCTTCGATCTCTCTCTTCTATTTCTTATTCTTATTCTTTTTTCTCATTTTTTCTCCTTTTCTCTCTCTTCTGCTCCAACCCTTTCTCTCTCCTCTTCTTTTTTCACCCTCTCAGATCTGCAACCTCGCTCACTCAGTTTCTCGGACCTCTCCTTCTTCAACTTCTATTTTCTTCTTTTCCATCTGATTCCCTAATTTCTTCTTCCTCTAATATATTTCCCCTCTTTTCTTTATTTTTGATCTAATGATTTTATAATTTTTCTTGTTTTTGCAAGTCAAATTTACATGGAGAAACCCTAAAAACCCTAGATCAATTCACATAATGATCATGATAAGTGTCTCCTTTCCCTAGTTTTTTCATTTTTGTCTAGATCTTTTGGTCTTGATATGTGTTCCTAGTGCGGATTGAATCTAGTTCCGAGTGAGTCGACTTTCCCCAAACCCAACGAGTCAGAATTAGGTTGACTCAGTTGAGTCAATGCGCCGAGTTAGTCCTGGACTGATTCCGCGAGTCAAATCTCTAAGCTTGGGTGAGTTGGGTTTGAAATTGAGCCCAAATCTAGGTTTAAAAATTGGGCCTTGGTATGAATTTTTTTTTAAAAGGGCCTCGGTTAAATTTTAAAATTAGGCCCAAATCATATTTTTTAAAAACAGCCTTGATCTTATTCTTTTTTTTATAAAAATAATGGGCCTCTGTTCTTTTTAAAAAAGGGAATTAAAAAAGAAATTGGGCCCCAAATCCAGATTTAAAAATTAGACCCAAGTTGGAATTTTCAAAATTGGGCCCTGACTTCATAGGTTTGAAATTGGGCTTGAGCCCTCTTGTTTTAAAAATTGGGCAGGTTTTTAAAATTGGGCCTAGAGCCCTTTGAATTTTAAAACACGGGGTCGAGGATTTTTTTTTTTCTAAATAGGTCTAAGCCCTTTGTTTAATTAGTGGACTGGGTCTAGGGACTTAGGTTCAAATGGACCTAGGTCCTAAAGGTCTAGGTCAGGTCAACGGGGTCTGGTTTGGGTCATGGGTTAGTTAACGGGTTAAGGCTTGTGGATCAGATCCGTGAATCGAATCTGATTTGGATTGGGTCGCTGAATCGGGTCACTAGATTAGATCCTATATGCAACATATCCTATACAATATTAAACACCATAAAGCCCCAATAAATTTACCACTAACCTCTGATCTTCAAACTCCTTCACCTTTGAGTCCTCTTTTGATTTTGGGACACGAACTTTGACTTATGGGCCCTCTTCTGAATTGCTCCCCTGTCTAAACTCTTTCACTGTATGAAACCACCACCGAATGCCTTTGCCATTGTTCGAACACCTTTGTACCTCTCTCTCTGTGATTTTCGCATTGAATTTATCATAGTAATTCACATACTATGTTTGCTATGTGAATATTATCAGAACACTCTCACTGTAATTCTCACACTGGATTTCTCACACATTACATTGTATGTGCCCTTTACCCATGCTCTATGAAGGCTCCTCCCTATGTGTAGGGTTGGGGCTTCAGACTGTATAGGAACACATATTATTCTTACGAATCCTCCAATTAATCCAGAGAATTATTCAAATCAAATATTGCAAATTTTTTTCCAAATTAATTCAAAGAATCAAGATATCAATCTAGCCTGTAGATTCTATATTTTTTTTTCAAAATTTTTTCTTTAATGCCTTACTTCTTTCTAAATTGGTGTATAGGTGCTAGTTGTGGGTTCACAAAGATTCCTCGAATATTCCTTGCGGCTACTGAATTTTTTTTTTTAAAATTATTTGACCCCTATATTTTGTGTATTTATTACCCCCTAATCCCTCCCAATTTATTTTGTAATGCTAATCTATCTTGGTGTGTTTGTATTTTCTTCTTTTTGTAAGGGAGATTTAGAAATATTTTTACTTTTATTTAGAATGACAATGACAGTTCCATTAAATCAATAAATATAGGTTGTTAATTGTGCCAATTGAAATTATAGGGACTAAAATAAATTTTACTTAACAGTTTAAGGACTAACTAATGATTTCACTCATCAATTATACTATGCGTGTATATATATATGTGTGTGTGTGTGTGTGTGTGTGTGTGTGTGTGTGTGTGTATTATTTAATTTTTTAAATAAGATATTTTGTACATATTTTACGATTTGTAATAAAATATACTGATAAAGATAGAATAAATAACTTCTAAACATAGGTTTTTTTTTTTTTTTCACTATTTCTCGTTGTATCTCAAGAACATTCAAATTGGCTAGTTAATTTTCAAATGAATTATTAAAAATAATTTTTTATCACATTGTTAACTGTGCATTTTGGAATATGAGAGATTTTAAATGAAGAATAAAAAAAATTTAACAAATTTAGAATAAATTTTGAACAAAAGACATGCAATTAATATATGTTAACACACATATTTAATGAATACGATTTCCTTTTAAAAAATGTCAATAATATGTATCTTAAATTTTACAAGACAATAATAATTATACTATTTAGCCATTTAATTGTACAAAAAAGTTTTGATTTGTTGTTATAATTTTTTTTTTTATTTTTTAATTATTAGAATTGAGTTTTGGAGCCTCTTGCTTTAATATGCAATATTGATAAATATATATAATATAATTTTTTGTGATAATTTTTCCATAGAATTGCATATTTTTTTAAACTTACTTCATAAATTAAAATAACATCTCTTTCATAAACATATAGTTCATTGGAAAATCAAATTTTTTAAGATTTTTTTTCTCTATCTACGCAATGAAGGCGGTCAACTTTAAAGACTTTAGATTATATATACAATTTTATTTAAAAATTTACATTTTATGGTTAAAATGTCCACACAAACAATTTTATTTTTTTGGTAAAATAATTAATAGCAATTAATGCAATCTTATTTAAAACTTTAAATTTAATGGTTAAATTGTCCACACAAACAATTTAATTTTTTGGTAAAATAATTAATAGCAATTAATGCAATATCACATGAGATACAATTTTATGTTGAGATGAATTAATGTAATGAACACTATATAATTAACGCAAACTTGGATGAATGGAAGCAATGAGCGGCATTGAGGCAACTAGGACTGTCAAAATCATGAACCTCCTCAGAGCACACATCTTTCTTTTGTTGGTTTTTGTTGGATGCCAAATTGCAACCTCCACAAACTTGAAGCATGAGAATAAGGAGTCCTTTCTTTCCTCCACCTCTCCAGAAACACCTCATTTTGAAATCAAGAGAAAGGTCCTAACTAGTCCAAATTTAGCAATATCTTCAGAAATACTTCCTTCTGAAGTCAAAAGGAAAGTTCTAAAGGGTCCAAATCCAGTAACATCTCCAGAAACACCTCCTTTTGAAAGCAAAAGAAAGGTTCCAAAGGGTCCAAATCCAGCAACATCGCCGCCAACACCTATTTTTGAAATCAAAAGAAAGGTTCCAACAGGTCCAAATCCAGCAACATCTCCACCAACACCTATTTTTGAAATCAAAAGAAAGGTTCCAAAGGGTCCAAATCCAGCAACATCGCCGCCAACACCTATATTTGAAAGCAAAAGAAAGGTTCCAACGGGCCCAAATTTAGCAACATCTCCACCAACACCTATATTTGAAAGCAAAAGAAAGGTTCCAAAGGGTCCAAATCCAGCAACATCTCCACCAACACCAACACCTCCTTTTGAAATCAAAAGAAAGGTTCCAACGGGTCCAAATCCAGCAACATCTCCACCAACACCTATTTTTGAAATCAAAAGAAAGGTTCCAACAGGTCCAAATCCAGCAACATCTCCACCAACACCTATATTTGAAAGCAAAAGAAAGGTTCCAAAGGGTCCAAATCCAGCAACATCTCCACCAACACCTATTTTTGAAATCAAAAGAAAGGTTCCAAAGGGTCCAAATCCCTCGACATCTCCAAAAACACCTCCTTTTGAAATCAAAAGGAAGGTTTCGATTGGGCCAAATCAAGAAACGTCCTTTGGACTGCCTCCACCTTCAGCTTGATTAATCAAAAGCCTCACTAAGGAGTCTCTTTCCTTCTCCGCTTCCTTAAATTGTCAAACTTTGAGGTCAAAAGGAAGGATCCAATGGGTCCGAGTCCAACCATGCCCCCGAATGTTTTTCCCTATCATCTGTGTTGAATGTGCAATTTTAATTAAATAAAATAAAAATAATTACCCAAACCCTTGTATTGTTATCAATCTTACTTTAAGCATCTTTGTAGGTACATTACTTCTCTTAAAAATTGTAATGTGTTTGCGTGCTATTAAAGTTTTAAATATTACCTTCAAGTTTTTTTAAAATATTTTATTTTCAAAAATATATACATATCTCGATCAAGGATCCTTTTTTTGGAAAGGGTGTAGACCACACTTAGATAAATTGAAACTTAGCATCCGTAATGATGTTCATGCTTAGTTGAATTTAGTCTTTGAGGCTAAGAACATCAAATATATATATATATATATATATATATATATATATATATATATTCATGTAACTCATGTAGGGGGGAGCAAACGGTCGGTTCGGTCAAATTCGGTTAATTAACCGAATTAACCGAAATTTTCGGTTAATGATTTTTATTAACTGAACCGACCGAATAAGAGATGTTAACCGAACCTCACCCGACCGAATTACCTTTTCGGGTAATTCGGTTAACCGAATTTAACCGAATTTATTTTAAATTAATTATTAAAAATAGATTATAATTATAACTTTAGTCTTATTTTTACGCAATCTCAAACTTTAGTCTTATTTTTACGCAATAAAAATAATCTTAAAACTCAATTCATAATTTTAATTTCTCTTAGAATAATCTTTCCCCCATCCCGCGTATATATATATATATATATTATTAGTTTATATTTAAATTTTAATTTTTTATTATTTCGGGTAATTCGGTTAACCGAATTAAAATTTCTCTTAACCGAACCGATAACCGATTAACCGAAATTTTGTACATCCATAACCGAACCGAACCGACCTATTTTTTAACCGAACCGAACCGACCGAAATTGATCGGTTAATTCGGTTAATTCGGGTTTCCCCGAATTATGCTCACCCCTAAACGCATGTCCTTCATAGGTGATTCAATGACCAATAATAAACTATATTTACCATCTCTACTATATTATTATAATATTTATTACTTACAATTATTACTCATAGCAGACCACACTCAGATAAATTGAAACTTAGCATGAGGTTCACGCTTGGTTGAATTTAATCTTTGAGACTAAGAACATCAAAATCCGGGGTATAAAATACATTTTTGGGGACATATTTATAATGTGCAAAGGGTTATATAAGGTAGTACAAAACTAAATAATTAACGAAATACAAATACTAGATGAATTAAATTTTTTGAATATGAAAATAAGATAGAAAGTAAAAAAAAATTAAAAAAAAAACGAAGTTTCTAAAGTAGTAATATGCGATAAGTAGTTCTCAATGTGACAATATTTAATAACCTTACTCCTTTTAGAATGCATCCACTTATATTATGATTCTTGTATTCTCCCTCCACAACATCTTCCTAGTTCACCTTCTTTCAAGTCACTTCATTCTAATTTCACCCATTTGTTAGGGATTTGATTTACAGACAACGCAAAAGAACCCAAATTGTTTTATATGCTCGAGTATTTTTTATTGTCATCTCCTTTCCCTCTCTCTCTCCCCCCCCCCCCCCCTGTCATTCCCCAAACCCATTAAGTGGGGTTCAGGGTGTGATGTCATCCAATCACATGTATCTGATACTATAACCTTAATCACATAGCAAAAAAATAAATAAACATCCTCAATAATATACCAGAGTTCTATATAAACATCCCAAAAATTTCCCAACATCCGATATCCATATATATATATACATACATATTCATCTCAGAAAATTAAAAACATAAACCAAAAAATGCATCCAAGATCTGTACCCACTAACAAAAATGCTATTCCAACAAACCCAACCCCAAGCTTGCTAAGCTTGATCACGCAGAGTTCTTGAAAAAGATTAATTGTATAACGAGTGAGACACATCTCAGTAAGACGGAATAGATTAATATTAGTGTGTGGCTATCATGAGGTTTGTGTACAAAATATAATGATCATTTACAAATCAATCCACAATTATGAAATCATTCTCTGTTCCTACCCACACACATGTAGCGTATTTTATTAATGAGAGTCTCTTAAGGATTGAGGTGATTACCCGCCTATACAAGTAGCACCCTTATGCTCTGATACCTTATGCAATCAAGCATGACTACAACTGATGCTCATCAGAGTACATACCTTACTGAGTCAACCCTCAGGTGGATAGTTTGTCTCGTATTCACACATATTCACACAATTATTTATCAGCAAAGGTTCTCGAGGATAGAGAAGATTATTCGCACATACAAGTAGCTTCCCTTTACCCTAATACGTTATGCAACCTGATATGACTACATCTGATACCTATCAAGGTACTCACCTTTTTCAGCAAGCCCTCAAGCGGAGAGTTTACCTCACCTCAAATACATATAATACTACAATATGTAATACACTTATTACTTTGTTACATTAGTTTACGCCTTGTTATTTCTGTAATACTTATCTCTTCATAATCTCAGTTTTCACATTTCTCAATATTTCACATCACATAATACTTCTCATCACATAATATGTCGCATTGCATAAACTATTCCCACAGTTCACATCACATAATTTTATTTCACATTTTCATCTTCTGTCTTCACATACTCAGTATTCACAGATAATTTACATACACTGTTATATAATATTCACTAGTTAAATCAACAATTATGCATTTAGATCTCATTGTCAAATGAATAACAATGTCATGCTTCCCCCATGACGGGTTGTGTAGCCCGTAGGCTGGACTTTACCTTGGTCGGCCCACCAGAGTTAAATTTATAACAACCTTTTCAATTTGTAATTCAAATTGGTTGTTCTCATAATGGTCTAGACTGCAGGGGGACTCTACCCTTCTTAGCACAATCAACTATCTCGTCTCCACACTCTCTCTAAGACGTGTGGGTGCACTAGCTTTTCAGAAATCACGCGCAACAGTACTGTAACTACTATGGTCCACCGGAATTCTCAAACCATAACCTGCAATTTAACATTCACATGTAGCTTTGTTTTAAACAATCACACACAATATATATTCTCAACACATTTCAGTAGTTCTAATATCTCATAAATATATCATAATTCAACACAATATATTCACTTTACTCATGCCACACGATTTGAATAATACACATAATTATATCATTTGAAATAATAAGTCGACCCATGTTCATCATCTGTTTTGCTGAAAATACACGTTAAATTATCTCCGCAATTTATCTAAAACATCAATTACTTTAATCATTCCATTTTCGCAAATAATAACTAATAACACAACCCTAAACTCAAAATCACAGTTCAAATGGTTGACTTATTACTGACTTAATTTATCCCCCTTACCTTATTCACGGAGATTGTGCATGTAAGATTCCTAAACTGATGCCTACGGCATTCAGAGCACAAACCGTGTAACCACATATTTCAGTATAATCAGTTAAGACTTGAAATAATAATTATTTTAATATCCCTAAGCTCACACACTCTCGCTGACTAGTTAAATTCTAAAAATGGGGATGATCCACTTCCCATATTTAAATTTCATCCCTAACATATTAAAGAAAATACCAATATGATCAAATCCACGCAGTTTAATCTAATTCCAAAATATTCTTAAAATTCTAATTTAATCCAATCTCTGCAAGTTAACTTAATTCCAAAATGTTCCCCCAAAATTCTATTTAATCAAATTCCTGCAGTTTAATTTAATCTCAGGAATATCTCCAAAAAAAAATCCAATATAATCCAATCCTGCAGTTTAATTTAATCTTAGGAATATTTTCAAAAATATAATTTAATCAATTCTCAAAAATTTAACTTATTCCCGAAACATTCCCAAAATTTTGATATAATTAAATACTACAATTTAATAATTAAATACTAAAATTTAATCAGTTAAAATTTTAAAACAGCTCACATAATTTGTACTCCTCACCTTTGCCTCGGACTAGTGTCTGGAAAGTCCAATTCAAAATTTTGCTCTGATCAAATTGACGAGAATTGATGCTAGGCCTTAGAAATGACATCTAATCATCAATTAGGCAAAAGATTTGAGAGAAATTGAGAGAGAGAGAGAGAAGCTGTGAGGAGAGAAGGAACGTGGAACGAAGAGGGAGAGAGAGTGCTCTGCTATCCAAATTCAATTTGGATTATGAAACATTGGCTCTGAAACATATCTAAAGCTTCTCTAAGAAGCATGTTTCAGTATTATATACTTATACATATATATATATATATATATATATCACTTATCCATATATATATTTATGCATACATATATAACTATCATCTTACTTAATTTAATTAATTCAATTTAATAATGTTTAATTAATTTTAATTTAATGTTTTTTAAATCACACTTACACATATTATTTTTGGGGTCGTTACATTCTTCCCTCCTTAAAAGAATTTTGTCTTTGAAATTCACTAATTAATTATTTTACACTAATTCTAAAATTCATTAACCGACCTCATCTCACACATTTCAACATACTCTAAAATCAAAGAAACCAGTCTAACATTCAAATTCTCAATTTAAACATCAAACACCAAACTTGACCACAAATCGTCAAATCATAACACCTAAATTACCAAAATTCTCCTTCAAAGATTTTTCCCACTATCAACTACCAGATCTTTAAGTTCTAATTTCAACTTCCCGTTTCTCTGCTTGGCAACATCACCGTCGATGGATTTATCGTGGTTTTCTGAAGTTAGCTACTTTTTCAGAAAAACATAAAAGACCATAAAGAGATTTCTGCCCTCAAGCTTACGAAGTAAAAACTCAAAAGTCCTAACAATATCCTGATCTACCCATTCCTATCTTCGTCCTAACTCGAACCTATAGTTTGGTATTAATCTGTCCTAAAGTCTGCAGGACCTAACAACCTAAAGCTCTTATACCACTCTATCACACCCCAAACTCGTCAAATGGGGCTCGGGATGTGATGTGATCCAATCACCTGTGTCTGATTGCATAACTTCAATCATGCAGCGAAAAAATAAATAAACATCCTCAATAATATACTAGAGTTCTATATAAACTCCCCAAAAATTTCCCAACATCGAGTATCCATATATTTTCATCTTAAAAAACTAAAAACATAAACCCAAAAATACATCCAAGATCTATACCCACTCAAAAAAAATGCTATTCCAACAAACCCAGCCCCGAGCTCGCTAAACTCGATCACGTGGACGCCTTGAAAAAGATGAATTGTATAATGGGTGAGACACATCTCAGTAAGACAAAATAGATTAATACTAGTGTGTGACTATCATAAAGCTTGTATGCAAAATATAATGATCATTTACAAATTAATCCACAATTATGAAATCATTCTCTGTCCCTACTCATACACATGCAGCGTATTCTATTAATGAGAGTTTCCTAAGAATTAGGGTGATTGCCCGCCTATACAAGTAGCACCCCTCTACTCTGACGAGGATCGGCGCTAGGCCCTAGAAATGACTTCTGATTGTCAATTATGTTGAAGATTTAAGATAAATTGAGGAGAGAGAGAGTGGGTATACGTTACCCCAAAAGAGGTGCCTACAATGCTTTTATGAAAAATCCACTCTGGTTAAATTGATGATGGCTGAGAATGGAACCCAGCGGTATTTTCTATTTTCCGATCGGCCAAGTATTTGTAGAGAAATTGAGGAGAGAGAGAGAAGCCATGAAGAGAGAAGTGGGACGGATAGAGAGAGAGAGAGAGAGAGAGAGAGAGAGAGAGAGAGAGAGAGAGAGAGAGAGAGAGAGAGAGAGAGAGAGAGAGCGCTCTGCAATCCAAATTCAATTTGGATTCTAAAACAAGCTTCTCAGAGAAGCTTTAGATATATATATATATATATATATATATATATATATCACTTATCCTTATATATTTATGCATATATATAACCTTAATCTTACTTAATTTAATTAATTCAATTTAATAATAATAATTAATAAATTAATAATTAATCTTAATTTATTTATTTTTAGTCACACATATTATTGTTGGGGTCGTCACACCCCCCTTGTCTGTTCTTATACTCTCTTTTTTTTTGGCTCATTTATCATTTTCTCACATTACTTGATCAAACCCATTCTTTAGCGTTCCTGTCGCAAATTTTAACCCATCACTACCACGAGTCTTCTTGGTAATTTCCAATAGATCAAATTTCTCAATGACTTCAAATAGGCCATGGTATTAGTTGTTAGGCCACGATAATCTGAATGTCTGTTTTAAGATTAGGAATGAAAAATAATTCCTATACTATTTTCACTCTAAATGACTATTTTAAAATTAAAATCAATATAAGTAGTTAAAATAAATCTAAGCACGAATTCAAATTAATAAGAGGAGCATCTAAAATTAAATTCCTATCTTGTTATGCTCACCAAATTCTTGGCATGGACATGTGTTAGTTCATTGTGGCATGTTCTTTACTGTAATGTTTTTTGTTGAATATCATAAATGAAAATATTTTTGATTTGCTACAATGTTTTTGGTTTTGCCATATGATCTTGGTTTAATTTGTCTAAATCATTGTGGGATCTATATGGTTGGTTTTTTTGGTTATATTATGGACTGCACTTAAATGCCAAACCAAAAAAACATTTGCTTGCTTGAGGTTAAACTAAAGTTTCTTTTTCAATAAGCATTGCCCCCAGTTCTTATCTAAAATCGTTAGGGGTCATATATTTTATACATATATTTATTTATATACATTTTTTTTTCTTTCAAATGCAAGAAACGAACTTTCATTGAATACATCTTGCTTCTTGCTTGTGTTCTTAGATGTCAATCATGACTTGTGCTTTCTCTATATTAAAATTTTATGTCATGAAATCTTTTATAATGCTCAAACATATACCTGTTATCATATGTCGTATGCTTTAAACTCAAAATTTTTACGGGTCTTATGATACAATTTAAATTATTATGGTTTGAGGATATTTATGATCTAATCCTGTTAACATGTCATTTTAATATTTTAAATGACCAGTTATAATTTTTAAAGTGCTTCATTGCTATAATATTTAAATCAATTGTGAAATTTTTATGCCCAACTGCTATATAACATAGGCGAGAGTTTTTATAAGAAAAATAAAAAAATATTTCCAAAGGGGGGGAGTTCTCTTTGCTAAGTCTGTGATTAAATGATAAAATGCTTTTCACTTAACTTAGCTCTTTTTACTGATGCCAAAAGGGTGAGAATTTTAATGAGTAAAATGTTTATGACCTAAGGGAAGTTTTTTTTTTTAGGCAAAAACCATAGGGGCAAAATTTCTGAGGTTGTGCTTGAATGCTAACATTAAATGCATGATTATTTGTAATGTCTTTTTCGTGAATATGCCGAAACTTTACTATTTATATCTTTTATGCATATTGTTGGGGGGTGTCTTTTCAGGTTGTACCCATTTCGCTCTTATGTGTTTGTCATCATAAAAAAGGGGGAGATTGTTGGCCTTTTGAGTATAATCTCTATTTTGATGGTGATAAACACAAGTGTCTCTTATGTGTGTCTTTTAGTGTTGAACAGGTATAATTCAGGTCACACATAAGATCAAGAAAACATGGAAGCCAAGGCAGGTCTTAAAGCTCATATTTGGCGTATTCCATGGAGTTAAAGAGCAAAGAAGAAAGAAGAAGACATTTGTGTTTTATTTGTAATGCATATAAGTTTTTATTACTTTGGTCTGTAATAATGCATGTATCTGCATGATATGAATTGAATGCTCAAACAAGACCATAAATTGACCGTAGGGAAGTCAAATGACCATACACAGACTTCAGTCGACTGATGCCAAGTTTTTGGCCTTAGGTGGACCTTATGTTCCTACACTTAAGTGCACAAAGCCCTAACATAGTTATCATATTATCAATGAAAGATTAGTGCAATGAAAATGTCCTTAGGTAGAAATTAGAAGGCATTCGGGCAACCGAACCTGACAGTTCAAACTGCCTCGAGTGACCAAACCATGGAAGGGTCAAAGTGTTGACATGTGTTTGGCAAACCGAACCAAAAATGAATATATCTTCCACGGGCGACCGAACCTGTGTCAAGTACCTTTCCCACCAACTCGGCAGCTCGAACCTTACATTCAAAATAGTTTCAGGAGACCAAACTTATAAGTTCAGCAGACCGAACTTCTGACCAAGCACCCGAATCACAGACAGAATGGGAATCGCCTCTATTTAGTCAACCGAGCCTTGACTTGGGCACCCGAACTTCGAAAAAGCACTTTTTTATTTGAGTCTGTTTAGGTGACCGAACCTCAGCTCGAGCACCCAAAACTCTCGCGTTGTTTTTATTTTTACCTCGGTAATTAAGCGTTAAACTGGGTTAATTTATTAAACTCGTTTAAAATCTTTTTAATAATATCCATAGAGTCCCAAATGGTCATAATTTTTAGAAAATCTACAAATACCCCCTCATTTGCTTCGATTAGCAACTTTGATTAACTCCCCAAATCCTCTCAAATTATTTTGTTAATCAAAGTTCCCCAAAACCATTTTTAATGCAAAATCTTTTTCTTCGGGGCAAAATGTGTTAATCTCTCCTACTCTCTTTCACTCTCTATTTTTTGAAAATAATTTTGAAAGAGAACATTTTATTTGGGCATTTACTTCTTGCATTTATGCTTTCATAGAAAACGTTTATCTTGCAAGAATCATTTGAAAAATCAAAACCCTGAGTTCTCCAATCATTTGTTGAAAAATATTTTTGGGAGAATATTTTATTAGGGTCCAAATCTTTGTTGTGCATATCATATACACTACTTTTCAAAGATTGAAAATATCATGTTAAGAAAAACACTCTTACTCTACTGAGCACATTTTATATCATTAGAGAGTGCATTTGTTTGAACTTTATTGTGTACATTTCTGCTTGTATTTTTTTAGAAACATTTTCATGTACAAAAATATGTTTTATTATATGATTGGGTTCATCTCGTAAATTGAACTGGGGAGTCTCAGCCCCGTAAGTGAGACCAGTTCGGTTCAGTTCGAAAATTGAACTAGGGAGTCTCAGCCCTGTAGTGAGACTAGTTCGGCTAAACCTAGTAATTGAGTTAGGGTTTTCCTCGCTCCGTTAAGAGAGGACGTAAATAGTTTCTGCTCCACCAGTAAGTGAGTAGGTTTAGTGGAATCCTTGGGAGGTATGCCCAAGGCGGGGATGTAGGCTAATTTGGCCGAACCTCAATAACAAATTCGGTGTTGCTCTCTCTATCTTATTTAAATTCCTACACTGTAATTTCAGCACGTGTGTGAAGGTTTATTTAATGTCATAATTATTTGCATACACACATTTGATTTAAATAAGATACTGCACATGTGTATGTTTTCCTTCAGTGCTAAAATAATTTTACATACACATGTATATGCTGAAGGGGATATGATACATGCTGCATCGGCGAAACGTTTAAATTAACTGAAAATTTATTAAAACCCAATTCACCCCCACTCTTGGGATCACACCAAAGTCAACACATATTTCGAATGTTTTGCTCTCTAATACGGAGTCCTCAAGTCATGGAAATCACCACCAAGAAAACCAAGATGGAGGTCGACTGATCATCTTGTAAAAATCAACCAAGCTAGAATTTCCACGATTCTCTGGAGATGATCCGACGAAGTGGTTCAATCGTGTGAACCAATTTCTTGAGTTCTAGAATACTGCTAAAGCCTAGAAAGTTTCTTTGGCTTCTTACCATTTGGAAGGGAAGACCAATTAGTGGTGGCAGTGGATTCGCAAGACATTCCAAGAAGAAGGACGTGTTCTCTCATGGGAAAATTGTGAAGATGAACTCCGGGCTCGATTTGTTCCTTCGGAGTGCGAAGATTTTGATGAAACACTTTCAATGATAAAGCATGATGGTTCTCTGTGTGATTACCAGCAGAAATTCGAGAGCTTGGGCAATTGCGTACGAGGTTGGACACAAAGAGCTCTTATGGGAACATTTATGTGTGGCTTAAAAATGGATATCTCGAATGGAATCCAAATTTTTAAGCTGCAGACATTAAAGGAGGCCATTAGCCTAGCACGAATGAAAGATGATCAACTTGCAAGACCTGCACCACCAATGCGAGCTTCCCTAGCCATTTCCCCTGATAATCGAGCAGCACCACCAACCCCTGCTATTCATGTTCAACGACTCACTTGGGATGAAATGCAACGAAGGTGAGCCAAAAACTTATGTTTTAACTGTATTGATCGTTTTACTACAAGACAGAAATGTCAAAGGCCACGGATACTCATATTGGAAGGTTATGAGAACAGCAGCAATGTGGGAGCCAAAAAAAAAAAAAAAGGCTATGGGAGAGGTTCCTGAATATAGACCTTGAGGACAAGGTTCCATTTGATGGGGGAGGTATTGTTAGGCCACAACGATCTGAAACACAAATATTTAGGAATGGACTAGGTCGTGGCGGTTGGACGGAGCCGTTATGCTCTGTTTTTTACGTGTATTTGCATGCCCTATTTTACGTGTGTTCAGTTTCCCTTTTTATTTTGGTTTTCTTGTAGGTGGCTTTGCTTATTTAAGCAGCCAAAAGTTATCAACGAAGGGGCAGAAAATTAGTTTTGTCCAAACCTTGCAGCACTTTCTCACTCAAAGAGAAAAATTATTCCAAAAATTATGGTACATTCTCACCCCAAGAGAATATTTTCGTGAGTGCTTTATTTGCACTTACGCTAGACTTAACATTGGCCCCTTAATTCTTGCTTAATTATGGCTCGACTACCATCCATGACCTCAACTATGCAATTTATGTTTACATCAGCAGCATAAATTGGTCCTCTTTCCAGATCAATAGGAGCAAAAGTATGGTAAGGTTGACTCAACCAAACACCAAAGTGAAGAGTGTGGAAAAGTGGAAGCCATGCCATATTTTAAATATGAAGACAAGTAGGTGGGTTGAGTTTGCAAGTGAGCTTTGAGGACAACAATTGCATGGAAGCACTTCGTCTCCTTTTGGTTTTGATACATCTCTTTTAATTTTACCTTTTTATATTTTTTTTCTCAATTGAAATCAGTGAATAGATTGAAAATCAAGGATTGTGTTGTGCAAATTAATGCGCAGGGGAAATCAACGATCTTACAACGCAGCAACCAACAATGAAATATACAGAAAAATACAATCACTCGGATTATATGAAAGTAATAAAATAACACGAAAAATTACATGGTTTGACAATGCTTACATGTGACGACCAAAAAATTCTGCTATATTTTTATTTTTACACATATTAAAAAACTCTGATACCATGTTATAATATTCTGAATCTTAAGTGGGTATCAAGCTAACCTGTTCATCTCATATATCTACCATGCGGCAAAATCATATACATAATATCCCAGATACAATACCAGAGCACTAATGTCATCTTAATTACATAGGTTACTCTCCAAAAATAATACTACAATACGACCCTCAGATGTATCTAAAATACCACTATATACATAACTGATCTCATCAGCACTTACTTAAAATAATATTATCTATGTCCTATCCTGTAGCTCTAGGCTCGATCCCCTCGTGGTCCTAAAATGTTGAAATATTTATAGGGGTGAGACACCTCTCTGTAAGACAAAATAAATTATTGTCAATGTGTTGCAAATAAATTTTACATATTCAAACATAGCTATTAATTAAACTGTAACTGAAAAACATTTGTATAACTATCATAACTCACACGTATACATTTCAAGGTACACATTTTCTACTCAAACATACTTTAACATAAGATATAATTATGTTTTCATAAAACTACCTATATACATAAGATACTTCCTTTTCTTTCCCTTGATGGTTCTAACATAACGTTATGAATTAAGCCTGCATGATTGGGTTGTGCAGTTCGAGAGCTGGACTTAACCACGACTGCCTTATCAGGTTAAGTCAAACATAACATAATTACGCACGATTACCCGCCCAACTTGATCCGCCCATCCTACGCTTCTCAACACATGTCCTTCATAAGTGATTCAATGACCAATAATAAACTATATTTACCATCTCTACTATATTATTACAATATTTATTACTTGCACTTATTACTTATAGGAGACCACACTCAGATAAATTGAAAATTTGCATCCATAATGATGTTCATGCTTGGTTGAATTTAATCTTTGAGACTAAGAACATCAAAATCTAGGGTATAAAATACATTTTTAGGGACTTATTTATAATGTGCAAAGGGTTATATAAGGTAGCACAAAAATAAATTATTAATGAAATACCAACAACTAGCTAAATTAAAATTTTTGAATATGAAAATAAGATAGAAAGTAAATAAATAAATAAATAAATTGAAGTTTCTAAAGTAGTAATATGTGATAAGTAGTTCTCAATGTGACAATTTTTAATAACCTTACTCCTTTTAAAATGCATCCACTTATATTATGATTCTTGTATTCTCCCTCCACAACATCTTCCTGGTTTGCCTTCTTTCAAGTCACTTCATTCTAATTTCACTCATTTGTTAGGGATTTGATTTGCAGACAATGCAAAAGAACCCTAATTGTTTTATATGCTCGAGTATTTCAGAGTGTCATCTCCTCTCGCTCTCTCCCCCTATCACGCCCCAAACCCACTAAGTGGGGCCTAGGGTGTGACGTCATCCAATCACCTGTGTCTGCTACCATATCCTCAATCATGTAACAAATAAATAAATAAACATCCTCAATAATATACCAGAGTTCTATATAAACTTCCAAAAAATTCTCGAACATCCAGTATCCATATATATTCATCTCATAAAACTAAAAATATAAACCCAAAAATACATCCAAGATCTGTACCCACTCATAAAAATGCTATTTCAACAAACCCAACGCTGAGCTCACTAAGCACAATCACACGGAGGTCCTGAAAAAGATGAATTGTATAACGGGTGAGACACATCTCAATAAAATAGAATAGATTAATACTAGTGTGTGACTATCATGAGGTTTGTATACAAATTATAACGATCATTTACAAATTAATTCAAAATTATGAAATCATTCTTTGTCCCTACTCACACACATGCAGCCCATTTTATTAACAAGAGTTTCCCAAGGATTGGGGTGATTACCCGCTCATACAAGTAGTACCCCTGTACTCTGATACTTTATGCAACTAGGTATGGCTACAATTGATGCTCATCAAGGCTAATACCTTACTCAGTAAGGCTTCAAGTGGATAGTTTGTCTCGTATTCACACACATTCACACATATATTTATCAGCGAAGGTTCTCTAGGATAAGGAAGATTACCCGCTCATACAAGTAGCTTCCCTCTGCCCTAGTACGTTATGCAACCCGATATGGCTACATCTGATACCTATTAGGGTACTCACCTTTCTCAGCAAGCCCTCGAGCGGAGAGTTTACCTTGCCCCAAATACGTATAATACTACAATATGTAATACACTTATTACTTTGTTACATTAGTCTGCACCCTGTTATCTCTGTAATACTTATCTCTTCATAATCTCAGTTTTCACGTTTTTCAGTATTTCACATCATGTAATACTTCTCATCACATAATATGTCGCATCGCATAAATTGTTCCCACACTTCACATCACATAATTTTATTTCCTATTTCTCATCTTCTGTCTTCATATACTCAGTATTTACAGATAATTCACATACACTGTTATATAATATTCACTGATTAAATCAACAATTATGCATTTAGAAGTCACTGTCAAATGAATAACAATGTCATGCTTCCCCCCATGACGAGTTGTGCAGCCTGTAGGCTGGATTTTACCTTGGTTGGCCCACCAGAGTTAAATCTATAACAATCCCTTCAATTTGTAAGTCAGATTGGATGTTCCCATACTGGTCTAAACTCCTGGGGGACTCTTGTAACGACCTGCTCCTTTTTCACATATTTTTTTTTTATATATAAATAAATTATCATCACATCATATATCCCAGCTCAGCAGGTCACAATCCACCTGGGCCCGTGGGCACCAGGGATATAACAAAACATACAGCAGAAGCCTACGCAGCAGAAAGTATAAAATCATATACATCTCATCATATTGTGCATAGCACATACCAGAGTCACTACAATTACTATCTCACAGTATATACATCTCAAAAATGAAATCTAGGGACAATCCCCCACAAAACCTAACTGTCCCTACCAAAAACTTACCCTTCCAAAGAGGGCAAACAACTGATCTAGATCAGCGGGGCTTTTCCCGCTCTCCTATCAAGGGCTCCTGAAAAATGTATAAGATTTAGGGGTGAGACACCTCTCAGTAAGGGAAATAAACTAATACCAGTGTGTGGCAACATGAGTATTCTGTGTTCTACATATACCATACATAACATATTCAATACTGTTTATCAAATATGGGAAAACATATGCATATCAACACATAGCAGAATATACTGCATTTTCATAAACATATCTCATCTCATACACTAATAATAACATAAAACAATCCTGGTAGGTTAGCTGGCTGTTGTCATGTATTACCCCCACATGACTGGGTTGTGTGGCCCGAAGGCGGGACCTGACAATGGTTGGCCGACCACTGCCAAGTCAAACAGTAGTCTGTAGGTCCGATGGGTCTACCCAGACTGGTCCGTACACCAGGGGCGATAACAGCACACTTCTTGAAAATAACCACATCGACCATCCAATCTCACACCACTCCGTACAGCGGCGTTAACACAGATATCATGATCACGAGGACCATGGACACATAGCAACGGTACCGTGCAAGTGCTAGCCTAGACCAAGCCAACCAGGTTCTGATATCATATACATATACTAAAACCGTGATACATAAATATCTCATATCATTTATTTTCACATCAATCATATCATTTCACATATATACGTGTATCATAAAAATCATCGGCCCGTACGCCGGTATTACACATTTTAACATAGCACGGCCCGTACGCCAGCAAATCACATAGCACAGCCCGTACGCTGGCAAACCACATAGCACGGCCCGTACGCCGGCAAATCACATAGCACAGCCCGTATGCTGGCAAATCACATAGCACGGCCCATACACCGGCAAATCTCATCCACATAGCACGGCCCATACGCCGGCAAATCACATATACATATAAAAATATCTCGGCCCGTACGCCTGTTTTCCATCATAGAAATCCATATCGTCCCCATTCAAAAAAAAAAAAAACAGTATTTCACAACATTTTTATACTCATGCCACACTAAACAAATTTTCTACGAATTCAACATATCATCATTTAAACAGTATTTTCCAAATATAAATTATATATATAAATATATTTATTTTTCCTGAAACCAGATGCTATATATATATACATACATTTTCTCAAAACAAAACTAGCTTAGTTTATCCTCTTACCTGATTCCTGAAAAGCCCCTAAGAAAATCTTCCCCGTACCCACAAGGTTCTCAACTCAATACCCTGAAAATGAAAACTCACAGAATTAAAGTTTAGTATTTTCGTACGTACAATATTTTCTATAACTACCACTAAGTCAAATTCGACTTAAAAAGTCTTACCTCAACTTAGGGATGATTCCCAACGTTCCCAATCAATACCCTGGAACTGAAAATTTCCAGTATTAAAGTTCAGTATTTTTACGCATATATTACTTTCTTCAACTGTCAAAAATCCAAATATTGAATTTAAAGCCTTACCTTGGATTTGGGATGAAATCCAACTTCGTTTTCCTGACGATCCGTTCCGGCAGACTTGTAGAGAACTTCGCCAGGAGTGTCGTGGTGGTTTTGGTTTGTCGATCCGGCGTAAAACTAGCCCGAAATCGAAGAGAGAGAGTCGTAGGAGAGAGAGAGAGAGAGAGAGAGAGAGAGAGAGAGAGAGAGAGAGAGAGAGAGAATGAACTCACATCCACCAAAAATCCAATTAAATTTGGATTTTACCTTCAAAGCTTCTTAAAGAAGCTTGTGTTAATTTAATAATAATATATATATATATATATATATATATATATATATATATATATATAATAAACCTTAATTAAAGTATAGTAAAGTAAAGTAAAGCTTCTTTAAGAAGCTTTCATACCTTTTATATATATATATATATACACACACACACACACACACACATATATATATATATATACATGCTTTAATATTTATATATATATATATATATATATATATTTGTTCCTTATCATACTGTTCATTTTACTTATTAATTTAATTAATTAATTTTATTTTATTATTTTATTATTATTATTTTTTTTTTTTTTTTTCCGGTTACTACAACTCTACCCTTCTCAGCACAAGCAACCATCTCGTCTCCACACTCTCTCTAAGATGTGTGGGTGCACTAGCTCTTCAGAAATCATGCACAACAACACTGTAACTACTATGGTCCACCGCAGTTCTCAAACCATAACCTGCAATTTAACATTCACATTTAACTTCTAATTGGGAGTTTTGTGTACCTATGCAACACAAGGCTCGATATTAGTTTTGTAGTTGGTATTCTAAGTAGATTTGAAAATAAGCCACGAGAAATTCACTGGAAGGCTGGAATAAGGGTCCTTAAGTATATAAAATGGACTCTAAATTTGGCATCTCCTATACATCTAGGAACTCCCTAATTGGGTATTGTGACTCTGATTAGGTAGGAAATATTGATTCGAGAAAGTCCGTTTTTGGATATTGTTTTCTCTTTGGGAATAAAATCATCTCATGGACAAGCAAAAAGTAGCCAACAGTGTTGCTATCATCCACAGAAGCTGAGTACAAGTTAGCTTATCTTACCTCATGTGAAGCTGTCTGGATAAGAAGACTTCTTAATGATATTGGGATAATGATAAATGCTACAACTCTGATTCATTGTGACAATCAAAGTTGCATAGCTATAAGTAAGAACCCGATGTTCTATACAAGAACCCAACACATTAAGATTCAGTATCACTACATACGATAACTCATTAAGGATAAGGTTGTTGAGATGGAGTATTGCCCAACAGAAGATAATCATGCAGATATCTTCACCAAAGCATTGGGTAGTTCTGACTTCCAGAGCATCGAGATGCTCTTAGTATTGGTTTAAGAGCATAGGTGGACATTAAGGAGGGGTGTTGGTGTATATGTGTGCAACGCCCACCTCCCATGAGTTAATTTGAACACTTGCCTGACGTATGGTTCAGATGAGGCCGAAATGGTAGACCGCAATGGTACTATTCAAATACAGAAGATGTTCCCCCCCGAGACACGGGGGTTCGAGGGTAGCGCCCTCGGTTGGGGCTATGGGGGGCAACGCCCCTAAGATGGTATGACCTATCTAGTGTGAATGGTGAGCACAGTATGTCAAAGACGACCACTAATGTCAAAGGCGGCCACTAATGTCAAAGACGGCCACTAATGTCAAAGACGGCCACTAATGTCAAAGACGACCATGGTACGTGAGCTACCAGCACCTACCATGGTAGGTAAGCCACGCATGTACTTCTTCCACAGACCAGAGGCTATAAATAAGACCCCCCCCCAACTGGAGCAATACACACTTCTCGACTACAAGATTGTGTCCTCTTTTATTTTTCTATTTGTTGTCCTTTCACCATTGAAACTCATTTAGTGAGTGCATGGTTGGACAGATTGTTGTAATCTAATTGTTGTAATAAAACTTTGTGTTATCTCTTCAATCTTTTCTTCAAAACAGATCTTGGTGTTGTTATTCTACATGAACAAGGTGAAGATTAAATTTGAAAAGTTTGATGGTAAAAGGAACTTCAACCTATGGCAGATGTGGATAACAAATTTGTTGGTTCTATAGAAGGTTTGCAGGGTTCTCTAGCATATGAGAAACTGGAGAAGAAGGACCAAGATGATTAACAAATTGTCTTCAATACTATCTAATCTTGTTTGACAGATTTTGTTGTATCCAATGCGATGGATGAGAAAATTGTCATGGATTTAAAAACAAAATTTAAGAGCCTATATATATCTAAGGGCAATACTAACAAATTGCTCTTGAAAAAGTTATTATTGTTTCTTTATATGCTTGAGGGTGTGGATCTAAATCAAAATATAAAATTAATCAAATTCTCAATGTTTTGCTTAAAATGGGTGTGAGGATTAAAGATAAAGATAAAGCAATGATGTTGTTATCTTCTCTTCCTTTCTTATTTGAACAACTTGGTCATGACACTACTTTATAGAAAACTCACTATACTTTATGAAGAGGTTTCTAAAGTTCTCAGGTTAAATAAAGCATGTAAGGTGTGGTGGTAAGATCCACTAAAGCAATTATTGGAGAAATAGGGTTGCTCCCATATATGAGGGATATGATTTCTATTCAAGAGGGAACAGTTGAAACTCACAAGTGAGGGGAAGATTATTGAAAATTTCAGTTGTGAGTTTATCTAACATTGAGAAATATAATAGATGATGAGTGCTTATACACATAGTTGCGCCCAAGACATAATCATAAGTTTAAGCTTTTGGGTCAAATTAATGTTCATCCATGTATATCAAGTCCATTTATATAAATTCTCTCAATTTAAAAAAAAAAAAATTATTAAAACAACTAAAACGAATAATATGCATGCCATAATTTTAGAATCGAAAAGGAAAATAAACTATCAATTATATCTACTTCATCAAAGTAAAAGATACTCAAATTTTGAGGAAATTGTAAAGATTGAAAGCATATAATTAACATTAAACACTTACACCTTCAAATATAAATAAAAGACTCAAAAATTGGCATAACCACTGAGCAAGCAAAAAAAAATCAAAGAAAAATTATATCACAACTCAATAAACCTAAAAAAAAAAAACAAAATACTAAAAAAATTATAGAGTTCACTTATTAAACAATCAACTTAATAGCTATAATGCATTGACATATATACTATTTTTATATGATCATAATGGTAAGAACATACTATTTTATAAAATTGTATCTCATGAATCACATGAATCATTAAGCTCAACAATCATGATTTTTTAATACCATGCCGAAGTTACTTAAGTTTGAGTTGTTGTGTCTTTAATGGTCTAATCAAGATAATTGATAGTTTGAATTTCAAATCATATCGCAACGACAATAGACAAGTCTCATCATGGTCCATGTGAAAGATATATAGAATCAAGACAAATAAATAAGCAATGTAGCACACCTAAAAATCAAGACATGACCAACCCAACTTCAATTTTAAAGAGTTTATATAGATTAGAATAATGGAAATAGTGAAATTTGAACAATAGATCTTTTGGTCATAGGTTTTGATACCATGTTAAAGAACCAATCATCTAAAAGCTTAAGCCATAGAGTGATTTTAACATCACTAAGAGTAATTTTTTTTCTCATTCCCTCGCATTGGTGGTGCACATCTATGAAGAGGCTTGTTAAATCTTTTAAGATGGTTATTGTAAACTTATTCATACCAAAGGAGAGGAGGTAATATAATGCTAAAGCTTGATATGAGGAAAGCGTATGATTGAGTGGAGTGGCAGGTGGTAGATCAGATTTTTCATGCTCTTAGTTTTCCAGACTGGTTTTGTAAGTTGATTCAGAATTGTATTTCTACTCCTTGATTTTCTGTCATGATGCATGGCATGTATAGAGGTTTCTTCAAGTCAAAAAGGGGCTTAAGGCAAGGGGATCCGCTGTCGCCGTATATTTTCATCATCATGGAAGAAGTTTTTTCTAAATTAGTTTAAAAAGGATGTCTGAGAAGAGAATTTTATTGTTTGCACATCCGTGTGGTGCACCTATTATATCACATTTAATGTACGTGGATGATGTTGTTATATTTGCTAATGCTCGAAAAAAATCTGTTAGACAGATTATGGAGGTGATCAAGGAGTATGAGAGTTGGACTGGCCAAAGGGTGAATAAAGATAAATCAACTATTTTTTTCTCAAAGAAGTTGGGTGTTCTGAGGAAAAGAGAAATTCTTCAAGAAACTAGTTTTAGTGAGAGTAAATTTCCTTTTACGTATTTGGGTGTGCCAATAGTGGATGGTAAATTAAAGGGCTATCATTTCAACCCTTTAATTCAAAAAATAAGTAAGAGAGTTGAAGACTGAAAAAGTAGATTGTTGTCTCAAGGAGGTCGTCTTGTTTTGTTGAGACATGTGTTGTCGAGTATGTCATTGCATTTGTTAGCTGTTCTAAATATCCCAAAACTGGTGTTAAAAAAAATACAAGGTATGTTTGCTTTATTTTTCTAGGGTTTTAAGGATGGAAAAGAAAAAATGAAATGGAGGGCTTGGAAGAAATTGTGTGTTCCTATAGAGGAGGGGGGCATAGGAGTTGGGGACATTTCGGAAATGTAACAGTCGTTATTCATGAAGTTTGGTTGACATTTATTAACACAAAATTCTTTATGGGCTAGATTTTTTAGAGCTAAATATGTGAAGGGGGGACACAATGCTCTTTGAAAACCTCATGGATCAGATTCTTCCTTTTGGAGGAAACTTCTGCAGGATATGTCTGAACTTTTAAGTAAATCTAAGTGGAAGGTTAGAGAATGAGATATAAATTTATAGTATGATAAGTTTCTAGATTTGGGACCTTTGATTGCAGAGTGTCCAAATGGTGCACATTCTCATATCAAATTAAAAGACTTGGTTATCAATAATGTGTGGGATGTGGAAAATTTGGAGAGAATTTTGGGGTTTAATAAAGCAGAAGAAGTGATGGAAAAGGTAAGAAATCTTAGAAACTCTTCGGACATACTGCTTTGGCTCCCGGAAAAGGATGGTTGTTTTAATACAAAGTCCGCTTGGGATGTTATCAGAGTTAGAGCTCCAAAGTTTGAGTGGGCAAAATGGGTTTGGAATAAATGGTTATCGAAGAAAATTGATATCTGCATGTGGAAGGTCGCTTTTTTGTGTTTAAGTGTTGATGAAAAGGTGAGAAGGGTGGGGGTTTCGCTAGCTTCGACGTGTAATTGTTGTGAAATAAGGCAGCCAGAAGATATAGAGCATGTATTAAATAGGGGAGACTTTGCTATTGAGGTTTGGAGGAAGGTTTCGGTGGAGGTTGGTGTTCTTTTCCTTAAACAACAAAGTTGGAAAGAAAGAATCCAAATGTGGTTTAATAGGGCTTCTAGATTTTCTTAATTGGGATCATTGATGGGTTTGATTTCTTGTTTAGTAGTTTGGAGGCTGTGGAGAAGGAGATGTTTATTTAGAATAGAGGGGAAATTAGAGAATAGTTCAGATGTGTGGTTGTCCATTAAGTATTGGGTGGGGGTTTTGTGTAGGAACATGACAGGATTGACTCAGTTAAAGGATGCGGATTTTCGGATATTGCAGAATTTGGAAGTGCAAACTGTGAATAAAAGAAGTAAAATTATGCAATGTGTGAGATAGCTAAAACCGGGACAAGGGAGGTTGAAACTAAATTTAGACGGAAGCAGTTTGGGGAACCCAGGGCCAGTGGGTGGTGGTGGCATCCTTAAAGACCATACAGGTACTTTTGTGTTTGGTTTTTCAATATATTTTGGTTTTTGTTCAAATAATGAAGTTGAATTGAGAGCTGTGTTAGAGGGAATCAAGATTTGCAAACATTTGGGTCATACTAGTATTGATATTGAATGTGATTCAAAGATTATTGTAAATTGGATAAGAACAAGGAGGTGCTCCTTATGGTATTTATGGGATTTTTGGGTGCAGCTGATTGGTTTATTGGAGGGAGTAGACTTTTTGATAAAGCATTGGTATAGAGAAGGAAATAAAGTGGCAGATGTCTTGGCTCGTTAAGGTGCTAGGGGGAGGAATATGTTGTTTACAAATAGTATGTTGGGAATAAAGAACAAATTCCCGAAACCTGTGAGAAACAAAATAAAGAAAAAAAAATAACACTAAAGAAAAATCAATCACACACACAAGACCATATTTACGTGGTTCGGCAATTTTGCCTACATCCACGGAGTTGCAGGGATTTCAATATTATCAAGAAGAAAACATAGAGGGTGCGGCAATACAATGCTCTCCCTCTCGCTCTCTCACAAGTACAATCACACGAACTCTAATCACCCGAAAGCAATCCTTTTTATATGTTGCGCCTAGGGTTTCGTTCCGAATGGGCTCCAAAATTTTTCATGGACTAAGCCTTAGGATAGAAATCTCTAATTAAATAGGGGTCGGGTCGGCATCCAAATTAAAACACAACTAGGCTCCACAAAAGCCGAACAAATCTCCCACTTGGAGACTAGTTCAATCACCAGTATCAACCGCAATCCTCCTAAACAAACAATCTCTCATCCTTGCAACTCAACCTCCTCTCCTCAAGCTAGAAGACCAACTAAAGCTGCACACAGCTTCAGTTTCTCAATAGTAACACCCTTAGTCAACATGTCTGCTGGGTTCTTAGATCCACATATCTTTTCAAGTATTACCAGCTTATCTTCAACAAGGTAACGAATAAAGTGGTATTTTGTTTGTATGTGTTTCGATTTTGAATAAAAAGCCAAATTTTTGGAAAGAAAGATTGCACTCTGACTGTCACTGTGTAGAATGCCCATCTTCTGCTTCTTACTCAATTCTTCTAAGAAACCGTAGCCAAATCATCTCCTTTCCAGCTTCAGTTGCTGCAACATACTCGGCTTCTATAGTAGACAAAGTAACAATCTTTTGCAAATTTGAAGCCCAAGATATAGCTGTATCACCCAAAGTAAATACAAATCCAGTAGTACTTTTTCTACTATCATTATCACCGGCAAAATCAGCGTCTACATAACCCTGCAGTTTCCAACTTGCACCAGTGAAGCAAAGACATGTATTTGATGAACCCCTCAGATATCTCATAATCCACTTTACTGCCTCCCAATGCTGCTTTCCTGGTCTGCTCATGAATCTGCTCACAACTCCCACTGCATGTGCAATGTCTGGCCTTGTACACACCATAGAATACATCAAGTTGCCAATAGCTGAAGCATAGGGCACCTTGCTCATATGGTCCCTTTCTTCTTCTGTCTTCGATGACTATTCCTTGCTTAGTTTGAAATGACTACCCAAGGGTGTGCTCACTGGTTTAGATTCATTCATGTTGAATCTGCTGAGAATTTTCTTCACATACTTTGACTGTAAAAGCTTCAATGTATCATTAGCTTTGTCTCAAATAATTCTCATTCCAAGGATTTGTTTTCCAGCTCCCAAATCCTTCATTGCAAACTGTTCTGACAATTGCTCTTTAAATTATTAATCTCCTCAATGCTAGACCCTGCAATAAGCATATCATCTACATATAGAAAAGAAAATACAAAGAAATATATTTTTACATATTTAGTTATGAAGGAAAGTGGGAAGAAAAATAAGATATATATATATATACACACACACATACACACACACACACACTTTCTTTTTTCTTTTCTTTTTTTCAGCTAGACAAAATTTTCAGAAATTTATTTAACAAGCTCTTTACCCCAAAGCCAAGTAAGGCCATGATAGTCTCCCAAAAGAATGTAATGCCAAAAGGGCCACGACTAGGCCCATCACAATGGCCCAAAATAAAGTCCAAGTTCATCCTAACAAAATGGGAAAATATCCAATATGCTTACATAAATTATGACTTTATTTTTATAAGCAATATTAATTTTTATTTGTTAAAATATATTATTATTATTATGATTATTATTATTATTATTAAGCCAAAAGCTATAATTGTTATTTACGAGTAAAAATTGATATGTACAAGTCATATCGAAGATTCACCTATATTTTTTTCTTCCTATCAATTTAAGTTATACATTATTAACTAAATTACATAAAAGAGAAGAGGAAAAAAAAAAGGGGACAAAAAACTCAGTAATTTCTGTCGATACTTTTTAAAATGATGCAATTTTTTTTAAAATTTTGAAAAAATGACAATAACTTCCCATGACCTTTAAATATATTTATAGCTATACTCCCCGAATACCTTTACACTACATTTGGTAGCATGAATTTCAAACTTTAGATTTATATTTAAGTGCATTTGGAGAAATTTCAATACAGTTTTATATTACATCTTATCCAAATTCAATACAAGCTTAATTCAAATGCTTCTCCATCATGTAGAATTATGACCCACATGAAATGGAAGACCAATGGACATTTTGAATAAATGGATTAAGGTAAGAATTTATTCTGTTATTTTACTGAAATTATAGGATATTTTTTTATCATGATCTTCACATATATTTCCTTTATGCTAAAAACTAAAGAATCCATAAATAAACATACTTGAATCAGCCATGATGTAAATTAGTCTTTGAAGAAGACTTGTACAAATCGTTTCTCTCGCCTAGCCTTCTTTCTATTTCTATTCTTCCCAAGATCATATGGGTAAACTGATGAGAGAAAGATTGGTAGCAAGAGGACAATATCCAACCTTATATATGCAACTATTATCCCACACCCCATAAAAGTAGGCATTAATAGAAAAAAACCCTTCCACTTCTCCATTAACTCTCGCAGCATTTTGAAAGTCAAAAGTCACCTTAATCCATTAATCCAAAATGTCCATTGGCCTTCCATTTCATATGGGTCATAATTCTACATTCTCCCACTTGCCCCATATGAATAACATTTATTTGGATTAACAAGATAACCATAATATGCGCATAACATTATCTTATTCATACTTTAATGAGATTACAATAATATCATAATTAAATAACTTACCAACATGAGTCATGGTGGTAAATATCAATAAGGCGACATCTTCCCTTCCCTGTACTACAATGTTAGGAAATTACTTAATTATAACACATAATAGGAAGTAACCATAAAGTCTTGTAATGTCTTTGTCAAAGACCATTCCCATTAACAATAATTCATCTCCATAATTACGTAATTGATGGTAAATAAGAATAATGTTTAGAAACATCATTAGTGATATTATTATACATGCTATAGAACCAAACATAAAGATCCATTATCATACATCAAGGATTACAACAAAGACCCATATGATCAGCATGATCCTTAAATGTTTTTGGTGCCAATCCCTTAGTTAAAGGATCTACTATCATGAGCTCAGTCCTAATATATTCTATAAGCACTGTCTGTTTTCGAACTTCCTCCTTAACGGCAAAATATTTGAGCTCTATATGCTTAGCTCCATTATATTATTTGTCGTTATTGGAGAAAAAAAAAACTGCTGCAGAGTTATCACAATATATTCTCAACGGCCTGGCAATGCTGTTGACAATTCCAAGTCCCAAGATAAAATTCCGCGATCATAAACCATGAATCGTGGCCTTACAGCATGCTACAAATTCAGCTTCCATAGTAGAAGCTGCTATGATAGTCTTTTTGACACTTTTCCATGATATTACTCATCCAGCTAATAAGAACAAGTAACCAAAAGTTGACTTTCGACTATCAACACAACCAACAAAATTTGAGTCGGAGTAACCAATCACCTCCAACTGATTAGATTTTCGATACATAAGCATATAGTGCCTTGTTCCTTTCAGGTATCTTAAAACATTCTTTGCAGCTTTCCAATGCTCCATCACAGGATTACTTTAGTATCTCCCGAGCATTCCAACTACAAAACTAATGTCCGGTCTCGTACAGGTTTGAGCATACATTAAGCTTCCAATAATAGGTGCATAAGGAATATTTTCTATTCATTTCTTTTCTAATGCATTATGTGGACAATCCTTTTCATTGAACTTGTCCCCTTTACAAATAGGAGCAGGAGTGGTTGCATATTCAGCCATATGAAATCTTTCTAGAACTTTATTGATATATCACTTCTAAGACAACCCTAACACTCCACGTGATCTATTACAAAATATTTCAATTCCTATCACGTAAGTTGCCTCACCCATATCTTTCATTTCAAATTTCATAGAAAGAAATCTCTTGGTGTTATTCAGTAAACCAAGATCATTACTGGCAAGCAATATATCGTCAACATATAGAATCAAGAAGATACACTTGCTCCCACTAACCTTTAGATATATACACCGATCAACGGTATTTTCCTTAATCCAAAGGACATGATGGTATCATGAAATTTAAAATACCATTGTCTGGAAGCTTGTTTAAGTCCATAAATTGACTTCTTTAATTTGAAACCATATGCTCCTTTTCTTTAATCGTTAAACCTTCAGGAAGATCCCCTCTTCGTCTAAATTCCCATTTAGAAAAGCAGTTTTCACATCTATTTGGTGTAACTCTAAATCAAAATGAGCCACGAAAGCCATTATGATTCTAAGAGAGTCCTTTTTAGATATAGGAGAAAACGTCTCTTTGTAATCAATACCTTCCTTTTAAGTGAAACCCTTTGCTACAAGTCCAACTTTATATTGTTCAATATTGTCACTACAGTTGTGTTTGGTTTTAAAGACCCACTTACACCCAACTATTTTAAAATCTTCAGGAAAATTAAGATGTCTCAGACTTTATTTTGTTCCATTTATTTCAACTCATCATTTATAGCATTGATCCACTTTTCAGAATCATTACTTTCAATGGCTTGTGAAAATGAAATCGGATATTTACTGGTCCCTAAATCATAATTAGATTCTTGCAAATATACCAAATAATCATATGAAATAGTTGATCTCTTTTCTCTTTTGAGATCTCCTTATGCTATTCCTTATGATTGTTCTCCAACTAGTTCAATGGTGACATTCTCATTATAGAGTGACTGATCACTAGATTGTTGTTCAATGTTATCATACTGGTCGATAACTGGAGAAACAACCATTTCTATTGAAGTTCTATGCATCGAGATAGGCACCCAAACTTCTTTAATGACCACATTACGTGATACATCACTCCTACTAATTTCACCATTCTTAAAGAATCTGGCATTTCTGGTTTCAACAATTCTCGTACTACGATTAGGATAGTAAAACCTATACCATTTGGACTTCTCTGGGTAACCAATAAAGTAACCGCTTACAGTTCTAGAGTCCAATTTCTTTTTATGTGGATTATAGATCCTAACTTCTGCTAGACAATCCCAAATATGAAAGTGTCTTAAACTCGGTTTCCTTGTCGTCCATAATTCAAAAGGAATCTTTTGAACTGCCTTACTACGAACCCGCTTAAGCAAATAAACGGCTATCCTAAGAGCCTCCATCCACAATGAAATGGATGCTGAGGAGTTACTTAACATACTCCTAACCATTTCCATAAGAGTACCATTACGCCTTTCAGCCACACCATTTTGATGAGGCGTACTAGGCATTGTGTATTGTGCACAAATATCATGTTCTTCTAAGAATTTAGCAAATGGTCCTGGACATTGTCTAATTCCATCATACCTACCATAATACTCACCACCTCAATCAAATCGAATGATTTTCACCTTTCTATCCAATTGTCCCCTTACTTTAGCAATATATCTTTTAAAAGCATATTGACTTTGGTGTGATCCTAAGAGGGAGGGTGAATTGGGTTTTAAAAACCTTTTGGCTAATTTAAACATTTTTCCGATTCACCAAAAATCATATCTCATTCAATGTACACGCGTGTATGTAAAATAATTAAACTATGAGTTCAAACATACACGTGTACAGTATATCTCATTTAATTTAAATTTGTGCATGCAAAAAATTGTAACCGCGAATAAACAAACATACACATACAAAAATTTAAGTGTGAAAATATAAATGTGAGAGAGAGAGAGAGAGAGAGAGAGAGAGAGAGAGAGAGAGAGAGATAGAGACACACACACACACACACACACACACACACAAGATTTGTTATCGAGGATCGGCCAAACCAGCCTACGTCCCCGCCTTGGGCATACCCCCCAAGGATTCAACTATCCCTGCTCACTTAAAAGGGTAGAGCAGAAGCCATTACAACCTCTCCTTATGGGGCGAGGCAAACCCCAGCACAATTACCAAGATGAGCCCAACTTGTCTAATTTACGGGGCGGAGACTCCCTAGTTCAATTTCAGGCTGAACCCAACTGATACAATAAAAATTATTTTTCGTACAAAATAATGCATCTAAAAATACAAGCAGATATGTACACATTAAAAGCTCAAATATATGCAATCTCTTATGATGTGAAATTTTGCTCAGTAGAGAAAGGGTGTAAAACAAATATTCCAATCTTTAACGATATATATATATATATATATATATATATATATATATATATAAAATAATATGCATCAAAGATTTTGAACCCTAATAAAATACTCTCCCAAAATACTTTTCAAAGACGAACCGGAGAACCTAGGGTTTTTGGTCTTAATAATATTTTTTCAAAAACGAAGATGTGTGATCTTTGATGTTGAGAATGCTTCAAAGATCAAAATAAAATAAGTATTTCTCTTACAAAAATTAGAAATAAAAAGTATTTAGAAAAATTAGGATTTATGCTCAAAAGTTATTTTTGCAATAAACATAATCAAAATAAATGTCCAAACAAAATACTCTCTTAAAAATGTTTCAAATAAAGAATCAAAGACAGTTTGGAGAGTATAAACATTTACCCCAAAAATGATTTTGCAATAAAAATATAAGTGGGGGAACTTTGATTAAGAAAATGATTTGAGAGGTTTTTGAAAATAATCAAAGTTACTAATCAAAGCAAATGAAGGGGTATTTATACTTATTCTGAAAATTATGACCATTGTGGACATATAAGGAATTTTGAAAAAAGTTTAATGAAGTTTAATTAAAAATTACCCCCCTAATTACCACGGAAAAAATGCGCCAACCCGAGAGGTTCGGTCGACTGGCAGATAGGTTCAGTCGCCCGAGCACTTAGACAAATTCAAAACTACTTTTCGGGTTCGGTTGACCGTGGACATGCTCGGTTGGTTGAGCCAGGCAACTTTCCAAAGTTTCGTGGTTTCAGTCACCCGATGAGTGGTTCGGTCAGCCGAATCTTGAAGTTCAGTCGACCGCGCCAACTTTGAACTATCAATTCGGTCGGCTGAATCAGGTGGAAAAACCTAATATTAATGTTCGGTCGACTGGGGAAGATACGTTCAAAGACATTCGGTCGCCCGAGGTAGAGTCAACATTTTGACTTCAGTCCTGTTCGAACAATCGAGACATTTATAATGCCAAGGGGTCGGTCGACCGAGCCCCTTGAAGAATCAAGGTTATGCCTCTCTTTGACCCTAAAGATATTCCAAAAATCCTTATTTAATTTTAACCTTTTAGAAAAAGATTTTTGGTACTATTGTTGGGTCCCCTATGGTCAACCTAAGGTTGTTTTGAGCTTTCAAACATATCATGCAGATGCATGCATTATTACAGACCAAAAATAGAAAAATTATATGCAATACAACTAAAATCAAAATGTCTTCTTCTTTTACTCTTCATTTTTTATGAAATTTGCCAAGAGCATCTGAGCTTTATATCCCTTCTAGCTTCCATTTTTTTGGTATCTTATGTTTGTGCTGAAATGAAAACTTGTACACAAACTAAATGCACACATAAGATACTAGTGGTTTGTCAGCATTAAAACAGGAACCGAACTCAAAAAGCCAACAATCTCCCCTTTTTTGATGATGACAAATACCCAAAAGCAAAATGGGTATAGCCTGAAAAGGCTCCCCCCAAAAGTATGCATAATTTAAAAATATAGATAGTGCAGTACAGGCATATCAATAAAGAAGATATTACAATTAAAATTATGCATTTAATTTTGCGTTAAAGCGCATGCTCAGATATTTGCCCCTAAAATTTTCTTTTCGATCATCATTTTGCTCATAAAATTCTCCCTTTTGGCATCAGTAAAAAAGGCTAAGCTAAGTAAAATAATTTTATCATTTAAAACAGGCTTAGCAAAGAGAACACCCTCTTTTAAAATAAAATTTTTAAGAAAATTCTCCCTCTTTTTAGTATAGATTATGGACATAAAAATTTGAATTATTTTAAAGATATAGTCATTAAACATACAAAACAATTTAACTGGTCATTTAAAATATTAAAATGACATGTTAACAAGATCAGACCAGAAATACTCTCAAACCATTGCTTATTTAACCACCTCATAAGACCCGTGAAAAATGTGAGTTAAAAATACACGACATATGAAAGCAATGATAGGTTTGAATATAGAAGTGGTCTAATTAGTTCACATGCATTTCATGTATAATCCACGAACTAGTTATGCAACACCCTTAAAACAAATTTCATGACATACATATTTAATACAAAGAAGCACAAGTCATGAAGGCATTACAACAAACAAGCAAGACATTAAATACATTTCATAAAAGTTCATTTCTTGCTTTTAAAAAATATAAATAAATATATAGATAAATATATATCCCCTTATAATTTTCGATAAATGCTAGGGATGATACTAATGCTTGCTAAAAAGGAAACTTTAGATAAAGTTCAAGCAAGCAAAGTTTTTCTCATTTAGCATGCAAGCGCAGACCATTTTAACAAATACCCAGAAAAACAACCGTATGGATCTTGAAGATAGGCAATTTAAATGAAAGATCATATGGCAAATTTTGAAAACTTTTGTAGCCAAGCAACATATTTAATTAAAAAAAAAAAAACTTCAATATAAACATCACATTTAAGCACATACCACAATAAATAAATAAAAAAACATCAAATCTAAGCAAGAAAAGTTTGTGAGCACAACAAGATAGGAATTTGTTTTTAGATGCTCCGCCTTTCAATTTGAATATATGCTTAGATTCATTTAATTACTTATACTAGTACTAATTATGAAAACTTCATTGAGAGTTTAACCAGTATAAGTCCTAGTTTCAATCTTAAACAAATTTTACTAGGTACAAATTAAATCGTTTGTTTTCCACCAATAAAATGTCCCTAAACACACATGTGCTAAAACTTAAATACTAAGTTATGCATGGTGTTCATATGCTGTTGGAATTAGTGTATTCTCAAGAGGGGGTGAATTGAGTATTTAAAATTTTTGCCTCCTAGTTAAATCAGATCAGCAGTATTACGCAACTTAGGCTTTGTCTATGCAATTATAAGCCCAACATTGACAATAAAAGATACACGTGCAGTAAATAAATTGCGAAAATGTAAATTGCACATCGAATATGTTATCAGGGTTCGGCCAATACTGTCTATGTCCCCATCTTGCTCACCAACACAAGGATTTCACTATAAGTGTGGAGACTCGAATGATTATCGTAATTTAATAATAAGAGGAGGAGAGGAAAGAAGGAATTAAAGAATGAAATTAAACAGGGTCTCGTCGACAAATACAGGGGATTCGTCGACAAGCACACATGAGGGGCTCGTCGATGGGGACATGTCTCGTCGATGAGAAGATACTGAGAGGATATATCTCAGTTCTGAATTTCGTCGACGAGAAGTGAGCATTCGTCGATGAATTTTATTCTTCACCTCATCGACGAAGTGACATTACTCGTTGACAAAGATCAGTGTATAAATAACCTAAACTTCATTTTTCAACTAAAATCTCACGCACAAACTTCTCTCTCTCTCTCTCTCTCTCCTGTTCGACCCATCTTCCTTCTCTCTAAGTTTTTAGGCCGAATTCTTACCGGTTCAACAATCTAGGGCCACCACGACACTCCTAGGAAAGTTCTCTTCAAATCTACTAGAGTGGATCGTTGGTGGGGCTGCCTTGGATTTCATACCAAGTTTAGGGTAAGACTTTATATTCAATATTCAACTTTCCTGTAGTTGTAGAAATTGTAGTAGTTAAGAAAATACTGAAGTTTTGTTCGAGGAGATGTTGATTTCAGGGTATTGCACGAGGAACCCTGCAGGTGCAGGATTGGTTTATTTTTAGAAGCTTTTCAGAAGTTAGGTAAGGGAATAAACTAAAGCAGCTATTTTCAATGAAAATTATTATTACTTATTAGCAAATTAATTTTCAAAAAGCATGTATTATATCCATAAGTATATTGGTAGAAAATGCATATTTGAAAAAACACTGTTGTTATATAGGAAATATGATTTTAGAATGGAAATTATGGTTTTATTCAGTATTGTGTCGCATGAATATTATTTTACTCAAATTGTATTATGTTAATCAAGTTTACGGGAAAAGCATATTTGTAGTTATTTCACGATAATACAGTGCATTATGATTTCAGAATACATGACAAATAATATATTTATTCAGATTAGTTTGTATGTTATGTTCGGTGCAAGGCTGTAATTGATAGTCAGCGCAAGGTCGTGGATTATGTATGTTTTCGGCGCAAGGCCGTAATTATGTATGTTTTCGGCGCAAGGCCACAGATATGAATGTAATCGACGCAAGACCGCACTTATTTATGTTATTATAGAAATTAGAACATGTGATCAATATTATTACATTTAACAGTATATTATCAAGCATTATATATCATCAGAACCCGGATGATAGTTCAGATCAGTTACAGGAGCATGATACTGTAGCTATATATGAAAGTTCAATTCAGTTCAGACTTGTGCTAACCGCCCCTGCTAGTAGAGGGGGTGGAAGATGGATAGTCAATATGACTTTCAGTGTAGAGTTGTAGATGTCCACCTAGTAGTTCGGACCAGGGTATGGCGGGCTGATCGTACTTACAGACATTTTTGACTCAGTAGTGGTCGGCCAGCCATTGTCAAGTCGCGCTTTCGAGCTGCACAACCCGTCATGGGCGGTAATACATGACATCAGATAGCTATTCATCTTGGGTAAATTTCAGAATTACTAGTTATAATAAACGATTTATGAACTGTATGATTTAGTATAATTATGAACTTATATGTTTACTCAAGTTATATTATTAATGGTGTTTTCAAGTATGTGACATGTACTTTATATCTATTATAGCATTAAATATTCATGTTGCCACACAGTTGTATTTAGTTTATTTCCCTTACTGAGAGGTGTCTCACCCCAACTTAAATCATTTCAAGGAACTCAGATAGATCGACAGACTGAGGTCGCCGCTGAGACAATATTTATCACCCCGCTAAGAGGGTGAGTCTTTTGTACTAGGATCAGTGGGTTTTGATATCAGATCCTAGATGTATCTTTCGATGTTTTGGGGATTGTATATGTGTACATAGGTAGTATTATGATGGACTATTGATAACTCTGGTATTATACACTTTATGGTTTGGAGAATGTAATTTTATTTTTACTGCTGCTTAAGTTTCCACTGTGTATGACATGTGTATTCCTGCTACCCACAGGTTCGGCTTGATGTTATGGCTATTTAGTGGTATCAGGGTGTTAATGGAATTAATTATATAGCAAATTAAGCAGGTCGTTACAGTTTGGTATCAGAGCTTAGGATACTAGGTTTTGTAGACTTTAGAGTGTAGCAGTAATAATACCAGAGTATAGGATAAAGGAATTTAAGGTCTAGTTTTGTGATCTAGATATAGGATTTCCGTGATGGTTTGTGTGATTTTCCTGGGGTGATGATTTCAGAAAAGCCATGGTAAACTATCGTTGGGTTGAGTATCTAGGTTGTAAGATTGAACCTTGAATTAAGATCAAGGATGATGAAATAGTTAAGGATATAATATACTAGTTAGATGACATGTTATGGTGATAGGGTCCTAAGTTAAGTTTATTATTTTTTTCAGGATGGATCCTCGAGGTAGTAGCGCCCATGCTAGTGGGAATGAGGGGGGTGAGCCCTCAGGCGCTGCAAGTGGTGATTTAGATGCAGTATTGCACAACGTGGCACAACAAGTCATGGCTGAAATTTACAGGAACTCCAGAGAGCTGGGTGGTTCATCTGCAGGCCATGGTAGCTCGATTAAGAAGTTCATTAAGATGAATCTTCTGACTTTCTCAGGAGGAACTGATCCTACTATTGCTGAAAACTGGATGCAGAAGATCGAGAAAGTGTTTGCAGTGCTACAGTGTACTGAGGAGCAGAGGGTGTTTTTCGCTACGTATATATTGACTAGAAAGGCCGAGACATGGTGTACAATAGTGAAACTCCTAGAGCAGCAGAGGACAGTGCTTATGGAGATGACATGGGAGCGATTTAAGGAGATATTTTTCGACAGGTATTTTCTAGCCTCATCTAGGGAAGCTAAGATAGAGGAGTTCCTTAACCTAAAGTAGGGACAGCAGACGGTGCAGCAATACGCGGCAAGGTTTATTGAATTATCTCATTTCGCCACGTACATTATCCCAGATGAGATGAAGAAGGTAAGATAGTTTGAAAGAAGTCTGAGGAGAGAGTTATATAAGTAGGTATCAATACTGAAATTGCAAGATTTCGCTGAGCTAGTAGACCGAGCAACTATAGTAGAGGTCGGAGAGCGATTGGAGGCTGAGGAGCAGAGACAGAAGAAGAGATCCACACCTTCTAGTTCCCAATAAGGGGTTGGTCGTGATTCGTGGAAGAGAGGTGGTTACTATGAAGACCAGAGGCAGGAGATAGGGAATTGTGGTTTCCAAGGTATGCAGTCATTTCCAGCTTGCCCGACTTATGGGAAGAAACACCTGGGTGAGTGTCTTGCTGGGTGAGTGTCGTGCCGGGTGAGGTATCTGTTACTGATGTGATGAGCTGGGACATATGATAAGAGATTGTCAAGCTCAGATTGGTGTTGTTCCCGCTCCTAGACCTGCTCAGGGAGGCTATCAGGCGCCACGTGGAGGCCAGCAGAAGAATATGGCTCCAGCTAGGGTTTTTAAGTTGATGACAAGTGATGCTGAGATAGTCAGCAATGTGGTGACAGGTATGGTTAGTATGTCTTTGTTTAAAGTTATTACATTATTTGATTTAGGTGCCACACTCGTTTGTGTCTATGGGGTGTATTAAATTATGTGGGGTAGATGCACAATTATTAAACATCGAATTATTGGTGACTACACTGACTAGGTCAGCAGTCAGGTGTAGTAGGGTGCTTTATGGCTGTCTAGTTGATATTCAGGGGAGAATTTTTTTGTTGACTTGATAGTGCTGGACATGCATGAGTTTAATGTCCAGTTCGGCATGCATTGGGTAGTAGCTAACTTTTCCAGTATAGATTGTCATTCAAGAGAAGTGATATTTAGATGTAACACCCCGAACACTTAAACCCGGGTCCGACGTGTTATACCTGATAATCCATAATCCATGATATACGCAGCGGAAAATATAAACATAATTTCCATATAATATAAAAACCATAATCAATAATACTATAGTTTACTACCCCTATATAACATCCTTACTATCTATCCAGCACCTACATTACCATAAATACATACCTCTCCACACATCCCAGTATTTTCACAATCATTCTTTTTATAACTGACTTAAAACATAAAGACATAAAACATAAATATTTACATTCCCCAAATTATTATCAGTATAAACCATTTATTTTAATTCTCATAAAAAATTCTAAAAACCCTCGAGCTCTTTAAGCTCGATCTCGAGGATGTCCGGAAAAAGAAATAATCATATTCGGGTGAGACACATCTCAGTAGGGCAAGAAACAATATTCTAAACACAGCGTGTGGCTAACATGAGGTATATAAATATCATTTTAATAACATTTGTAAAGCATTTTCATAAACATTGAAATCATTCTCTGAATCTAAACAATCACATGCAAAGATTTAACTCACGAGATTACCCAAGGATAGGGGTGATTACTCGCCCATACAAGTAGCACCCCTCTGCTCTGATACTTAAGTAACTCGAAAGTCACTACTGAAACATACCAAAGCGCTCACCTTACTCAGTAAGCCCTCAATTATTAAATTAATCTCGTACTCACACCATTCGAAAATAGCTTAACGGCAAAGGTCCTAAAGATAGGGAAATTTACTCGCCCATACAAGTAGGTTCCCTTTACCCTAGTACGTTATGTAGCTACTGCCACATTGTTCTCGTCGATGAAGAACCTCATACTCTTCGTCACCAAAATTCAGAGCCTCGTCGATGAAGAGATACCAAACGTGTTGTAAAATATTGGAATAGGGTTCGTCGCCGAAGGAGCCAATTCGTCTACAAAATGTATGGATGATTCGTTGATGAAGGTGCCATCTCGTCGACGAGATTGGTCGGGTCAAAGGGTCTATAAATATCCATTTCTCTTGTGTAGACACCCCATTTTTACCCAGGCCCAATATATTTATTATCATTATTATTATTATTATTTTATTTATTTATTTATTTATTATTATTATTATTATTATTATTATTATTATTATTATTTTTCATTAGTGTTATTATTATTACTTTTATTTATTATTATTAATATCATTATTATTATTATTATTATTATTATTATTATTATTATTATTATTATTATTATTGTTAATATTGTTGTTATTTTGCTATTATTATTATTTTTATTACTATTATTATTTTTATTATTATTTTATTATTATTATTATTATTATTATTACATTACTATTATTTTGCTCATTTTTATTTTTCTTGATTATTATTATTATTATTATTTATTATTTTTATCATTAATATTATTTATTTATTATTATTATTAGTATTTTTATCTTTATTATTATTATTATTAGTATTATTACTATTTTGTTATTATTATTATTATTATTATTATTATTATTATTATTTTGCTCATTATTATTACTATTTATTTATTATTAATATTATTATTATTTAGGGCTTGGTGTAGGGTTTTGGTTAAGAAGCCTATATATAGGCTCTTATACACACAGCCGGGGGGGAGGAGAGGAACGCAGCGCACAGTGAAAAAACGCTGCTTCTTCTTCTGCTTCTTCTTCCTCCTTCATCTCTCTCTCTCTTGTCACTCACCATCCAACCTCCGCCCAGCCTCTGCAGAGTTTATTTACCACCATAGATCCGCAGCAGCTTCTCCAGCATCCTCTCTGCAACCTCGGCTGCAGAACCCCTTCCGGCAGGCCATTGGAGCCCAAATGGAGACCCACCAACTCTCTACCCCGTCACCGGCGGTCCACCACCAGAGCAGCAATCAGACCACTCTCCACACCCGCGCACAGCAACACCAGCAGACCACCAGGCCTCTCCTCTGCTCCTGTCAGCAACTCCTCACCAGTCCCTGCCAGCACCACTCCGGCAAGCCTCCAACGAGATACCAGCCGAGCATCCCTGCTCTGCTGCACAACAACCCGAACCACCCAGTCCTCTCTGTTCCAAATTTCCGGCCATCACCGTCTCAAGTCCCGACTGTACCCCCCCTCGCTGTAAGCAGCCCCTCCACGCTCACTCGCACACACCCACCCACGGCACACACTCACACACACAACAAATACACACACGCTCACTCACACACACACATACCAGTAAATAAACGCACACACCCAGAAAACACACACACACAAACCAGCATGCACAGCACATGAAAACTTTTTATTTATTTATTATTATTATGGTAGGTTTTTTTATGATGTAATATTATTCATGTGTTTTAATTCGTTTAGTCATAGGCTTGTATTTATTTTTTTTGTTTTTGTCGTGTTGATTTTGTAATATTTTAAGTACAACGTATTTAGTTGGCTAGTATATTTATCCATGATTTCTTTGTTGATTATGTAACATTCAATATAGTTATTCTATTTGCTTGTATTATATTTAGTTTGCTTTGTACTATGTTAGGATTTAGAGTTTATTTTTTTTATCATTATAATCTTTGATGTGTAATACATTTATCTTATTGGCTTATATGCTTATTTACGTTTCTTTATTTTTATTGTAGTATGTATCGGGTAATATATTCATTTCACTTACTTGCATAATTATTTAGGTATTCTTAATCGTTATTGCATTATATAAGGTTGCTCCCCATATTTATCATTGTATATCATTGCATATTAATGTTGAAGTTGACTTGTTGCCATATTCATCTTTGCATATTGATTTTAGCATTGAGTGTTTCCATAATTTCATTATTCATTTTAGAATTGATTTGTTATTAATAATAGGATTGAGTGTTTCCATAATTTCATTATCTTGTTGTCATATTCATAATCGTGTAAGTACATACTAATTTTAGAATTGATTTGTCTTCATATTGTATAGTTTACATATTAATTGTAGGATCGGATTGTTTCCTTAATTTCATTAATTATTTTCATATTGTACATTTCATCATTAATCATACGTTAATATTAAAGTATGTATTGTATTATTTAGGTATGCCTATGAGCACTAATATTATTATTGTTATAATTATTATATACATATACATACGTGTGTTAATATTGCATATCCTAGTACGTGGTATTATTATTATTATTATTATTATTATTATTATTATTGTGCAAATATATATATATATATATATATATATATGTTAAGGTAGATGGTATTATCACTATTGGTGTATATATATATTTGAGTTACGTGTTATTATTACCATATATTAGAGTACATGTTATTTATTATCATACGTATATATATACATATGCTGAGGTATTATTATTATTATTATTATTATTATTATTATTATTATTATTATTGTTAGTACTATCATTGTTATTATTTTTACCGTTATTTATTACTATTATTATTATTATTATGTTTATTATTATCATTATTATTATTATTTTATTATTATTTTATTTATTGTTATTATTATCATTATTATTTTTGTTATAAAATAATTTTTTTATTTTCATCCCTATGATTTTATTGCGGGGGTATGAGCCTTCGGGCATCACGTACCCTAAGCTCTGAGGGAATATATATATATGTATATATTTATTTATTTATTTATTTTTTTACATGTATTTATAAATTCATAAAAATGAGTAATTTAAAGAATTATTAGATTAACTTAGGGATAATTTCAAATTAATTAGGTACCGTTTGTAAGAACGGGCGCGTAGGGAGTGCTCGTACCTTCCCCTCGCGTAACCGAACTCCCGGCCCCAACTCTGGTAATGTAGACCGATTCTACCCCTAACGGGGTAGTAATCATATGTTCTAACCGCACTAAAGGTTAGTGGCGACTCCGATATCCATGTTTTTCCATGAAAATACTAAATTGATTTTTAATTTCGCCGCCCGGGGCACACGCCCTCCCGGGACGCCGCGACAGCTTGCTTAGTTGCTAAGAAACCTCAGACTCTCTCTCTCTTTCTCTCTAAAACCAGCGAAACCTCTCCTTCTCTCTTCGATTCTTCACTGTTTGTCGCTTAATTCAATGATTCGACGTTAGTGCATGGATCAGGGGAGGAATCTCTTCGAGAATAGTGAATCGAAAAGTCATTTCAAGGATTTTTGGGTTTTGACTAAATCAGGATTGGTAAACTTGTAGTTTACGATCGTATATATGTTTTGGTCACTTATTTTGAAAAATCTATCGGGTGAAAATGCGGGATTTTTGGGTTACAATTTTTGGGAAAATTTGGGGGTTGCGGGTATGATCTCTATTTTTTTTTGGAGAAATCATATGTTGTACTAAAATTGTAGTATTAAGATGATCGTACCCATATTTGTATTAAACTGTATTCTTGAACTAAAAAACAATATGATTTGTTGTATACTCAAATAAGTGTGGAATGAAATATTGTATGTAAAATGTTCTAGGTTTTGTAAAAATAGCTAAGGGCATCTAATTACCGTACGCTAATGAGTATAGGGACATGAGTTCCAAAATTATTCTAGGTTTTGTAAATCAGTTAGGGGCGACTAATTACCATACGTTGAATCAGTGAGGAGCGGCTAATTACTATATGTTGATGCCATGTCTCGGCTAATTACCATGGACGAGAGTGTCCAGTTCTATATCTGAGGGTGTGAAATATCGCATGTTCTTTCCGATTAGACACCGATGGGTGTGCGCTACACCATAGTGGCAACAATATCGCTGTGAGGCTTCGGTTATCGCAGGTTATCGGGTGCTCGTATTGGCAACATTAACGCTGTGAGGCTTTGGTATAACATGCTTTCTTCCTTACTGATAGGTGTCTCACCCCGAATATACAAATATTTTTCAGGTCCTTCAAGTAACCGAAACTAGCATCCTAATGTCTGGAAGCGAGGGTGTCGGTTAGCTGCGTTTAGTACCTGTGTAAGTACGAGTTTTGTAACCGGGTTGTCACTGTTGGGTTTTGTAGACACCTGGAGTATGTACTGTAATTTTGGGAATGTATATTCTAGTTCTGTATAGACTTTGGTATGATATGATGTATGTATAGAAAGAACATTTTTTGTTGTGTATTTGATAAGTATGGATATGTATGTGAATGGGTACAGGGTGTACGTGTACCCTACGGGGTTGGACCCTCATTCAGTTTAGTATCATGTATGTTTTTATTGATACAAAGATAGATTAGGTTACTATATGCACACTTGGGACCCATCTGCAAGTTCGGGGCGTGACATCTAGCACCCTCATAGGTGACCTCTAGCTTATCTCATATTTTTTAGCAGAAGAACATGCCATAACTCTATTAAATTCATTAACATCAAGTCCACAGTAAAGATTATTCATGGAAGTAGCATTTAAACTAGCATCTTTCATATCCTCATCAGTATATTCATTGTAACGACCTGGAAATTAAAACTATAAAATATTTAGGAAGTATAATAAAGGAAATGGATTAATGGATAATAAGTAAGGATTTTAGAAGGAAGAGTAGGCCTCGTCGACGAATGTCTTGTCTTCATCGACGAGAGTCCTTCTAGAGATCGTCGACTAACTCAATCCCTCATTAACGAAGGAATCCCAAGAGAGTAATTTGAATCTCTAAATTTCATTGACGAAAGTATCTTCTTGTCGACGAAGTATTTATAGTGGCTTGTCGACAAACCCACGTGTCTCGTCGAGGAAGCCCTACCTATAAATAAAGTTTTTTTTATTTCAACGAGAGAATTCAATATCCTTCTCTCTCTCTCTCTCTCTCTCTCTCTCTCTCTCTCTCTCTCTCTCTCTCTAAAATGGTTTTCCAGCCTTCTCTCTTCTATTTCAAGCTGATTTTAACCCAATTTGGCAATCTGAAACCACCACGAGGTTCATAGGATCATTCTTTACAAGGCTGTAGGAGCTGATCGTTGGTTTTAGAGGTTTAGGAAACATCCCAAAATCAAGGTAAGGGAGTTATTTAGGGAATTTCTTAACGAATATTATGATTTGGAGCCTAGGAAGTATTAAATAAGTATTTTTCTTAAGATTTAAGTGAGTTGGAGTTTATTTTAATTAAACTAATATTTTTGGATTTAGGGTACAAGTGAACGCTGTGGGTATCAATTCGGGGATCTTGCCAACGTAGTTTAAAAGTCGGGTAAGGGGAAATGATATATTAAATCAGGTTTTTATGTATTAAATAAAATGGACCATGTTATATATATGTATATTAGTTTTCATTTGAGTATAAAATGTCAATCATGTAAATTATGTTTTCTAAGCCTAGGATCGCTTATGTAGCTATGTATATGTGAAAATGAACCGATGAAAGTGAATAATATTGTCAAGATAATTATGTAAGGAATGAAAGATTTTAGTATATGAACATTAAGAATTGATTGACCTATTTTATAAGAATATGTATGAATTTTACTGTTAAATTGTGTGTGGTATGAATTAATGTAAATTCTGTGCAAATATATGTTAAATGTATGAGACGCAGGCTAAGTAAAGCATTAAGAATAAAATATGTTATAGACTATGCTGCTTGTGTATGTTAATGCAACCATGTAAATGTAAGACAGCTGAAAAGAGTCATGTTAGCAGATCTAGCATATTTTTATGTAGACTAACTGATGATGGCTAAAGACTAGCTGTAGAACGAAGGAAAGAAAGGAAAATGAAATGTAATGGCAATGAAATGATAAAGGAATGAAATGTGAAATGTGAACAATATGAATGAAAAGAGTCACTTAAAGTGAAATAAAATGTTATGTTTAAGCTATGAACATGAATAGATGTGAATGATTGAATAACGACAGAAAGAATAACGTATTATTATTAAAAGTATCTATGTATGTAGAACATGTTACGATTGGGTGAGGTGTACTCTTCGCTTAAGGGCTTGCTAAGAAAGGCGAGTGTGTTAGTAACTTCAGTTGTGGCAGTAGCTACATATCGTACTAGGGCAGAGGGAACCTACTTGTATGGACGGGTAGATTTCTCTATCCTTGGGGCCTCCGCTAGTAAACCTTTGTTTGAACTGTGTGAGTACGAAGTTAAACTAATACTTGAGGACTTACTGAGTAAGGTGAATGCCCTGATATGCTTCAGTAGTAATCTTTTGGTTGCTAGAAGTATCAGAGCAGGGGGGTGCTACTTGTATGAGCGGGTAATCACCCCTATCCTTAGGTAATCTCATCGGTTAAACCTTTGCATATGTTTGATTAGATTCAGAGAATGATTTCAGTGTTTATGATAATGTTTTGCAAATGTTATTAAAATGATATTTATAAACCTCATATTAACCACACGCTGTTTTAATATGTTGTTTCTTCCCTTACTAAGATATGTCTCACCCGAATATAATTATTTCTTTTTCAGGACATCCTCAAGGCTAGGTTTAAAGAGCTTGAGGGTTTTTTAGCAATTTTTAGGATTGTAAAGAAAAATGGTATTTTTTTTATATGCTATGGGGTTGTATAAAGTTAAAGTTTATGTTTTATGTTTTATGTTTTTATGTTTTAAGTCTATTAAGAAAGGAATGATTATAATACAAGTTTTGTGGATTGAGTTTTTTGGAGGTATATATATGGAAATGCAGGTGATGGATGATTTATTATGGATTATAGTTAGAATTAGTAAACTCTGGTATTCTGTTATATGGATATTATGTTTATATTTTCAACTGCGAATGTTTAGATTTATGGATTATCAGGTATAACACACTGGAACCGGGATTAAGGGTTCGGGCGTACATTCATCTTCTGTCTTAAGAACTTTAATTTCACCTACAGTTTTTATGGGAACATAGTTTCCCTTAGAGACAACTCTCCACACCTTCCAGTCAATATTCTGAAGATAAATACGCATCCTTTCTTTCCAAAAGATGTAATTAACACCACAGAAAACTAGAGGGCATGTGGAAGATGGTCCCTCAGGGAAAGGGTTGCAATGTTATAAGCCTTTTAGATCTTTTGCAGAAAAACATTTAAGTCTGAGTAACTAGGCTTTGATACCAATTGTTAGCTTTACTATAATCCTAAGAGGGGGGTAATTGGTATTTTAAAATTTTTCTCTCCAAAGTCAAATATCCAGCATTAGTATTACACAACCCTAGAGTCAATTTAAAGCAGATAATTGAATGAATCAATAAATGCAGCTCAAATTAAATTGCATAAATAAATTACTCAAGCAAGCATAGTAAATCAAGTAGGACACCATATATGTTATCGAGGTTTGGCAAATGTGCCTACGTCCCTGCCTCGGCTCACAAGCACAAGGATTCCACTCCGGTTCACTTAACGGGTGGAGTGGTACCTAATATAACCAGGTCAATTAACGAGGCTGACCTCAACCTATACAATCATTTCGGGCTAGATTATCACTTCTTCAGGTCATGCCTGGAATACAACAGATTCGCAATACAGTTTGTGTACAAAATATATGCTTCTAAAACAAGCAGGTTTGTACCAATATAATCAACACACTACAGCATGATAGGATATGATAAACTCAATGTAGTCCTAATATATACTCTCAAATATAATGTTAATGTACCAATTAGAATGTGAGAGTGTATGTGTTAGGATCTTTGTGTCAAAATAATAATATCAAACACAAAATGCAGCAACAAAGATCTTCAATTCTCAAGCAAATATCTCAAAAATATTTTTCTCAAAAATAAGCACAAGAGATATTTGAAATCAGTTTGTAAAAATTATTTCACAAGCAAAATACAATACAAGCTCTTGAGTATTGCAATGATGATGCAAAACTCATAAGATCTAAGGAGTTTTCCCAAGAAAGACTTATTGACAAAGCCTCCAAGAAAAACTCTAAGCTTACTCTCAAATAAAAATAAATCCCAATCAAACAGAGCAGTTGAGAGTGTAAGCCTTATAGGATAATCACAAGAACACTCTTACTCGCAATGAGGATGAGTAAGAATGGAAGAGGAGAGCTTGAATATGAGAAATAGGGTTTTTGAATTTCAGGGAGAATTTGCTAATTGTATTTGCTAATTGGTTACTAATCCATGCAATTGAGGGGGTATATATAGACACCCCAAGACTTATAACCATTTGGGACCTATCTGGTATTTTTGGAAAAGTTTAAATAGGGTTAGAAAAAATTAAGTTCATTTTAACTTCGGTAAAATTTGAGCAACCCGACAGGGTCAATCGACCATTTTTAAGGTTCGGTTGACCGAGTTACTCAGTTCAATCGACCAGGGTGTATTTGAACTGAGGAGATGGTCGACCAGACTTGAGGCGATTTCAGAACCTTCGAGGTTCTGTCAACCTGGCTAAGTTCGGTTGACCGAATTGGGATATTCGATCGACCAGACCATTTTTCTTCTTCAAGTTCGGTCGACCAGGGTGTTGGGATTTCCCCACGTGCCAGTTCGGTCGACTAGGGCGTTGCTTATTTTAAGGACGGTCGACCAAATGGTCAAATCATTGACCCTGGGGAGGTTCGGTCGACCAAAGTGCTCTGTGTGTTGGGGTTTGATCGACTGAACACACCAACTTTGTGCAATTCAGTCTCTTTTAATGAAGTCAGCCCTATTCACATGATAATTAATTCTAAGATTGTGGGGGACTTTTCATGCAATATTTTGGGTCCTGTGGTCAGTTTAAGGTCTTTGAGCTTATCTGTCCTATCATGTATACAATACATTAACTATTACAGACAATTAGAATTTAAAAATTACAGACTCAAATAAAAATTAATTGAAATACAACAAATAAATATTATGGGTCTTCAATTTCTTTCTGCTTATTTTAAGGACAGTCAACCAAATGGTCAAATCATTGACCCTGGGGAGGTTCGGTTGACCGAAGTGCTCTGTGTGTTGGGGTTTGGTCGACTGAACACACCAACTTTGTGCAATTCAGTCTCTTTTAATGAAGTCAGCCCTATTCACATGATAATTAATTCTAAGATTGTGGGGGACTTTTCATGCAATATTTTGGGTCTTGTGGTCAGTTTAAGGTCTTTGAGCTTATCTGTCCTATCATGCATGCAATGCATTAACTATTACAGACAATTAGAATTTAAATATTATAGACTCAAATAAAACTTAATTAAAATACAACAAATAAATATTATAGGTCTTCAATTTCTTTTTTGCTTATTTTAAGGACGGCCGACCAAATGGTCAAATCATTGACCCTGGGGAGGTTCGGTCGACCGAAGTGCTCTGTGTGTTGGGGTTTGGTCGACTGAACACACCAACTTTGTGCAATTCAGTCTCTTCTTATGAAGTCAGCCTTATTCACATGATAATTAATTCTAAGATTGTGGGGGAGTTTTCATGCAATATTTTGGGTCCTGTAGTCAGTTTAAGGTCTTTGAGCTTATCCGTCCTATCATGCATGCAATGCATTAACTATTACAGACAATTAGAATTTAAATATTACAGATTCAAATAAAACTTAATTGAAATACAACAAATAAATATTATGGGTCTTCAATTTCTTTCAAGTCCATATGCACCATATAAAACTTCTAATTAATCCTGCACACAAATTCATCAACTATTACATAATAAAGTATTTGTCATAATCAAAACGGGATATGACCTATACGGTCAACATAAATTAGTTCAAGAATTAGGAGTGTTGGACTGGCCTCGACCAATTGGACCTATGCTAATTAGGTTGATGCTGAATAAACATGAATATACAGAGTTATCTATGAATGTGGACTTAATTGTAAATGGATAGTCAAATATCCGTTCGATAAATTTTGAAATCCATCAAACAACTCGTTTAAAAGTGGATAAAAATTTTTAAAATCATGTTCGACTCATTTAGTATATGGTTTGATTATAAGTTGGTTTAAGCGATTCGAATTGGATTCGGATTAACAATTTTTTATTCATTTTGCCACTTTTAATGTAACAACCTGCTATTTAAATGGGGTTTTATATATATATATATATATATATATATATATATATATATTATATCTATATATACTAAAACATTTGAAATGCTCTAATACCAAATTGGATTAAACTCAATCATCAACCTAAGCAACAAGAAGCAGAAATCGAATAAACATAACCATACGTAGTTATATACAATACCAGAGGGCTAAAGTATTTCCCAAAATATACATATATGCCTGTTTTCCAAAATACCCTCAACTGGCTAGGGCTATACAAACATACTCCCAAAAATACTCACACTACTGTCAGGGCAATACTGAGACCCCTCTATCTGCAAGTCTAATCTGCTCGCCTACCGGATCACCTGAAAAATGTTAAAGTAATTGAGATGAGCCAACACTCAGTAAGACGAAATATGTTATTACTAATGTGTGGCAAATGAGTTACAATATTGTGAAAATCTATTATTATATAATCATATATCACTGAATCTGTAAAGTACAATACCAGTAATATAATCTTCATCTTTTACCCGTTGCTTAACATTTATGTACTTTAGGTTTCTACTCAAAATACTACTAATATATATATATATATATATATATATATATATATATATTTTGTTTCTGTAAACCTGTATAGACATAATAATAACTGTAAACTTCCCTATGGATAACTGTGTGTTATGATTTAACCCCTCATGATAGGATTGTGCGGCTCGTTGCCAGGATTTACCCTAACTGGCCAACCAGGAATAAATTACTATACTCCATAGTCTGATCAGCCCTCCTCAACCCATATTTGATGGGGAGTATGTCCACTCGTGGGCTTTAAGCGATCGACCTTTATACCACATATTATCTAAACAGGTGATTGCACTCTATATAATGTATGTAGTTACGGTATCGTGTTCTGTAACTGTATGGTCCAATAAGGTCTGATACTATATAATATATCTTTATAAACAATTATCTGTTTTACCATTATTTTATATTAATTGTATGAACCATGACGCTGTAGAAAATTATATCTATATCAACTGTGTTTCTGTAATTAATTGTAAATCTGTATGTCATGGTACTGTAAAACTGTATAATCATGGTATTTCTGTAATTGCTGTAAAATACATTCACTGTCTATATATTTTGTAAAACACATCTCTGAAAAATACTGTAAAGCATGTTTCTATACTATATCTTTATTCTCAAGCCACACAGTAATTTTAAGACATATTAATCATACTTGATAAACTGTATAATTCTCTGCTGTGAATAATACTCTGGTGGAACATTTATAATTTTATACTGAAATCATACTCAAATAACCTAGCATAGCATATTTTCCTTACCTGTTTCCTGCCAAAAATCCCCTACTATAACAGGTCCAACACCCGTAGGGTTCTCCACTCAACACCCTAAAAACCATAAATCCCAGAACAAAACATTACTACTTTTATGTCTATTACATTTCTTACAATTGCTGGAAACTCAAATTCCAAATAGAAGACCTTACCCTAGATTTGTGATGAATTTCAACTGCGTTCCACCAACGATCTGCTCCAGCAGACTTGAAGAGAACTCCGCCAAGAACGTCGTGGTGGCCTCAGATCGTCGATTCGGCGACTGACGGGGCCAAAATCGAAGAAAGAAGAGGGAGAGGTCGTAGGAGAGAGAGAGAGAGAAGAGAGCGGCGCTGAAATTTTGCGTAAAACTGAGTTTAAGCACTATTTATACTACAGGATTCATCGACGAGCCACGTCACCTCGTCAACGAGTCCTTCAATAATTTTGTCGACGAACTTCCTCCCTTGTTGACGAATTTCAATCTGTCCAAAAACCCTTCTCGGTACCTTCTCGTCGACGAGGCGTAACTTCGTTGACGAAGTCCCCTTATGCACTCGTTGACGAACTCCCTGTGTTCGTCGACGAGACCCTGTGAAAAATCTTTCAGGTTATTCCATCCAAAATGCAATGTCGCGTTCGTTGACGAAGCATATTGTCTCCTTCTGTTTCTGTTTCCATTTCCGTATCTCTTTTAAATACCATTATTTTTTGGGTCGTTACATTTAATCTCCAAATCCTATAGATTTGTCCAATTTTCAGAATGTGGACTTCAAATTAACTTTATAAGTTTAAGATTTTTTTAATATACAAAAAAAATGCATATATATAAGACACAATTATCCACATCCGTCATCGTTTTCTGTTACTTCCTACTTCCTAGCCATGCAATACGTAGAATTGTAGATGCAAACAACGGCCCATACGAGTAGGGGTGAGCATTCGGTCGGTTCAGTGAATTCGATTAATTAACCGAATTGACCGAAAATTTTTGATTAAAAAAACTCATTAACCGAATGGATTGAAATTCCATATTTAACCAAACTCAAAATCGACCGAACCGAATTTCGGTCAAATCAGTTAAGCAATTTAATATTTTAATATATATAAAATAAAGATTATATATATATAATATAAATAGTATATATAAAATTTTAATATGTATAATATATAAAAAATAAATAAAATTTTTATGTATATATAATATATAAAATATTTTGATATATAATATATATATAATTATTTATTATTAATTTATATCGAATTAATTGAACCCAAAAATCGAATCAAAAATCAAAATTCAACGAAAATAAAAATTAAATCTAACAAAATAAATTTTTAACTGAATCGAGTCAACTGAATTTAATTGATTAATTCGATTTATTTGATTTTAACTCATCCCAATCCTATTCCCCACAACCTCACGATCATAATATTTTTGGAAGGAGTGGATTGGTCATCGGCTGCCTGAGGATGTAGGGCATGGACGTAATATGGGAGCAATTTTAGCCGGGGGTGCTGCAACTGCAGCTGCGGCTTATGGTGCTCATCATATGTCACATGGCGCCCATCATCTTACACATGGAGGATACTATGCAATGGTCATGGGAAGTTTGGCAAGGGCTGAAGAAATGGAAGTGACCCCATCTGTGCTTCTTGATTTCTTATGGATTAGAACCGAGTTTCACGCAATACTGACAGTTGAGAAGACTATAATGTCTTCTTTGGCGATCTTATAGGATGTTATCGTGTGTATGAAAGTATTGGCCATGGTAAAAAAGATGTTAAATATAAATTCATTTATCCTTTTATGCAAAAAAAAAAAACCCTATTCCCCACAAAATATCATCCACAGGGCGATGATATTCGAGAAGTTTCTAGAACCTTGAAACTTATAGGCATTGTACAGCGCACGCCCGATTGAGAAACTTCCAACGAAAATACAGAGCTTCAGAAATCGCCTTATGGAGCTCTAGAAATCTCTTCTTCCAATATCCTATATATATTCTCCTCACGCACTCTCTCTCTCCTCCGCTACCTCGCCACTCCACTGCAACACTCCACTACAAGTCACCAGCAGCTCGCCATTTCTGAATTTGATCGCTCACAGTATCTCTTTAGCTAGAGCTTCAGGGGAGTTGAAGGATTAATCAGCCATGGAAGGAGTGCTGAAAGTTGAGGAAGAAGAAACGGTGCCGTTTGTTGGGGGATCATCAACTTCTTCGTTGTCGTCTTCCTCGTCGTTGTCGAGCTTGACGCCGCCGCAGCCAATGGCGGGCCTGCACGAGGCGGGTCCTCCGCCGTTCCTGACGAAGATATTCGAAATTGTGGAAGACCCATCGACCGACTCGGTCGTCTCCTGGAGCAGAGCTCGCAACAGCTTCATTGTTTGGGACTCCCACCAGTTCTCCGCCTCTCTTCTTCCCAGATACTTCAAGCACAACAATTTCTCCAGCTTCGTTCGCCAGCTCAATACATATGTAAGTCCTCTTTTTTTCTTTTTCTTTTTTTTTTTGGTCTTCTTAATTGCTTAAGGATCTCATTTGGGTTGATTTTAGTTTTCTTTGTATCGCCTTCACTGTTCTGGGTTCGTGAAAAAATAAAATAAAATTTGTTCCTTGCTCTTTTTATCTGAGGCTTACAGTATGAAACAATCAATCTGTTGGGTGGCTTTTGATGATTACTCTCATTCTGATGAGGATGGTTGCTTTGGTTTCGTTTGAATTGCTTTCTGTTTTCTGGGTTTTTGAAAATTTGAACATGGTCGTCTCTTGATGGAGTTTGTTTGATCCATCACTTGGGGTTGTTGCTAATTGCTGCTATATTCTGATGAGTTCTAATGTTTTTGCAGTATTCTTGTTTTGCTTATAGTTACGATTTGAAGTAGCTTTTGTGCTAAACAATCAGTTACTATATATTGGTAATTGCAGCAATTTTTTATATGTTTCGACTTTCAGTTGATGCTTCTATGATCTTGATATAATCTCTTGCATTTCTCTTCTAACTTTGGCAGAAGCAACCGGCTTTATAGCTTTGTTTTAGTAACCTTCAGTTGTATGGGTTTCTGAAAATGCAACGACTCAAATAGATAGTAATTTTATTTGGTTAGCTTTGTAGTGGGTTTTCTAGTTGCTGTGGTTCAATTGTGTTCCGCACTTGCCTTAATCCTGAACAAATTATTCTAGCATTTTTCACTTCAGTTATGTTGAATCGTGTTTTATTTAGTTTGGCCTTGTTTTGGCCTAAACAGGGGAAAAGTCCAACATGTTTAGTACAGTGGGGATTGTTTAGTTGAGTGTTTCTGCATTCCGTGATAACTTTCATCCTTACCTCTATTTATGTTCCTTTATTGATTCAGGGTTTCAGAAAGGTTGATCCTGACAGATGGGAATTTGCAAATGAAGGATTTTTGAGAGGGCAGAGACACCTTTTGAAGACTATAAAGAGGAGAAGACATGTCTCGCAGAATCTTCAGCAGCAAGGATCAGAAGCTTGTGTTGAATTGGGACAATCTGAGCTGGAAAGTGAGCTTGAAAGACTGAGAAGGGATCGAAATTTGTTGATGGCAGAAATCATGAAGCTACGGCAGCAACATCAGAGTTCAAGGGATCAGATAGCTGCAATGGAGGAGAAACTACAGACCACAGAAAGAAAGCAGCAGCAGATTATGGCTTTTCTGGCCAAAGCACTGAGCAGCCAATCATTTTTCCAGCAACTCATTGAGAATAATGCCCTGACAAGAGAATTGAGGGGCATTGAAATTGGACGAAAGAGGAGATTGCCCCCAAGCCAAAGTGTGGAGAATTTGCAAGAAGTTGTATCAGTGGCTGTAGCCAATGGCCAAGCTGAAAATTTTGCAGACCAAGATCAAGAAGACCTGGCGGCAATTGAGTCGGAGATGGAGTCATTGTTCTCAGCTGCTTTAGATGATGAGTCGATTGGTGAGATGAAGGACCTGGAAGCAGACACAATCCCTCCTACAAATTGTACCAATTTGGGATCTGTTAATGAGGTAATCTGGGAGGAATTATTGAATGAAGATTTGATTGGTGGGAACTGTGAGGAAGATGCCGTCAAGGGTGATCAGTCAGAAACCGATGTGGAAGTTGAAGAACTGGTTGCAAAGTCTCCCAACTACATCGAGGATTTGCACGACCTAGTTGATCAAATGTGTTATCCCATGCCAAAGCCTTGAAGGCGCGCATAGTTTAATGAAGAGGTTTTTGGGTTTGAGTTGTGATAGGTTGGTCCTGCAACTATATTTCCATTCTCATTTAGGTATGGTTTGTGGAATATTTAAGGTTTTGTGTTTTTGGATAATTATTATTTGTGCCTATAGACTCAATGAGGGATTTTTCTCATACAACCAGGGAATGGTGGAAGTTGCAGAAGGGCCAACAGATAAGCTTATTGCTTTGTATCCTTTTGATGATATCTGTTAATTTGAATTGTTCAATATTACTTATTAGTTCTATTTGGTTTTGTGCTTTTGGTCTGTGATCGTATTATTTCTTCAACTGTGATGCAGGACTACCCAGGGTAGGAGATTTGTAAAGCATGGTTTCAATCTTTGATTCACTCCTGAACCTTCCCAGCACATACTTTCATTTTGGTTTCTTAAAACTCTGTCGTTTGTTGATATTGCTATTCAGTATGGTTCGATCACCAAGTGTATTTATGTGTAGACTGCCAGACAGTATGAAGTGTTGCTCTTTTTCTTTTTCATTTCTAAGCAAAAGAAATTTTTAATTACAAGTATTGTCATTTTTCAATGATTAATTTTTTCTGCTTGCTTTATATGTAGCTCAGCTCACTGCTTGGGGAAGAAATGGTTGGTTTGATGCGATGATCAGACATTGGGTTGACTACTGGTTTGTTGATATTTTCTATTCATCCTGTGCAATGTGCGAGTTCTCTTCATTAAATAATTCCAAAATTGAATTGACATTTTTCCATGATGCGTGTGTAGTTTGTATCATAGTAGTCGTCATCAAACAATTCCTAACAAGTTCCTACTGGGAGTTCTAAACCTCTTTTTTTTTTTTTTTTTTTTTTTTATCGTAAAGGTAAATTTATTGATCAAAATGTATATTTACAACTACACTGGACATTCCCAGGCATAGGGGACACATTTGCCCCATCACTAATGCATGACATTACATCAAAAATGAAAGTTCAAAGTCAAAAGCATTAACCAATAGCCTACAAAGTCCACAATGTCTAGTCACATGGATATTTACGTGGAATGTATTCCAAATTTATCAAAAATCACTCTGAAAGTATGTCTCTGAATTACCCTTATCAATTCTTCTGGAGTAATGGATTTGTCTTCAAATCTCTTTCTGTTCCTAAAGTGCTAAAGGAAGTAAACAGTTGTAGCCAAAGAGATGGTACATGATCATCATCATCATCATCATTCTTTTAGTGGCATGTTTTTGAAAATTCTCGTTTCATTTATGTGCAAAGAGATGGTGAGCCACCATAAACAACATGTGAATCACTAGGAATGAGTGAAATGTATGGTCAATAATGGAGGCTTTGGGACAGGCTGGAGTGTGCTACTGTATGCTGAAATGGCTTTGGATACCCTATGAAGAAGACCAGCTGGTGGGAATGGTGTTTGAAGCACTACATGAAGTGAGTCACAGTGGTTGGTTGGTGAGTGGGAGCAGGTGTTGGGAATTAAGAACAAATTCCCGAAACCTGTGAGAAACAAAACAGAGAAAGAATATACGCCAAAGAAAAATCAACCACACACAAAAGACAGTATTTACGTGGTTCGACAATTTTGCCTACGTCTACGTAGTTGCATGGATTTCACTATTATCAGGAAGAAGATACAGAGAGTGCGGCAGTACAATGCTCTCCCTCTCGCTCTCTCACGAAGTGTGACCGCATACCCTAATCACCCAAAAACAATCATTTTATATACTGCGCACAGGGTTTCGAATGGGTTACAAAACGGGCTCAAAAATTTTTCCCTTATGATAGAAATCTCTCATTAAAGAAAGGTCAGGTCATCATCCAAATTTAACGCAACTAGGCTCCACAAAAGCCCAACAACAGGAACCTTTATGGAGTGGTGTGTAGGGATTAGTTGGGTAAAGGGAGAGAGGGGTTCTGGTTTGGCATTTCCCTTTAATTTGGAGATGCACTGCTTGTGTCCTTTTGGCATAATGTCTGGTGTGGGGAACTTCCCTAGAAAGCCAGTACCAGATCTTTTAGGCTTGCCTTGGAGATGGAGGTATTGTCAGTGATGTTTTGAGACGGAGGGGGATTAGTGAAGGTGTGATTTGTGCTCCATGAGAAACTTCAAAGATAGAAATGAAGGTTTGTTCAAATTGCTTAAAGACACTTACATAACTTGGGTAGGAGGGAGGGGGAGAGGACAAACTCATTCGAGAATATTCCATAAAACCGGACTTTTTCAGTGTAGTCCTTCTATTCCTGGCTGAAAAGAGAAGGGGAAATTGTACTTCAATTGTTACAATGCTGTTTCACTTAGGTTGCATTTGGAATCAGTTGGGTTTGGGTTGTTGCAGGCAATGATGGGGTGGAGATGCAAGGTTGGAGGGGTTCCAAATGTAGGGAAAATGATAGGGATCTGTGAGACACTATCGCTTTTGCTCTATTCTAGACTATTTGGAGGGAGAGAAATGCCAAAGCCTTTGAGGAGAGAAAAAAAAATCATTAGAAAATCTTGAAGGGAAGTAGGCTTCTGTTTGTTTTTCCTCTGTTTATTCTTCTGGTGGTTGGGGGCTTGTGCGCTTTCATGCCCTTCTATTCTTAGCCTATTGGCCTGTTCTTGTTGGCTTTCATGCCCCTTCTATTATTGGCCCACTTGCCATTGATTGCACATAGTTGATGCTTTTGGCCTCTACTAGGCATTTCACAGCAAAGACATTTCAAAAAAAAAAACATTTAATGTGATCCGGGTGCCTTGCATTGCTGTTAAATAGTTAGTGTGCTGTGTTGTAGGAAGACACCATACTTTCGTGTGAAGTAGCTTGCAAGCTGACAAGGTACACAAAAGTTTTTTAAGCAAGCCAAGCATTAACCCTGCATTTGAGAGCATGGAATTTAGACCTTGGATTTGGATTCATGTGTAGTACAAAATTGTATTGAGTTTCTTTCAAACTAAAATCCAAGCCTCAAAATTTATACTCAAACACTATCTAAGAAAACATATGACATTGTATAATCAGACCTGCTGTTGTTGTATGAGGACTGTTTCTCAGTTCCCAAGTCTCAATGTCATTCATTTTTCCTGCTACAATCTGGACTAAGAAATTGTCAAAAGCAGACAGATATGGGGAAAAGCAATAAGAAATAATATTGATCTCATGAAAATTAAAAACTTGCCATGCTTTTAACTTGGTAAAAATGTCATGAGCTTGTTGAGCATGAAAGGCCCAAATTGCAATGCTGTAAGTTGGTCGTGATGTGGCACCAATCCACCTATATGATGGTGTTCGTGCTAATTATGTTGGAGGACTAAACACCTACTTAGTTGTAGATTTTATAAATGCATGTACCCTATATTTGGGACCTTAAATTTTGGGTCTTGGATTTAGATTTGTATGAATTTGGACAAAGGGCAATATCCAAGACTTAAAATCTGCTTCCAAACACAACTTCTTTAATAAGTTTTAGTTTTTGAAATTAGTTTGCACTACTAAAGTTTGATGAATGGTTATAATAATGCATGCATTCCTTGTGAAGTTGAAGTCATCATTACGCGATTCATCCTAGGCTGTAACCCATAGCATGGTTGGTGACGACAAAAAAGCCTTGGGTGTTGTTTTGTTCATGGAATCTAAGTTCAAGAATCTTATTTCTGAAAATGAGATGTTTATTTCATGAGTATTTTAGTCTGTTTTTTGTTACAAGATTCTAAGAAATGTGATATTACCCCATATAGCTTTTCAGTCCTATGGGAGAGTATCACATTTTTGGGAATCCTGAAAATTCCATCACCCTTATGTGAGGAAGATGTTATTGTCCTGATGATTTTAACTGTTCAATGAATACCAAATCTTTTTTTTGCTTTCATAATATGTCATCATTTAAACAATGTTATATGATGTTGTCATGCTGCATGAGCTTTGACATAACTTTTCATTTTGGGAGGACTATTTGAAATTACCTCACTGTGCTAAAATTCTCATTTTGATGATTGACTTAGGAATTTTGACATGTGGAACATGGTTGAATTATCAACAATTGTGCTTGATGAATGGTGCACCATTTAGGGAGTTCAAATCTTGCATTTGGTATGCTACCTTTTCACCGAACCAGCTAAGTTGATAACATTATTGTTGCAAATGATAGATTTGGGTTACTTTCTTAACAGTTTTATGCTTGTTTACTTTGTAATTATTATAAGCACTTCCACGGACACCTATAATTGTTGGTGTAGTGTACATGCTTTGATCGCACTAGTGATATTAAAATTTAGAACCAAGGTTAATTGCTAGTCATTGAGAGATTATTTGCAGTGTGGCAGCAATCTGTTTGTGTGCTGGAGGACATGGTGTAAGCCCAATCATTGTCAAAACATGGCACATATGCTGCCTTATTGTGTAGAAGTGTTTGACTAGCACTCACATTATCAATTAATGGCGAAGACCTCAAAATCAATCGACCATTTTCAGTAGGTGGATTTTACACTAGAGCATATTGAATCTCAATATGAGCTAAAGAAATTTGTATCTCCAATGATATCAAATAGTTCAAATTTCAACTACGAAAATTCAATAAAAAATTGAACCAGTGATCAAATCTGTTTTTGAGAGTTGCTCATGCAAATATCTCTCTTAGTTTGGATGTTTGGCCCATGCCTTGCTTGTTATGCCTGAGCAAATCATCTTTGCTTCTATCTTAGCTGGGCCAAGGAGAATCACTTGGTTGGGTTCTTTAGTTGCTCATTCCGCTTCTTTCAATGGGGAGAGTTTCATCTGTGCCTGCAGGTTGGCTGAGGCTCAATTCATTGGTTGTTAAGGCCACTAGAAGATTCAATTTTTTTCAGGACATAATATCTAAACTCATAGTTCTCACTGTCTTCTAGTATCAAGAAACTTGCTACTCAGCATTTGAAATGGTACAAGAGAAGGAATGATTGATTTAATTGTAGTTTTACAAGGCTTAGTTCATAGTTTATTACATTGTTAGTCCTAAGCAAATTACTTAGATAGGGTGATCGGTATTATTTTTTGTTGGTGATTAGAAAGGAGGGGTATGCTTAGAAAAGGAAGGCGCGGGCAGTACTTCAAATGTTGAAGAGAGGTAGTGAAGAAATGGGAAATTGTCAAGGATAACTTCTTTTTTGGCAAAACGAAGGGCGCCTTCAATGCTAGTAATTCAAATTCCCTGCATCAGCTGTAAATGATAATGACTTCCTCGCCACCATGCAATTGTTCTGAAAAAGCAGAGGCACAGTGACAGAGCCAGCTTTTTATATTTTGTTTGCTTGTAGAAGGGTAAATATTCCTCTGGGATGAGACTAATCTCCATGGGTCATTTTGCCTTACCTCAAAACATTCAAATTGATATCATGTCATTTGGTTCTAAAATGACGTTTTGAGGCCATTTCCATTAACATTCACTAGTCCATTCACAGTGAACGGGTCATATATAGGAACAGGTTGTTTTTGAACTGCTATTTTATGTGAATTAAAGTTACATAAGTGTTCTCCTGAGTTCGTTGCCCAATTTATTTCTATGATTGCCTTGGAATATATACCTGGCTTGCCTGGTAAAGACATTTGTTTCATTGCCAGGATCAGCAGACTCGAATTGTTCAGTTCGACCTTCCTTGAGCTGATATTTTGTTATCATGTGCATGTGTATGTTTTCATTAATCAGCAGTATTGTTTTGTGGTAAAATGTGGTTCGTGTATGTTTTCATTCATCAGCTGTATTGTTTTGTGGTAAAATGCATTGTGGTAAAATGTGGTTCGTGATGTCAGATCAACAAATCTGGTTTTAGGCCATCAGGACGACATTTCAAACCAATAGATAAGATCATAAAGATGGGTCTCTAGATGTTGCAAGCTTGGGAATTGTCTCTTCATTTTAGAGTGGTAAGATTTTCTGTTGATGCTGTCATTTTGTTGGCTTTCGCGATTTCTAAGCCTCTATATTTGCAACCCCAAGTAACCCAAATCATCTGCAATACGAGCCTCTGGCATTATACTGGTCCAGGAAAATGAGAATATAAAACGTAACCCGATTGCCACTGGGGAAGTTGTCTTGAGTAGTTGCAGCAGATAAATTTTGGGGGCGGGGGGGGGGGAGGGGGGTGGGCGTTGGTCTCTTCTCAAAGCCTCACAGGGACTGCTGATAATGCTTTTATGTTTTGATTATGGTATGGGGAATTTGTGCAGGAACAATAGTCCTCATCTTCAAATGTGGTATAGGCTGTCAACTGATCCCATTTTGCTGTGAAGAATTGATTCCGCTTGTTCTATCTGATCTGGTGGTCGATTCAGTGGTTTGCTGTCTTCGATATTTATGGTCAATGTTGTGTGCCAATTATAGCTCAATCACAGCTGCCCCAATAAAGGAGGAGCGTAATGGCGGCATTTCTTATAGGTTGCACTTTTGTTTTAACGTTTATTCTTGAGTTGCGGAAATAAAAATAGAGTAGAGAAGTAATGGAATAAAAAATTTAGGGGATAATGAAATCAAGATTAAAATAAGATTAGTCTACCCCCCTTTCCAAGTGATGTCTTTTGGCTTCTTTTTTAATAAAAACAAAAAACAAACCTTTAGACACCGACTTTTTGATTTGGATTTAGATAAGAAATAATATAAATTTTATTGAAATATTTTAAATTTATTTAAATTTAAATTTAAAGTTTAAAATCTATGCTTTAAATTGCAATTTGGAAAATATTTATGCTGCATTTGAAAAGTATGGATTTAGGGATCTTAGATAAATTTTAATTTAATTTCATATTATATTTTATTCAAGCACACACAATACTATGTATATTGGAAAATTTGCATATTTTAGTTCTTACTTAAAAGAGAGTTTTATGGATTATTTGGGTTGATGGAAAGGCTGTGTGTTGTAATATGATGAAATATATTTTAAATTTTGGGAATTAAGGAATTAGTTATTTTTATATAGTTTTAATTATTTCATTTAAGATGTAATGAGAAAAGAATAAATATCGACATGATGAAATTTGAAAATAATTATTCTTGGTTTATTTATTATTATAAATTCATAAAATGTTTCACATCGTTATTTGTTTTATAGTAATAATATAATTTCTTGTATAATTAAAGGTCTATTTGGATTAAGGATTTTATATGGGGAAGGGAAAGGAAAGAAAAGGAAAATATCAAGGTTCACATTTAAATGTTTGGTTGTCTAGGAAAGTGAGAAAATAAATAAATATATATATATATATATAAATTCATAAATAAAATTTTAATTTTACTCGTCATTAATTTTTAGTTTTTCTTAATTTTTAATTATATTAAAATGAATTTTTATTTTTTAATATTTAATAGAAAAATAAAATAGAAGAGAAAATGAGTTACTTCCTTATTTTCCTTTCCTTTTCTCAATTAAAATCTTTGATCTAAATGTGCCCTTAATATGATTAAAAATTATGAAAAATTAAATATTGGTGACGTATAAAATTAAAATTTTGTTTATAAATTTGATATATTTTTTATTTATTTTTTTTCTTTTTTTTTTAATAATTAAATATGAAAATAAGTATTTTTTGATATTTTTCTTTCTTTTTCTTATTATTTTCTAAGTTTCAAATAGAGCATATCTAACCTAATTAAATTAATCTCTTCTAAGGATTGGCATTCTATCAACCAAATGTAACCTTAGTTTATTTAGAAATCTTTAGCTCAATTTATTAACATTGTCAGTAAGGAAAAAAATTGGTAGGTAGAAACGGTAACAAATTTTACATTTTTTTAAACTGCCAATTAATTAATAAAGCAAAATTCATTACACACTCCACTAATTTATTAGGCGCATAAGTGATATAAATAATACAATAAATTAAATAAAGTAATAATTTTAGACTAAAAAGTTTAGTGTAAATGTGACCCGTGCATTAACACTATAATATACAATAATAAATATATCATTAAAAATAAATTTCTATTAAATTGAACAAGGTAAAAACTAGGAAATAAAAGAAGATTGAAGCTGAAAATATAAAATTAAATTATTATCAAAGTAAAAAAAAATTTAACTGTGCATTTCAAATTATTAATTAATGCATTTTGTGAATATTAAAACAATTTTTTTTATTATCATCCTGATTATAATTCCCCTTCTACATAGCTCATTGAGAATAATCAATGAAAATGGGGAAAAAATGAGAAAAAAAAGAAAAAGAAAATATATGTATTTACCATAACAAACATTATGGTAATAATAATGGTTTGTAGCAGTTGTTATGACTATGAATTTTCTTTCCACCAATTTAGTAGGGTGTAATGATATTAAAGATGCAACGGCATTACGTAACAATTGTGTTGCTATTTCAAATTATGTTTGACATTGTGATGTAATTGTGTGAATTCTATTTTGCATTAATGCTTAATAAGGACCTAGTAAAATCTAATGCATCAATGGTACTTGTAGCAATCACAAGGCAACTAATAATAGCATGTGAAGTTTCTTGATTAGTTCTCATTAGAAGTAAAACGTGGTATGGGAAGTTGCACAAAATTGTTGAATAAGAAGCGATAATAGTCCATACAAAAGGAGGTGACGGTAAACTTTTTTTTTTTTTTGGGTCGGCAAAGAAGTAAAACAAGGGGCGATGAGCACCATTTGATATCCTTGAGATTAGATATTCGATATCTTGTGCATTGATGTTTAGGATCTTCTTGTTCAGGATTAATATCCTTAATGGATCCTTTTGTTTGTTTATTTTGTTGATATGATACCTAGGATTCGGGATCAATATCCTTGATATCCTTAACAGTAGCAACTTGTCATGGGAATTGATATAGGAGCTCTCTCCCAATACAAAATGTCCAGATTGAGCCATAACTACTCAACACAAAAATCGAGATCATCACCATAGTCCCATTGAAACTCTAATGATTCAAAATCCTTCCGCATATTTCAAGGTTAGACACTACTCTTGCAAGCAATTTCGATATACGTTTGATTCAAACTCATGGCCTTAGAGACATGGAAGCTTGCAAGCGATTTCGATATATGTCTGATTCAAACTCATGACCTTATAGACATGGAAGATCAGTCTGTACCAACTAGGCAACCACCTCGGTGGTGAGGTGATGGTAAACTTATCCATGTTGGGAATAAAGAACAAATTCCTGAAAACTGTGAGAAACAAAATAGAGGAAAAATGACGCCAAAGAAATTCAATCACACGTACAAGACAATATTTACGTGGTTCGGCAATTTTGCCTACGTCCATGGAGGTGCAGAGATTTCAATATTATCAGGAAGAAAATACAGAGAGTGCGGCGATACAATGCTCTCCCTCTCGCTCTCTCGCAGGTACAACCACACCAACCCTAATCACCCGAAAGCAATTCTTTTTATATGTTACGCTTAGGGTTCCGTTCCGAATGGGCTCCAAAATTTTTACAACTCAAGCCGCAGCACTCATGGACTAAGCTTTAGGATATAAATCTCTAATTAAATAGAGGTCGGGTCGTCATTCAAATTAAAACACAATTAGACTCCACAAAAGCTCAACAATCCATGAGTACTTTATTTTCTTAATTCAACTCAAAATTTATTAAGTGTTGAACAACTATGATAAAAAAGATGAAAGTTATTTTAATAATAGAAAATGCGTCATCTTTGCTTTTAAAAAAAAAAAATTAATGGCGGCAAATAAAAATGAGCGTATACAAAACTTTTTGTCATATCTATGCCGCAACGTTAGAAAATTATCTCTTAAATTTCTAGTGATGATGATGATTCTTATTTATTAGATTGAGATATAGGCATATACTTTTTGAGCGTCCTTACCATTAAAGGAGAAACTCATGGCAGTTGAATTGGATTGCCTATGAATGGCATAGCTACATAGTAGATATGCAACATGACCATATCAAAGAAACACTAAAAAGGATTCCCAAGCAATGTTATTCTAATTCCAGAGGATAAGCCTTTTTTGCAAAGACAAACAAATCAAAAGGATTTTAAACTTATGGTTCGCCTTAGATTGTAAAGAAGAACATGTTAAAGAAGAATGAGATTTATGGAGAAAAAGTGCATTTCAAAGTGTTTGGATATAGAAGAATAAAGGGATTCTATAAAACCAGGGGTTCCCCATCCCCATGAACTGTATTAATTTATCAAAGCCATTCATTTGATTCCATCTCAGCCTTGCAATGATTTGTAGGCAGAAAAAAAAAAATGGTGAACCAATAGGCTCTTGCTCATGTGATGTTTCAAGAATAGATTTGTTATAAATCAACAGCCACATCTATATTGTGATGCTCTTCTATTCTAAACATTTAGTCAAGCTTTTGGAGACATCACATCATCCTCCTAACACAAGCAACAATGAAGGCAAAATTCATTTCTTGGGAGTGGACTTGCTCAAGGATATATATCACATTCCCATAAATATGAGGAGTTATTTTGAACAACCATCTTATCCAATTACTCGATTAAAATACATACGGAAATAAACTCCATCTTTACATATATATGTCACTACACAATGAAAGTAACCCTTCACCTTTATAATCTTTTTTTTCTTTTATTCCTATTTATTGTGCAATATAGATGCGTTTATTCGTTAAACTGAGATACAAAAGACTTGGCTAAATTTTTTAGCTCATGTTTGGTGCAACTAAAATATAATTAGAAGGTTGAGGGCGTAGGGGACGTGGGGGAGGGTCCCTCACCACTTAGGTCATGCACATGTGTTAGAGTTGATTAGTCTTTGTCCTCCCATTGGCCAACTCACGCGAAGGCATCTTCTACACATAAAAATAAAAATAAAAATAAATGACTAATATCATTATCTTGTTTCTATAGAAGACAAGTCAAATACAATAGGATGATATCATAATTCACTCTGATTTCGTTCCACTCATAAGAAAACTTATCTAGAAAAACAAATACAATCTTTAAGTATGTCAAAATAGGATAAAACCACTTGTCCTCACACCTTTCATTAATAGATGAAATATTAAAATATTTCATTCTTAAAATATAAAGATTGCCTACTCCATCTTTTTTTCTATTGCAAAATTAATTTATTAAGATAGAGAAAAGAAAGAATTACAACCTAAGAGATGACAAGAGATCTTCACGGCAAAACACGCGAAAGAAAAAAGAAACTAAAAAAATTTAAAATTGCCAACCCAAATTTAAAAAACTCATCTTTAAGCCCTTCCTTTCACAATTGATAGAGTCATGCAATCTTGCTACAAACCCATATTATGCAAAAGTTGCTTTTATTTTGGCCTCCTCCTATCAAACTTCATTCCTTCCATTATCCCTTGACCACAAACTCATATTATCCAAAAGTTTTTTAGCACCAACATCATGTGCACTAACCTCCTTCATAGTCGACCAAATCTACAACCAAGCCTTCCTCCTCAAAAACAACTATATCCTCCAAACCTTCTAATAGGGAAGAGACCAATCAGAAAAGGTCTCCAAGTCCATTAGGAGATTCGGGCATAACACACTTTTTCGCAATCCACTATCATATGCGAAATCACTACCGTATTCACTATCCTTGTCCAAAATATCTCTTTTCTCCCTTTTTTCCTTCTAAAAATTATTTCACTAGAGAAGTTTCCTCAATTCCTTATTCACCCCTAGACAAAACAACTCTGCTTTTTACTACTATAAGAAGATTTTTTGGCCTTTCTATTACTCAAAACTCCACAATAGGAAACACCTCAACCCTTGTCAGAAAATATATAAACTCTATCGACTATAGCACCTACCTCCTAGGCTCTGTATGCATTGTTCATGGGCTAGAAGAATTAGGATGGAGCTCTTTCACCACTTTGCAAAACCCATTCGCAATTCTTTGCCATCTGACACCATTTGAACCACCAGAGATGAACATCAAGAAACTCTTCCCTTTCCACCCTACAACTAATGTTGTTCACCACACCAACAATCACTTGGGTCTGATAGCAATTGTTGTTCCCAAATAATCAGCACTTAGAAACCAATTGTTGGTGTCGAGTGTGCATAGTGGAAGACCTTACACAAACTCTCACGAACAATCAATGGAACAAGCAAGCAAGCACTCAATGATGAGTTATACTAAACAAGAAACCACTCAACAATGAGAATCAATGAAAGCAACAATCAAAACACAAGAATTTACGTGGTTCGGCAATTTTCCTATGTCCACGGGAGCAGTGATTGTTTTCACTATCAATATTGAAGCTTACAAGCTTTCTCCACCTTACACCAGGCTTAAATTAATCTAGGATTACATAATGATGATTATATATCAATATAATGCATACAGATCGAAGACCTGTAGTTAATCTAAAACACTTTTGTAGCGATCCCCTGAAGGAAATTCCTCCAAAAACTCTCAATCTACTGATCTCGGATTTGAAAATTTACGCCATCTGCAAGCGAAACGGTTTAAAGCCAAGAAGATTGCCCTTACAACACTGTTTGAAACCGTCGACGGTTACCCCAAAACATCGACAGTTTTCCCTTAAGGCTGCACCATGCATCTCTCTATTAGTCCCTCGCTTCATGATGCTTTCTCCCGATACATGCGTTCCACTTAGAATATGAGTCACATCCCCAACAATCTCCACCTTGGCAAATATTCACAACTTAAATTGGGACCCGCCTCCCGTCTAACACCTGGAGACATAAACCAAGTCCAAGCCACACTTGAACTTGACCGTGGTAACAGGAACTCTACCTAACTGAACACCAACTCCTTGAACGATCCTCTAAACCACAAAACTACCTTGGCAGTCTCAGTCATTGCCAAGAACTCCAATTCAATTGTAACCAGCGTACCCTGAGACTGTACCCTGGACTTCTAACAATTAGGTCTGCCCACAACATACCCTGTTGTAAGCTTTATATCATCCAAGTCCCCTGTGTAGTCTCCATATGTGAACCTCACAACTTACAAAACCCTCTGTTGCATGCCAAAGTACCCCAACTACGATATTATTCTAATTCTAGAGGATAAGCCTTTTTGTAAAGACAAACAAATCAAAAGGAATTTTAAACTTATGGTTCACCTTAGATTATAAAGAAGAACATGTTAAAGAAGCATGAGATTTATGGAGAGAAAAGTTTTTCAAAGTGTTTGTATATAGAAGAATAAAGGGATTATATAAAACCAGAGGTTCCCTATCCTCATGAAGTCTATTAATTTATCAGAGCCATCCATTTGATTCCATCTCGGCCTTGCAACGATTTGTAAGGCACCAAAAAAAAATGGTGACCCGATAGGCTCTTGCTCATGTGATGTTTCAAGAAAAGATTCGTTATAAATTAAAAGCCACATCTATATTGTGATGCTCTTTTATTCTAAACATTTAGTCAAGCTTGTGGAGACATCACATCATCGTAACACAACCAACAATGAAGGCAAAATTCATTTATTGGGAGTGGAGTTGCTCAAGGATATATATCACATTCCCATATCTATGAGGAGTTATTTTGAACAACAATCATGTTATCCAATTACCCAATTAAACTACACATGGAAATAAACTCCCATCTTTACATATATATGTTACTACACAATGAAAGTAACCCTTCACCATTGTAATCCTTTTTCTTTTATTCCTATTTATTGTGCAATATAGATGCGTCTATTCGTTAAACTGAGACAAAACAGGCTTCGCTAAATTTTTTAACTCATGTTTGGTGCAACTAAATATAATTAGAAGGTTGAGGGTGTAGGGGGCATGGGGGAGGGACCCTCACCACTTAGGTCATGCACATGTGTTAGAGTTGATTAGTCTTTATCCTCCCATTGGTAAACTCAAGCTAAGGCATCTTCTACACATAAAAATAAAAATAGAAAAATGACTAATATCAATTTCTTGTTTCTTATATAAGACAAGCCGAATACAATAGGATAATATCATAATTCACTTTGATTTCTGTCCAATCATAAGAAAACTTATCTTGAAAAACAAATACAACCTTTAAGTATGTCAAATAGTATAAAACCACTTGTCCTCACACCTTTCATTAATAAATGAAATATTAAAATATTTCATTCTTAAAATATAAGATTGCCTACTCCATCTTTTTTTCTTTTTTTTTTTCCATTGCAAAACTAAATTATTAAGATAGAGAAAAGAAAGAATTACAACCTAAGAGAGGACAAGATATATTCATGGCAAAACACACAAAAGAAAAAAGAAACTAAAAAAAATTTAAAATTGCCAACCCAAATTTAAAAAACTCATCTTTAAGCCCTTCCTTTCACAATAGAGTCATGCAGTCTTGCTACAAACCCATATTAGCAAAAGTTGCTTTTCTTTTAGCCTCCTCCTATCAAACTTCATTCCTTCCATTATCCCTTGACCACAAACTCATATTATCCAAAAGTTTTTTAGCACCAACATCATGTCCACTAACCTCCTTTACAATGATAGGTGATAAAATCCATTCATACATTTTCACAACCAAATCTACAACCAAGCCTTCCTCCTCAAAAACAACTATATCCTCCAAACCTTCTAATAGGAAAGAGACCAATCAGAAAAGGTCTCCAAGTCCATTAGGAGATTCGAGCATAACACATTTTTTCGCAATCCACTATCACTTGCAAAATCACTACCATATATGTTGTCCTTGTCCAAAATATCCCTCTTCTCCCTTTTTTCCTTCTAAAAATTATTTCCTCATTTATCAAAATTAGGCCTAGAAATAATCTTGAGATTCCTTAATATATAACTTTCCTATATCATCTATTTTCAAAAATTTACTTCCTAGCATGTTTGAATTCATACAATTTTGGACAAGCAAGCTTTTCTTACTTTTCTCTTCGCTCCCCATGGATCAATGTTTATATGAAGCTTTCATATCTACAAACAATTTACAGTCTCTTCCATCCTTGCCCAAGAGATTTACTAGAATATTCATCTCCTATTGCATTGCCAAGAGATTTTGCTCCCCAATTGGTTGCAACTCTTGTTCCACTAGAGAGGTTTCCTCGATTCTTTATTCACCCCTAGACAAAACAACTCTGCTCTTTACTACTATAAGAAGATTGTTTAGCCTTTCTATTACTCAAAACTCCACAATAGGAAACACCTCAACCCTTGTCAGAAAATATATAAACTCCATCGACTATAGCACCTGCCTCCTAGGCTCTATATGCATTGTTCATGGGCTAGAAGAATTAGGATGGAGCTCCTTTACCACCTTGCAAAACCCATTCGCAATGCTTTGCCATCCGTCACCATTTGAGCCACCAGAGACGAACATCGAGAAACTCTTCCCTTTCCACCCTACAAGTAACTCAAGAAACTTCTCCTCCTTTATCAAACAAATCAACATCCAATGCCTTAAATACCCATTTGAACAATTCTAAAACCCCTTCCCAATAAAATTAGTCAGAAACGTCTGGAGGAAATCTCTCCCACCTATTGCATGAATTATTTTTTTAGGACAAAAAGGTAAGAAATCTTGCCTCCTTTATCTAGCCTTAGGTCGAAGGTCGGTCTTGCATATAGGTTGAGCGCTTGTGCATCTTTCTTAATGTATTCAATCGAATCCATGAATCAATTATCCAAGAGAAAAATTGGGAGATTTTGCAATAGAGAACTAGCATAACACTTCACGAGAATCTTCAACGCACATTTAATTATTCGTCTAAACCATAGCTAGAATATCTTTTCAATGTTGCCAAATTTCAATCTTCTAAAAAACACTCTCTATATGATACACAACGCCGGGGGGGGGGGGGGGAAGGGAGGGAATGAAGAATGTTCTTTTTACACCATATAGCACTAAAATTTTCATCATCGTATAGGATAATAAACATTTCATGCATTTATGAATTGATATTGCAAGTTGTCTTTCAAAATATGCAATAATTTCGTGCACATGAGAGCCATTTGACTAATGCAATCTTTTTTACTTAAAAAAATGCAATAATTTCACACACACACAATTGAGTATTGCAACCATTTTGGGGTAACTGGCTTAATCTTCTCCTTTAATATTATTTTTTGTAATAAAAAAATCATTTTATTTCTCATGCCATCTATTCAAACCATTTACCGACACTTTACAATAAACTCATGGATTGGAATTTTGGTGTTGGGGGTAGTGGCTACTGAATTGAGGGGTTAGGGTGTAGTGGCTATTGAATTGACCAATTATCAGGTTTGTGACCGGTAACATTGCACCCAACGCCAAACAGCTTTCATGTTGTCAAAACGAATGCACAGCATTCCACTGTTTGTGCCCTAGCGTGGGGAGGGAAAAAGAATTAGACCACCACTCTCTCCACGTGGCACAATCAGATTGGATGAAAGTAATATTTAAAAGGCATAATGAGTAGAATATTGGCATTTGATGGAGAAATAAAGGGTCCACCATTTTACCCATATCGTCATAATATACTATCATATTTACTTCCACTGAAAAAACAAATAAAATCTCATCACATATATAGACAAAAGCAATACATTAGAAGACGCATCTTGTAAACTGAGAGAGCCCTTGCAAAAACTCAGGACACAGCCTCTCTCTCTCTCTCTCTCTCTCTCAAAATATGTATTTGGCTGTCGAGACCCTGCAGAAATTGATAGAGGTAGGACTGGCCTGCACAAGAGCTTCCCTTGTGTCAGCTGTATGCACACTTGTGGCCTTTCTGGCAGGAGTGGTGGGCTACTTCTATGGTCCCTATTGGGGTGTTAGAAGGGTACCTGGCCCTCCAGCTCTTCCTATTCTAGGACACCTTCCCTTGCTTGCTAAGTACGGCCCTGATGTCTTCTGCATCCTCGCTAAAAGATATGGTCCCATTTTCAGGCTAGTTCTAAATTTTTCTGTTATCAGTATCACTATTATTATAATGGCTATTATAATGTTTTTGCTTTTGGGTAGCAACAAGTTCTTGCCTTCTTGGTGGGGTACAATCTTAGTCTGAAGAGACAGAATTGTTTCATGGAGTTCATGAAAATTTCTTGAAAGTTTGTCTTCTATATGAATATAGCTTGGCTTCATCACCTTTTTTCCACTTTCTCCCTAACTCCAGCTTGGATGTTCTAACTGTAAAAACAGGTTTCACATGGGTAGACAGCCTTTGGTAATTGTGGCAGATCCTGAGCTTTGTAGGGAAGTTGGAATAAAGAAATTCAAAGACATTCCCAACAGAAGCATTCCCTCTCCCATTGCAGCCTCCCCTCTTCACCAAAAGGGTCTCTTCTTTACCAGGTATCATGATATTTTTTACTTTTAATATTGTAGATGTACAGTGTACCTCATCAATGAGCCCATTCTATGCATGGGTCTCCAATTCAAAAGAGGCTCCTCGGCGAGGAAAAACACCAATTTGGGTATGGCAATGGATCTATTGTCATAGGATGTTTTTCTCCGCTTCGGTAATGGGAAGAGCGTGGAGAGAGACATCGGAAAGAAAACAAAAGTCAACTATCATTTACAACAATACTCCTTATAAGGTCACTATTCAAAAAATGGCCTTTTTTTTTTTTTTTACTGCCTTACCTGGCTCCACTCTCCACTTTTCTGATTTCTCTTTCCCTACACAAACTGTCAACCAAATGAAAAAAAGTGGGGATAATTCCATATTTTTTCCTTCTCCTCCCTCCACTTCTCCGAACCAAACAGAGTGTTTTGGGATTAACAGAAGAGAGTCCAGAGGCAGCACTTCCCAGCGATGGTCTCTTGCTCCGGACATAAGGGGAGGGTTGTTCTTCCATTTTAGCCTACATATACCTCCTGTGCATTTATAAAGATTGCTCATACTCGGAGGTGTCACTTGGATATCATGCTTTTCTTTTCCCTTTTTTTGGGCTGCAGCATAGTCTAATAAAATGTGTTCTTTGGATAACCTGTTTCTGCCAACTTGTTTGCCCTCTTCAATGAATATATTACCTTGCATATATAACTGGACACCTACTTCACATGGGCATGAAATTTAAACCAGTACACTAGGATGGTGTATTGCAGCATAAGGGTAAAACAAAGCAAAAACAAAAATAAAAACAAAAAACAAAAAACAAAAAAACAAACAAACAAACAAACAAAAGCCTTAAGAAAGCAGTCCACTCCACTCTGAACCTGTTTTTACCAGTTAACCACGGTCTCCACGCTGTCTTTCCAAGCATGCTTCGCAGCTTGACAAGGAGAGTATCCTCTCCTTGTTCTTGAGTAAAGAATGGACTTAAAGGCAACCAAACAGGCACCATTCCAAGGTAGTAAATCCCAAATAAAAAGTCATTACCCAGAATAAGCCTCCTAAGAAGCACCCATTTTTGTCCATTTGGTGATAGAGAAGGCCTAACTGAACTCGAGTTGCAGGGATGCCAGATGGTCAACCATCCGAAACAGCATTATATCAGTTTACCAGCCATCACACCTAGCCAACTTAGTGCCCACCATGCAAGCAGTCATTGCATCTGCAACTAAAAGTCTTGCATCCCCCAAAGAAGAGGATCTTACTTTCTCTAATCTCTCCCTCAAATTGGCCACTGATGTGATTGGACAAGCTGCCTTTGGTGTCAACTTTGGCCTCTCTAAACCACAGACAGTTGGCAATTCAGTCAACAGCTTCGCTGCCAAAAATGACAACAATGAAGAAGTTTCGGACTTCATCAATCAACACATATACTCCACAACAACACTTAAAATGGACCTATCAGGCTCTTTTTCTACGGTACTGGGTTTACTCATCCCCATACTCCAAGAGCCGTTTAGGCAGATCCTAAAACGAATACCAGGCACCATGGACTGGAAAGTCAACAGGATTAATCAGAAATTGAGCAATCGTCTTGATGAGATTGTTGCAAAGAGAATGAAAGACAAGGACCGAAAGTCAAAGGATTTCTTATCACTAATTTTGAGCGCAAGGGAATCAGAGACAGCCCTGAAAGATGTTTTCTCCCCAGACTACATCAGTGCAATTACTTATGAGCACCTACTCGCTGGCTCAACCACAACATCCTTTACTTTGACTTCAATTATCTATCTAGTTTCTGGGCATCCAGAAGTTGAGAAGAAGTTACTTGAAGAGATTGATGGATTTGGTCCACACGATCAAATACCAACTGCTCATGATCTTCAACACAGATTTCCCTATCTTGATCAGGCAAGTCTCTTTAGTTTCGATTCTTGACTATTTCAGTGATGTTTGTAATAAAAAGATCAACCAAATAATCATTTGATGATTTTTAAGTTCCATCTCACTGACTATAGTTTTCCCAATTAATTTTAAATGGTTGCCCTATCAGGCTTTCTTTTGGTCACCAAAATACCCTAGATAGATCCTATCAATTAATACTTTGTTTATTGGTTAAGGTGATTAAAGAGGCAATGAGGTTCTACACTGTTTCCCCATTAGTTGCAAGAGAAACATCAACTCAAGTAGAAATTGGGGGTTACCTTCTCCCAAAGGTATGTTTAAGAGACTCGAATATGAGTGTATACATGCATATTCATCAGAAAGCAAACCTGGACTATTGTAGATATCTTCATGAATGGACAGGGCACATGGGTCTGGTTAGCACTAGGTGTTCTAGCAAAAGACCCAAAGAACTTCCCGGAACCCGACAAGTTCAAGCCAGAGAGGTTTGATCCAAATTGTAAGGAACTGAAACGAAGGCATCCTTATGCACACATACCCTTCGGACTAGGGCCTCGGGCTTGCATCGGCCAGAAATTCTCCCTGCAAGAAATAAAGCTCTCACTGATTCATCTATATCGGAAATATGTATTTCGGCACTCACCTAGCATGGAAAAGCCTCTAGAGCTCGAGTATGGCATGGTTCTTAACTTCAAGAAAGATGTCAAGTTCAGAGTTATTGAACGAGCATGAAACTGTCAAACTCAGGCTGTGCAAATATTTCTTGGTCATTTTCTAAAACATCACTAAAAATTTTCATATCATTTCAATAAACCCCAATCAATCATCAGCTTGACTCTATCAGGTTGTTTGATGCATGTAATACTGTTTTCTTATCAACGAATTTTATTAAAATCATGTAGTTGGAGCAATATACTCTACCCTAAATTTTAAGACTAATTGTTTCTACAATGATCAAACTATAACCATGGCTTGGACTTTGTACTTTGTGGTGCTTCACATGGCAATGGCACAGTTACTCAGATTGATAGCATGCTGCATAAGATACCCCAACTTGGTAGAAGACAAAGAAAAGACTAAGCTAGTACACAGTTCCTAATAAGCATCACTGCTACAATAACTCATTAATTGTTTGCTGAAGTTGTTAGGCTGTTTCAGATTTAAGACAATTTTTTTACTTTGCTGAGAAGTTCCATACTTCAGACCCAACATGAACGATTAGCTTATGCTAATGCAAAGCACAATCTCATTTCATCCAAAAAAAAAAGGAATGGGCATGGAAAGCAAATTTTAACTCCACAACTGTATTCAAAATATTCTACAGCACATGACAACACTTAAGTGATGTCTCAAGGACCATCAAGGTTGCTCAGCAAGTAAATTAATGTTATGATATCTAAATTACAGACAAAAAGTATAGCATAGTTACTAACAAACAACTAATCCAACTTCATTCTCTTACCATTTCAGCAACTTGCAAAGTTCTAACAAAACATTTCCAATGAAACAAATGTATAGTTAAGAAATTTTCTAGCAATGCATAACAGAATAAATTGGTAGAAAACTGACATTCAATGATCAAGTTGGATGCAGATTTTTTGGTTCAGATAAGATAGTCAAATTTATTCAACATGACATGCATTTGGTTCATTCCACAATTTTAAAACAGAAGAATGAAACAAAAAACTAAAATTGTAATTGGATGCAGTGCTATGGGTTTGTATAAAATAAGTAAAATATGGTGGGTTTCTTTTTTCATGTACTATTAAAAACAAAACTGAAATAGTTGCCCAACGCAATTGCAAAGAGTCGAAAAAATTGACCATACGTGGATCACAGCCAGTTATGCCTTTTGAGTTAGCAGTAAAAACTGTTACCAACTTTTGATAGACCAATCCAAACTCATGCAAGGACTGCCATTGAATCCTACAAGTTAGAAGTAACTGCAAGTTCTTTACTTCACCTTAATTGACACACTGAAGATAATACATTCTGGCAGCTGAAAATTTTAAACAAATTTTTGCAGTTTTTTGAAGGTGGGCTACTGGAATTGCTTCAAAGCGAGCATTCTAGATTTTAAATCAATCTATACTTCCATTGCTTTAACCATCCAATTTTCAAACCAAATTCATCCCTAATTATTGAAGGGAGAAACATTCAACATGCTTGTTGTGTGAATGAATGCGGAAACGATCGTGCAATGCAGCAATTACGATGAACATATGGAAACACGCAAAATAATGAAAGCAATAAAAGACACAAGGATTCAATGTGGTTCGGCAGAATGCCTACATCCACGGGAGCAAGCGGCGGCTGAAATTCACTATCAATCAAAACTAGGGTTACAACATTGTATTTATGTTAACCCTACACATACAGAGAGATTAAAAAATTCCCCAAATACCCCTGTATCAATTCCTGGAGGATTTGCCTCCGTATCCCCAACCTATTGATCTTCCCAATTCAAATTTCAAAAACAGCGCCGAACAAAACCATCGACGGTTTTCCTTCATTGGAGGAAACCGTTGATGTACCTACATCAGACCATCAATGGTTTTTTTCCTAATTTGGTTTCTGTCTGAAACCGTCGATGTACCTAGTAAAACAATCGACAGTTACTCTTCAGACCATTGTTTTCTTCAACCTGCTTACTGTGCACATGTGTTCCACTTGATATGAGCCACATACTACAACAATCTCCACCTTGGCGAATATTCACCCTTTATGAGAAAAGAAAACATAATGCGGAACTCCACCTACGACAATAGGCTGGGACGCCTCCCATCTAGCACTTGGAGACGTTAATCAAGTCTAAGAAGTGCTTGAACTGGTCTGTGGTAACAGGCTTTGTCAACATGTCTGCTGCATTCTCAGAAGTGTGAACTTTATCAAGCAATAGTTCACCAGAAAAAACCAATTCCTGGATCCTGTGAAACCTCACATCTATGTGCTTAATCCTTGCATGATACACATGGTGCTTTGCCAAATAAATGGCACTCTGACTATCACAATGCAGCTAAACTCCACCTTACTGAATACCCAACTCCTTGACCAATCCTGTAAGCCAAAAAGCTTCCTTGGCAGCCTCAGCCACTATCATATAACTCAATAATAGATAGTGCAACAAGTGACTGAACCATGGACTTCCAACAAATACGTCCCCCCACAAGGGTGAATACATACCCTGTGGTAAACCTTCTGTCATCCAAGTCCCCTGCATAATCTTCATCCACATATCCCACTACTAAAGGATGATTTTGTTGTCATCCAAACATGATGTCATAGTCTGTAGTACCCCTCAAGTATCTGAAAATCCACTTGACATCATCCCAATGTCGTCGTTCCGAATTTATAAGAAACTTGCTCACCACACTGACAGCTCGTGCCAGATTCGATCTTGTACAAACTATAGCATACATTAAGCACCCCACTTCACTAGCATATTGAACCTTTGACATGTCTTGAACTTCATCAACTGTCTTCAAGTACTGGACGGTAGACAATCTAAAATGATTCACCAATGGTGTACTCACTGGTTTTGCATTATCCATGTTGAACCTCTCTAACACCCTCTCAACATAGCTACGCTGAGATAACCACAATCTCGTGGAAGCTCTGTCCTTGCAAATCTCTATCCCAAGAATCTTCTTGGCTGCACCCAAATCCTTCATGTCAAATTCTTTGCTCAACAGAGTTTTCAACTTATTGACCTCACTCATACTCTTCGTAGCAATCAACATGTCATCCACATAAAGCAACAAAAAAATAAATGAACCATCATCAGGCTTTTCACATAAACACATCAATCATACTCATATCTCTTGTAGCCAATCCGAATCATATAGGAGTCAAATCGCTTGTACCATTGCCTCGGAGACTGCTTCAGCCCATAAAGTGATTTCCTCAATTTACAGATCAAGTGTTCCTGTCCATGTTGACTAAACCCTTCTGGTTGTACCAAGTAAATTAGCTCCTCCAAATCACCATGGAGAAACGTTGTCTTTACATCCATCTACTCCAAATGCATATCAAAATGCGCTACTAATCCCAACACTGGCATGATGGAAGTGTGTTTGACCATAGGGGAGAAGATCTCATCATAGTCAACCCCTTTCCTCTGTGAGCAATCCTTTGCCACCAGACGAGCCTTGAATTTTTCTCCTTTTTCTGATACTACTTATTTCTTCCTATACACCCATTTGCATCCTATCGCTCTCTTCCCCTCTGGAAGCTCCACCAACTCCCATGTCTGGTTCTTATGCAGAGATTTCATCTCTTTCACCATAGCACCCATCCATCTACTTTTCCTTTAGTTGTACACCGCCTTTTAAAAAGTAATAGGATCCTCGCTACTGGTAATGGGTGCACAAGAAACCAGATCATCAAAACCATACCTAGGGGTGGCCTGATAGTGCGTCTAGGCCTATCTATAGCTATACTGTGATGCTGCTGATCTCCTAAGCTAGAACTCCCTGCGTTCTAAACATTGTCATCTCTACCTTGAGTCTCTAGCTCCACCTGTACCACAGGCTTATTGCTGTTGCAGTTTTCTGCTACCTATTTCTCTTCTTCCTAAATACGCTGCAACATGGCTTTCTCATCAAAAATCACGTCTCTACTGATCACCACCTTGTTTGGCTTTAGATCCCACAGATTGAAACTTTTCACCCCTTTCTGATACCCCAGAAAGATACACTGTCTAGACTTCGCGTCAAGTTTCAATCTCTTTTCACTAGAAACATGCACGTAGGCTGGACATCCAAACACTCTCAAACCAGAGTAGTCTACTGCACTGCCTGTCCACACCTCCTTTGCTACTTTCCCATCTTGTGCTGCCCTTGGTGATCTGTTAATCAAGAAACACGTCATACTCACTACTTCTCCCCAGAAGTTCTTTGCAAGCCCTGCATTCAGCCTGAGACACCAAGCTCTTTCAACTATTGTTTTGTTCATCCTTTTCGCCACACTATTCTGTTGTGGTCTCTTGCGTACTATAAAGTGTCTCTTAATCCCATGATGCTCATACAACTCCATGAACTTTGATCTGTGTACTCAGTACCATTGTTGTACCCGAGGCATTTGATTTTCCTCCCTGTCTAGTTTTCCACTTCAGCTTTCCACAACTTGAATTTGGCAAACGTTTCTGACTTGTGCCGCATGAAGTACACCTAGACCTTTTGTGAGTAATCATCGATAAAATTCACGAAATACATATGTCCTCCCCGTGATGTTACCCTTACTGGCCCCTAAACATCTGTATGAACATAGTCAAGAATTTCCTCCGTCTTTTTTCTTTCTTTCTTCTTTTTTTTTTTTTTTATTTACTAAAAGATGGCGGCACCTCCATTCTTGTGTGTGGTTGTCTTGAACTACACCTTATTTTATTTCCCAAGAACACAATACCTGCAAAAATTCAAATTACATGTTTTGATACCTTTCAAAAGATTTCTCTTATGAAACTTTATCATCCCACACTCACTCATATGCCCTAACCGCATATGCCACAAGACAGTACTATCTGATTTAAACTCTATAGCTGCAACTCCACCTGCAACTGTGATACCTAGCAATGTATAGATATTTCCTGCTAATTTATACCCCTTTATCACTGTTAAAATACCTTTACTCACTTTCATTACTCCACTTGCAGACTTGTAATTAAATCCATTACAATCTAAAATGCCCAATGAGATCAGATTCTTCCTTACATCCGGTATGCTTAACATCACATAACGTTCTAACAACACCATCAAATGTTTTAATTCTGATATTCCCTATTCCAACAACTTTGCACGATGCATCATTCCCCATCAGAATAGAACCATAATTTACTAACATGTAGGTGTTGAACCAATCTATATTAGCTGTAATGTGATAGGAGCATGCCGAATCCAGGATCCAAGAATTCGTGAAACGATCTGAACCGAATGAAACAAAAAGCATATCCCCGTCACGGCTCTATGAGTCTCCTTCTTCCACTACATTCATAGATTTTGATGAACCCCTTTATTCTCTGCATTCCCCTTTTTTTTCTCTAGACAATCTTGTTTTATGTGCCCCTTTTTCTCGCACTTAAAAAACCGTATGTCCTTCCTCTTCCTGGAATTGGACCGAAATTTATTGCTACTCAGTCTGCTCTGGAACTTGCTTCTCCCACATACCTAATTACCCCTTTCCCCAAGCCCTTCACCTTGTAGATTCTCATCACTGGCTTTTTTCCTCTAATGAAAACCTAAAAGAGCACTTGTGATCTCTTCCAATTCGAGAGTTTCCTTTCCCCACATCAGAGTTGTAACCAAATTTTCAAACGTAGGAGACGCAAATAGGGAATTCAATAGCATCAACGTTTTGTCTTCGTCTTCGAACTTCACATCAACTCGCTTCAAATCACTAATGATCTGATTGAACAAGTTGATATGCTGGTTCAGATTCAAATTCTCTGACATCTTAAGATCATACAGTTTCTGCTTAAGATAAAGTTTGTTCGTCAACGACTTGGACATATACCGACTTTTCAATTTCAGCCAAACTACCGCCAATGATTCCTCATCCATGACGTGATACATCACATCATTAGCCGGACAAAGCTTGACAGTTGCCACAGCCTTCGCTTCCAGTTCCTTCCAACTAATGTCATCCATGTCTTCCGGCTGCCTTCCGTATTACCCCTTCACCATGCCCTGTTGCACTAACAAATCCTTGACCCTCCTTTGCCATAGTCCAAAATTTCTTGATCCGTCGAACTTGACAATGTTGAACTTTGCAAAAGAAATCTTAGTCATTGTAACCTGGCTCTGATACCAATCATTGTGCGAATGAATGCGGAAACGATGGTGCAGTGCACCAATTACGATGAATAATACGAAAACACACAGAAATAATGAAAGCAATAAAAGACACAAAGATTTAACGTGGTTTGGCAGAATGCTTATGTCCACAGGAGCAAGCGGCGGCTGAAATTCACTATCAATCAAAACCAGGGTTAGAACATTGTATTTATGCTAACCCTACATATACAGAAAGATTAGAAAATTCCCAAAATATCCCTGTATCAATCCCCGAAGGATTTGCCTTCATATCCCCAACCTATTCATCTTCCCAGTTCAAATTTCAAAAACAGCCCTGAACAAAACCGTCGACAGTTTTCTTCCTAATTTGGCTTATGCCTGAAATTGTTGATGTACCCAGTAAAACAGTCGATAGTTATTCTTCAGACTAACTCCCTTGTTTTCTTCAACCTGCTTACTCTACACATGTGTTCCACTCAATATGAGCCACATACTACAACAATGCTGATGCAGTTTTTGGTTCCGGGGAGATGGCCCAAGAGGTGTCATCCTGCAAAAAGAAAACACAGATGACTGCCCATTTCAAGTTCTAACAAAAAGATTTCCAAGATGCAAAATTGGGAAATTTTATAATGGTACATAACAGAATTAATTAGGAGAAAACCAAAAATCAATTATAAAACTGGATATGTAGGAAATTTACAATGAATAATTTTTTACAGCTAAAGCTACCAACTTGGCCTTTCCCCTTTCTGAAGTTCAATACATGGGGTATTCTAAATATGTATAGATTATTGAACTTTGCAAGCCCAATGATACTGAGGCAACGTATCATGAGTATTTAAAACATGCTTAAACAGAGGATGACAGGGAATCAAACTGAGCTACAGCCAAATTTTCACTCAAGTGGGCTACAAGCTTGTTGTAATTAACAAAGGCGGATCTATTGATAAACAGAGATAAGTCTAGACATATACCTTTTTATGCAAGACACTGTGACTGGATCCTTTCGAAATACTGATTTCCAATAGTCCCATCAATGTTAGCAGAAGAAAGAACCCAGAATATAATGAACTGCTAAATAACAATCAGCCAAAAAGCAGTCGAACCCAGAATATAATGAACTGCTAAATAACAATCAGCAGAAAAGCAGAGTCAAAATACCCTACATCAAGAACCTGATTACAAAATTATAAGGGATAGCGATGAATGACATGAAAAAACCACATATGAAATCAATATGTTTTCCTTGCATTTTCAAAAAATATCTACAGAATGACAACTCTAGTTGCAAACTGGATGTAATGTGGATCAACATTTCACCCACCCAAGATCCTCAAAAGCAAAGAGTGACACATAAAATTTGTACTTGCACAACTGATTTTTCCTACATTTTAGATACAATAGCACACTAAGCAACCAATGTTTATGGAAAGATTTTTAAAAATATAACAATGCAACCTAACATAAACAAAAAAAGGCAAAAGGGAAAAAAAAACGACAACAACAATGAGGACAACTTCATGTTTCTCACGTTCGAACCCCGCTATTCAGTACCCAACTGGAGCAGCAACAGTTTTTTGCTCGACTCCATTCTTTCTCCGAGCGGCATTCAGCATTAATTGTTTCGCATCAACACTTTAGGTACAACAGCATACTTTTTTCTTTTTTTTTCGTTTGCCAGGTGGTACAATGGTAACACTATACTTAGCAACTGATGGTCATGGGAAGATTTCAAAAGATACAATGCAGCCAAACCAGGGGGGAAAAAACCAAACAAAAAAAAAAGGAAAAGAAAACACAACAAATCAACTTTCTCACATTCAAACCCTGCTATTTTGTACTCAAACAAGCAGCAACAGTTTTGGGCTCGACTCCAATCTTTCTCCAAGAAACATTTGGCATTATTTGTTTTGCTTCAACATTTTCAGATACAACAGTATGCTAAGCAACTAATGTTCATATGAAGATTTCAAATTAGGCAAAATGCTGCCTAACTTACACAGAAAAGAAAATTTAACAAAACAACATTCTCACATTCAAACCCTGCTATTTAGCACTCAACTATGCAGCAACAGTTTTAGGCTTGACTCCAATATTTCTCCAAGAAACATTTGGCATTATTTGTTTTACATCAACACGATCCTCAAACTTCACAGCAAAGTTGAGAATAGAATCCAGAAGGGAATCCGACAAAAGGTGTGGCTTGAGTCCTAATTCAAGGAGTTTTGTGTGCTTAGCATTGTAGTAATGTTCCTCTGCCTCGACTCTTGGATTAGGCACAGATCTGGTTTGCACATTAAGCCCAAGCTTCTCTCCCGCTTTTGTAACGAGGTTGGCAAGTTCATTGACAGAAAACTGCTCGGTGAACTGATTGAAGACTCGAAACTCACCAGGACTCGCTGGGTTGGCAATGGCCACCTCAACGCACTGAACTGTATCTCTTATGTCAAGGTATCCCCTGGTCTAAATTGCATTGGAGGAAAACATTGAAGAAAAAAAAATGAAAAAAGAAAAAATTATCAGCATAAATCTAACAAGGTAAAGCATGTATATATAACAATCAAACTGGCTGTACATCAGTTTTAAATTTCAGTCTTTTAAATAAACTAAAACCAAACTGAACAATTTTTCTTAAAAAACAAAAATTGATCCTGAATGAAAACCAAAATAAAATGAATTAAACCATTTTCAATTGTTCAGTTTGTTTTAGTTCGAGCTTTTGGCTTTCAAAGACAATTCAATTACGCCACCAATCAAATGCTCACAAAAATTAAAATAATTTTCTTAAACTATACAAGACCATGCCATAGAAAACATGGTCAAAATTCCACAGAAAGCCCGACTAAGAAAGCCCACAGATGCTAATTAAAAGAGGAATGTTGGAACAAAATGGGGAATTTGGGGGTTACCTATGGGGAGAGCTTGCCCCCTCCTTTCCATTTGAGATCAATATAAAACTTTTCTAGTCCAACTAAGATTACTATTCGAGTTCTATCAGGACTCCCAAGTCCCATATTATCCTTGAAAAAAAAAAAAGAGGGAATACTTGGGCATGCAAAATATTTTGACAATAATCGAAATTCATGTAATAACAATGAACAACAATCAAATAGTATTAAATAACCTTATTTTTTAAAAATGACCTAATGGCGGGCCTAAGAGGACATGATGCATGCAATCTTACCTTTTCATTTTGGAGAGGCTTTATTTTTACTTTTATTTTTATTTTTTATTTTTATTTATAAATTGAGTTAGCACATGAAGTCATTCATCAAGAAACTTTGAACCCTTGCCCATTACTTAAGCTTTGATGGATTTTCTAAAGCAAAGAGGTACTTAATAATTTTGACGCAGTATGTAAGCATGAACTATTTTCATTTTCTAATTTTTATTTTATTTACTTATTTATTGTTTACGGTGCTTTAATTAGGATCATATCTTCAAGATTCTGGGTTATTATTTAGGGTGAAAGATTCTCAGGTGCTACTAACTGGGAAATTTGCATTGTTTTATTTAAATGCCCAAATGTAGTTTCCTTATCTACCAAGCATTGAAAGCCCATAAAAGGCTCCTATGTATTTGTTTTATGGGTTTGGAATTGAGAATTACAGTTGTCAGGCATTCGTCCTATATCAAGAAGATCATAAAAGACTCTGATCCGATGCAGTTGAAATGCCACAGCTATCAACGTTGATAAGGCTGTATATGAGTTTTAAACTAAACTCATAGGGTTTGCGATTTTAACTAAAATAACCTGGCCTCTGCACCGTCTCTGCCACCATCTTCACCATCGAACCTGCTAGCCCCTCTCTAAATCTCCCTGTTAGACCCTTTGTCATTCACGACACTTATTTAAACTAAATAAATAAATAAATAAGGAAGAAAGAAAGAAAGATTAGTCACAGCAACAAAAGCCTCCCCTAATATCCAATTATGAACTCTATAGTTAAAAGACGACCTCGCTGGTTGCCACTTGAAAAATCAAAGAAATTAAGCCTCCATCATTGCACAAGTCCCTCTTCGTCCTTCACACATTTGCCAGAGTTTGACTTCATTAGAGGATCAAAGCCACGCCAATTGGCAAACCTCATCTTTGCCTCTAGTGGACTTGTGAGTAGTCTACTTCATATAAGCCATCTATGTTTTTATCTTTTTGGGCTTGAAGATGAATTAACTACTAATAAATTGTGATCATTCATCGTGATGCCATAGGAAAGGTCTACAGAGGCTCGAAGACCTACTCTCTCATGAAGAAGCACCAACCTAAGAACCATTCATCAACTTTCACCCTCACCACCAGCATCAGGCAAACATAGGGATTAAAACCAGCCAAAGCTGCATTGAAAACCATCCCTGTCTTGTTCATTTGAAAGAGAGTGAGGAAGTTGTGATGCCTCTCCCAAAAAGAGGCATATACTGCATTGAATTGCACCAGCCCATCACCATTCAAACCAAACTTGTTTAACCAAACCAGTTGGAACCAAACTGGTTCAGTCAACCAGACCACATTCAACTAAATTGAATTGGCTCCGTACCCGCAGCCAAGAGAACCAGAAGAAGAAGGAGGGGGGGCGGGGGAAGAAGAGGAAGGGGGAGAAAAGAAGAAGAATAAGAACATAGGGGAAAAAATGATGCTTAGCTTCACCTCGGCATTGGACAAGTTGAGTTCTAGGATGAGCAAGCTACGATCCTTAATTCTAATCATTGTGAATTAAAAGAAAGGCTTTCCTTTCCATCCATTAAAGAAGAGGTAGTCCTGCAAGAAAAGGTGGGGGAGGAAAATACCAATGAGATTGAAGAACCACTATATTTGGAGCCTGAGACTGAAGCCCCAATGTTCTGAATTCATCTTTTCAAGTGTCACAACATGCACATATAGAAATCCAATGACTCAACAGAGTGGTGAGAAATGAGTCTATTTTCTTTTAATGGTTCACTAGAGTCAGCACAAACCATTATTTATCCTATGTGTGGTTAGATGACCTAATTCAAATGAATACTAAGCTTCGCTAGTCCATGAAAAGGGGTAGGATTTTAGGTTGTATAGTCATATCTAAGTTCAGTAGTATGATTATATGAAGGAAGGCATTAGCGTTCTCAACACACCTGTTCTAGGAATGGTGCCTCATCAACTTTGAGTGGTACCTATGTGTGGTTGAATCACCTACAGCTGTCCCATAAGAGCAACGGCCATCTTCCTAGAGAAGGCAGTAACCAAGACCTGCCAGAAATTCAGCACCGACCCAGAGCTGTCCCATAAGAGCAGCGGCCAAATTCTCAAAAAAAAAAAATCTAGTCTAGGGGAAATGGAGCAGTAAGGATCAACAATTTCAGCATCTTCACAAAGAAAGCATCTAACGACTAGGGAAACTTTCCCACAAAGTTGCATCCCAAGCAAAAAAAAGGTAACTTTGGTTGGTGCACGAGTTATCCAAATGGATTTCCAAGGGAAATTAAAGTTGCCTATCAAGAAAAAAAGAAAAAAGGAAAAGGTAACTTTGGTTGGCACAAGGGTTCTCCAAATGGATTTGCAAGGGAAATTAAGTTTGGCTTCAGATGGGGCTGTCAAGCAGCATGTGGAAGGAGCTGACTGTGAAGTAGCCATTTTGTTGAGCTTCCACAAATCCAGATTGGTCCTCCTGGGATACTTCTATAAAGAAAGCTGTGAAAATAAGCAGAAGATTCAAGATCCCAATCATGGGCATTTCTAACAAAAAGGATGTTCCAAGCTGCCTCATTGACGGAGTGATCCACACACATACTCAACAAAGCATTTTTGTTGCAGGCAAGATTGAAAATTGCAGGAAATTGAAAAAGAAGATGAGCTGCACCAGTTGTCATGCCAAAAGAAGGTTTTGTTCCCATTTCCAACATCGAAGTGGAAGTCCTCCCACCCTTCCTTGATCAACCTCTAAATACTTACCCCTTAGGACTGCCTGTGCTGATTAAATGTCCAACCATTATGATTGAGACAGTACTTTAAAGCAATAACCTTTCTCCAAAGTAACTTTTTCTCATTCATGAATCTCAACATCCATTTAACCCCTCTGGTAAACAAAATGGAGGTTATTGCCACATCCTTTGTTAGGCATCATTAGGGATATCAAAGCAAATAAATGACATCAATAACATGAAACATACTCAATATACATAATTAAACACCCAAAGGTGCAATTTAATACTCACATGAGGTCTCAAGTATTTTCTGATTTTTTTTTTCCCTTTTTAAAGTCTCACAATTTTTTAGCATTTTATTGCCTTTTTAAAAAAAAAAATTTATTCCTACAATAATTTAAAAAAAAAAAAAAACAAGAAAAAGAAAATATTTTTTTAGAAGAATTGTCATTTTATTACTGAGAGGCCAAAAGCCTAAGACAATACATGAGACAGAACAAAAAACAATACAAAACAGAGAGCTAAGATCAGAAATCAGGCAAAAAAATCAAAACCTTTAACGTCCAAACATCTGCTTTTAACATAAAAAAATGACTTGGTCTATGACTCTATCCATGTTAATATCTTTCCCTGCAAAAATGAGTAAATTCCTTGCTCTCCAAGTAGATGGACAAAAGAAAATATTTAATAACAAAGAAATGAAATTTATACTCTTTCCATAGATTTTTTCCTAAATATTAGGGGATTGTATGGAACCACTTATGCAGAAGTGCTTTTCAGAAAAAAGTGCTGAATTTAATAAGTGCTGAAAGTTATAAGTGGTGTTTGGTTGTGTTTAAAATAAGTCGTATTTTTGTACACTTACTTTTATTAAAGGATACTATAAGATTATTTTAAAACATATTTTAAATTACAAATATTAATATTCTTTAAATAACAATTTCATTAATAATTATTTTAATTATTTATAATTAAATTTTAAAAATTTTCTGTTAAAAATAATATATGATTATTATTTTTAATTAATAATATTTTTTTATTAATGTATATTTATAACATATTACTATCGTATTAAAATTATAATAAAAATAATATTATGAATTAAATTTAAAATTTTAATTTATTTAATGCTAATTTAAATTAATAAATAATTCTTGATCCAAAAATTAATTATAATAACTAATATTTATTTTTAAATATATTTAAAACAAAAATATTAATATTTTTACAATTTAAATTTAAATTATAATTATATTATATTATAAACGAAAATAATATAATATTATTTATTAATTAACAATAATCATGTTATTAATGTATATTTATAACATATGAATATCATATTAATTTATGTTAAAAAATAGCATTAATAACTATTAACTAAATTAACATTTTTAATTTATTTAATATTAACTTAAATTTATGGTTCTTTTTATTCATTCCTGAATTTACTTATATTTTATTAATAATTAATAGGTTATAATGCATAATAAAATAATATATGATTAATTTTTAATTAACACCTTAATTAATATTTATTTTAACTATTATTTTTAATTAATATTTAAATATTTTTATTAAGTTAAAAAATAAAATATTACTTTTTGATTAATAATAATCTTGTTCTTAATATATATTTATAACATATGATTATCATATTAATTTATGTTAAAATAATATTAATAATTAAATTAGTATTTTTAAATTTTTAAGATTAATTTAAATTAATAGATGGTTTTTCTTCTATATTCCAAAATTTAATTATGTTTCATTAATAATTAATATATTATAATGCATAATAAAATAATATATGATTATCTTCTAATGTATTTTTAAAATTATAAAATAGTCACTAAATTTTCTTATATTTACAAAATTGACCCCACCTATGAACAATATCACTTATAAGTAGCCAAAAGCTATCGAAGTTTGCTTCTCAAAATTCACTTAAATAGTTCTCAAAAAATTGATTCTAGAAAAACACTTATTACAATAAGCGTCTGTTGTACTGCACTTTTTTGTAAAAGTGCTTATTTTAAGTGATAAGTACTATAATCACTTTTTTTAAGTGCTCCTAAACAGGGGCTAAAATGTTTTGGATTCCCTGATTTTTTGAAAATGATTAAATAAATAAACATTCAAAAAAGTAAATATACAAAAATAGAACCAAAAATCTCAATTTTATGCAGAGATTTTTCTTCAAAAAAAAAAAAGGAATTTTCTGATATTTTTGTGGATTTTAATTTTTCCCAAAAAAAATTTATAGCTAAAAATATAGTGAAGAAAGCTAAAAAATAATAATAATGGAACAAAACAATAATAAAATAAAAGATAACAATGATAATAATAAACAATTAAAAATAATAAATAAAAAAAAATACATTCATAATGATTTATTTGGATACATAAATGGATAGATTAACCAAACAAAATAATAAAAGAAAAATAATAACAATAATAATAATAATAATAATAATAACAACAACAACAACAATAACAATATAAAATTGTTTTCTTTTTTATTTTCCAGATTTTTTAAATTTTTTCATAAAATAAAATAATAAAATAAAAATAGAAAAAAAAAATACCAAAAGGAAGAATTGGGCTTGCTTGAGCTGGCTCATGCAACTAGATACTCACAGAGAGGGGGGTTGTTCAACCCTTTTCCTCATCTCAGTGGTGGCAAGCAAGCGAAATCCTAGACCCCATCACTAATACTTGCAGAACATGGAGGTTTTTGGCAGCACAAATGCCAGACTCCATTGCAATGATGCCCATGCGCAAGTAGTGATACCATGGTCAAATGTATATGTCCTGTGTTTGGGTGTGGCATGGTTTGTTGTGGATGTTCAAAGAGGAAAAAGAAAAAGGGAGGTGGCTATGGGGGTGGAAGAGAAGAACATGGAGAGGAAGAGAGTGAGTGATGGCTAGGGTTTTTTTGGGTGCCACGAGTGCAGAAGTTGGAGGATAGGTGGTGCTCCACTAGGTTACATGAGGATGGAGAAGAACATGGAGAGGAACAAAGTGAATAGAAGCTAGGATTTCTCCCTGGCTCTCTGCCCCTAGTTGTATGTCTTCTTTTCTTTCAGCCTATGCACTATATATAGTGCTATGGTTGGGGAACACACCCATTAACCTTTCCAGCTACAACTCCACAGGCTCTTCCATTAAACGCTCCTATTTCATTTTGAAGCCAGTATATTACATTAGTCTCCTCCAAAATCTGGATTCTTCATTTTCTTCAAATTTCCAAGAACTTAAAAGTTTAAACCAACTTTAGCAACTCATCTATTTTGCTGAAAATTGAAATCCAAATTTACGATAGATTACCCTGTGTCAAAGAGACAAGTTCCAGAGAGAAGCACCACCATAACCAATTCCCCACCAAGGAAATGTATTTTGGACAACAAAGTATGTAGACCCAGACACACACGCCCCCCCTTGCACCTGTTCACAGTCATGCAACTAACTAGATGATCCCAAATCCGGTATCATGATCACCTACTCCTGACTGCAGGAAGCCCCTCATCAATTTCTCTAATCTCCTTGCCACTCTCACACAAATATGGTAAAGGACAACTAATATAGGGGAATAGAGGAAAGACAAGCTAGTAATGCGGCTCCTAAGGGTGAAAAGAGCTCCTTCTCATCCATCCAACCTCCTAGCAACTCTCAAAAATTGGGACCCAAAAAGAATCAAGAGTAGGGTTACCACCTAAGAGGACACCTAAATAATTAATAGGCCAACTCAGAACACCACAACCAGCTAAAGGAGCAAAGAGGACTCAGGTTAATCCCAATTCCCACAATGCCACATTACCACTCTTAGAGAAGATAATCCTTACTTCTGAAACTTTTGGAAACACCTGCAAAAATATTAGAGAAACTACCTATATCCTCCAAAAGAAAAAGAATGGCGTCATCTGAAAACTGCAAATACAATATAGGTAAGTTCTGATGGTCATAGCCCACCTTAATCCCTTCCACCAAACCTCTATCAACCCCTCTATCTTTCAATCTACTCAATACACTTGCCACGATATAATCAGGCATTTCTTTCCAGTTACTGTCCTCCATCTCAATACATGAGGTTCCATTAGAAGCACTTTTAAGAAAGAATTGACATCACATTCAAATTAAGCTTCCACCTCATTAATACCTGAAAGATGTACGTTCCTTCATCCTTGTAAGAAGAAATAGAAGGCAACACTTCAGAAATTATAATAGAAGCATTCTGTTGAAATTATATGCCTTAGTGTCACATGTCACCCTCATGATTTCCTCCAAGTGAATCCAGTCAAATGAAAACTCTTCTAATGAACAGTAGATTCATTGATCTTTACTTCCAAGAACAAGAAAACCATTCAGAAAATGAGATGATGTGATGCAAAGATGTTATGGTCCTATGGAACATTTGACAAAAAAAACCTCACCTGCCCCCCTTTGCCATACACGGTAAGCGGATGACCAACAGCAGCCTGAACACAGAAGCGGTTCAATGCAGTTCCAAATACTCCATCGTAATCAAACCTGTTATAAAGCTCTTCATGCATTTCAGTCTCATCTGTCTTCACTCCATAAACCACTCCTTGATTCAGATCAGTGGCTCGGATCCCCCAAGCCTTGCAGGTGAAGGCTATATTATTTGAATCGTGGACCTTACTGAGATGGTAGAAAGAGCTAGCTTGCTTTGGATAAGGTAAAGTATCTGTTCTTCCATTATGAGTAATCGTTATATAACCCTCCTCAATATCAATGTTTGGGGTTCCATATTCTCCCATGGTTCCCAGCTTCACTAGATGGCACTGCTCTTTGAATTCTTTTATAGCGAAGAGAACATTTAGTGTTCCAGTTACATTATTATTCTGTGTGAACACGGCTCTTGAACGATCAATCATGGAGTAAGGGGCAGATCGTTGTTCCCCAAAATGGACGACTGCATCAGGTTCAAATGACTTGAAGGTTTCAGACAAGAACTCAAAGTCACATATGTCACCGATGTAGAGCTGCATGGTTCTTCCAGTAAGAGAATGCCAACGACGGATGCGGTTATGGATGGAAGATATGGGGGTAAGGGAGTCAAGACCCAATTGATGATCAAAGAGGCGACGGACAAGGCTGTCAACTATAGCAACTTCATAATTTTTGTTGGATAGGTGGAGGGCAGTGGCCCAACCACAGTAGCCATCACCACCAATGACCATGACACGCTTTGGCTTGGATGGTTCATTAGAGGTTTCCTGAGAGCCAGAGATAGATTTTGCTTGGACTTCTTGGCTTAGAGCAGATGCATGAATGGTATAGCATCTTTGTGGCTTCTTTCCTCGCAAAACAAGCCCTCTAGAAGGAAACTTGGATGTTTGCGAACCAAATGATGTTGGAAATGCTATTAAGCCTTGATTCGATGGCAAAGTGTAAGGTTTGCTGCCAGAGATTTTTAAGGAGTAAGAAGTCGAAAGTAAATGCGCCATATTAGCAATGATTGGTTTTTCCCAGAGGTATAGGCAAACACCTGCAAAAGGAATACCCAAATGGCCAAATTACATTTCAAGGTCTTTCCAACTTTACAAGAATTAGAATTCAAAGTCCAATAATAGGGCAGAGTAAACACGGAGAACAAAATTATAGAGATGAAATTTATTAATGAAAAATGCCCTTCAAAGATGAGCTTTTAAAACGTGATGATTAAAAAAACGAAGGCAACAGATTGAAAAGTGTGGAGCAAGCACAGACCTATCTAATGAACTTTAAAGCAGTGAGCAGGCCAATGAAACAAGTGCAAGCACCTATTCAATTTTTATGTGGACAACGTATAATTCACTCCGAAATTTCTTTGAACTGGGGAAGGGTATAAAACAAATTTGATTCATTTATTTCCAGGAGTAAAAGGTGCAAAAGTAAATTAGAGTGAATAGAGACATGTTAATTTGCAAAGCTGCCAAACCCAGATGGGATAAAGAATGTCATTCTTTCCTTTATTTCTTTGTTTATTTGTTTATTTGTTTGTTTTGATGGAAGAAAGTTTCATAACTTTGGTCGTCCATTTTGCAGTAAATCATTGCAGGAGTATTAGAAGCCACCAAGCAACAGGCTGATGGCCCAGCTGCCCAATGATTGAACTTTTAGTAAGGTCATGTAATACTCAACAGAGTAAGGCATACAGAAGCATCAATACAAAGAGAAAGGGGATTCCCCACTTTGGAGTCCATATTCTATTCCCTAAATATCTATGTATATGTATCTGCTAAGCAGTAAAGCTAATGGCAATACAGGAAAATACTAGGTATCCCGTAGCTACTTATAACTAACACATAAATATCTCGTTACGGACCTATAATTCATCTGCTGCCACTTTTCAATCCCCAAGTATCCCCAGAGGCCCAGACAAGCTCAAAGTTTCATTAAAAGAAATACTACTTCTTGACCATACTTGCTCAACAAGTTACAATAGTTCATAATGGACTAAAGACTACAGAGATGGAGAAAAGAATTTAATTAAATTATTAAAACAGAACATGAAAAATGTAAAATAAAATAATTAATTTTACTTAAAATCCAATAAATATCATTACACATGCACAGCAATGTCCCTGATCACCACTCACCAGTTCCAAGAATGCAACACCCATCAAGAACCCACATTCCCAAAACTAAAGCTCAAATAAAACATAACCATAACAAGCATACCATAAACATCAAACAAAACAAGAATGTTGCAAGTAAAAAAAAATAAAAATAAAAATAAAAATAAAAAGTGGGGCAACTTGGACCAAGAAATGCTTGAAAATAAAATTCATCAAGAATGCAACACATTCCCAGTTCCAAGAATGCAACACCCGTCAAGAACCCACATTCACAAAGCCAAAGCTTAAATCAAATATCACCATAAAAAGCATACCCATGAACATATGAGAACCAAACAAAACATGAATATTGCAAATAAAATAAAATAAAATAAAATAAAATAAGTGGGGCAACTTGGAGCATCCAATGCTTGAAAACCAAATAAATCAAATAGTAACAAACAAAGACTTGACACTCGGAACCTCATGAAATTTCAAATTTTAAAGAAATTTCTTGGTCGCACAATTTCCCTGTGAGAAATTTTCGCAATCACGGAAGCTGCACCGCCAATGAGCAAGACAGAGCACATAAAACACAAGCCCCTCAAGTACCCTTTTCATTTCCATCGGTTGACAGACCATTGCTTTCTCCCAAATAGAAAAGAACACAACTAAAAGCCCAAATCCGAAGGGGGGGAAAACAAGCGGGAAAAAAAGCTTGGTGAAATTAAGAATGGGTTAAGCGAAATGAGAGAAATACCTTGCTCTGGCTATAGCTGTAGAGGGATCGGAAGGCTTGCTTGCAATTTGTAGGGCTTGGTAGAGGCAGAGTCACTGCGAAGACGACGACTCAGAGGCTCGCAGCGAGGGAAGGATATTCGGTTGGTCCGAAGGGATACTTTTCTACTTATCTTCTGTTTTGAAAAACTAAACACAAACTTTTTTCCCTTAAGATTACCAATAATAATAATAATAATAATAATAATAATAATAATAATAATAATACAAATTGATTTTTAAAAATTAAAACTAAACACCTGCCATTTGCTATTTTGCTTGCGTACATTTTTTTTTCTTTATATAAAAATTTGTAATGTAAAATAATTATTACATTTTTCCATCAAAACTAAAAAAAAAAATTCTTTAAATTGGGTGAAAATAATTTATATTTCCACAATAACATAAAATTGTAAATTATTTTGCAAACGAAAATTTCAAAAAATAATTAACCTTAACCATGTGTAGATTAAATTTTAATACTATTTAAATGTAAATAAAATTAAAATTTAGACTAAAAATATGAAAAATAAAATCATAGTGTTTCTTTTTTGAAATATAAAGTTCAAATTTATTTATAATTATCAAAAAATCACTAATTGATCATTAACTAAAAAAATATAATTTATAAAAAAAAATTTGATTGTTGAATTACAATTTACATATAAGTTTAACTAATCGTATATAAAAGAATTATATATTTCGTAGGTTGTTTTATACTAGGTTAACTTGTATATAAATTAAATAATATTATAATACCTATAATAGCTTAATATGGTAATACATGTTGTTCCATATTAACTTGATACTAAATTTATTATGCTTTTATTCATGTCATTCATGTCAATTTGAACTATCTTATAAGATATGGTTTTCTTTATCATATTAGCTTTTCTCTACAAGAATTCTAATATTAATATTTAAGAATAGCATGTTTACCATTAGTAAATATATTTTATACATTAAACCAAAAATAGCATAATTATGCAAAGTAATACACATATAAATTGGTACTACATAATGATATTGCAAGGTTCTAAAATCAAGAATAGAAATTTTTTTATGAAAGTTATTGTAACAACCCAAAAAATAATGGTATTTAAATAATAAAGAGAGAGCGAAGTGGAAACACAAACAGAATGAGGCAGCAGGCTTCATCGACGACATTGCACTTTGAATATAATAACTCGAAAATTTTTACACAGGGCCTCGTCGACGAGCGCATAAGTAGGCCTCGTCGACAAAGCCACGCCTCGTCGAGGAGAAGATACCAAGAGAGGATTTTTAGACAATCTGAATTTCGTCAACGAGGAGGTAGGGAAATTACTTAAGAACTCGTTGACAAGGTGATGTGTTTCGTCAACGAATTCAATCCTATAAATAGTTGAAATTCGAATTTTTAACCAAAATCTTTAGCGCAGAACCGTCCTCTCTCTCTCTCTCTCTCTCTCCTACGACCTCCTTCCCTTCTCTCTTCGATCCTGGCCCCATTTCTCATCGGATTGAAGATCTGAGGCCACCATGACGCTTCTGGTGAAGTTCTCTGCAAGTCTGTCGGAGCAGATCGTGGGGAAAGTTTATTTGAAATTCATCCCAAATCCAGGGTAAGGTATTTTATTCAAATTATGTCTTCCTTATAGTTGTAAGAAATGTTGTAGGTAAGAAAATATTGATGTTTTGTTCTGGAAAATATTGTTTTCAGGATGTTGAGTTAAAAACCCTGCGGGTATAGAGCCAGAATTTTATAGGAGCTTTTCAGATTTAAGATAAGGAAAATATATTATGCTAGCAATTTTTATTATGTATACAGAATATTATGAATATGTATATACAAGCATGCAGATCAGATTATTTTTCCTGGAGAATTATGAATATTATCTTTATAGCAGAATTATAGAAATTGAGCATGAGAATATGTTTACTCAAATGTCTGGCATGGGTTTATTACAGTATAGTATGTAGATTTTTCAGTATTACAGATATTTAGATATTTCAGATCATTAGCAATGAATGAGACTTACAGTATTTCTTAGAATAACATGATTTCTATACCATAACACTCAAACAGATTTTACAGATAATACAAACAGATTATTTAGTTATAGCATCAAGATGTTATAACCAAATTATACAGAGATTACAGATATTATACACAGATATTATATACAGTTGTTACAGATAGTACAGACAGAAATCACAAATGATACAGACAGATATTATGAATACAGTTTAGAACTATAATGTTATGGTTGTTTTTGAAATCGTGTTAAAAGCAGCAAGATTATTATATATTTATATATGTATACTGTAACGACCTGCTCCTTTTTCACATATTTTTTTTTATATATAAATAAATTATCATCACATCATACATTCCAACTCAGCAGGTCAAAATCCACCTGGGCCCGTGGGCACCAGGGATATAACAAAACATACAGCAGAAGCCTACGCAGCAGAAAGTATAAAATCATATACATCTCATCATAATGTGCATAACACATACCAGAGTCACTACAATTACTATCTCACAGTATATATATCTCAAAAATGAAATCTAGGGACAATCCCCACAAAACCTAACTGTCTCTACCAAAAACTTACCCTTCCAAAGAGGGCAACAACTGATCTAGATCAGCGGGGCTTTTCCCGCTCTCCTATTAGGGGCTCCTGAAAAATGTATAAGATTTAGGGGTGAGACACCTCTCAGTAAGGGAAATAAACTAATACCAGTGTGTGGCAACATGAGTATTCTGTGTTCTACATATACCATACATAACATATTCAATACTGTTTATCAAATCTGGGAAAACATATGCATATCAAAACATGGCAGAACATACTGCATTTTCATAAACATTTCTCATCTCATATCATAATAATAATAACATAAAAACAATCCTGGTAGGTTAGTTGGCTGTTGTCATGTATTACCCCCACATGACTGGGTTGTGTGGCCCGAAGGCGGGACCTGACAATGGTTGGCCGACCACTGCCAAGTCAAACAGTAGTCTGTAGGTCCGATGGGTCTACCCAGACTGGTCCGTACACCAGGGGCGATAACAGTACACTTCTTGAAAATAACCACATCGACCATCCAATCTCACACCACTCCGTACAGCGGTGTTAACACAGATATCATGATCACGAGGACCATGGACACATAGCAACGGTACCGTGCAAGTGCTAGCCTAGACCAAGCCAACCAGGTTGTGATATCATATACATATACTAAAACTGTGATACATAAATATCTCATATCATTTATTTTCACATCAATCATATCATTTCACATATATACGTGTATCATGAAAATCATCGGCCTGTACGCCAGTATTACACATTTTATCATAGTTCGGCCCGTACGCCGGCAAATCACATAGCACAGCCCATACGCTGGCAAACCACATAGCATGGCCGGTACACCGGCAAATCACATAGCACAGCCCGTACGCTGGCAAATCACATAGCACGGCCCGTACGCCGGCAAATCACATAGCACAGCCCGTACGCTGGCAAATCACATAGCACGGCCCGTACGCCGGTAAATCTCATCCACATAGCACGGCCCATACGCCGGCAAATCACATATACATATAAAAATATCTCAGCCCGTACGCCGATTTTCCATCATAGAAATCCATATCGTCCCTATTCCCAAAAAAAAAACAGTATTTCACAACATTTTTATACTCATGCCACACTAAACAAATCTTCTACGCATTCAATATATCATCATTTAAACAGTATTTTCCAAATATAAATCATATATATAAATATATTTATTTTTCCTGAAACCAGATGCTACATATATATACATACATTTTCTCAAAACAAAACTAACTTAGTTTATCCCCTTACCTAATTCCTGAAAAGCCCCTAAGAAAATCTTCCCCGTACCCACAAGGTTCTCAACTCAACACCCTGAAAATGAAAACTCGCAGAATTAAAGTTTAGTATTTTCGTACGTACAACATTTTCTATAACTACCACTAAGTCAAATTCGACTTAAAAAGTCTTACCTCAACTTAGGAATGATTCCCAACGTTCCCAATCAACACCCTAGAACTGAAAATTTCCAGTATTAAAGTTCAGTATTTTTACGCCTATATCACTTTCTTCAACTGTCAAAAATCCAAATATTGAATATAAAACCTTACCTTGGATTTGGGATGAAATCCAACTTCGTTTCCCTGACGATCCGCTCCGGCACACTTGTAGAGAACTTCGCCTAGAGCATCGTGGTGGCTTTGGTTTGTCGATCCGGCGTAAAACTAGCTCGGAATCGAAGAGAGAGAGAGTCGTAGGAGAGAGAGAGAGAGAGAGAGGAGAGAGAGAGAGAGAGAGAGAGAGAGAGTGTGAAAAGAGAATAGAGAGAGTGTAGCCCACCAAAATCCAATTCAATTTGGATTTGACTTTCAAAGCTTCTTAAAGAAGCTTGTGTTAGTTTATATATATATATAATAGTAAACATTAATTAAAGTAAAGCTTCTTGAAGAAACTTTCATACTTTATATTTATATATATATATATATATATACATGCTTTAATATTTATATATATATATATATATATATATTTGTTCCTTATCATACTATTCATTTTACTTGTTAATTTAATTAATTAATTTTATTTTATTATTTTTTTATTATTATTATTATTATTTTCCCGGTTACTACATATACTATAACGACCCGAGTTTACAATGGAATTTAATTAATAAAAAGGAGGGGAAAATGGAAAAAGGAACAGAAGGGAAGCTACCAAGCTTCGTCGACGAACACAGGGCTTCGTCGATGAAGGCTTTAATGATTTCGTTGACAAACACAGGGTTTCGTCGACGAGAAAATACCGAGAGGGGTTCTTAAGCCGACTGAATTTCGTTGATGAGGAGTGGAATTCGTCGACGAAATTTGTGAAGGACTCGTCGATGAAGGACGGGCTCGTCGACAAAATCCCCTGTCTATAAATATGAAAAATCCGAGTTTTCTTCATTATTAAGCTTCCTCTCCACTCTCTCTCTCCTCTCTTCGGTGCTCTCTCTCTCTCTCTCTCTCTCCTCATTTTGGGGCTATTTTTACGCCATATCGACGATCCGAAGCTACCACGACGCTCTTGGCAGAGTTCTTTACAAGTTTGTTAGAGTGGATCATTGGGAAGACGAAGTTGGAAATCATCCCAAAGTTAAGGTAAGACTTTTTAAGCCAAATTAGACTTTATGGTATATATAGGAAATGATGTACGCATGAAAATACTGATGTTTAATACTGGGGGTTTTGAGTTTTAGGGTATTGATCAGGAAGTCATACGAGGGTTAGCCTAGGATATTTTGGGGGCTTTCTCAGTAGCCAGGTAAGAGAATAAACTAAAGCAATTATTTTCCATGCAAGTTCTTATTAATTATGAGCACATTTATTTTCAGGAAAACATATGCTATATTTGATTATCTCATTTGAAATGTATGTTTGGAAAATACTGCTATTATGATTAAAATGTATATGTATGTATAAGATGCTAAAAATGATGATTTTAGAATATGAGGTATGACTTTAAACGGCACATGTGTGGCATGAACATTATTTTATATGAAGTGAATCATGATATGAATGATTTTACGAGTAAAGCATATTTTTAGGTATTTTGAAAAGACGAGTTATGTTATATTGAGTTTGACGAATATATGATAAATGAGTTATTTTCTGAATGTAAATACCTTAAACGATTTTGGCGCGAGGCCACGTATTTATGTTATTAGCACGAGGCCGTATATATGTTATCGGCACGAGGCCGTACATATATTATTGACGCAAGGTCGTATTTATGTTATCAGCACGAGGCCGTATTTACATTATTGGCGCGAGGCCATGTATTTATGTTATCGGCACGAGGCCATATTTACGTTATTGGCGCGAGGCCACGTAATTATGATTTCAGCATGAGGCCGTAATTACTATATTTTCGGCACGAGGCCGTAATGATGTTATATATATGATCATGTATTATATGATATCACAACCAGGATGTTAGTTTAGTTCAGTTCAGGGGCTCGGTACCGTAGCTATATTGTAGATCAGATATCTACGTTAGATTAGTGCTAACCATCCCACGAGGGGATGGGAGATGGATAGTCGATGTGGCTTTCACTAGAGTGTGGACGTCCACTTGGCAGTCCGGACCAAGGTGTGGCGAGCCCATCGTACTTACAGACATATTTGATTTGGTAGTGGTCGGCCAGCCATTGTCGGTTCCCGCCTTCGGGCAACACAACCCGTCATGGGGGGTAATACATGACACCAGCTAGCTATTCATCTTGGGTTTATTTTCAGTATTACAGTTATAATGGATGTTTTATGTACGTTATGAGTTATTAGCAAATATGAAAATGTATGATTATTCAGTATGATATGATGAATGTTTTCCCGAATTATGAAACGTACTGTATATGTATAATTACATTAAATGTTCATGTTGCCACACAGTTGTATTTAATTTATTTTCCCTTACTGAGAAGTGTCTCACCCCCAAACTTAATTAATTTTTCAGGAGCCCCTGAGAGATCGGCGGGTCAAGGCCGCCGTTGAACTAGTGAGATTACCCTATGAGGAGGGTAAGATTTTGTAATAGGGTCAGTGTCATTTTGTGTTTGACCCTAGAGATATTTTCATGTATAAGAGGATGTATAGAAGTACAATTTTATAATGTTATAGAAAGCTTTGGTATTATGCTTTATGGATGAATGTTGGGATTTTATGTTTACTGCTGCGTAGATTTTCGCTGTGTTTGACAGGTGTCCCTGTTACCCACGGGTTCGGGTTGACTTTTCCATTTATTATGTTATATTTCTTATTTAGGAAATTGAGGTCGCTACATTTGGTATCAAAGCCTAGGATACTAGGTTCTGTAGACTCTAGAGTGCAGCAATAATAATACCAGAGTATAGGATAAGGGGATTTGAGGTCTAGTTTTGAAGTTTAGATGCAGGACTTCTGTGGTGGTTTGTATGATTTTCCTGGGGTGACGATTTCAAGAAATTCACTATAAACTATCGTCGGGTCGGGTATCTAGGTTGCAAGATTGAACCTTGAATTAAGATCATGAGAGATGAATTAAATAGGAGAATATACTATATGAGTTGAGTGATATGTATAGTGAAGGGGTTTTGAGTTAAGTTACCTGTTTTTCAGGATGGACCTTGGTGGCAATAGTGCCCACGCCAGTGGGAGTGAGGGTGTTGGACCCTCAGGCGCTGCGGGTAGTGATTCAGATGACGTTTTACGCAGCGTAGCATAGCAAGTTATGGCAGAAATTGCCAGGAGTTTGAGGGAACAGGGTGGTCCATCAGTAGGCGATGGTAGTTCGATAGAGAAGTTTATTAAGATGAGTCCTCCAGCTTTCTCAAGAGGAACAGATCCTGCAGTCGCTGAAAATTGGGTGTAGGAGATGGAGAAGATATTTATAGTGCTGTAGTGTTCAGAGGAGCAGAGAGTGCTGTTTGCCACTTATAGACTGACTGGGGAGGCTGAAAGATGGTGGTCAGCAGTGAGACTGTTAGAGCAACAGAGGACTGTTCCTGTGGAGATGACATGGGAGCTGTTTAAAGAGAAATTCTTCAACAGATATTTTCCAGCCTCTTCCAGGGAGGCTAAGATTGCAGAGTTCTTGAATCTGAAGCAGGGACAGCTGTCAGTACAGTAGTACCCGACGAGGTTCATTGAGCTATCTCGTTTGGCCCCGTACATCATTTCGAATAAGACGAAGAAAGTACGGCAGTTTGAGAGAGGTCTGAGGAGGGAAATATACAAACAGGTATCGATTCTAAAGTTGCAGGATTTTGCTGAGCTAGTGGATAAAGCCACTATAGCAAAGATTGGAGAGCGGTTGGAGGCTGAGGAGCAGATGTAGAAGAAGAGATCTACACCTTCTGGTTCCCAACAGAGAGTCGGCCGTGCCGCGTGGAAGAAAGGTGGCTATTATAGGGACCGGAGAAAGGAGACTGGGAATCACGGTTTCCAGGGTGTGCAGCCATCTCCAGTTTGTCCATCTTGTGGGAAGAGGCATTTGGGAGAGTGTCGTGCCGGGCGAGGTGTCTGCTTCAGGTGCGGGGAGCCAGGACATATGATGAGGGAGTGTCCGACATGGACTGGTACTGCTCCTGCTCCTAGACCTGCACGAGGAGGTGACCAGGCACCACGAGGAGGCCAGCAGAGGAATACGACCCCAGCCAGAGTTTTTGCTTTGACGCCAAGCGACACCGAGGCGTCCAGCGACGTGATGACAGGTACCGTTAGTATGTTTTCATTTAAAGTTATTGCATTTTTTGATTCTGGTGCCACACATTCGTTTGTGTCCTTGGAGTGTGTTAAATTATGTGGGGCAGAAACGCAATCATTAGATGTCGAGTTATTAGTGAATACACCGACCGGGTCAGCAGTGAGATGTAGTAAGGTACTTTGTGGTTGTCGAGTTGATGTCCAGGGGAAGATTTTATCTGCTGATTTGGTGGTATTAGATATGCACGGGTTTGACATTATTTTCGGCATGGATTGGCTAGCAGCTAATTCTTCTATTATAGATTGCCAAGGAAGTGATATTCAGACCTCCAGGGAAACCAGAATTTAGATTTATAGGGTCACGGGTGCAATCCTTACCTCAGATGGTCTCAGCTGTTCAGGCGAGGAGACTGCTTCAGAATGGCTATCTGGGATTTGTGGCTTTTGTGAAAGAAATATCAGAAAATGAATTGAAACTTATCAATACGCCTGTGGTGAAAGAATTTACAGATGTGTTTCCAAACGAATTACCAGGTTTGCCGTCTGATCATGAAGTAAATTTTTCCATTGATCTACTTCCAGGTACAGTGCCTATTTCTAAAGCACCGTACCGAATGGCGCCGGTAGAGTTGGCCGAACTGAAAGATCAGTTGTAGGATTTGCTAGATAAAGGCTTCATACGACCCAGTGTACCTCCGTGGGGAGCTCCAGTTTTATTTGTGACGAAGAAAGACGGGACCATGAGGATGTGTATAGACTACAGAGAGATTAATAAAGTCACTATCAAAAATAAATATCCCCTAACTCGTATAGATGACTTGTTTGACCAGCTCCAGGGTACACGGGTGTATTCAAAAATTGACCTCAGATCCGGCTACCATCATGTGGAAATGAAAGCAGAAGACGTCTCGAAGACGGCCTTCAGGACCAGGTACGGGCATTACGAGTTTCTTGTTATGTCGTTTGGTCTGACAAATCCTCCTGCGGTATTTATGGATTTGATGAATAGAGTCTTCCACCAATACCTAGACCAGTTCGTGGTTGTTTTTATTAATGATGTACTGGTCTATTCGAGGAGCTATGAGGAGCATGAGATACATTTGAGGTGGGTTTTACAGATGCTCAAGGAGAAGAAGTTGTATGCAAAATTCAGTAAATGTGAGTTCTGGCTCGAGAAAGTTGTGTTTTTGGGACACGTTATTTCAGGAGATGGAATTTCTGTAGATTCCAGTAAGATTGAGGCGGTAGTGAATTGGGCTAGACCAAGGAACGTCCAGGAGATTAGGAGTTTCTTGGGGTTAGCCGATTATTATCGTCGTTTTGTCGAGGGGTTCTCAGCTTTGTCAGGGCCTTTGACACGACTAACGAAGAAGAATGCCAGATTTGAATGGGACGATAGTCGTGAGCAGAGTTTTCAGGAGTTGAAGTAGAGGTTAGTCACAACACCAGTACTGATCATCCCATCTAGGGGTGAGGGGTATACTATTTACAGTGATGCGTCCCTGAAGGGACTTGGCTGTGTGTTGATGCAGCATGGCAGGGTAGTGGCGTATGCGTCTAGACAGTTGAAAGAATATGAAAAGAACTACCCTACCCACGATCTTGAGTTGGCTGCAGTAGTACACGCACTGAAATTTTGGAGGCATTACCTATACGACGAGTAGTGCGAGATTTTCTCTGACCATAAGAGTTTGAAGTATTTCTTCACCTAGAAGGAATTGAATATGAGACATAGAATGTGGTTAGAGTTGATTAAAGATTTTGATTGCACTATCAGTTACCACCTAGGGAAAGCAAACGTGGTAGCCGATGCACTGAGCAGGAAGTCTGGAGTATCAGCGTTGACAGCTATAGAGATCCAGCTTCCGATCATGATGGATCTAGAGAGACTCGGCATTGAATTGATAGAGAGTAATACTCCAGTATTTATCACTAGCCTAGTTGTACAACCTACTCTATAGGAAAGAATTAAAACTGCCCAAAAAGAAGATTCAGAATTGGTAGAGTTGATGGACAGAGTGCAGAATGGTTAGGGGCAGGAATTCTGCATTTTAGATGACGAAGCTTTACGATTTCATTCTAGATTGTATGCTCTTGCTGATGCTGACATTAGGAGGACTATTCTAGATGAGGCTCACAGATCCTTGTATACAATTCATCCTGGTAGTACGAAAATGTACAGGGATCTTCGAGAATTTTACTGGTGGAGTGGAATGAAAAGAGAAATTGCCGAGTATGTAGCCTAGTGCTTGACGTGCTAGCAGGTAAAGGCTGAGCACCAGAGGCCGGCAGGCCAGTTGCAACTGTTGTTTATCCCATAGTGGAAGTGGGATCATATTTCCATGGACTTCGTTTCAGGGCTGCCGTCGACATCGCATGGTCAGAATGCAATTTGGGTGATAGTAGATCGATTGACTAAGTCTGCCCATTTTCTCCCAATCAAGACCAGCTATTCCCTCAGCAGATTGGCAGAGATTTACGTCCAGGAGATAGTTCGTTCTCATGGGATGCCTGTATCTATCGTGTCAGATCGAGACCCGCAATTTACGTCACGATTTTGGAAGAGCTTGCAAGAGGCTCTGGGGTCTCAATTATCATTTAGTACGGCATTCCATCCTCAGTGAGACGGTCTGACTAAGAGGATGATACAGACACTAGAAGATATGCTCCGTGCATGTGTTCTAGATTTTGGGGTTAGCTGGACTCAATTTATGCCACTGGTAGAGTTCGCGTATAATAACAGTTACCAGTCCAGTATTAGCATGGCACCATTTAAGGCACTATACGGTAGGAGATGTCGATCTCTTTTATATTGGAACGAGATAGGTGAGCGGCGAGTTATGGGACCAGAACTGATACAGCAGGTATACGATAAAGGTCGGCTTATTAGGGAGAGAATCAGTGCAGCTCAAAGCCAACAAAAGAGTTATGCCGACAATCGCTGCAAGAATTTAGAGTTTGACATGGGTGATCACGTATTTTTGAAGATAGCTCCATTAAAAGGAGTTATGAGGTTTGGTAGGAAGGGTAAACTTAGCCCTAGGTTCATCGGTCCGTTTGAGATTTTAAAGAAAGTGGACCGATGGCCTATAGGCTAGCTTTGCCACCTTTATTATCCAGAATTCACGACGTATTCCACATATCAATGTTAAGGAAATACATCCCAGATCCTTCTCATATCATCACTTATTATGAGTTGGAGCTTAGTGATTCACTGGGGTGTGAGAAGGTACCAGTACGGATTCTGGATAGGAAAGTACAGGAGCTACGTAATAAGAAGATTCCTTAGGTAAAAGTTTTGTGGAGGAATCATGCAATTGAAGAGGCTTCATGGGAATCTGAGCAACAGATGAAACAGAAATATCCGCAATTATTCCAAGAAGTTTAAATGTAATTAGAAAATGAGAGTAAATATGTAGTTTTCTTTTGCAGGTACATGTAATGTTTAGTTGTATGAGGTATTTTGTCTGGGGGAAATTTGTTTTGGTATGTGTAATCTCCCAAGGCTTGAGTTGTAACCACGGTATTCCTCCGCCACAAGTGAGGGTAAGTAATAAAACGAGTAGACCATTTTGTCTAGTAAGGGATGATGAATTATATGAATGATAAATTTCGAGGACGAAATTTTTATAAGGAGGGGAGGATGTAACGACCTGAGTTTAAAATGGAATTTAAATAATAAAGAGGAGGGGAAAATGGAAATAGGAACAGAAGGGAAGCTGCCAAGCTTCGTCGACGAACACAGGGTTTCATCGACGAAGGCTTTAATGATTTCGTCAACGAACACAGGACTTCGTCGACGAAAAAATACCGAGAGGGGTTCTGAAGCTGACTGAATTTCGTCGACGAAATTTGTGAAGGACTTGTCAATGAAGGACGAGCTTGTCGATGAAATCCCCTGTCTATAAATATGGAAAATCCGAGTTTTCTTCATTATTAAGCTTCCTCTCCACTCTCTCTCTCCTCTCTTCAGTGCTCTCTCTCTCTCCTCATTTTTGGGCTATTTTTACGCCGGATTGATGATCCAAAGGTACCACGACGCTTCTGATGGAGTTCTTTACAAGTTTACTGGAGCGGATCGTTGGGAAGACGAAGTTGGAAATCATCCCACAGTTGAGGTAAGGCTTTTTAAGCCAAATTAGACTTTATGGTAGTTATAGGAAATGATGTACGCATGAAAATACTGATGTTTAATACTGGGGGTTTTGAGTTTTAGGGTATTGATCAGGAAGTCATACGGGGGTTAGCCTAAGATATTTTGGGGGCTTTTTCAGTAGCCAGGTAAGGGAATAAACTAAAGCAGTTATTTTCCATGCAAGTTCTTATTAATTATGAGCACATTTATTTTCAGGAAAACATATGCTATATTTGATTATCTCATATGAAATGTATATTTGGAAAATACTGCTATTATGATTAAAATGTGTATGTATGTATACGATGCTATAAATGATGATTTTAGAATATGAGGTATGACTTTAAACGGCATATGTGTGGCATGAACATTATTTTATGTGAAGTGAATCATGATATAAATGATTTTACGAGTAAAGCATATTTTCAGGTATTTTGAAAAGACAAGTTATGTTATATTGAGTTTGACGAATATATAATAAATGAGTTATTTTCTAAATGTAAATACCTGAAACGATTTTGGCACGAGACCACGTATTTATGTTATCAGCACGAGGCCATATATATGTTATCGGCGCAAGGCCATATTTATGTTATCAGCGCGAGGCCGTATTTATGTTATTGGCGTGAAGCCATGTATTTATGTTATCGGCACGAGGCCGTATTTACGTTATTGGCGCAAGGCCACGTATTTATGATTTCGGCACAAGACCGTAATTACTATATTTTCGGCACGAGGCCGTAATGATGTTATATATATGATCATGTATTATATGATATCACAACCAGGATGTTAGTTTAGTTTAGTTCAGTTCAGGGGCTCGGTACCGTAGCTATATTGTAGATTAGATATTTACATCAGATTAGTGCTAACCATCCCACGAGGGGATGGGAGATGGATAGTCGATGTGGCTTTCACTAGAGTGTGGACGTCCACCTGGCAGTCCGGACCAAGGTGTGGCAGGCTTATCGTACTTACAGACATATTTGATTCGGTAGTGGTCGGCCAGCCATTGTCGGGTCCTGCCTTCGGGCTACACAACCCGTCATGGGGGGTAATACATAACACCAGCTAGCTATTCATCTTGGGTTTATTTTCAGTATTACAGTTATAATGGATGTTTTATGTACGTTATGAGTTATTAGCAAATATGAAAATGTATGATTATTCAGTATGATATGATGAATGTTTTCCCGAATTATGAAACGTACCGTGTATGTATAATTGCATTAAATGTTCATGTTGCCACACAATTGTATTTAATTTATTTTCCCTTACTGAGAAGTGTCTTACCCCCAAACTTAATTAATTTTTCAGGAGCCCTTGAGAGATCGGCGGGTCAAGGTCGCCGTTGAGCTAGTGAGATTACCCTATGAGGAGGGTAAGATTTTGTAATAGGGTCAGTGTTATTTTGTGTTTGACCCTAGAGATATTTTGATGTATAAGAGGATGTATAGAAGTACAATTTTATAATGTTATAGAAAGCTCTAGTATTATACTTTATGGATGAATGTTTGGATTTTATGTTTACTGCTGCGTAGATTTCCACTGTGTTTGACAAGTGTCCCCGTTACCCACGGGTTCGGGTTGACTTTTCCATTTATTATGTTATATTTCTTATTTAGGAAATTGAGGTCGCTACATGTACAGTATTGATTATGTGTCAAAACTACGTAATTGGACGCTTAACACGGGCTTTACCCGTTTATATTTTTAATTAAATGTCTAAAATTATTCAATATTTTAATAAAGTGCCAAAATTATCAATCTTGAACTTTATTGCACTATTCATATAGTTTTGGTAATTTTTTGTCGCAGGAAAATTCTCGGGAATCAAAACCGACACTTGTTCGTATTTCATGCATAACTTTTCCGTGCAAGCTCCGATTGAGACGATTCAAATTTTTGGAGAAAGAGAAAAGGATCATCTACAACTTTTGTGTTTTGAGTTTTATGAGATACGGGCTCCAGAAGAGCAAAATTTGTGACGAACAGAGAATAAATAAACTGAAAAAAAAATTAAAAGAATTGGATAGTTGATGTGACCCGGCCATGCATAGCCAGGTCGGGTTGGCTAATTGGGTAGGACTTCTTTTTTTTTCTCTTTTTAAACCCCCCAGCGCTGCTTCCATCAAGCCCTCTCACGCTGCCTTGTTCTTCTTCTCCTTCTTCTTCTTCTTCTTCTTCTTCTTCTTTGGTTTGGTATTTTTTTTTTAGTTGTTGTTCTTCTCCTTCTCGTTCTCTCTTCTCCTTCCTTCTTTCTCCCTCTGTTTTTTTCCCTTTCCTTCTTCCTCTTCCCCTGTATCCCTCTGTCCCTCTTGTTTCCCAGCCGGCAACACACCAAACCCAACACAGGAGAGGCTCCTCCTCTCTCTTGGCCAACACCAGCGGCAGCAAGTCTTCCTCTGCAACTTGCTGTAATTTTTTAGCATCCAGCAGCGTCTCCAGCAGAGGACAACAGCGTCTCCAATAGAGGCCACACCAACCAAGCAGAGGACAGCAGAACCTTGTACCAACCACTCTCCAGCAGCAGCCGGCTACCACAATACCAGCAGATCTTCTCCTCCACCGCTAGCAACCTGTGAGCAGTACCTTCGGCCAGCAACTTCACAGCAGCCCCTTCTCCTCCATAGCAGCTGCACAGCTCCAACACAGCCCTCTTGGGTTCCTCTGCTGCAACCCGGCCATTCTCCAACAACCATGCCCTGTTTTGCTCTCTCTCTCACTCTCATCTTTTCTTTTCTTTGCTGTTTTTTTTTATGTTGCAACGAATGATGTTTTTTTATTTGTTTAAGTTTATTTGAGACTTGGGATTTGAGTATTTGTTAAGGGACTTAATTTTTTTTAGTGAAGTGTAATTCTTTGTTTACTCTTATTGTTCTTAATTAAAGTTAGTATTAGATCTAAGGCATTTAAATTAGTCTTGTTTTATTTATCTTCGCTTACTTTAGATTTTGATTTTGTTTCTTAAAAAAAAAAATTATAAAAAAAAATAAAATACGAAAAGAAAAAAAGGAAGTGTTTTGTTTTTAACGAAACTAGAATAGTCATCTTTTCAAGATTTAATTTTTATTTTTCGAAACTTGATTTAGTTTAGGGTCGGTTTTTATTAAAGTCTGTGTTTTTATCGTGTCTTGTTTTCGTTTATTCATTAATAATTTAGTTTTAATTCAAGGTTTTTCTCGTTAAAGGTTCGTTTTTTTTGTGTGTATTCATATCTAGTTAAGTTTCCTTTGCGTGTTTTAAATTTATATTCAAAGTTTCCTTCTTTAATTGACACGTGCTTTAATGTTTCCTTAGGTAGATTAGAGTTTATATTCTAGCGTGTTTTAATTCCTTATTTGTAGTTTCTATTTTTAATTAGTGCGTGTCCCAATGTTTCCTTAAGTAGACGTAGGGTTTCTATTCTTGTTTTCTTTTATTTAGTGCATGTTAGTTTTAGGGTTTTTAAATTACGTGTCATTTAATTCAGCAAACATAAAATTGAACAACTCTTGAAAAACCTGAATCTGAACTGAGTTCAGTACCTTTTTAATTTCAATTGGAAGAACATAAAATCTGAGATTAAACGCATTCCCTGAGGAGACGATTTAGCCTTTGGGCTTAATATTACACGATGTAACTCCTATACTTGGGATAGCTTTCGAGCTGCTCATTTTTCGAGTGAGTCAAGTATTACACAGTTACAGAACCCAGTGGAAATTACAGACAGATGAATATATAGCAGAGCACGGTACCGTTGCTAGTACGGAATAAAGTGCAACCACATAACTCAGATAGTATGTGGATTCCGTCTAACCGAGTCAGGAGAGATTGCAGTTTCCCTTGCAAGCTGGGTTGAGGTGGCCGGTTAGACGATGTTAGAGTTTGGAGATTGCCCGGAGAGATTGCAGTGGGCTAGATTGGCATATGTACAGATATAGATTGACTTGCCTGGTTGGCCAACTAAAGTAAGTCCAGTCTACAGGCCGCATAACCCTATCATGAGGGGTTATATCATGATATACAAATCTTAGGGTATAGCATAAGTTCCTATGTACAGATATATCACACAGCAGCAATTTATATTATTATACTAGCAGTACCTTCAGTTAGCAAACTTAGATACACAGTCATATTTTAAAGATTACATGATAGATAGATATATTCTGTATAATTTATCATTTTTCTCAGATTTCAGTATTATTTCAGTATTTTAAATATGTAACTCAACCGCCACATATTAGTAATAGAATATTTCTTACTGAGCGATGCCTCATCCTAGTGACTTATCATTTTTCAGGAGGTCCAGCTAGGCGAGCAGATCAGGCTCGGTAGAGGTTGACTTGAGCTGCCATTGTGGGAAGGGTAGGTATTTTTGAGATAACAGTGTTTTGGGATAGTTTTCAGATTATAGTGACGTCACTGGGTATTTTGTATTGTAAATATATTCCAGAGTTCTATAGTTTTCTGGTATTGTATTGTATGTAGAAGTTCCCAGTTTTTGTTTACCGCTACCTAGTTTTGTATGACGTACAGAGTCTTCCCCAGTGCTCCTTTGGGCCTGGAATGTTATTAGTAGTATTTCAGACAGATGATATTATGATTTACAGATAAAAAAAAAATGCTAAATAAGTAGTAGGTCGTTACAATTATAGTTTTGGGTCATATTTTTTTTGCATCTGTCACACCTTTAAACATGCATCTAACACTTTTTATGACTAGCGTAGACATCCTATCCTGTCCAACCATTACATAGTAAAATCGTACTCTTATTTTAACCTCTTTTTTTTCACTTTGATGTAGTCAAGACTATTTTCTTTGTAAATGAATTTTAAGGTAACCTTTTTAAAATCATCCAAATTTGATTTTTAAGGGAAAATATTTTAAAGCAGACAAAAGGAGTGCCTTCTAAGTTCTGTATCTATAGAAAACTCTAAGGGCACTGTTTCAATTCACTTATTCTCCTTGTCTCAAAATGAGTGTCACTAGAGACATATTATAGAGTTTTTTTTTTCACAATCACCCATTTGCATTGAGTTATGGACAAAATACAACACAAAAAAATAAAAAACAAAACAAAATAAAAGCATCCATGTTGAGAATTCCACTTGTGAATTTGTCCCACATTGGAAAAAGTGAGTGGATAATGGGTGCTTATATACATGGTATAGCCCAAGACCTAATAGGCTTAAACTTTTGGGTCAAGTTGGTGCTCACTCATATATATCAAACACACCTATGGACACACCCGGTGTAATAAGTGGTATCAAAGCCGACGGTTCATAACTCTGGGTGTGGGAGTGTATGACCGAAGATGGATCCAAATAGGATAAAGACGTGGGAGGTAGGATTGGTTCGAAGGCCCACATGAAATACAATCCGAGACACGTAAGGTGCGGCTATAAGACTCACTTGAGTGACCAAAGATAGATCCAGATAGGATAAAGACGTGGGAGGTAGGATTGGTTCGGAGACCCACATGGAATACAATCTGAGACACATAATGTGCAGCTGTAAGACTCACTTGAGCAACTATTGGAGAATTAGTCCCATGAAGGAGAAGATGACTTCAAGGGGAAGCTGAGTGGATAATGGGTGCTTATATACATAGTGTAGCCCAAGATCTAAATAGGATAAAGACGTGGGAGGTAGGATTGGTTCAGAGACCCACATGGAATACAATCTGAGACACGTAAGGTGCGGCTGTAAGACTCACTTGAGCAACTATTGGAGAATTAGTCCCACGAAGGAGAAGATGACTTCCGTTCAAGGGGAAGCTGAGTGGATAATAGATGCTTATATACATAGTGTAGCCCAAGATCCAGATAGGATAAAGACGTGGGAGGTAGGATTGGTTTAGAGGCCCACATGGAATACAATCCGAGACTTGTAAGGTACGGCAGTAAGACTCACTTAAGCAACTATTAGAAAATTAGTCCCATAAGGGAGAAGATGACTTTCGTTCAAGCAAAAGTTGAGTGGATGATAGGTGCTTATATACATGGTGTAGCTCAAGACCCAATAGATTTAAGCTTTTAGATCAAGTTGGTGTTCACCCATGTGTATCAAACACACCTATGAACTCCTCCGTGTAACAATCCAAATACCAAAAAAATAAATAAGAAGTCTTTGTCCTCCTTGCATCTTTGGGTGACTTGGATTGATTCCTTTTAATCGTACCTATATTTGAATTCAAGCTCTAACTTGGGCTTATTCTTGGGAAGCCCATAGTGGGTCTATGTTTGAAGTAAATTTCAAATTTGGGCTTAGTTTATGAACCAAGGCCCAAAGTGTACCTATGCTTGAAATAGCCCCAAAGTTGGAGGCCCAAATTGTCCTACTCAGTATAAACTCAGATCAACCTCATGTTGACCCTTGTCGTGCCTTCATTTTTCTTCTTTGTAGTCTAGTTCCTACTCCACGAGTATAATTCGGTTAAAATTGAAATAATCGAATTAATTGAGTAATTCGGTCAATTCAGTTCGGTTAAAAATTTATTTGGTTCAGTTTGATTTAATTTTCATTTTTATTGAATTTTTATTTTCGATTTTTGGGTTCGGTTAATTCAGTTAATCGAATTAATCGAATAGTATAACTTAATAATAAATAATTATATATATCATTTATTAAAATATTTTACAAATTATTTATATATATATATATATATATACTAAAAGTTTACTTATTTTTTATATATTATATGTACTATTTATATTTGTTATGTATTAAAATATTAAATCGGTTAATTGATTTAGCCAAAATTCAGTTCGGTCGATTCGGTTAATGAGATTTTTTAGTCAAAATTTTTTGATTAATTTGGTTAATTAATCAAAATAACCGAACCGACCGGATGTTCACCCCTATATAAGTAGTCAAAAAATTATGTTAGATTGATTTTCAAAATTCACTTAAATAATTTTTAAAAAAGTAATTCTGTAAAATCATTTTTTACGATAAGGGTTTGTTCTAATACAAACCAAATAACACTTTTTTGTAAAAGTAATTATTTTAAGTGATAGGTATTATAAACACTTTTTAAAAAAAATACTCCCATATGGGGGCTTATTAGCTTGAATGATATTCTTCTATAGACTTTTATTTAAAAATAAATAAATAAATAATCCAAACGCAGTCCAATTAGAGTGTTGCCTTGAGGTGTTGAAATTTGAAAATTTTTTACCTACTTCGCCTCCTATCCTAGGAAATTTTAATTTCCTATTGTGGGCTTACATATTTAAGAACAATTATTTTACTGGGTTATTTTAACATCTATTGGGTATGAGTTTTGTAATGTGTAGAAGCTAAATACTAAGTTAATTTAGGACTGATGAGCTTTTAAACTTAACCTAGTATATAAAGAAAAGATAATAGGGTTATGGTCCCCAAGTCAAATCAGGATCAGTTCTCACATTTTTGCTTTCCCCATCTAAAGAGAAGAACACAAGTGAAACACTTAGGAATTTGACTGTGCAAGATCAAAATACTCCGCTAAAGGCTGTTGGACAATCGAATCAGACGCATCTATGGATCCATGTATTTATTTTGCATTTAGTTTTCCTGATTAAATAATATGATGATCTTGGGTTATTAGATTTTATGGATTAAAGATATTCCTAACAAGTGGTATCAGAGTCTAATCATGATGTTGATTAAGAAACTAGGAAATTAGATTGGGCGATTAAAAAAAAATTGTCTGATTCCATAATCACCACCTCCGTTCAGTTCAGCTGCTGAATAAAAATGTAACACCCCGACCCTCTCTATGGGCCCAGTGTAACACCCCAGACCCGCCACGTGGGGCCCAGAGTGTTATAAGACCAACACGCGTCTCTGATACCATTCAGGCAGTGGAAATAATGAAATAACCTCAACAAAATATATCATAGTTCTATAATTATACATGCAGATCCACAATAATTACAACCTCACTCTTCATATTACAAAACCTAAATAAAATATATTGAACATAAAAACTAAAAACATAACTGTTGTGGTATCACTCACAAAACTACCTAGCCCTAAAGCTATCTAAGCACGATCACCTGGATAACCTAAAAAGATTTAACCAACGACGGGGTGAGACACCTCTCAATAAGGAAGAAATAGTTTATAACAGTGTGTGTCTGAAGTGTTAGTACATAATTAAAATATCCATACAATCGCGTTCATGATCCACAAGCAGCCAAAATATCACACTCATAATCATATCATGGTCAACATCTTGTCATCAAATCACATGCCACATACATGAATATTTTAATTGATAATTCCCGAGAATAGGGAAGTCTACCCGCCCATACAAGTAGATTCCTTCTGCTCTAGTGCTAACTTCAGGGCACTCACCCTTCTCAGTAAGCCATCGGATTATGTATCTAGGTAAAGTCACTGAGAATAGGGAAGGTCACCCGCCCATACAAGTGGCTTCCCTCTACTCTGGTATCCATAAATAATTACCAGGGTACTCGCCTTCCTCAGTAAGTCCTCAGGTGGAATAATCCACTTACCTTAAATACTTAATTAATTAAAGTCACAAGCAGCCAACCATATTCGTTTCACAGAACTCCACACATATACACATATCATAATCAATCCACACAGGATATGCATATAGTCTTCAAATCATACCCTCACAGGGTCAACATTCACACAATATGTAATTGTCCACATAAGACTATCAATTACAACATACACGTCCACACAGGACTGGTCCACACAGGACTAACCAATCATACAAATTACACGGTCCACACAGGACAACCCAATCACACAACATATATGTCCACACAAGACTGGTCTACACAGGACTAATCAAACCACATAGGTTACAAAACAAACATAAACAACCTCCTCACACCACTGCCAATGTTTACCTCCCAATATAAATGTCCATATAACGACCTCCTCATACCACTATCAACATTATATGACAATTATACCAGGTACGATAGAACAACCTTCTCATATCACTGCCAACTCTATATCGTAATTTACATGAACCACAACATAAGTCAACAACAACCAATCATTCCACACATCCACAGTTCTATCTCAATATACACAACAACAGTATCTGCAATTAACCAGTATAATCAACCAGGCAAAAGTCACAGTCAAACATTACTCACAATCTCAATGATTCATCATTTCACAAAGCTCACAAATCAATTAATTAACAAGAATGGCTTCAACCACACGATTTTTCCCAATATGATATATATATATATATATATATATATATATACACACACATATATAAAATTAGTATTTTCAATACCAGCATGTTTTAGAAAATTATACCTGAATATGTAGAAATCATACCTGAAATTAGTCACTTAAAATTATTAAAAAGCTACTATAAAATATTTCCCCGTACCTGCTCCTCGGGATTCCTGCCTAAAATCAACAAAATGAGACCCTGTATTCCAAAATTCCAAATTTCTCAAATCTCATAAAAATACCCATATAATATTTCCTAGGTTCCAAATAATAATATTTGTTAAGAAAGTTCCAAAATAACACACTTACCCTGGTTTTGGGATGTTTCCCAAACTTCTCAAATTGAAAATCTGCTCCGCCTATATTGTAGAGAATCTTCTCACGAGTCTCGTGGTAACTTTTGATCATCGAACTGAACTAAATTCGACCCGAAATCAAAGAGAGAAGGCAGAGGAGCCGTAGGTAGAGAGAGAAACAGAAGGAAAAAGTAAAGTTCTCGCTGAAATTCTGATTTCTCCCTATTTATAAGCAACTTGCCACGTGGATGAGACTGAGACTCGTCGATGCATCAACAAGACGTCTGGACTCGTCGACGAGCTTAAGAACACCACTCGTGGACAAGAACGGAGCTCGTCGATGAAATTCAAGTATTCAAAACCCTCTCTTGGTAAACCCTCGTTGACGAGACATGCATACTCGACAACGAGGCTTTGAAAACTGCTTGTCGACGAGCGTTTGCTTATTTCCTTTTCCAATTTCTTTTCTCTTTTCTTCTATTTCCCTTTTTTTCTTATTATCCTTCTTATAATTTTAAATAATTATTCGACGCAAGGCCGCAGTTATGAATGTATTCAGTGCAAGGCCGTAATTATTTATGTTAATACATAATTTAGAAAAATGTTATCAATCTTTTTATGTTAAAACAATATAATATCATGTAGTATATGTTAGCAGAACCCAGATGATAGTTCAAATCAGTTTCAGGAGCACGGTACCATAGCTATACAGTTCAGTTTAGTTCAGACTTGTGCTAACTACCCCTACTAGTAGAGGGGGTGGGCGATGGATAGTCAATGTGGCTTTCAGTGTAGAATTGCAGACGTCCACCTGGCAGTCTGGACCAAGGTGTGGCAGGTCCATCGTACTTACAGACATTTTTGACTCGACAGTGGTCAGCCAGCCATTGTCAGGTCCCGCCTTCAGGTTGCACAACCCGTCATGGGGGTAATACATGACATCAGTTAACTATTCATCTGGGGTAAATTTCAGAATTACTAGTTATATCAGATGATTTTATGAACAATGAAATACAGTATGATTTAGTAGAACTATGAAACTATATGTTTACTCAATTATGATATTATCAGTGTTTTTAAGCATGTGACATGTACTGTATATTTATTATAACACGTAAATATTCATGTTGCCACACAACTATATTTAGTTTATTTCCCTTACTGAGAGGTGTCTCACCCTAACTTAAACCATTTCAGGGAACCCAGAAAGACAGGTGGATTGAGCCCGCCGTTGAGGTTTTACTCCCACTAGGAGGGTGAGTTTTTGAACTAGGGTCAATAGGTTTTTGTGTAAGACCCTAGATATAACTTTTGATGTTTTTGGAATTGTATATTTAAATAGTATATGGTGGTATGTAGGTAACTCTGGTATAATGTATCTTATGGTTTGGTGGATGAAATTTATATTTACTGCTGCTTAGGTTTCCGCTGTGTATGACAAGTGTGTCCCCGTTACCCATGGGTTCGGGTTGACTTTATTATATAATCAGTTAGTGGTATCAGGGTGTTTAATGTGATTAATTATATGGTAAGTTAAGCAGGTCGTTACAACAATAATACCGATCCCTCCTTTGTTGCCCAGTAGATTGTTTATTAAAATTCCCTTTGCTCACCATAGCCATAGAATCACTGCACGGGCTACTAGTAGAAATTTCTCTCATCTTTTCCTCTTGCTGAATAATTGAGTAAACCTCATTCAAGCTAGGAAAAGGTTTGATCAGTAGTAGCTATGCTTTAATAGTCATATAAGAATCATTGAGCCCTATTAAGAATTTCATCACACAATCCCTCTGCTGGTACTAAACTACAACTTTTAACTCTCCAAAGGTACTGTAATGACCTATTTATCTTACTACATAATCAACCATATTAAATACCATGATACCATTAACTTATAACATAACAAAGTCAACCCATACCCGTAGGTAACGGGGACACACCTGTCGTACACAGTGGACACCTAAGCAGCAGTAAATATAAATTTCATCCACCTAACCATAAAATACAATACCAGAGTTACTTATATTCCACCATATTTCTGTAGATGTATATAAACAATCCTCAAAAACACCAAAAGATAAAACTAGGATCTTACATAAAAAACCTACTGACCCTAGTTCAAAACTCACCCTTCTAGCAGGATAGAACAACTGCCTTTACGGTGCGGAGCTCGATCTGCCTGTCTTTCTAGGTTCCCTGAAATGGTTTAAAGTTAGGGTGGGACACCTCTCAATAAGGGAAACAAACTAAATACAGTTGTGTGACAACATGAATATTTGTGTGCTATAATAAATATACAGTACATATTGCATGCCTGAAAACACTGATAATATCATAACTGAATAATCATACAATTTCATAATTATACTAAATCATATTGTATTTCAATGTTCATAAAATCATTTGCTATAAATAGTAATATTGAAATATACCCAAGATGAATAGCTAGGCGGTGCCATGTATTACCCCCCATGATGGGTTGTGTAGCCTGAAGGCGGGACCCAGCAATGGCTGGCCGACCACTGCCGAGTCAAAATATTTGTAAGTACGATGGGTCCTCCACACCCTGGTCCGAACTACCAAGTGGATGTCTACAACTCTACACTGAAAGCCACATCGACTATCCATCTCCCACCCCCTCTACTGGCAGGGGTGGTTGGCACAAGTCTGAACTAAACTGAATTGTATAGCTACGGTACTGTGCTCTTAAAAACTGATTTGAACTATCATCCGGGTTCTCATATCATATAGTACATGATCATATACTATTTTAACATAAATAGATTGATAGCATTTTCTGAATTCTGTCATAACATAAATAATCACGGCCTTACGCCAGATAACATACATAACTGTGGCCTTGCGCCGACTATCAATCACAACCTTGCGCCAAACATATCATAGATACTGAATTGAGCATATGTACTGCTTATCATATATTCTGAAACCATAATTTCCTATATCTTCTACGTTATTCTTGAAAATAACTGTAAACATGCCTTTTTTGTAAACCTGAATTAATATAATACAATATACGTAAAATAATATTCATACCACACAAACTGAATAAAAACATGAAATCTGTTTTAGAATTACATTTTTTGACATTTTACACTAAAAGTATATTCCTATGTAATAGGAGTATTTTCCCAAATATATATATTCCCAAATATACTCATACATAATTCATGCTTTCTGAAAATTAATCTGCTATTAATTAACAATAATTTTCATAAAAAATTACTGCTTTAGTTTACTCATTTACCTGACTATTGGAAAGCCCCTAAAATGACTAGTCTTGCACCCGCAGGGTTCCTCACTCAACACCCTGAAAACAACATTGCCCTAAACAAAATTTCAGTATTTCTTCAAATGCTACATTTTCTACAATTGTATGAATGTTAAATACTCAATAAAAAGTCTTACCCTGAACTTGGGATGGAGTTCAAGTTAGCCCCAGCAACGATCTACTCCAGCAGACTTGAAGAGAACTTCCCCAGGAGTAGCGTGGCAACTTCAGATCGTTGATCCGGCAAAGAACGGACCCAAAATCTTAAAGAGAAAGAAGGAGAATCGAAGAGGAGAAAGAGAGAGAAGTTCTTCACGTGAATTCTGCGGTTAAAACCGAGTTCAGGCTATTTATACACCTGCACTCATTGACATGACACATCACCTCATCGACAAGGCCATGAAGGGAGTTCGTCGACAAAAGCTTATTCCTCGTTGACGAAATTCAAAACTCAAAATAGTCTCTCGGTAACTTCTCGTCGACGAGATGTGTGTCCACGTCGACATTCCCATCAAGCATGTTCGTCGACAAACGCGTTGCATTCGTAGACGAAAGCCTTTTAAATTCCGAATTTGCAATTTCCTTTTCCCTCCTCCTCCTATTATTTAATTAATATTATTCACCAGGTCTCTATAGTACAGTTAGGGATTGATTTAAAGCAAGGTTTTAAGTTTAGAAAAGTAAATGTTTACTGACTCTTGGTTGCTTTAGGTCTGTATTACCTTGCTTCACCTCGAAAATTCTTGGAGCATTTTTCTGAGCAAAACATTGTTCCAGCTCCAACCAAAGTTGTTGTGCAGTCTCTGCATATGTAGTGTCAGACTTGATATCAACTACCATAGTGTTCTGCATCAATGTTATCACGATGTCATTGCACCTCAGCCAGTATTCCATCAAGGGATCATTGGGGTCAGAAGGTTCATAGATGGTGCCATCAATGAACCCAAGATTGTTCTTAATCCGCAAGGCCCTTTTCATAGATATAGCCCAAAAATAGTAGTTGCTGGACTCCAAGGTGTGAGTGACAAGCATGGCACCTGAACCATTGCTGCTGCCAATATAATAAAGACTGGTGGGCTGCGTTGGATTGTGAAGAACAAAGATGGTGTTTGGTGGTGGGTTTGGAGGAGTGGTTTGACTGGTATTGATGGATTCCTCCATAACTTGGCTTTGATACCATACAAGATTTGGATGTTGTTTTTGCTGTAAATGAAAAAAAAAAAAAAAAATGGCTGAACTAAAAGAGATTGAACACAAGGGAGAAAGGGAGAGAATTTGCTTTACTGTAAAGGAAAAATTCTGAACTGAGAGAAAGATTGAATGCAGGGGAGAAACTGAGAGATGAAAGAATTTTCATGTATTCTGTATGTTTCAAAATAATGTACAACATCAGTATATATAGAATACAAAGGGAATCAAAGAATCAATTCGTTGCTAACCAATGGAATAAAATACACTTATTCTTAACAATTTACTGTAATAAAAAAGAAAAAAAATCTGGGCTGCTATGGGCTGCTACTTGCATGCATATTAATTTCCTTCAATCTTCAACACTTTTTGTCCTCTCTTCAAATCCTTCAACCATTTCTCTTCATCCTCTTTTTCCTTTCCTTCCTTTTCCTTCCCTAACATGACCCAAAGAAAGTCATGCTTGAAAGCTTCCAGTGCAGAAGCAATCTCAAAGAGCTGCGAGTCAGAGAACCTGCACGCATTGCCAAAGCTTAAGTAGATGACTGAGTTGGGTTTCTTTGAGTCGAGCCAACTCAAAAACTCATTTTATTTGACAACATTTTTGTGGTGTTGAGAATATGAATTTAGTGGAAAAAATAGATACAGAGATGGCAAACAACAATCCTGAATTGTGATTTTAATCAATGAAATTACATCAGACTTAAGATCTATTATAATACATCAAAATAACAACTAACTCTTCTAACTAATTCTTTAACAAGTCTCTACTAACTAACTCTTCTTTTTCTTTCCTTCTTTCTGTTTTAAGTCTTTCTTCTTTCCTTTTTAATTCCATATTCTCAATATAAGATGGAATACTTCAACACCCCCCCTCAAGATGAACATGGATTTTAAGAATGTTCATCTTGCGAAGATTATGATGAAAAGATAAAGATCCGAGGGTCTTTGTAAATATGTCTGCTAGCTGTAACCTTGATGGAGTATGGAAAAGTTTAATAACATGCTGCTGCAATTTTTCTCTAATAAGATGGCAATCAATCTAGATATGCTTCGTTATCTCATGTTGAACGAGATTTGTAGCTATGGACATTGCTAATTTACTATCAGTATATAACAAAACTGACTCGGAATGATTGATATCCAGGTCTTGTAAGGCATACAAAAGCCATTAAATTTCTCATGTTGTAGTAGCAAGAGCTCGGTACTCTGCCTCTGCAGACGAGCGACTGATGGTAACTTGTTTCTTTGATTTCCATGAAACCAATGAGTTGCCAAGAAAAATTGCAAAACCAGTGACATTCCTTCGAGAATCTACATAGCTTGTCCAATCACTATCTGAAAAACCTTTCAATTGAAAATCTGAAGAGGATGGGAAAAAGAGACCTTGCCCCGGAGTAGCCTTAAGATACCTCAATACCCGAATGGCTTCTTGATGGTGACTGACAGCAGGTTTAGCTAAAAACTGACTAAGCACTTGCATAGAGTATGTAACGACCTCCAGAATCTTAATATAAAATGAAATATAATAAATAAAAAAGTTGGCCCGAACTTGTGGGTAGCGGGGATACCTGTCAATCACAGCGGAAACCTAAGCAGTAGTAAGTGTAAAATCTCAATCATCCAACCATAAAACATAATACCAGAGTTTACTACATCATCAAAATACTGTATTTATATACAATCTCCAAGACATCAAAATAACCCTAGGATCATACAATAAAAATAATCCTGATCCTAGTACAAAATCTTACCCTCCTAGTGGGGTAACTTAATAAGCTCAACGGCGGCCACGACCCACCGATCTCTTAGGGTCTCCTGAAAAATTAATTACATTCGGGGGTGAGACACTTCTCAGTAAGGGAAAATAAACTAAATACAGCTATGTGGCAACATGAACATTTAAGGCAATTATACATATACAATACATTTCATATTTATGTAAACATTCGTCATATCGTACTGAATAATCATATATTTTCATATTTGCTAATAATTCATATCATACATAAAGCGTCTGTTATAACTAGTAATACTGAAAACATACCCAGGATGAATAGCTAATTGATGTCATGTATTACCCCCCATGAAGGGTTGTGCAGCCCGAATGCAGGACCCGACAATGGCTGGTCGACCACTGCCGAGTCAAAAATGTCCGTAAGTACGATGACCCGCCTCACCCTGGTCCGGACTACCAAGTGGACGTCTACAACTCTACACTAAAAGCCACATTGACTATCCATCTCCCACCCCCTCGTGGGGTGGTTAGCACAAGTCTGAATATAGATATCTGATTTATATAGTTACGATACCGAGCTCCTGAACTGAACTAAACTAACATCCGGGTTCTGATATCATATAATACATGATAATATAGCATCTTTCACAATTTTATATATACGGCCTCACGCCGAAATCATACATAAATACGGTCTCACGCCGAAATCATACATAAATACGGTCTCGCGCTGAAATCATACATATATGTATATCATTCTGAAAACAATCAATTTATCATGTATTTTCAACATCATAATGTATTGTATTCTTTCATAATTTCTCAAAACATATTTCATTTATAACATTATCATATCATGATATTGTTCCACGTAAAATAATATTCATGCCACACATTTGCTGTATAAAAACATACATTGTATTCTAAAATCATAGTTTTTGACATCTCATACATACATATTCATTTCAACATATTAGCAGTATTTTTCCCAAAAGTACTATTTCTTTCGTAAAGTATAGATATAATACATGCCTTTCTGAAAGTAAATTTACTCATACATAATAATATTTTGCATGGAAAATAACTGCTTTAGTTTATTCCCTTACCTGACTACTGAGAAAAGCCCCTATAAACTCTGGTCTCACACCCATAGAATTTCCTAATCAATACCTTGAAAATGAAAACTTTCAGTACTAAACTTTAGTATTTTCACGTGTATATCATTTCCTATAACTATCATAGGACCAAATTTGGCTTAAAAAGTTTTACCTCAACTCAGGGATGATTTCCAATTTGCTTTCACCAATGATCCGCTCCGGCAGATTTGGAGAGAACTTTTCCAAGAGCGTCGTGGTGGCTTCTGATCGTCGATCCAGCAAAAATCCGGCCCAAAATTGAAGGGGGAAGAGGAGGGAGTCGAAGGGAGAGAGAGAGAGAGAGAGAGAGAGAGAGAGAGAGAGAGAGAGAGAGAGAGAGAGAGAGAGAGAGATTTCTTAATTTTGAAGTAAAAATCCGAATTTTTGATATTTATAGGACTAGATTCGTCGATCAGCCACGTCATCTCGTCGACGAGTCCTTTAAAAATTTCGTCGACAAAATCCACTCCTCGTTGACGAAATTCAGACTGCTTCAAAACCTCTCTCGGTATTTCCTCGTCGACGAATCTTGCCTTTGTCGACGAGGTCCTCTTATACCCTCGTCGACGAATCCCCTGTGTTCGTCGATGAGGCTCTGATAACTTCTCTCGGTTATTCCTTCCAAAGTGCAATGTCGTCAAGTCGACTTCCTTCTTCTGTTACTGTCTCCATTTTACATCCTCTAATCATTATTTAAATACTATTATTCTTCGGGTCATCACAGAGTAGGCTAAGTTAGGCCTGATGAGAGTTAAGTAAAGTAAGCGACCAATAAGTTTTTGATAGCCTGATGGATCTTCGTATAAATTCATTTGCAGATAACTTGAGAGTAGATTCCATAGGGAAGGCAGCAAGTTTTGAACCAGTTAAACCAGTGTCAGCAAGTAAATCAAATATGTACTTTCGTTGGCATAAAGATATACCAGCTTTGGACCTCGCAACTTCTAAGCCAAGAAAGTATTTCAGCTGGCCTAAGTCTTTAATAGTGAATTTTGCATCTAAAAAAGACTTCAACCTTTCAATATCCGGAATACTATCACTTGCCAAGAGCACATCATCCACATAAACTAATAAGGCCATAAAGGAACTGGCAGATTTCTTAATGAACAAAGAACAATCAGAATTACCTTGAACAAAACCATAGGAAAAGACGACAAACTTTCTGTTCTCCGTGGACAGCCAATCCAAGAGGCAAGTCCATATATACCTCTTCATGTAAATCATCATGCAGAAATGCATTATTGACATCTAGTTGATGGAGATGCCATTGTTTGGCTGCAGCTACAGCAAGTAATAATTGAATTGAAGTAGTTTTGGCCATAGGAGAGAAGGTATCAAAGAAATCTAGGCCTTCTTGCTGAGTATACCCTTTGGCCACCAATCTAACTTTATGTCGCTCTATAGTTCCATCAGCTTTATATTTTACTTTGAATACCCATTTACGACCAATAGGCCTTTTATTGTTAGGAAGAGTAACAAGCTCCCAAGTTTTATTTAACTTCAAAGCATTAAATTCATTTTGCATGGCAGCTTGCCATTCGGGAAGTCTAAAAGCTTGTTTATAAGTTTTGGGTTCTTGAGAGTTAGTGATAGAAGTTAAAAAGGCTTTATGTGATGTGGATAGTATGCTGCTGATCTTTTTAATTCCATATTCTCAATACAAGATGGAATACTCCAACATGTGGCTTCTCTCCGCTTTATCCCCGACATCTTCATGCACCGCGAGGGCGGTTGGGCTAATGTTGTAACAACCCAATATATATATATATATATATATATATATATATATATAGAATAATAATAATGGTCATTTAGTTAGTATCAAAACGAAAGTATTTCTCTATAAGGATCCTTGATTCCATATTTGATGCCTAAGAAAGACTTTGTCTAAGCGAGTGCTCAGAAACCATTGCGGCTCAGTCGCTCCCTGGAGGTCGGCCTGGTCAAAATAAAATTTCATAAGATAAATAGGGTAGACACTATTTGTATACGTAAATAAGTACATAAAATGATGTTTTGACTGACATAAATTGTAGAAATATATAATAAAATAATAATAATATAGGTATCCTATGCGGGGCCCACAAGACCGTCTGGGGCCCACATGAGTCCCGAAGCCATGTGGGGGGGTCCACATAAGTCTCGAAGTTGCGTAGGACTCATAAAATCGTATGAGAACTATTAGAGTTACGTAGGACCCATTTGAGTCTCAAAGTTGTGTGGGGCCCACAAGACCACGTGGGACACATGAGTTTTCGAAATTCAAATTTAATTATTTTTTTTTAAAAAATATTAAAACATAACTTAAAAATAATAACAATGATAATAATAATAATTTTTTAAAAAATTAAAAAAATAAAATTAATTAATTAATTAAAAATTAATTAAATGTGAATGGTGGCAAGCACTTCCACATGACCTTCATTCCTATCCCATACTTAACCCATACCTAGCCCATCCCATGTCCATTCTTTTATTTTAAAAAAACTATAATTTCACCCCTCTCCCCATACTTTTACAAATTCTATTTTCTTTCCCAAAATTTTCCTATAAATAGGAAGCTCTCAACGTTCATTTTTCACAAAAATTTTCAAAGGAAGAGAAGAATTAGTGGTGTGGAGAGAATTTTTGAGTAAGTTTTCACTCATCCACTCTTTCCGATCTCATTTCTTAAAGATAGTCATTGTGTTCGTAGCACAAGGTAAAAGAAGAGGTAAGTAAATTTGATTATGTTATATTTTCATTTAAAATTTATATCCGAGTTTATTTGTAAGTAAATTTCGATTATGTTACTTAGTTTCATAAAATTCCCCTGAATTTATTTTTATTCATATTTAATTATACCAATTTTAATCTTTAATATTTTTGTATTTATTTTTGAGTTAAGAAATGTTCTAATCCACTTGGAAAATTTTTAGCATTTCTTTCCATTAAATATATATACATATATATATATATATATATATATATATATTAACACGAAAATCGTGTGGCATGAGTTTATTTCTATGTTGCATGTTTCATGAAAATATGAGTAGAGATGAAATTTTCACGATATTATTTAAATTTACATAAATTATAATAAGATGATTTTAAAACCCCTTATGGCAAAGGAAGTTCAAAGTTACAGATGCTCGGTACCGCAACTTAAAGTTTAAATGGATTAGAGTGCACTCACGCTGTTTACAGAGTGGTTATTTATGTTAGTGGATTTCTCCTAAGTGCACACCTGATTCCGGACCTGGACTTAATAAGGAAAATCTCACTTAATGTTTATATACATTGATTTAGTTTGGTCGGCCAACCAGTTAAGTCCAGTCTTCGGACCGCACAACCCAGTCATGGGGGTAAACATGACTTACGACTAATAGGCCTAAGGGTGGTTTTTACAATATATGTTTATACATATTTAATTACGTGTACAGAGTTATTGATGATTTGAAGGAAAAATATATGTTTATATGAAAAGGGCAATTTTTGTGCCTAAATGACAATCTAAAGGAAACGTATAAAGAAAAGTATATATGTATATATAATTAAATATTTTTATAGTTTTAATGTTAAAAGTCACAAAATATGGTTATGAAATTTTACTGTTATAGTTGATGATAAAAGTTTTATGTAGAAAATTTTTAAATTTACATTTATTTTAGAAACAATTTTGAAGTTATAGTATTAAATATTGTTTTACAAAATTTTAAAAGCTCATTTTGGTCACACACTAATAATAATTTTATTTACTTACTCAGCATCGTCTCACTCCAATCATATTTTTACATTTCAGATAACTCTTAAGGACATATCGAAAATCAGGCATAGCAAGCATGCGGGTGAGAATATGATAGAAAAATAAAGCTTGACTAGAAAAATTAATATGATACCAGATATTTATGCTTGTGTAATTTTTTTTCTTTTGAAATAAATGATTGTAATATGATTAATTAGCGCTCTAGTTTAATAATAATTGAGTTTATTTACTTCTGATGTAAATCAATGGTAAAAAGTAAATATCTTTGATCTTTCGGGGTTGGGGTATTACATTTGGTATCAGAGCAATATGTTATAGGTTCTGTAGACTTTAAGAAATAATTTTATCAGAGCATAGACATAACCATGATGTGGGTAAGATCGGGTAAATTAAGATGTTTTTCTTTTGCCTATAACTTTGATTAAATTTTAAAGATAAGGTTATGATAACTCTAGTCCTTTCCCTCAGAATGGACCCGAAGAACAACAACGTGAGTGTTGAAGGAAATGACAATAATGTGGGGACTTGCAATGGAGAAGACATCAATGCTACTTTGGTGTTGCATGATATGGCACAAGTCATGGCAGAACTTCTGCGGAACTCCAAGGAACGGAATGGTCCACCAACCCATGAAGGTTGTACGGTGGAACAGTTCAATCGAATGCACCCTCCGAATTTTGAGGGAAAAACTGATCCAATTGCTGCAAAAGATTGGATGCAATCAATGGAAGAAATACTACAAGTTCTTCATTGCACGGACGAACAAAAGGTGTCATATGCTACCTATAAAATGACTGGTGAGATCAAAAACTAGTGGAACTCGAAAAAGTTACTCCTAGAGGAAGGACCAAATCTAACAATCCTTATGTGGGAGCGTTTTAAGAAAGTTTTCTTTGAACGATTTTTCCCCAAAACCACTAGAGATGCTAAGGCCAGAGAGTTTTTGGAGTTAAAATAGGGAAATATGAACATACAACAATATGCAGTAAAATTCATTGAATTATCACGATTTGCATCATATTTGATTCCTGATGAATCAAAGAAAGCCCGAAAATTTGAAGAAGGCTTGAACTCAAGGATTTATGAAATGGTAACAGTATTCGAGCTCGAAGACTTCTCCCAATTGGTAAACAAACCAACGAAAGCAGAAGAAAGTCTACAAAGGAGTGCGAAAATATCTGACCAGAGAAAGAGGTTCATGCCATAAGGGTTTCACTCTAATAGAAATCAAGGATCTTGGAAAAGGATCAACAAATACAAAAACAACAACAAGAACAATAATGTGGGGCAAGTGCAAGTAGTGTGAAATCCAAATAATGCACAAGGCACCCCTTGTCCAAAATGCAACAAACTACATGGGGGTGAGTGTTGGGCCGGATTAGGGGTCTGTTATTAGTGTGGTAAACCTAGTCACATGCAATGAGAATGCCCACAAAACAACTCCTACAACCCAAATCAACAAAGAGGAGGAAACCAGGCACCTCGAAACAACAATCAACAGAACACCGCTCAGGCGCATGTCTATGCCCTCACTCTAGGAGATGCAGAAAATACTAATGGTGTGGTGACAGGTATTATTCCCATATTCTCCAAGAAAACAGTAGTATTATTTGATTCTAGAGCCACACACTCCCTTATATCTACAACTTATGTTAAAATATGTGGGGTAGAGACTCAGCCATTAGAAACTGAGTTATCTGTGGCTACACCAACGGTAACCTTGGTAGTATGTAGAAAAATTCTTAAAGGTTACCCAATTTGTGTTGAGGAAAGAATAATATCGGCTAACTTGGTAGTATTAAGTATGCACGGGTTTGATGTAATTCTTGGGATGGATTGGCTAGCTTCTAGCTATGCTAGTATAAATTGCTATAATAAGGAGGCGGTGTTTAGACCTCCTGGACAAGTTCAATGGAACTTGTCTATGCCCTTCACCACATATATTGTCGGCTATCCAGGCAAAGAGATTACTCTTGAATGGATGTCAAGGGTACCTAGCATGCATGGTGGAGGCACCAAGGGAAAAATTAAAGCTTGAGGATATCCCAATAGTAAGGGAATTCTCGAATGTATTCCCTGAGGATTTACCTGGACTACCTCCTGACCGCAAAATCGAGTTTGTTATCGACCTACTACCAGGGACGACACCAATATCCAAAGCTCCATACCAGAATGACACCGGTAGAATTGAAAGAATTGAGTGAACAATTACAAGAGTTGCTGGAAAAAGGATTCATCATACCCAGCGTGTCACCATGGGGAGCACCGGTACTATTTGTTAAAAAAAAAAGACAGATCGATGAGAATGTATATTGATTATCGGGAAATAAATAAAGTAACCATTAAGAACAAGTACCCAATACCTCGTATAGATGACTTGTTTGATCCACTCCAAGGAACACAAGTCTTCTATAAAATTGACCTCCGATCAGGATACCATCAAGTGAAAATCAAATCAGAAGATGTTCCAAAGACTGCATTCCGAACGAGATATGGTCACTATGAATTCTTAGTCATGCCATTTGGACTGACCAATGCTTCTGCTGCATTTATGGACCTTATGAATAGGGTCTTTCGTGAATATCTAGATCAATTTGTGGTGGCCTTCATTGAAGATATTTTGATTTATTCAAAAAGCCCCCAAAAACATGAGAACCATTTGAGGCTAGTACTCAGAGTACTAAAAGAAACTCTATGCCAAACTTACGAAATGTGAGTTCTGGCTAGAAAGAGTTGCATTCTTAGGGCACGTGATATCTAAGGATGGTATTTCTGTGGACCCAAGTAAAATAAAGGCAGTAGTGGATTGGGCAAGACTGAAGAATATTCATGAGATTGGGAGTTTCTTAGGTCTAGCAGGATATTATCATCGATTTGTGGAAGGGTTTTCTAAAATATCTAGTCCTCTAACGAGATTGACAAGAAAGAATGTGAAGTATGACTAGACTAATGAATGTGAGCAAAACTTTCAAGAATTAAAGCAATGACTCATCACTACCCCGGTGCTGACAATTCCATCAGGAGAAGATGGTTTTGTGATTTACAGTGATGCATCTCGGAAAGGGCTCGGGTGTGTATTAATGCAACAGGGGAAGGTCATTGTATATGCTTATCGACAACTCAAGGAGTACGAGAAGAATTATCCAACACACGATTTGGAACTGGCAGCTGTGGTATTTGCATTAAAGATCTGGAGACACTATCTGTATGGTGAAAGGTGTGAGATTTTCACAGACCATAAAAGTCTCAAGTACTTCTTCACGCAAAAGGAATTAAACATGAGATAGAGAAGATGGTTAGAATTAATCAAAAATTATGATTGCATCATCAACTATCACCCGGGAAAAGCCAACGTGGTAGCAGATGCATTAAGTCGAAAGTCAATGAATGAGTCAGTCTCGGCAATGGTGACCCAACATCAAATCATGATGGACCTGGAAATATTTGGTGTGGAAATAGTGGAAGGAAATTATCAAGCTCTCATTGCTAATCTGGTAATCCAATAGACCTTACAGGAAAAGATTAAGGCTACACAAATGGAAGAATAGGTAAGGTACAGAGTGGATTGAAGGGAGACTTTAACATCTCTGACGGTGGAATTTTGAGATTCCAAACTAGATTGTGTGTGCCCAATGACAAATATATCAAAAGAACAATCTTGGAAGAAGCTCATCGATCTCTTTATACAGTGCATCCAGGAAGCACGAAGATGTATCGGGACTTGAGAGAGTTTTTTTGGTGGAATAACATGAAAAAGGGAGGTTGCACAATTAGTGGAACAGTGTCTTACTTGTCAGCAAGTAAAGGCTAAACATCAGAGACTAGCAGGACCACTACAACCACTCCACATTCCTGAGTGGAAATGGGAGCACATCTCTATGGATTTTGTAATTGGGCTACCTCCAACACTCTATGGACAGAACGCCATTTGGGTGGTTATTGATCGTCTAACGAACACTGCTCACTTTATTCCGATCAAAGTTAACTACTCCATGACCAAGCTTGCAGAGTTGTATGTTCAAGAGATAGTTAGACTACATGGCGTGCCCGTGTCTATTGTATCAGATCGAGATCCACGATTCACATCACAATTCTGGAAGAGTTTGCAAAGAGTCTTGGGATCACAACTTACTTTCAGCATGACATTTCATCCTCAAACTGATGGACAATCGGAGAGAACCATTCAGATATTGGAGGATATGTTAAGAGTTTGTGTACTGGATTTCAAAGGAAGTTGGATTCAGTATCTATCATTAGTTAAGTTCGCCTATAACAACAGTTATCAGTCCAGCATAGTGATGGCACTGTATGAAGCGTTATATGGTCGAAAGTGCCGATCCCCATTATATTGGGATGAGGTTGGCGAACGACGAATTTTAGTTCCCGAGATTATACAAAGAACCTCTGAGAAAATTAAGCTCATCCTGGACAACATAAAAACCGCTCAAAGTCGGCAAAGGAACTATGTGAATACCCGTCGGCGTGAGTTGGAGTTTGAAGTGGGGGATAATATATTTTTAAAATTCACTCCAATGAAAAGAATCATGAGGTTTGGGAAGAAGGTCAAACTAAGCCCTAGGTATATTGCACCATTTGAAGTATTGGAGAAGATTGGTCCAATCGCTTACAGAATTGCCCTACCTTCTGCACTATCGAGAATTCATGATGTATTCCATGTCTCAATGTTAAAAAAGTACGTTCCAGACCCTTCTCATGTGATAAGTTATGAGTCATTAAAAATTAGTGACACTCTATCATATGAAGAAGTACCAATCCAGATTTTAGACGAGAAGGATCAGGAGTTACGCACGAAGAATATTTCATTGGTAAAAGTGCTCTGGCACAACCATGACATTGAGGAAGCATTATGGGAACTAGAAGCAGAAATACGCCAAAAATACTCACATCTTTTCAACGATAGCAGGATCGGATAAAAGCACAGCATTATACACGGTACTCATTTTAATTTTTATATTTCGAGGACGAAATTTTTATAAGGAGGGGGGGATGTAACAACCCAATATATATATATATATATATGTAGAATAATAATAATGGTCATTTAGTTAATATCAAAACGAAAGTGTTTCTCTGTTAGGATCTCTGATTCCATGTTTATTGCCTAATAAAGACATTGTCTAAGCAAGTGCTCAGAGACCATTGCGGCTCAGTCGCTCCCTGGAGGTCGGCCTGGTCAATATGAAATTTCATAGGATAAACAGGGTAGACACTGTTTGTATGCGTAAATAAGTACATAAAATGATGTTTTGAATGACATAAATTGTAGAAATATATGATAAAATAATAATAATATAGGTATCCTATGCAGGGCTCACAAGACAGTGTGGGGCTCATATGAGTCCCGAAGCTGTTTGGGGGGTCCACATAAGTCTTGAAGTTGTGTAGGACTCATAAAATCATATGAGAACTATTGGAGTTACGTAGGACCCATTTGGGTCTCAAAGTTGTGTGGGGCCCACAAGACCACGTGGGGTCACATGAGTTTTCGAAATTCAAATTTAATTGTTTTTCAAAAAAAAAATAGTAAAACATAACTTAAAAATAATAACAATGATAATAATAATGATTTAAAAAAATTTTAAAAAATAAATAAATAAATTAATTAATTAATTAATTAAGTAATTAATTAAAAATTAATTAAATGTGAGTGGTGGCAAGCACTTCCACATGACTTCTATTCCTATCCCATACTTAACTCATACCTAGCTCATCCCATGCATATTCTTTAATTTTAAAAAAAATTATAATTTCACCCCTCTCCCCACACTTTTACAAATTCTATTTTCTTCCCCAAAATTTTCCTATAAATAGGAAGCTCTCAACCTTCATTTTTTACAAAAATTTTCAAAGGAAGAGAAGGATTAGTGAGTGAAAGAATTAGTGATGGAGAGAGAATTTTTGAGTAAATTCTCACTCACTCACTCTTTTCTATCTCATTTCTTAGAAATAGTCATTGTGTTCGTAGCACAAGGTAAAAGAAGAGATAAGTAAATTTGATTATGTTAGATTTTCATTTAAAATTTATATCTAAATTTATTTGTAAGTAAATTTCGATTATGTTACTTAGTTTCATAAAATTTCCCTGAATTTATTTTTACGCATATTTAACTATACCAATTTTAATCTTTAATATTTTTTACATTTATTTTTGGGTTATATATATATATATATATATATATATATATATATATATTTAACATGAAAATTGTGTGGCATGAATTTATTTTTATGTTGCATGTTTCATGAAAATATGAGTAAAAATGATATTTTTATGATATTATTTTAAATTGCATAAATTATTATAAGATGTTTTTAAAACCCCTTATGGCCAAGGAAGTTCAAAGTTACAGATGCTCGTTACCGCAACTTAAAGTTTAAACGGATCAGAGTGCACCCATACTATTTACAGAGTGGTTATTTATCTTAGTAGATTTCTCCTGTGTACACCTGGTTCCAGACCAGGACTTAATAAGGAAAATCTCACTTAATGTTTACGTACGTTGATTTAGTTTGGTCGGCCAGCCAACTAAATCCAGTCTTCGGACCGCACAACCCAGTTATGGATGTAAACATAACTTACGATTAATAGGCCTAAAGGTGGTTTTTACAATATATATTTATACATATTTAATTACGTGTACAAAGTTATTGATGATTTGAAGGAAAAATATATTTTTATATGAAAATTGTCATTTTTGTGCCTAAATGACGATCTAAAGGAAACGTATAAGGAAAAATATATATGTATATATAATTAAATATTTTTACAGTTTTAATGTTAAAATTCACAGAATATGGTTATTAAATTTTACTGCTATAGTTGATGGTAAAAGCTTTATGCAGAAAATTTTTAAATTTACATTTATTTTAGAAACAGTTTTGAAGTTATAGTATTAAATATTGTTTTACGAAATTTTAAAAGCTCATTTTGGCCACACACTAATAATAATATTATTTACTTATTGAGCGTCGTCTCACTCCAATCATATTTTTACATTTCAGATAACTCTGAAGGACATATCGGAAATCAGGCATAGCAAGCACACGGGTGGGAATAGGATAGAAAAATAAAGCTTGATTAGAAATATTAGTATGATGCCAAATATTTATGCGTGTGTAATTTTTTCTTCTTTTGAAATAAATGATTGTAATATGATTAATTAGCGCTTTGGTTTAATAATAATTGAGTTTATTTACTTTCGCTGTAAATCAATGGTAAAAAGTAAATATCTCAAATCCTTCGGGGTTGGGGTATTACAAATGTGATAGACCTTGTGGCCCATTACCTTTTTGTAGTAGTCGGCCTAATCCGATTCCAACTCATGGAATGAGTTAACCAAGACGCCATAGCTCTTTAACTCGGCTTCCCTCCATTGTTGAACACTTTGGGTGAGTTCTTTTGTGGCCCGGAAGTAATCTGGTAGCTGAGCCCTTGTCATGGTGATTTGATCCGGTAGACCTAGACCTGTGAACGGCTCGGAGTCGGACCTAACTATGAGGTGCGGCGAGTCGGGTCATTTCATGCAGTTCTCAATGGCTTCTGCAAAGATGCAAGTGGTGTGGAAGACGAGCCAGGGAATTCCGAGTTGGGCGGTCACATGGGCGGTCCATGGGTAAAACATATTAGACACAATGCAGTCGGGTCAGAGCTCCTTGAGGAGGAGGTGCTCGATTTTGGAGCGGAGAAGGGCAACGCCGCGATAAAGCTTGGCGGCCGTGTCAATCTCGTGGGCGGAGGCGAAGTTCTCGAGGCCTTCGTGAAGGCCGACAACCTTGGAGGGGAAGAGGAGAGGGTGGAGGCGGAGGTGGTGGGTGGCAACGGCTGCCTTGTCGACGGCTCTTTGGAGAAGAAGGGGGTTGGAAGGGGTGGTGACGATGGTGACGTGTTGGCCGCGGGCGGTGACCAGTCGAGCCATCTCGGCGAGGGGGACCGTGTGGCCTGGCGCCAAGAAGGGAATGAAGACGAAGTTCAGAGGGCGAGGAGGAAGAGGAGATTGCAGTGACTCCATTGGGTTATTCCTATGCGTATTAATTCACAGAGATATGATGGATGGATGGACATGCAAGATTTATATATATATATATATATATATATATATCTCTCTCTCTCTCTAAGATGGAGTGTGACAGTCGTGGATCAGATGGCTTTTCCTTTATTGATGGCAATCATGGCATAGTTAAGAAGCTCGTAGAAAGGTAAGTGTGGGTGCAAGTTTTGTTGCCGGAGTGGGTGACAATGATCGAGCAGCAGTCGTGGATCACATTGGTTTTTATTTATTGATGGCATATATCTAGTGCAAGCTGCAGAAATGAAATTCCTTCAGAAAGTAGGGATTGTCAAGAATGGAGAATGCCTCGAGCTAGTTGGGCTGAAGCATACCAAACCTCATGGATACCTTACAAAGAGACAGTATAGGTAATCGAGAAGGAGGTAATAGTAGAAGTATCCAGTACGGATGCAGGAACATTTATAGTTCCATTACTCACCACACAAAAAGTTCAAAGAACAATGGATAAAAAGGCAAGATATGTCCACTATGGAATTATCTAGGTTGGGATAGATCCATTAGTAAGAAAAGGGCAAGATCTTCCTATCCTTATTATGGTTATAGACGGAAGTATCGGTAATTTTGGTAGGTGGACTAGGGGGAGCAAGAGCTAACTTACATTCAGGAGCATCCTGGATAAAAGTAACACCAGATTTACATGTTGACCTTTAAGATAAAAGTGTAGAGAAAACTCTACAGATTAGAGATAATACACGGGACTGGCAGAATATGTTAAAATGTAGCCCAAATAGGAGGTGCATCAGACTTATTGCCAGATTATATTTGAATTTCTATAACACGAGGAAACCAGCCCTCAGAAGGGGAGTTAGTAGATTCACTCAACTCTTCTAAACAAATCAAACCGACTCAGTCAGAGGATTACAACCAGAAGTCGTAATCCAAGAGCACTAAGTTGGCCACAGATTTAGGTAACCCCAAGAACAAAAGAGAGATTGAAAAATCTTTTTCCAGAGTCAGTACGACAAAAGGCAAATAGATTAATTATAACAGAACCTCTAAGTGATTATACTCCAGGTAGAGCGAGTGTATCCAGAGAGGAAGATATTAATTCAGAAACTAGGTCGGAAGGATCTAGACCATCTGAATTAAGACCTTCACGTAGTAAAAGGGTAGTTGGTTAGAGAACCATAAGAATCCCTATCTATGCAAATGAGGAAGAATACCAATCTCATATAGCATATATGGGAACATCCATTTTAAGTGCCAAAATCGAAGAATGGGCAACACTGATAAACATTTCTATCAGTAAGGTGGAATGTATAGCTCTTATCGATACTGGTGTATGTGGTCTTGTACTAGAATCAGATTTCTAGAAGTGACTTAGGAATCAGGAAATCTTCAGGTTATAATTGGTAACAGTGCATTACTCTAGATAGGAGAAGTTTCCAAAAATGTGAAGATAAGGATGAATGGCAAAGATTATGAGTAGAAAACTCTTTGCTTAATTCCAGAATTACCAGATGATTTTCTTTTGGGAAGTAAATTCCTTAAGAAATATCAACCATTTACAATATTTTCAGAATGAATAATCCTAGATAACCATTTCATTCCAAAGTCCTCAGGTACTATTATAAAGAATTATATGATAGTCGAGAAAGGAAAATCTAATTATCAGGATAAACTTGATAATTGGAAGGAATTGGTATTAGGAAGTATCCTAAAGGTAAATCAGTTAGAAAAAGAAAGTAATCTTGAAGAAGTCAAGAACATGCTTTCAGAAAATTGGTCGAAGAATTTGCAGGCATTATGACAGAAAGTCACGCTAGAAGTTGATATTGTGCTTAAAATCCCGATACAATTATCAAAAGTAAAGGGATTAGTCATCCAAATGAAATGATAAGGGAATTTGAGAAGCAAATTCCAGAATTATTAAATTTGGGATTCATTAGGCACAGTACAAGTGAGCACAGGAGTGCGGCATTCATGGTAACAAATCAGGCCGAGCAAGTACGTGGAAAAACCAGGATGGTTATTGATTATAGAGATCTGAATATAAAAACAAGAGATGATGGGTATAATTTACCTAATTAGGAGTCTCTTAGAAATAAATAAGAAGGGAGAAACCCTCAATTTATTCTAAATTCGATCTCAAATCAGGATATTGGGAGATAAAGGTCAAAGAAAGAGCAGTAGCTCTTACAGCCTTCACTGCACTGAATGGGCTTTTTGAATGGTTAGTTATACCATTTGGATTGAAGAATGCCCCAGAAATTTTTCAGAGAAGGATGGATAAAGCGTTTAAAGGAATGACTAAATTTATTACAGTATAGATCGATGATGTTCTGGTATTTAGTAAAAATACTAAGGACCACTTAAAACATTTGAGACAGGTGGCACAAGTGTTCAGAAAAGAAGGAATGGTTCTTTCATAAAGAAAAACCATACGGATGCAATCTCAGATTGAATTTTTAGGTTTAAAAATTTGAGGAAGCGAAAAGGAACTTCAGCCACATATAGTAGAAAGGTTATGTGAATTTCCTAATGAATTCAAAGACAGAAGGCAGTGTCAATGCTTTCTAGGAGTATTGAATTACATTAAAAAATTTATAAAAAAATTTGGCAGAAAAGGCAGCACCAATTTAGAAAAAGGTTTCAATAAAGAATCCTTGGAATTGGACTTCAAAGGATATTGAAGTAGTAAAAGCCTTAAAGAAAGAAGCTCAGAATTTGTCAAAGTTAGAATATTCAGACGGTACAGAATTAGATATAATTCTGGAAACCGATGCTTCAGATATAACATGGGGATGTGTTTTAAAAATCAGAAAGATTGATAAAACAGAGCACCTCAGCAGATATTGGAGTGGATGTTTTAATGGAGCAGAACTTAATTACCTATTTCATGAAAAGGAGTTGTTGGCAGTCCTTAAAGGAATTAGGGCTAATGAACTTTTCTTGGGTAAATCATTCACTGTTAGAACAGATAGTTCCTATGTAAAGCACTTCATGGGAATTAAGTTAAAACGATGCATTCAAGCAAGATTGGTTAGATGGAGAAACGAGTTACAATATTATTACTTTAATGTATAACATATTAAGGGAAGAGATAATATTATTGCTGATACTCTAACCAGATATTTGAATTATTGCAGATCTAATGGCAAGCAGTAGCAGTAGCAGTAGCAGTAGCAGTCATTTCAAATGTCCGATTTGTTAGGAAAGGCATAAGGTGGCAGATTGCCTAGTTGCCAGATTTGTTGACAAACAAAGATAGATAACTTTCAACTCTAGAAAGGGAGAAGGAAGTAGCAAAGAAAGAAGAAGCGTTTCTCAGAAGAGAGAAAGGCCACTTCTAGTTCTGGAACAAAGCAAGATGAAGAAGGGAAGCTCATCTAAGAAAGATGAAAAGCCCAGTGACAAGAGTCATATTCAGTGTTTCGTTTGCAGCCAATATGGACATTATAGTACCCAATGTGTCCAGAATCCTAGATCTAGGAAGGTAAGAGGAGAAGGCATGCATAAAATTGACTCAATTGCCATCAACAAGAATGTTTCAAGATCTAGTAAGGATAGAGAAACAGTCAAAGTTGATTTGGTTATCGAAGATTTTCTGAGAATGACTCTAGAAATCTCAAAGGAAATGAAAATTTTGCTAGAAGGGATAATCAACAATCCAACAATTCCAGCAAATACATATTTTTCAGTTGGTATAAAAGAAGTGGTCGAAATATTGGAAAAATTTTGAAGCCATTATTTCAGAAAATTTCATAACTGTAAACAGAAAAAGCACAGTAGAACTCATTCATTAATAGATCTAGCTTAAAGTTGAAATGGATATCTAGCTTAAGAAATACAACTTCACTACTAGAGCGATAGTGAGTATTTCAGAGTATCCAGAATTAAAACAGTTTTGGATGAGGAGTGGATTGTGTATTCCAAAATTACACATTCCTAGAAATATAAACCCTGAATTGTTAATTGCAGTACAAAAGGCCTTAAGGACAGGAGAAGTCCCATTTTTTTGGATTCAGAAAAATAGGACAAGCTTTTGATTTCCTGCCATTAATGGTAAAACATGTGTTAAATTTCACTAATCTAGGAAGATTATGGTGGATTGGATACATTGAACCAATTGAGCTGAAATCAGGAAGAGTTTTGTTTTGGAATTTTTTTCAGAAGATTGGAAGGACGGAGCAGTCTTAGATTTTCATGATGAAGAACCAGATTGGGAGGATTTCCAGAAACATAGGATGTTCTATGAATTGGTTCAAAATTTGTAGGGAATTTATCTTCTTGAAGCAAGAATGACTTTGAATTGTATATTCTTCGCTGATCATGAAACCTTGATTGCTATTGAAGGAAAGTTCCTCCAGAAATTTGAAGAAGCAAATTTAACAGAATTTGCAATTGGAGCAAAAAAGAATAATTAATCAAATTAAAAATTGGGAGCATCATCTTCCTTCAACCCAGGCCATGAAGAGTGATCTTCATAATGTACTTACAGAGTTAGTAAGAAAAGAGCACGATGAAGAAATCATTGGAACTTTGAAAGATCTCTGAAGGAGGACGAGATCTTTTCCAGGTGTACGATTCAGATGATAGTCCAAGTGTCATCATATCGCGGGCCAGACTGAGTAGACTACTTAGAAGGGTCATACCAGAAATTTGTCCAGAACCATGTCATATCCCAAGTCTCGCCGAAAGGACAATTCATCGGGTCATATCAATTACTTTTGTATTTGTATTTTTATGCTTTAGTCAAAATATGCTTTATTTAAAGTTGTCGGTATTTTGTTTTGTTTTGAAAAGGTGAATCAGCAAAGCATGTGTTGTCCCCTCCTTTATTAAAGTAACTTTACTTTATGTCAACATCGGTTTGGCATCTTCTTTTGAGAAAGCAAGTTGTGCTTATCCATTAGTAGTTGCTTGCCTATATAAGGGAGCTTTGACCCTTGTGTTTGGAGAGGGAAAATTAAGATACATTAATAGAAGTCTATTCAGTTCAAAGACCTCTCTCTCTTTGAGTCTTTCTTTCTCTTCCAAACATTATTGTGTGATGGTTGAAGTTGTAAGGAAGCCCAAGGAAGCTCGTTGGAAGGAGCGTTTATAGAGGTTCCATTTAGACACCAAGCATAATAGTGGGATACGAAAGACTACATGATACAATTTCGTGCAGGGTTGAAAGAGAAGGATCAAGATAAGGTAATAAAATTTTATTAATTAATTTTCCTTTTTCCTTTGTCACTCTAGTTTCAGTTTTGAATCCAGTAGGGATTCGCGAGAAATCGGTATCAGAGCCTGTGTCCTAATATCAGTGTTTCTCAGGAGGAGAAATATGGTATTATGATCAGCAAAAGAGATAGAGAACAAGGGTCATTCTTTTATCAAAAGGCTTCAATAAAACCGAATATAAGATTTTATAAGAACTTAATAGAAGAGGTTTGGAGAGAAAAATATTTCAAACTATCTTTTTCTAAAGCCAATTTTGAATCAGATCCTATTATGATAGACCTAAAAAGAGTTAAAAAAGGTCTAAAATCACAACTAATAGAGATTGAGGGACAAATTAGTCTTTATCAATCTAGAATTAGGCAGTGTGAGTGGCAGTTAGAACAACTCCACATGACTCTAGGATCAGAATCAGACGGCCAAGATCTCATTAATCTTCAAAGATGAAGGAAAATCAGTCCATCACGAATAAAATTAGAGAAATAATGAAAAATTATGAGGAAAAAATCCAATCTCTCAGTAGGGAAGAAGAACCTTAATTGTCTTAAGTCAGAAGCAGAATATCAGGAAGATATATTGCTAAAGACTATGAAGATGCACAGGAATAGGAGGTTCAAAGTGCTCTCAGAGACATTGATGAAACAAAAGTTTTGTCAGACATAACAGAAGATATCCAGAACGCTTAGGATGAGTTGGATAAACTTCTACATCATGAAAAGTGGACAAAGAATGAAGTCTCAGAGATTCAAAAGAGAATTAATAAAAGGCTTAATGAGGTAGAAGACCTTAGGGCTAAGAAACTAGCCAGTGCCAAAAAAATTCTTGCAAGAACCAGTAAGGGATCTTCAAATGGTGGATCTGCAGGAGCAAGACCATCAAACTATCGGGAAACAGTGCAAGTGAATTTTCTAGAAGTATCATCTTGGGATGCAAAGCCAGTATGGCAGCCCCTAAGAATGGAACCACAACCATGGGAGCAAAAGAAGTTATCTTTCAAGGAAATGCTTCAGGCCACGGCAAAACAGTAGGAGTCTGCTTTAAATTATCCAAGCAGAATTCAGGAGGAATTCAAGCCAAGGAAAAGTGTTCTAGAGGGAGTACCCCATAATGGAACAATCCTCAGGCTCAATTGCGAAAAGGATCCCGCAATTGCAATTGATGATTGGGCTACGGATATTAGAATCGAATCTTGGTAAGTGGAGCAAGCATATAAATTTGCAGTAGCCACACTAAGAGGAAATGCTGGAGATTTTTGGGAGATACTTCAAAGGAACTCAGATGTGAGTACCATTATTATAAACACCATCAAAACTCCAGATAAAGTAATTGCTATCATAGTAGATTTCCTCAAACAGGAGTTTGTAAGATATTCGCTAGTTGATAGAGGTGACGAGCCAGTTGAAATAGCCAGAATGGCTCTCACAAAGATTCAGATTTGTGACACGTGTTACTTTGAAGAGTTTCTTTGTGAATTTCAATATTGGTATTATAAGCTCGGACCACAAGATCAAGCATACGCGAAAGAAGTATTTATCAACAAATTACCCATTAATTGGCCAAAAGTGGTAAAACAAGCTATTAAGCAGAGACTTGAGAGAGATACAGAAGTATCAGATACTCTTGGAGTCAGAGTTGAAACAGTAAGACAAATGATAAGACTTTACTGTATGCAGCGGCATATGTTTCAGGATGTGAGAAACATGTCTTATATGAATCCAGATTGTTGTCCTAAGACAAGTGGGGTAGCAGGGAGATATGGCTGTAACGAGAGACCAACTAGATACTCAGAACAAGCAGAAAATAGTTGTTCCGGAGGAGTTTGCCATAAGAAGATTAAATCATCCAAAGTCAGAGGAAAGACTTGGAAGAAATTTGGAAAAAGGAAGAGCTCTAGAAAAGGGCAGAAAAACCCAGAGAAAAGATATCTCAGACCCAGTAGAGTTAGAGAAGATGTCAAGGAATCGTTTAAAAAGAAATATGGATGATATCCTAAGTGTCCGCAAGGAAAATCTCTAGAGAATTGTGACCGTTGTTGGTTTTTGTGGCAAGAAGGGCCATAAAGCTAATAATTGTCCAGAAGCTGAGAAGAGGAAAGGCAGCTTCAAAAGTATCTTAATGGAAAACTCTTTAGAACTTCTTTATGAACCAATTTGGGGAGAGGAGATAGATTCAGATGATAAAAGCATTTATTCTATTTTTTCATACTACTCCGAATTTGGAGATGAAGAAGAAGATTCAGAGGATGAATCTCCTTATAATCTTAACCTAAGTTAGTTAAGACTAGTTATGATGAGAGCAGTAGATAAAGCACACATAGGGTTTTTCCTTATTGTGAATGTGGATCACATACTTAAGTACATATTTATGCTTACACAGAAGGAAAGAAAAATATAAAAATATGAGAAATAGAAAATTTTAGTATTAATTTTTTTAAAGTTTATACAAAGATTTATTTAGGTATCCCTTTGAACATTTTGAATATTTTTTATATTCGCTAATTTTATAAATAATTTTTTCACATAATTTATTGTTAACATAATCCTATTATTTTGTACTTTTAGTGGGGACAACGTGTATATGCTTACACAGAAGGGAAAGAAAAATATGAATACATACAAAATTAAAATTGTCGATATTAATTTTTTCAAAGTTTAAATTTTAGATCTCTGGTGTATAATGCGTAAGCACAATAGAAGTCAAGTATCCCTTAAAGAACATTATAAATATTTTTTATATTTTTAAATTTTATAAATAGTATTTTCACATAATTAGGATTAATATTGTTAATATAATCCCATTATTTTATAATTTTAGTAGGGGATATACTCAAATTTTTAATCAAGATATTTTAAAATTTAATATGTAATATATTACTTCTTGAAATTTCAATCGGGGAACTTGACCCCCCTAGGCTTAACTTATGTCTGTCACTAGTTTGGAACTCAGGAAAGAAAAGAAAAATATATATTGAAAAAAATTCACATTTTCATATTTGGTTATCAAAAAAAGTGTGACAGAAAATACAAAATATACAAAACCTATAAACAAATTTAGTTTTACACAAAATTAATGTTTAATTTTCTTTTTCATTTTTAATCATATTAAAACAAACTTTCGTTTTTAAAAGTATTTAATATAAAAGGAAAATGCAATGAAAAAAGAGTTTTTTCTTTTTATTTTCTTCTCTTCTCTTCAAGCAAAATCCAATTAATCAAGACAAACCATAAATAAATTGATAAAAATGATTTGATTGAGCTAACTTAAAAACTAATAATAATAATAATTATTATTATTATTATTATGAGTAGAGTTTGGTAAAGTATTCATAAAAATAATATAATATTGAAATGTTTTAATTGTTTTGATAAGTACCTAGCATATATATCAGAATATAGCGGTTGTTTTAAATTTTAAGCCTTTCAACTTTCAATAGCACAAATATTTGATAAAAATAACATGTAGTTACATAAACCAAAGTTTTAAATTTCATATTAATATATTTTTCTGTCATATATTTAACTAATAATTATGAATAAAAATAATAAAACTTTTTATTAGGCAAAAATGAAATTTATTACTTTAAGAATAAAAATAATAAAACTTTTTATTAGGCAAAAATGAAATTTATTACTTTAATTTTAATCGCTTGAATGTTAGTTTTTTTTTGTTATTTATAATTTTTATATAGAATAGATACATCTAAATTTCGTACTTATTGAATCAGAACGATTTTCATGATTTTTGCATTTTTAGTAATATTGTATATATTTATCTATTATTAAAAAAATTTAGATGATTAATAATAGTTTTGGCTTCCTGCTTTTTATTTTAATGATTTTTATATAGAGTTTGGAATTCTCATATATATATATATATATATATATATATAATCAAACTTCTATATAATGCAAAGTGTTGACTTTTTACATTATATCACCTGTGTTGACTTCTAAATTGTATTACCAATACAAAACATGTCAATGTTTTGGACCAAAACCAAAAGAAATCAAAATGGAAACCACAAACCGAAAGATGAACTGAGATGTGTTTTGATTCGATTTACTATCCACCCTCCGCCCGAAATGGATACCTGGAAATTCAGTGTGTAATCTAAAAAAAAAATAAAAAATAGAAGAGGTTGAGTCCTATGCAAATACACTATAAATCTATAATTTAACACGCATGTTAATTATTTATCAAAGTTGATAGAGAATCCTACAGCCTCGTCTCCCATGTGATTTCGAAATATAAAGGTATAATCATATATGAACATCTTTCTCATGGCTTTAGAACAATATCAGCGGAGTATAATTGTGAAACTCGAAAATTCTGTAGGAAGGAATGCACTGTTTCTAATGTTTTCGCACACCTTTTGCTAATTTGAAGCTATGGAGAAAATTTGTCAATAGTCAACATGCCCCTACCCCTTTCTTTTTCTCAAGCAGGACGATGATGATCACAGACTCCGATCAAAGAACATGGCTCTTTCTCCTGCAATCCATGAGAAATTACAATTTCATTTCGGCCATTTTAGCGGTAGCAGCTGACCTCTCTTGCTCTCGCTGCTTGAGATCATCTATCAAGGCCGTCAAATTCCTGTAGGAAGAACCACCTTCTCCCACCGCCCTCTTCGCCGCCTCCGCCAGCTCTTTAGCCTTCCTCCTCATCTCCCTCCCCTCATCTCCGCCGTCCATCACCCTCCTCACCGCCTCCTCTATCCTCTCCTTCCTTATCACCGCCTTCTTCCCCACCTCCTCCCACAAGCTCCACTCCTCCGGCCCCACCCCCACTCCTATCCCCAGCACATGCGTCACCATCTTCTCGTTGTAAAACTGATCGTCGGTCACTGGCCACGCCACCATCGCCACCCCCGCTCCGATCGCCTCCACCACCGAGTTCCACCCGCACTCCGTCACAAACCCGCCTACCGCCGGGTGGCCCAATATCGCCACCTGCGGAGCCCACCCCCTCACGATTATCCCCTTCCCTTCTCTCCTCATCCTCTCTTCGAATCCTTTCGGTAGACGCCGCTGCTCTTTCTCCTCTTCTGTGTCGTTTCCAGGAACTACCCACATAAAGTGGTGGCGAGTCGCTTCGAGCGCGGTGGCAATCTCGAAGATCTGCTGGTCCGGGAACTGCGACCACTTGCCGAAAGGCCCGAAACTCACGTAGACAACTGACTCGAGTCGCTTCGACTCGAGCCAACTCAGACATTCGTCTTCTCCGGGGACGTCTCTGTGGATTGCGAGAGCGGTTGGACCAATGTGATAAACCTTAAGGCCTGTTATGACGTAGTAGTACTCGGTGTAGCGCGGTTCCAACTCGAGGAAAGAGTTAACCAGGACGCGGTGGCCCTTTAGCTCTGCATCTCTCAAGTGGTGAATCGTCTGAGCGATCTCTATCGGTGCCCGGAAGTGATCCGGCAGCTGAGACCTCGTCAGGGTGATCGGATCCGGAAATCCAGGAACCACGAACGGTTCGGAGTCTGACTTGGCTGCGAGGTGCGGCGAGTCGGATCGTGTCAGGTATTTCTCCACGGCGGCCGCGAAGATGCAGGTGGCGTAGAAGATGAGTCGAGGGATGCCGAGTCGGAAGGCGACGTCAGCGGTCCAGGGGTAGAACGCGTCGGATACGATGCAGTCGGGTCGGAGCTCCGTGGGGAGGAGGTGCTCCATTTTGGGGCGGAGGAGCATGGCGCCGCGGTGGAGCTGGACGGCGGCGTCGAAGTCGCGGGCGTTGACCAAGTTCTCGAAGCCGTCGGGGAGGTCAACGTCCTTGGAGGGAAAAGGCACGAGGTGGATACGGAGGTGGTGGCCGGCGGCAGCGGCCTTGTCGACGGCGCTTTGGAGGAGTTGGGCGTTGGAAGGGGTGGTCATAATGGTGGCGCGGTGGCCGCCCGGGCCATCTCTGTGAGGGCGACCATGCGATCTGGTGCCAAGAAGGGGATAAAGACGATTTGCAGAGGTTGAGAGGAAGATTGTACTGATTCCATTATTGGCTCATCAATTTCTGGAGGACGAAGAGGTCTCATATATAATTCTTAAGAGACCAAGTGTTGCATGTGCCTTCGTCCAGAGTAGCGGAATCTCGCACCGCCCATGGACTTTCTGTATTGATGGTCTAACTCAGAGAGGGAGAGAGGGAGAAGTCAGCGGAAGAAATCTGACCTTCGGGATTCCTTGCAGCTGGCCTTGCTCGCAAATTTCACTGGAGGAGGCTCGCTGTAGAGGAGGAGGAAGCAAGAAAGTTGGGTATCTTTCTTCATTGATTAAAAATTTTCATTGTTTCTAAGTGTGATTAGAAATTATGTTATAAATATCAGTAAGTCAATTGCTTAGGGGATTTTATTTTTTTGTAGATTTTTCTATTAGCATAATGATGCTAAGATTTTTGGCCTTGGGATTTTTTTTTTTCGTTACAAATTTGAACAATATTATATGTTTGACAAAATGTTCAGGTGAATATGAGTGAAAATTACTAGCAAGATGTGGTGTTGTGTTAATCCACTAAGGGATTCTTTTCTCTATTTTTTAAAAAATAAAAAAATTTAATAAAACTAACTTTAAGAAACATGTAGACATAAAAGTATTTTTTAGAAAAAAAAGTATTAGAAAAAAAAGTATTAAATTTAATAAGTATTTGGTAATAAGTGTTGAACTTAAAAAATATTGAAAATTATAAGTAATGTTTTACTGTATTTAAAATAAGTAATATTAGGATATTTACTTTTATTATATGGTACCATATGATTACTTTTAAATATGTTTTAAATTATAAATATTAATATTTTTTAATTAAAAATTTTATTAATAATTATTTTAATTATTCATTATTAAAATTTAAATATTTACTATTAAAAATAATATAAGATTATTATCTTTAATTTATAATAATGTTATTAATGTATATTTATAACATATTACTAGCATATTAAATTATGATAAAAATAATATTACTAATTAAATTAAAAATTTTAGTTTATTTAATGTTAATTTAAATTAATAAATAGTTCTTGCTCTATTCAGAATTGAATTATAATAACTAATATATAAATATATTTTAAAGAAAAATATTAATATTTAATAATAATTAAAATTTTAAATGATAGCTACATTAATTTTACAATTACTGTTTAAATATTTCCTATTAAATAAAATAATTTGGTATTATTTATTAATTAACTATAATCTTGTTATCAATCTATATTTATAAAAAATGATCATCACATTACTCTATATTAAAAAATAGTTTTAATAAATAAATTAAAAAATTTAGTCTATTTAATGTTAATTCAAATTTACGGATGGTTCTTTTTATTCATTATATAATTTAATTCTATTTTATTAAAAAAATAGGTTACAATATTTTTAATTAACAATTTAGTAATTAATTATTCAATTACTATTTAAATATTTTATTAAGTGAAATTAATATAATATTATATTTTGATTAATAATAATTTTTTTTTAATTTATATTTTTTACATATGGTTATCATATTAATTTATATTAAAATAATATTATTAGTTAAATTAATATTTTTAATTCTTAATATTAATTTAAATTAATAGATAGTTTATGGTCTTATTCCAAAATTGAATTATATTTCATTAATAATCAATATACTATAATACATAATAAAATAATATATGATTACCTTTTAATGTATTTTTTAAATTATAAAATGACCATTATAGACACTCTATTTTGTCTAGGGCTTATATAACACAAATTGGGTAAAATTCATTAATTATCTAATGTAACACCTCAGAAAATTAATATGCATGGAAGTGTAAAAAATAATTTAAAATTAAAATTAAAATTAAAATTAATTATTAATTAATTAATTATTATCAAATTGAATTAATTAAATTAAGTAATATGATGGTTATATTTATATGCATAAATATGTATGGATAAAGTAATATGTAAATTGTATATATATATATATATATATATATATATATAATATTAATATAATATGTTAATGCAAAGTTAAAAGTATTATATATATAAAGATATAACCAGGCTGAAGAAGCTTCAGATTTCAATTTGAGAAATCCAATTGCGTTCTAATTTCTGACCCCTCATTGTTGGCCGAATTTTATCTCCCAGCTCACTCTCTGTATCTCTCTGCGCCACTCATCTTTCTCATCTTTCCCTCTCTCTCTCCTCGCCTCCACTCTCTCTCTCTCTCTCTCTCTCTCTCTCTCTCTCTTCATTTTCTTGGTAAATATTTGGTTGATCAAAAAACGAAAAATATCGCTGAATTTCATTTTTTGTCATCGTCAATTTAACCGAAATGAATTTTTCATAAGAGTATTGTAAGTATTACTCTTAAGATAAGGTAAACTCACTCTCTCCTCAATTTCTCTCAAATTTTCAGTCTAATTCACGATCAAATCATTTATAGGGCCTAGCATCGATTCTCGTTAATTTAACCAGAGCGGAATTTTGAATTAGGTTTTTCAGGCACCACTCTGAGGTTAAGGTGAAGAGTACAAATTATGTAAGTTGTTTTAAAAATTTAACCAATTAAATTATAGTATTTAATTATATCATATTTTTGGGAGTATTTTGGGAATAAGTTAAATTGTAGGAAATTGATTAAATTAGATATTTGGAAATATTCTTAGGATTAAATTAAACTATAGGATTGGATTATATTGGATTTTTGGAGATATTCTTAGGATTAAATTAAAATGCAGGAATTTGATTAAATAGAATTTTTGATGAACATTTATGAATTAAGTTAAATTACAGGGATTGGATTAAATTAGAATTCTAGAAATATTTTAGAATTAGATTAAACTGCGAGGATTTGCTCATATTGGTATTTTTTTTAATATGTTAGAGATTAAATTTAAGTATGAGAAGTGGATCATCCCCCTATTTTTAGAATTTAACTGATTAATGGGAGTGTGTGAGCCTAGGGATATTAAAATAATTATTTTTTTAAGACTTAACTGATTATACTGAAATATGTGGTTACAGGGTTTGTTCTCTGAATGCCGAAAGCGTCAGTTTAGAAATCTTACAGGCACAGTCTCCTTGAATAAGGTAAAGGGAACAGATTAAGCCAGTAATTTTGTAATTCTACCGATTAAAATGGAAATTATATGTGCATATATATTTATATAAATTATCATGTGGGTTTTGAAAAATCAATCGTTTGAACTGTGATTTTAAGCTTAGGGCTGTGTTATTAGTTATTATTTGCAAAAATGGAATGATTAAAGTAATGAATTTTCTGGATAAATTATGGATATAATTTAATGTGTATTTTCAATAAAATAGATGATGAACATGGATTGGCTTATTATTTCAAATGATATAATTATGCGTATTATTCAAATTGTGTGGCATGAGTAAAGTGAATATACGATGTTGAATTATAATATATTTATGAGATGTTGGAAATACTTAAATGCGTTGAGAATATATGTAACAACCTCAAAATTCATATCATTCTTTTTTAGAAATTAAAATTACTCTAATATGTCTGTATTATCTATTATAACATCTCAGGTCCCAGGTGGACACTAAGGAATTTCCTGTTCACAAAATAACATTCCTATGCAGCGGAAAACATAAAGTCATACACTCATATTTACAATACCAGAATTTAGTACCTTCTCAAAACATTAATACATACATATCTTTCCAAAAATCCTCCACCAGATCTACTATAAACTACTGATAAAGACATCTTCCCAAAACCGCTTACCCTTTTGACAGGACAATATAACTATCCCCTCTATCTCCAAGCCTAATTTACTCGTCTAACTGGATCACCTAAAAAATGTTAAATTATTGGGATGAGACAACTCTCAGTGAAAAGAAATATACTATTACCAATGTGTGGTAGCTGAGCATACATAAATGATATACTGATAAATAACTGAAACTGAGATAGTTTATAAAATGATATACAGTATAATTCACACCTAAGTGGCTTAAAATACAATTGTAATATCTGAGTTTTCCATTTATTCATACTTCTAGTATTATAATATATCCGCTGTTATTCTGTAAATCTGTATATATATAAATAACAGTGAAAACTTCCTTAGAAAACTGTATGTCATGATTTAACCCTTCATACTAGGGTTGTGCGGTCTGTGGGCGGGACTTAACATTGGTTGGCCTAACAGGATAAGTCAACTAAAACCTCTATCGTCAGACCGGCCACCTCAACCCAGACTACTGGGGAGCCTGCAATCTCTCCCAAGGCACGATCGACTACTCATAAAATCCACACATTATCTGAAATATATGGTTGCACTCTGATTTGAATAGCTACAGTACTGTACTCTAATAACTGATTTGATTCATTAGGATCTGATATTGTAAAATACTATTCTATATATATATATATATCTTACCATTTCATCATGATTATGTAAAATCATAACACTGTAAAACTTATCTGAATGAACTGTATTATCTTAGCTAAAATATCTGTAATATCTGATTTGTATGATCTATAATATCTGAACTGAATAAACTGTAATATCCGAGTGTTACGGTTTTGTAATTATGGGAATCATGGTATTCTATAAATACTGTAAAATATCTGTCTGTGTATATACTATAAATCATAATCCTATAAATTTGGTAAAACACATTTATGTACATAAATACTGTAGATCATGATATTCTGAAAACTGTATAAATACTGTACTGAACAAATACTTACTCAAGCCACACAATTAATAAATAAAACTCATATACTGGAATTTGTATAACTGTATAATTTATACTCTGTATCTCATAATCAAATACTATAATTTACTAATAAAATTTCTAAATTTACTAGTATAGCATATTTCTCTTACCTAAACTGGTTAGAAGATCTGACTCCAATTTTATTCCTACGCCCACTGCGCCAAACACAGAATCTTGAAATAATATACGTTTCCTAATTCAATTATCCCAAACTTTGAATAATAACCATATCTACATTTTCCCCAGGCTCACATTTATCTTTTATTCATAAAATTTATGAACTATTAATTATTTACCAATATTACCTGAGCTCCTGGGAAAACACTTGCTAAAATCCTTACCCTGCCTGCAGTATTCTCACCAAACCTTGTATTTCACAAAATTTCAATTCCTTAATTCAGCCCCAAAACCATATTCATATTTACAGTTCTAAGTCTATTCATCCCATAATTCAAATAAAACAGCCCATAAATACTCAAATAACACCCTTACCTCATTTTTAGGATGGTGCCCCAGAACCCCAAGCTAAAATTTCGCTCTACCTAGGTTGCAGAGAATCTTGTCAGGAACCTCGTGGTGGTTCTTAATCATCGAAATGGAGTTTAACAAAGCGAGAATTGTAGAGAGAATTGTAGAGAGAAGGTGTCACGACCTGCTTATTTTTCTCATTTTTTAAAAAATAAATAAAATCAATATCATATATCTCAAAACCCAGCTCAACCAATCATAATCCACTTGGACCCGTGAGTACCAGGGATACATCAGAACACAATTAGAAGCCTAAGCAGCAGGAAATATATATATATATATATATATATATATATATATTCACAATATTGTAAATACAAAACATCCATCATTTTACGACAAATACCAGAGCCACTACAACCACCGTATTTCCATATATACATCTCAAAAATAAGACCTAGGGACATTTCCTCAAAAATCTAACCATACCTACAAAACTTACCCTTCAAAAGGGCAGATACATAGCACTAGTTTAGTGCGGCTTTTCCCACTCTCTTATCTGGGGTTCCTGAAAAGTTAATAAGATTTAGAGGTGAGACACCTCTCAGTAAGGGAAATAAACTTATACTAGTGTGTGACAATATGAGTATTCTGTGTTCGACATATATCATACATAACATGTTCAGTACTGTTTATCAAATCTGGAAAAACATACGTATACCATCAAAACATGGCAGAACATATTGCATTTTTCATAATCATATTTCATCTCATAATAATAATAACATAAAACATTCCTGGTAGGTTAGCTAGTTGTTGTCATGTATTACCCCCACATGACTGGGTTGTGTGACCCAAAGGCGGGACCTGACAATGGTTGGCCGACCATTGTCAAGTCAAACAGTAGTCTGTAGGTCCAATGAGTCTGCCAGACCTGGTTCGTACACTAGGGGCGATCAGCTCACTTCTTATAAATCACATCGACCATCCAATTTCACACCACTCCGTACAGCGGCGTTAACACAAATATCATGATCACGAAGACCATGGACACATAACAACAGTACCGTGCAAGTGCTAGTTTAGACCAAGCCAACCAGGTTCTGATATCATATACATATACTAAAATCGTGATACATGGATATCTCATATCAATAATTATCAAATTAATCATATCATTTTTCACATATACATATTTCATGAAAATCATCGGTCCGTACGCCAGAATTACACATTCTATCATAGCTCGACCCGTACGTCGGCAAATCATAGCACAGCCCGTATGCTGACAAATCAAATCCACATAACACGACTCGTACGCCGGTAAATCACAGTCACATAGCACGGCTCGTACGCCGGCAAATTATAAAAATATCGGCCCATACGCCGATTTTCCATCATAAAAATTCATATCATCCACATTCCCAAAAAACAGTATTTCACAACATTTTTACTCATGCCACACAAATGGATTTTCACATATTCAATCCTACGATCATTTTCACAGTATTTTGCAAATATAACATATATATATATATATTTATTTTCCATAAATCAGATGCTAAATATATATATATATATATATATATATATATATATATATACACACAAGTATTTTCTCAAAACAAAACTAGTTTAGTTTATCCCCTTACTTGACTACTGAGAAAGCCCCCAAAACACTATATTCTAACCCCCCCCCCCCCCCGGTAAGATTTTCCTGACCAATACCCTGAAATCGAAAATTTCCAGTATTAAACTTCAGTATTTTCGTACATACAATATTTTCTATAACAACCACAAAGTCAAATTTGGCTTAAAAAGTCTTACCTCAACTTAGGGATGATTTCCAACATTCCCAATCAACATCCCTGGAAACGAAAACTCTCAATATTAAACTTCAATATTTCAACGCGTATAACACTTTTCTCAACTGTCACAACTTCAAATTTGGCTTAAAAAGTCTTAACTCAACTTAGGGATAATTTCCAAATTGCTTTTTCCAACGATCCGCTCCCGCAGATTTGCAGAGAACTTCGCCAGGAGCGTCGTGGTGGCTTTGGTTTGTCAATCCAGCGTAAAACTGGCCCGAAATCGAAGAGAGAGAGAGAGAGAGTCGTAGGAGAGACAGAGAGAGAGAGCACTGGCGTAGGAAATCCAATTCCAATTGGATTGTCCAAAATTAAAGCAAGCTTCTTGGAGAAGCTTGTATAATTTATATATATATATATATATTAATATCATAATAACTACTAATTAAAGCAAAGCTTCTTGGAGCTACTCTGGTGAAACCCTAGCCGCGGTCGCAACAAAGGAAGACGACGACAGCCTGGTGCTGGTCCATGACGACGGCGTTGGTTGTGGGGTGTCCTTTCTCTGGCGACGATCGTGAACGTTGACAGAGTTGGGTGTTTCGCGATGAGGAAGAGGAGCCGCGGCCGCGACGAGGAAGACAAAGACGGCCTGAAACTGTCCCGTGACGACGGCGTTGGGTCCTTCTCCGGCCTCTGTCGCCGCGAGGTGCTATCTCTTGCTGACGTCGAGAACGACGACAGACGACGAGCCGCCAGGTTCTTGCCGCCATTGCGAACGAGGACTGTAAAAACCCCAAAAATAGAGATATAAAAAAATTAGTGGATTGATTTCCAAAAAAATAAAAAAATAATAATAAATAAATAATTAATTAATTAATTTAATTTTTAATTAATTATCTAATTAATTAATCGGATTTAAAAGAAAAAGAAAAAAAAATTAATTAAAATTTATTTTTATTTTTATTAATAAAATATATTATTATTATTATATTAATTAAATATATTATTATTATTATTATTTCCTGAAGCCTGGAAGCTTCAGGCTTCTTCAAGATTTTTCTTCTTCTTCTTCTTCTTCTTTCTTTTCTTCTTCTTCTTTTATTTTCCTTTTCCTGCGCATGCAGGCTCATTCTCTCTCCTCACGTTCTCTCTCCCTCTCTCCTCGATTTCGTGGCGAATTTTTGCCCGATCAAAAATCTGAAGATACCACTGGACTCCATTCGCCGCTACCGTCATTTCTACCGGAGCGGATCGGTGGTAGGAGCGGCATAGGTATATTCCCTCGAGTAAGCCATTTTTCCTTTTTTCTTTAATTTCTTACAAAATATAAGCCCAATTGACGAACGGACACCGCCACGAGAATCTAGGGATGATTCTCTACAAGTCTAACGGGACAGAATTCTCGTGGGGGTGTCGGGCTAAAACCCCAAATTTGGGGTGTAGGGGTTATTAAGGGGCTTATTTTTAATTAATTAGCATTAATTTAGAAATGCTAAAATATTGAGCATTTTGGGTTGAAGTAGGATTTCTGAAATTTAGGGCCCGGGTGAGCACCGTGGGTGTAATTTTGGGACCTGCAGGAAAAATTTAGAAAATTAAGTGGGTGTTTTAAATAATAGTTTAAATATTAATTTGAGGTATATGAGGCCTAAGGAAGGCTAGATGGATATTATTTTGAAGAAATAGATTAATTAATTTGAAAAAAATATAAATTGTAGGAGTTAAATTTTGGGCGCCAAGGGCGTGAAATTTTGGATTCTAGCGAGACTCTCAGCAAGTCAGGTAAGGGGAATAAATTATAACAGTATTTTTAGAATTATTATTTGAATGAATACGTGAAATTGAGCATATGATATTTTGTCTGAAAATTATTATGATATAAATATCAGATAAATTGTGTGGCATTTGAGTAATTGTAAATTGTGATATTTTGGAGTGTAAAATATAATAATGTGTAATTTCTGAGAAAATATTGAAATGAGAATTACTGATCTGATTAGTGAAAAATAATGTAATATGGTATTATTATATGAGTAGAAATGTTTTGCCTGGAAAATGGGATTTTGTGAATTATTAATATTGGAAAATAATGAAATGTGGTATTTATTTGTGAGTGAAAATTATTTGCATGAGAAATGAGTATTTTTGGAAAATGTGAAAAATACATGAAATATGATATATGATATTACGAGATGATGAAATGTGCACAGAAAATGATGAGAATATTTATAGTGAACTGAATTGTGATATACTGGAATATAATTGATAAAATGCCAATACCGCATAATGATTGCGGGTATGTGGTGGTAAACCCTGTTGGATGGTTATGATATTTAGTACGGTACCGTTGCGAGTGGTGTTAGTGCAACCACACGGACTCTTGGAGCGTGTGGCGTGACAGTCGACTGTGCCATTGTGTAGGGTTGTTGGCCCCTCTGAGTCTGGATCAGGGTATTAGGCCGGCCAGTCGTACTACAGACGCGATATGTGATATGATATTTGATCTAACCGCATCTAACCGGGTCAGCCAACCGTGGTTAGATCCAGCCTTTGGGCCGCACAACCTTGACCATGGGGGGAAGCATAGCGTGTATAGAAAGATCCTTAGGGTGGCCATGAGTTACAGACGCGATGTTGGTATTTGATACCGAGGATACTCATGAGCCAGAAAGTAAAGTGGAAATGAAAAGTGAAAGAATGATTAAATTGGCTAAAATGAGGAATGAAAGAAAGAATGGAAATTGAGAAATAAAAAATGATAAAATTGAGAAATAGAACAGTGTGAGTTAATAATATAAATAATTAAGGCGAAGTGAAACTCTCCGCCTGAGAGCTTACTGAGTAAGGTGAGTGCCCTGATGGGTATCAGATGTGGCCATACCCGGCTGCATAGCATGTTAGGGCAGAGGGAAGCTACCTGAATGGGCGGGTAATCTTCCCTATTCTCAGGAACTTTGCGGGTAAATATGTGTTAGAAATCATTGAATTTGATAAATGATTTTAAAGCTTATAAAAGCTTGTGTTGTATATCTATATGATTATGTGTAAGTGAATATCAGTGTATTTTCTCAGATGAAATGATGATTTGAAAAGTAAAGTGTATTATAATTGTACTCATTTGGCCACACTGTAAATAATTTATTCCTTCTTACTGAGATGTGTCTCACCCAATTTATCTAAATTTTTCAAGGAACAGAGACGGGTTGGGTGATAGAGCTCCGTGATAGTAGGGAGCTGAGACCCTGATACATAGGGTGAGTTTTTGGACTATGGGAGATGTAATTCCCCAAGAGTTGAATAGTAATTTTTAGTATGGGAAGGTAGTGTGAATATTTGTATGTATATTGATACTCTGGATATTGTATTCTGACTGATATGTGTATATTGTCTTCCGCTGTTAGGTTGAATATAATAAAATACTTTTTACCCGGTACCCAATGCGGGTCGGGTTGTATGAATGGTACTAGGATTGTTGACGTGGCCGATTTTTGGATGTTGTGGATTTATGGCGTGATTATTTATTTATTATAAAAAAAATTGTACGAAAATCGGGGCGTCACAAGGACGAAGAGTTTCGTCGTCTCCGGCTGCACGCGTTGGAGCAATCCCAGACGGCGTTTGGGGGTCCTCTTCGACTCTCTTTCTACCCGTGAGGAGCTCTGCCTGGACTTCAGCGAGGCTCCATCGCCCCTGACAGCGTGGGGAGTTTGTTAGTGTTGTTGACGGCCAGAGGAGTGCTCGCCAGCGCCACCATCCATGTCGCTTCACCTCAGCACTCCGCTGCCAAAATTTACAGTGGCAGCGGTACTCGATGGAGAGCAACAGTGGCTTTTGGGCTGAGGTAATCTGAGACGGCGACAACAACAAAGTGGTGACCGCAAACCTGCGTCGGCGACATACGGTGACAGAAGACGTTGGTCTACCACAGGTTTGGTTTTTTTATTATTGGTTATTTGTTATTTTGTTTTTTTATTATTCATTATGGAATAACTATTAGACATGACTGCGCTGTCTACGGTAGCTGTTACCGGAGGGTTGAGGGGAGGTGTTGAGGAAACCGGAATTAATTAATGGAGAATTAGGTTTTGTTTTCTTGGATGTGGAGATGGAAAAGACTGCTAAGGATCTGAAGTTTGTGTTGGTTCTTAAATTTCTTTCTGCAAGGCCATCTATTGATGTCCTTCAGAGGCATATTATCCAATCATGGGGTCTCTCTGAAGTCCCAATGATAAGTTTTATGGACAACTACCATGTTCTGTTGAATTTGGTAAACGAAAAGGATTACATTCATGCATGGGCACGAGAAGGAAGATGGGTGGCAGGGTGCCAATTTCAGCTTTTTAAGTGGTCTGTGAATTTTGATGTAAACAAGGAGCCATCGATCGCACCTCAGTGGATTTTCCTACCAGGTTTGCCTTTACATTTATATAGAATGGACTATTTGCAAAGTTTGGCCACTAGGTTTGGTAGATTCCTGGGGACAGATAATGCCACATTATATAGAACACGAGCCACTGGTGCGAGATTATGTGTTGAAGTGGATTTACAGAAAGATCCTGTGGAGGGTTTTCCATTGGTGGTAGGACAAAAGCAGAATTGGCAAAGGGTAATATATGAGAAAAGAGGTTTCTATTATAATAAATGTTGTAGACAAGGTCACACTGAAGTAGTATGCCGATTTGGAGTTAAGCCTAAGGATAAAAGAAAGGTAGGTATAAGGAAGGAGGGAGATGAGAGGGTTTGGAAAGAAGTGGGTAGAAAAGAGAATATGATAGTTGAAGAGGAAGACCCTGTTTTGAAGACTCAGGTTCAGAGGATAGAGGAGAAGATGGATGGAAACGTGAGTGGGCTGTCGAAGGAGATTGAGAAAAATAAAGAAATTATGAATAAGGTTAATAATGTGGGCACTCAAAAAGTGGATGAAGTTATTTTGGTATAGAAAAAGAGTGGAGAGAAATTCAATCGTTGTCAAGACCAAAAGTCAGAGGTGGTAGGGGTGCAGGTAGAACTAGGAGCTTGCTCTAGGTCTGCCTAGGAAATCGGAGTTGTTGATGAAGGAGAGAGGGGAAAAGTTGAAAATGACAAGGATGGGGAGGTGATTTTGGTGGAGGAGGTGGATGAGAGAGAGAGTGATGTGGAGGGTGTAGGGTGTAGGGAGAATTATGATGTGTTGTCGGAGGGAAATATGGAGGTTTGCATTGATACTCAAAAAGAATATCATTCTGATCCAGGTAATGTGACAATCGGTGAGTCGGAAGGAAGATATAAAGATGATGGTCAAGTGAGAAAGTCTAAGAGGGTTAAGGCAGTGCCTCAAAAGTTGAACTTATGATGGAAAAAATTATGTTTTGGAATTCAACAGGGTTGGGCACGTCAAAGAGAAGATTGAAACAAATTGTGAAAGATCAGAAAGTTTCGATTTTGGCAGTTTCAAAACCTTTTCAAGATATAGAAAAGATAAGAAGGTGGGCGGTGTATTTGCAATTTACTAAATTTTGCTCTAATATAGAGAAAGGTGGGAAGATTTGGCTATTTTGGAAAGAGGATGTTCAAGTGGATTGGGTGGATGCCTCTAATCAATGTGTGACAGTTTTGCTAACAGAGGATAGAGGCTCCTTGCTTCTTACTTTTGTATATGCCAAATGTTATCATATTGAGAGAAGAGAGTTATGGGATCAGCTTCAGGGGCTATCGAGTTTTGATGTGGCTTGGGTTGTTATGGGGGATTACAATGTAATTCGGTCAAATGAGGAAAGGGTTGGAGGTAGACCTCGCTTGGGTTCGTCTATGGCTGAATTCAATGGTTGTATTAATAGATGTGGTTTATTGGACTTCAAATTCGAAGGAAGTCAATTTTCATGGTGTAACGGCCAACAAGGTTTGATGAGAAGCTGGGCGAAACTGGACAGGGGGCTGATTAATAATGTTTTTTCTATAAAATATAGTGAAGCTAAGACATCTTTGTCGAAAGAAATACTTTAAGTCATTCTCCTATCATTTTACAGCTGTGTGCGAATACGGAGAGGTATGGGCCAACGCCTTTTAGTTTCCAAAACATGTGGACGTTGCATGGGGATTTTTTGGAAATGGTTGAATCATCTTGGAAAGAACACATTGTGGTAGAATCAGGCTTGTGTAAATTGGCGGGTAAATTGAAAAGGTTAAAACAAAGACTTAGGGTGTGGAATAAATAGACTTTTGGGCGTGTTGGTGGTTTTATTCAAGAGTTGGAGGAAAGGGTGGAAAATTATGAGAATTTACTACAGACAGAGTACTCAGAATCAGCTGAAGAAGAATTCCTAGTTTCTAAGGCTGAATTGGAGGTTTGGTATAAAAGGGAAGAGGCTAGGTTGGCTCAGCAAAGCAAAATTGAAATGGTTGATTGACGGTGATCAGAATTCAAAGTTTTTTCATGCTGTGATTACGCAAAAAAGGCGTAACTCTTGTATTAGTTCAATGGTGCTCCCTGATGCTTCGATGTTGGAAAATATGCAGATGGTCCATGATGAAGCTGTAAATTATTTTGAGCAATTCTTGAGGCAAAATAGTTCTGTGCAAAGGTCAAATCTAGACGGTCTTATCCATCCGGTGGTTTCTGAGGAGGCTATAGGTCGGTTGAGGGAAGGATCGACTGAGGAGGAGGTTTATGAAGCTATTTCTTCTATTTTCGTGAATAGTAGCCCGGGACCGGACGGGTTTGGGTCTTCTTTCTATAGTACCTATTGGAGGATTATTAAAAATGATGTGATGGATGCGGTAAGAGAATTCTTTAGAGGTGATATGTTGCCTCAGTTTTTTTGTTCCTCTTACATAGTGCTTATTCCTAAAGTTAAGGATCCTCAATCATTTGAAAAATTTCGCCCGATAAGCCTTTGTTGTCACGACCTGCTCATTTTCACATATTTTTTTTTATAACATCAAATCATAAAATCAATACTACATATCCCACAATCCAACTCAGTAGGTCATCATCCACCTGGACCCACGGGTACCAGGGATATAACAGAATATCCAGCAGAAGCCTACGCAGCAGAAAGTATAAAATTATATACATCTCATCATAATGTGCATAACACATACCAGAGTACTACAAACGCTATCTCTCAGTATATATACATCCCAAAAATGAAATCCAGGGACAATTCCCACAAAAAACCTAACTGTCCCTACAAAAAACTTATCCTTCCAAAAAGGGCTGATAATCCACACTATGTCAGCGGGGCTTTCCCCCCTCTCCTATCTGGGACTCCTGAAAAGTTTATGAAATTTAAGGGTGAGAAACCTCTCAGTAAGGGAAATAAACTAATACTAGTGTGTGACAACATGAGTATTCTGTGTTCTACATATACTATACATAACATATTCAATACTGTTTATCAAATCTGGGAAAACATAAGTACATCAAACATGATAGAACATACTGCATTTAATAAGCATATCTCATCTCATATCATAATAATAATATAAAACAATCCTGGTAGGTTAGCTGGCTGTTGTCATGTATTACCCCCACATGATTGGGTTATGTGGCCCAAAGCGGGACCTGACAATGGTTGACCGATCACTGTCAAGTCAATAGTCTAGTCTGTAGGTCCGATGGGTCTACCCAGGCTGGTCTGTACACCAGGGGCGATAACAGCACACTTCTTGAAATAACCACATCGACCATCCAATCTCACACCACTCCGTACAGTGGTGTTAACACAGATATCATGATCACGAGAACCATGGACACATAGCAACGGTACCGTGCAAGTGCTAGCCTAAACCAAGCCAACTAGGTTCTGATATCATATACATATACTAAAACCATGATACTTAAATATCTCATATCATTTATTTTCACATCAATCATATCATTTCACATCTATACGTGTATCATGAAAATCATCGGCCCGTACGCCAGCTACACATAGCACAGCCCGTATGCTGGCAAACCATAATCACATAGCACGGCCCGTACGCCGGCAAATCACATCTCATAGCACAACTCGTACGCCGGCAAATTACATCACATAGCACGGCCCGTACGCTGACAAATCACATAAAAATCTCGGCCCGTACGCCAGTTTTCCATCATAAAAATCCGTATTATCCACATTCCCAGAAAACAATATTTCACAACATTTTTATACTCATGCCACACTGAACAAATTTTCCACATATTCAACATATCATCATTTAAACAATATTTTCCAAATATAAATCATATATATAAATATATTTATTTTTCCTCAAACCAGATGTTACATATATATACATGCATTTTCTCAAAACAAAACTAGCTTAGTTTATCCCCTTACCTGATTCCCGGAAAGCACTTAATAAAACTGCCCCGCACCCGCAGGGTTCCTAACCCAACACCCTGAAAATGAAAAATTTCAGAATTAAAGTTCAGTATTTCTAAGCATACAAAACTTTCCTCGACTGTCAAAAACCCAAATATTGAGTAGAAAGTTTTTACCCAAAAGCATTCAAGTTTAACACCTGAGGGGTTCCCTGACCAATACCCTGAAACTAAAAACCCCCAGTATTAAACTTTCGTATTTTCATGCGCACAACATTTCTCATAACTAGTGCAAGACCAAATATGGCTTAAAAAGCCTTACCTCAACTTTGGGATGATTTCCAACCAGCTTTCTCCTATGATCCGCTCCAGAAGATTTGGAGAGAACTCCGTCATGAGCGTCATGGTGACTTCGGATCGTCGATTCGGCGTAAAAATAGCCCAAAAACGAAGAGAGAGAGAGAGAGTGAGCCAAAGGGGGGGAGGGAGAGAGTGTGTTAGCTTCTTTAAGAAGCTAAATTATCCGGATTTTCGTATATATAAAACAGAGGATTTCATCTACGAGCCCGTTCTTAGTCGACGAGTCCTTCAGAAATTTCGTCGACGAGACCCTGTATTCGTTGACGAAATTTAGGCTGCCTCAGAACCCCTCTCGGTATTTCTTCGTCGACGAAACCTTGTGTTCGTCGACGAAGCTTGGCAGCTTCCTTCCGCTTCTTTTTCCCAATTTCTCTTTCCTTATTATTTAAATTTCATTTAAAATCCGGATCGTTACATCCTTCCCTCCTTATAAAAATTTCGTCCTCAAAATTTGCCATTCACATAACTCGTCATTCCTTAATAAGGGAAAAGGGTCTACTCATTTTATTACCTACCCTTACTTATGGCGGAGGAATACCGTAGTTACATTCCGAGTCTTGGGAGATTACATATATACAAGAAAACCATTCTCCCAAAACTAAAATACCACACTAATTAATCATTACATGTACCTGCAAAAGAAAATACCTATCTACTTGCTTTTTATCCCATCAACTTCCTTGAAATAGATGCGGATACCTCTGTCTCATTTGCTCATCGGATTCCCAAAAAGCCTCTTCTACCGCATGATTCCTCCAAAAAACCTTTACCTGAGGAATCTTCTTGTTACGTAACTCCTGCACCTTCCTATCCAGAATTTGTACTGGTACCTCCTCATACCCCAATGAATCACTAAGCTCCAATTCATCGTAATTGATGATATGACAAGGATCTGGGACGTACTTCCTCAACATAGTAACATGGAATACGTTGTGGAACCTGGAAAACATAGGTGGCAAAGCTAGTTTGTAGGCTACAGGTCCCATATTATCTAGAATCTCAAATGGACCGATAAACCTAGGACTAAGTTTACCCTTCTTCCCAAATCGCATAACCCTTTTCATCGGAGCTATTTTTAGAAACACATGATTACCCACTCCAAACTCCAGATTCCTGCAGTGGTTATCAGCATAACTTTTCTGTCTGCTATGAGCTACACTGATCCTGTCCCTGATAAGTCAAAATTTATCACGTGCTTGCTGCAGAAGCTTAGGCCCCACTACTCGCCGCTTACCCACTTCATCCCAAAACAAAGGAGATCGACATCTCCTACCGTATAGAGCCTCAAATGGTGCCATGCCAATGCTAGACTGATAACTGTTATTATATGCAAACTCTACCAATGGCATGAACTGAGTCCAGCTACCCCCAAAGTCCAATACACACGCACGGAGCATGTCCTCAAGTATCTATATCGTCCTCTCAGTCTGTCCGTCTGACTGAGGATGGAATGTCGTGCTAAACGATAACTTAGACCCCAGAGCCTCCTGCAAACTCCTCCAAAACCGTGACATAAATCGTGGGTCTCGATCTAACACAATCAATACTGGCACTCCATGAGAACGAACTATCTTTTGAATATAAATCTTCGCTAAACGACGGAGGGAATAGCTGATCTTGATAGGAATAAAGTGGGCGGTCTTCGTCAAACGGTCAACAATCACCCAAATGGCATTCTGGCCATGTAATGTCGTCGGCGGTCCTGACACAAAGTCCATAGATATATGATCCCACTTCCACTCTGGGATAAATAGCAGCTGTAACTACCCTGCCGGCCTCTGGTGCTCAGCCTTTACCTGTTGGGACGTCAAACGCTGGGCTACATACTTGGTGATGTCTCTCTTCATGCCACTCCACCGGTACGACTCTCGCAAATCCCTGTACATCTTCGTACTACTAGGATGAACTGTATACAAGGATCTGTGAGCCTCCTCTAGAATGGTCTTCCTGATCTCAATATATGCAGGAACGCATAATCTAGAACGGAATCGCAAAGCTCCGTGATCTGCAATACTGAACTCCTCCCCCTGACCACTCTGTACTCTATCCATCACCTCTACTAATTCTGGATCCTCCTTCTGGGCAGCTTTAATTCTTTCGTACAGAGTAGGTTGTACTACCAAGTTGGCAATACACACTGGAAGATCACTCTCCACCAACTCTATGCCGAGTCTCTCCAGACCATCATAATTGGATGCTAGATCTCCATAGCTGCTAACACCGGTTCCCTGGATTTTCTGCTCAACGCATCAGCTACCACGTTTGCTTTCCCTGGGTGATAGCTGATGGTATAGTCAAAATCTTTAATCAGCTCCAACCACCTTCTCTGCCTCATATTCAATTCCTTCTACGTGAAGAAATACTTTAAACTCTTGTGGTTGGAGAAGATCTCACACTGCTCGCCGTACAGGTAATGCCTCCAAATTTTCAGTGTGCGTACCATTGCAGCCAATTCAAGATCATGTGTAGGGTAGTTCTTCTCATATTCTTTCAACTGTCTGGATGCATATGCTACTACCTTGCCATGCTACATCAATACACAGCCAAGTCCCTTCAAGGACGCATCACTGTAAATAACATACCCTTCGCCCCCAGATGGGATGACTAACACTGGTGTTGTGACTAATCTCTGCTTCAGCTCTTGAAAACTCTGCTCATAGCTATCGTCCCACTCAAATCTGACATTCTTCCTCGTCAATCGTGTTAAGGGTCCTGACAAAGCTGAGAATCCCTCAACGAAACGACAGTAATAGTTTGCTAGACCCAAGAAACTCCTGATCTCCTGGACATTCCTCGGTCTAGCCCAATTCACTACCGCCTCAATCTTGCTAGGATCCACAGAAATACCATCTCCAGATATAACATGCCTCAAGAACACGACCTTCTCCAGCCAAAATTCACATTTACTGAACTTGGCGTACAACTTCTTTTCCCGAAGTGTCTGTAAAACTAACCTCAAGTGCGTCTCATGTTCCTCATAGCTCCTCGAATAGACCAGTACATCATCAATAAACACAACAACAAATTGGTCTAAGTATCGGTGGAAGACTTTGTTCATCAAGTCCATAAACACTACAGGAAAATTCGTTAGACCAAACGGCATAACAAGAAACTCGTAATGCCCGTACCTGGTCCTGAAGGCCATCTTTGAGACGTCTTCTGCTTTCACCTTCACCTGATGGTAGCCAGATTTGAGGTCAATCTTCGAATACACCCATGTACCCTGGAGCTGATCAAACAAATCATCAATACGGGGTAGAGAATATTTGTTCTTAATGGTCACTTTATTAATCTCCCTGTAGTCTATACACATCCTCATAGTCTTGTCTTTTTTCTTTACAAATAAAACTGGAGCTCCCCACGGAGATAAACTGGGTCGTATGAAGCCCTTATCAAGCAGATCTTGCAACTGATTCTTCAATCTTGCCAATTCTACTAGCGCCATTCGGTAAGGTACTTTATAAATAGGCGCTGCACCGGAAGGTAGATCAATAGAGAAATCTACCTCATGGTCAGGTGGCAAGCCTGGTAACTCGTTTGCAAAAACATCTGTAAACTCCTTTACTATAGGCGTGCTAGAAAGTTTCAATTCACCCTCTGACATCTCCTTTACAACCGTCACAAATCCCTGACAACCACTCAGCAATAATCTTCTAGCCTGAATAGCTGAAACTAGTTGAGGCGAGGATTGCACTCATGACCCTACGAACTTGAATTCCGATTTCCCCGGAGATCTAAATATCACCTCTCATGCACGGCAATCTATGCTGGAAAAATTAGCCACTACCCAATCTATGCCAAATATAACGTCAAACTTATGCATGTCTAACACTATCAAATCACCAGACAATATTTTCCCCTGAATCTTTACTGGGCAGTCGCGGAGTACCCTATTGCACCTCACTACTGATCCAGTCGACGTAGATACCAACAATTCAACATCTAATGACTGTGTTTCAGCATCACATAGTTTAACACACCCCAAAGACACAAACGAGTGTGTAGCTCTTGAATCAAATAATGCAATAACTTTAAAAGAAAGCATAATCACCATACCTATCACCATGTCACCTGCCGTCTCAGCCTCACCCGGCGTCAAAGTGAACACACTAGCTTGAGCCGTATTCCTCTGTTGGCCCCCACGTGGTGCTTGATAACCTCCCCAATATGGTCTAGGAGCTGGAACTGCATCTGGTGGTGTAGGGCAGTCTCGTACCATATGCCCCAGTTTACCACATCGATAACACACTGGAACTGCATCTAATGGGGTAGGACAATCTCGCACCAAGTGCCCCGATCTACCACAGCGATAGCACACCATACCACCAACTCGACACTCCCCCCAGTGCCTCCTACCACAAGTCTGACAGACTGGAGGACCCTGCCCTGCCTGTACCTCACGTCCTCTTGTCTCCTGTCTCTGTCCTCTACCATGGTTTCCTCTCTTCCACTGACTCGGTCTATGACCCTGCTGATAGCCGAAAAATGCAGATCTCTTCTTCTGTCCCTGCTCCTCTGCATCAAGACGCTCACCAACCTCTACCATAGCTGCCCAATCAACCAATTTAGCAAAGTCCTGGATCTGCAGCACCACCACCTGCTTAAATATACTCCGCCTCAAGCCCCTCTCAAACTGTCTAGCCTTCCTCACCTCATCAGGAACAATATACGAGGCGAAACAAGAGAACTCGATGAAACGTGCTGCGTACTGCTGGACGGATAGCTGTCCCTACTTCAGATTCAGGAACTCTTCTACCTTAGCCTCCCTAACCGTAGCTGGAAAATATCTATCGAAGAACAGCTCTTTAAATCGGTCCCATGTCATAGCTATCGGAGTCATCCTCTGCTGCTCCAATAGTCTTACCGCAGTCCACCACCTCTCAGCCTCTCCAGTCAGTCTATAGGTGGCGAAGAGGACCTTTTGCTCCTCGGTACACTGTAACACCGCCTAAATTTTCTCAATCTTCTGCATCCAGTTCTCAGCGGCTACAGGATCAACTCCACCTAAGAACGCTGGAGGATTCATCTTCATAAACTTCTCTATAGTGCACCCATGGCCTGTAGATGGACCACTTTGCTCCCTCGAACTCCTAGCGATGTCAGCCATAACCTGCTGAGCCACGCTACATAATATCGCGTCAGAGTCGGTCCCAGCTGCACTTGATAGTCTTGCTCCATCACTACCACTAGGATGGGCACTATTTCCTCCCGGATCCATCCTACAAACAATAGACACAACTCAAAAATCCTATCCTTCTATTTTGCCCACCTATCTCAACACCTCATTTCTAATCTCCAGTCCTACATTCTAGGAACACAACCCAATAATAGCTTACTATGGTTTTCCTGAAATCATCACCCCAGGAAAAGCACAGAAACTATCATGGAAGTCCTGCCTCTAGACTGTAGAACAAAACCTCAAATTATTTCTTAAACTCTGGTATTGTCTCTGCTGCACTCTAAAGTCTACAGAACCTAGAAACCTAGGCTTTGATACCGAATTGTCACGACCTGCTCATTTTCACATTTTTTTTATAACATCAAATCATAAAATCAATACTACATATCCCACAGTCCAACTCAGTAGGTCATCATCCACCTGGACCCGTGGGTACCAGGGATATAATAGAATATACAGCAGAAGCCTATGCAGCAGAAAGTATAAAATTATATGCATCTCATCATAATGTGCATAACACATACCAGAGTACTACAAACATTATCTCTCAATATATATACATCCCAAAAATGAAATCCAGGGACAATTCCCACAAAAAACCTAACTGTCCCTACAAAAAACTTACCCTCACTATGTTAGCGGGGCTTTTCCCCCTCTCCTATCTGGGACTCCTGAAAAGTTTATGAAATTTAGGGGTGAGACACCTCTCAGTAAGGGAAATAAACTAATACTAGTGTGTGACAACATGAGTATTCTGTGTTCTACATATACTATACATAACATATTCAATACTATTTATCAAATCTGGGAAAACATAAGTACATCAAACATGACAGAACATACTGCATTTAATTAGCATATCTCATCTCATATCATAATAATAATAATATAAAACAATCCTGGTAGGTTAGCTGGCTGTTATCATGTATTACCCCCACATGACTGGGTAGTGTAGCCCGAAGGCAGGACCTGACAATGGTTGGCTGACCACTGCCAAGTCAATAGTCTAGTGTGTGGGTCCGATGGGTCTACCTAGACTGGTCCGTACACCAGGGGCGATAAGAGTACACTTCTTGAAATAACCACATCAACCATCCAATCTCACACCACTTCGTACAACGGCGTTAACACAGATATCATGATCACGAGGACCATGGACACATAGGAACGGTACCGTGCAAGTGCTAGCCTAAACCAAGCCAACTAGGTTCTGATATCATATACATATACTAAAATTGTGATACATAAATATCTCATATCATTTATTTTCACATCAATCATATCATTTCACATATATACGTGTATCATGAAAATCATCGGCCCATACGCCGGTATTACACATTTTATCATAGCTCGGCCCGTACGCCAGCTACACATAGCACAGCCCGTACGCTGGCAAACCATAATCACATAGCACGGCCCGTACGCCGGCAAATCACATCTCATAGCACGGCTCGTGCGCCAGCAAATTACATCACATAGCACGGCCCGTACGTCGGCAAATCACAGTCACATGGCACAGCCCGTACGCCGGCAAATAACATAAAAATCTCGGCCCGTACGCCGGTTTTCCATTATGAAAATCCTTATCATCCACATTCCCAGAAAACAATATTTCACAACATTTTTATACTCATACCACACTGAACAAATTTTCCACGTATTCAACATTTCATCATTTAAACAATATTTTCCAAATATAAATCATATATATAAATATATTTATTTTTCCTCAAACCAGATGTTACATACATGCATTTTCTCAAAACAAAACTAGCTTAGTTTATCCCCTTACCTGATTTCCGAAAAGCCCCTAATAAAACTGCCCCGCACCCGCAGGGTTCCTAACCCAACACCCTAAAAATGAAAAATTCCAGAATTAAAGTTTAGTATTTCTAAGAATACAAAACTTTCCTCAGCTGTCAAAAACCTAAATATTGAGTAGAAAATTTTTACCCAAAAACATTCAAGTTTAACACCTGAGGGGTTCCCTGACCAATACCCTGAAACTGAAAACCTCCAGTATTAAACTTTCGTATTTTCATGCGCACAACATTTCTCATAACTAGCACAAGACCAAATATGGCTTAAAAAGCCTTACCTCAACTCTGGGATGATTTCCAACCAGCTTTCTCCCACGATCTGCTTCAGCAGATTTGGAGAGAACTCCGCCAAGAGCGTCGTGGTGACTTCGGATCGTCGATTTGGAGTAAAAATAGCCCAAAAAAAAAGAGAGAGAGAGTGAGCCGAAGGGGGGGGGGGAGAGAGTGTGTTAGCTTCTTTAAGAAGCTAAATTATCTCGATTTTCGTATATATGAAACAGAGGATTTCATCGACGAGCCCGTTCTTCATCGACGAGACCCTGTATTCGTCGACAAAATTCAAGCTACCTCAGAACCCCTCTCAGTATTTCCTCGTCGATGAGCCCCTGTGTTCATCGATGAATTCTCTTAAGCCTTCGTCGATGAAACCTTGTGTTCGTTGACGAAGCTTGGCAGCTTCCTTCCATTTCTTTTTCCCAATTTCTCTTTCTTTATTATTTAAATTTCATTTAAAATCCAGGTCGTTACATTTGTAAGGTAATCTATAAAATTTTCTCCAAAATCCTTGTTGGTAAGCTTTCGTTGGTGATGGGTGATTTAATATCTTTAGAACAAGGTGCTTTTGTGAAAGGGAGGAGTATTTTTGAAAATATAACGCTTGCTCAAGAGATGACAAAATTATTACATAGGCGGGTGAGAGGTGGTAATATAATGCTAAAACTTGATATGAGCAAAGCGTATGATCGAGTGGAGTGGCAAGTGGTAGACCAGATTTTCCATGCTCTTGGTTTTCCAGACTGGTTTTGTAAGTTGATTCAGAATTGTATTTCTACTCCTTGGTTTTCTATCATGATGCATGGCACGTATAGAGATTTCTTCAAGTAAAAAATGGGCCTGAGACAAGGGGATCCGTTGTCGCCGTATATTTTCATCATCATGGAAGAAGTTTTTTTCTAAATTAGTTCAAAAAAGGATGTCTGAGAAGAGGATTTTACCATTTGCACATCCGTGTGGTGCACCTATTATATCATATTTAATGTATGCGGATGATGTTGTTATATTTGCTAATTCTGGAAAAAAAAATCTGTTAGATAGATAATGGAGGTGATCAAGGAGTATGAAAGTTGGACTGGCCAAAGAGTGAATAAAGATAAATTAGCAATTTTTTTCTCAAAGAAGTTGGGTGCTTGAGGAAAGGAGAAATTCTTCAAGAAACTGGTTTTAGTGAGGGTAAATTTCCTTTTACGTATTTAGGTGTGCCAATTGTGGATGGTAAATTGAAGGGTTGTCATTTTAATCCTTTAATTCAAAAAATAAGTAAGAGAGTTGAGGGCTGGAAAAGTAGACTGTTGTCTCAAGGAGGTCATCTTGTTTTGTTGAGACATGTGTTGTCGAGTATGTCATTGCATTTGTTAGCTGCTCTAAATGTCCCAAAATTGGTGTTAAAAAATATACAAGGTGTGTTTGCTTCTTTTTTTTGGGGTTTTAAGAATGGAAAAGAAAAAATGAAATGGAGGGCTTGGAAGAAATTGTGTGTTCCTGTAGAGGAGGGGGGGGTATAGGAGTTAGGGACATTTCGAAAATACAACAGTCTTTGTTCATGAAGTTTGGTTGGCATTTATTAACTCAAAATTCATTATGGGCTAGATTTTTTAGAGCTAAATATGTGAAGGGAGGACACATTGCTTTTTACAGACCTCATGGATCAGATTCTTCCTTTTGGAAGAAAGTTCTGCAGGGTATGCTTGAACTTTTAAGTAAATCTAAGTGGAAGGTTAGAGAAGGAGATTAAATTTGTGGTATGATAAGTTTCTAGATTCGAGACCTTTAGTTGCAGAGTGTCCAGATGGTGCACATTCTCATATCAAATTAAAAGACTTGGTTATCAATAATGCGTGGGATGTGGAAAATTTGCAGAGAATTTTGGGGTTTAATAAAGCGGAAGAAGTGATGGAAAAGGTAGGAAATCTTAAAAACTCTTCGGACATATTGCTTTGGCTCTCGGAAAAGGATGGTTGTTTTAATACAAAGTCCGCTTGGGATGTTATTAGAGTTAGAGCTCCAAAGTTTGAGTGGGCAAAATGGGTTTGGAATAAATGGTTACCAAAGAAAATTGCTATCTGTATGTGGAAGGCCGCTTTTGGGTGTTTAAGTGTTGATGAAAAGGTGAGAAGGGTGGGGGTTTGGCTTCAGCGTGTAATTGTTGTGAGATGAGGCAGTTAGAAGATATAGAGCACGTGTTAAATAGGGGAGACTTTGCTACTGAGGTTTGGAGGAAGGTTTCGGTAGAGGTTGGTATTCCTTTCCTTAGACAACAAAGTTGGAAAGAAAGAGTCAAAATGTGGTTTAATAGGGCTTCTAGATTTTCTCAATTGGGATCATTGATGGGTTTAATTCCTTGTTTAATAGTTTGGAGGCTATGGAGAAGGAGATGTTTAGCTAGAATAGAGGGGAAGTTGGAGAATAGTTCAGATGTGTGGCTGTCCATTAAGTATCGGGTGGGGGTTTTGAGCAGGAACATGACAGGATTGACTCAGTTAAAGGATGCTAATTTTCGGATATTGTAGAATCTAGAAGTGCAAACTGTGAATAAAAGAAGTAAAACTATGCTATGTGTGAGATGGTTAAAACTGGGGCAAGGGAGGTTGAAACTAAATTTGGAAGGAAGCAGTTTAGGGAACCTAGGGCCGGCGGGTGGTGGTGGCATCCTTAGAGACCATACAGGTACTTTTGTGTTTGGTTTTTCAAAATATTTTGGTTCTTGTTCAAACAATGAAGCTGAATTAAGAGCTGTATTAGAGGAAATAAAGATTTGCAAACATTTGGGTCATACTAGTATTGATATTGAATGTGATTCGAAGATTGTTGAAAATTGGATAAGAACAAGGAGGTGCTCCTTGTGGTATTTATGGGATTTTTGGGAGCAGCTGATTGGTTTATTGGAGGGAGTAGACTTTTCGATTAAACATTGGTATAGAGAAGGAAATAAAGTGGCAGATGCCTTGGCTCGTCAAGGTGCTAGGGGGAGGAATAGGTTGTTTACAAATAGTAGTCATCTCCCTAGAGTTATCAAGGGGTTATATAAATTGGAGAAGATGGGTACGACTTATTTGATGTATGTTTAGCTGATTTCTTGTTGATTTTGGTTTATACTTTATGTTATTTATCTTTTGTTTGTTTTGTTGCGTGATATTTGGCTTGTAGGTCCTTGTTTTGTTTTGTTTGGTTTTGTAATCTTTTTTTTTTTTTTGGTTGGATGTTGTTGTTGTTTTTAGGAGGGCTTTAAAGGTTTGTCTTTTGTCCCTCCCCTTAAATATCTTGTAATCATGGTATTCTTCCACCAAAAGTGAGGGTTTATCAATAAATAAATGGAGGTCCCGCCCTTCTTAGAAAAAAAAAAAGCAAAGCTTCTTGGAGAAGCTTGTACAACTCAATATATACCTTTAACTTATATATATTACATATATATCATAATAACTTATATATATATTACATATATATCATAATAACTTATATATATATATATATATATATATATTCCTTATCATACTATTCATTTTACTTTGTTAATTTAATTAATTTAATTTATTTTATTATTTTTTATTTTTTATTTTTTTTAAATTTTATTTTTCCCGGTTACTACAGAAGGAGAGGGGTTCATGGGTTTGAGAGAGGAAAGAGAGTGTGTGTTTTGATTTTAATTTTACTAATGGCTCGCAGGATCTTATACATTCAACACTGATAGAGAAAACCTTCGCCGATTTTCTCTATCTCACAGAAAATCGTCGCCAGTTTTCCATTTAACTTGCTCAGAAGTTACCATTTACCTGTTACCCGGCCACAATAATTTCATAAAACTGTTGCCGGTTTTCTCCTGCCCCAGCCAAAAACCCATTTTTCCTTATTTTATTATTATATTTCCAGGTTGTTACATTATCCACTCCTTATAAAATTTGTCCTCGAAATTTATTATCAGTACTATTCACCATCCTCTGAGAAAAAATTTCTACTTATTTTATTAATTACCCTCACTTATAGCGAAGGAATGTTGTGGTTACATATATGGTTTTGGGAGATTACAATAACCAACCAAAAATTCTCCCGAAACCCACTATATCCTATAAACCAAAATATAACTATATATACATTATCTTGCTCTGCACAAAATAAAATTCAACTGTATTTACTTTACCTGAATTATCATTATTCTTTTCTAATCAATGCTAGTCTCCACAGAACAAATGTGAGTATTTCTGTCGTATCTCTTCCTCTAACTCCCACGAGGCCTCTTCCACAACTTGATTCCACCACAAAACGTTTACTAGTGAAATTTTCTTGGGGCGCAACTCCTGTTCTTTTCTATCTAGAATTTGCATTGGTGTTTCCTCATATGCCGAAGTATCTCTAAGTTCTATCTTTTCATATCTGATTATATGGGAGGGATCTGGGACGTATTTCCTTAGAATGGAAACATGAAATACGTCATGTATCCTGGATAAAGGTAGTGGTAACGCTAGTCTGTAGGTGACTGGACCCACTCTCACGAGTATCTCGAATGGGCCAACAAACCTAGGGCTCAGTTTACCTTTCTTCCCAAATCTCATAACTCCTCTCGGTGGTACTACTTTCAAGAATACCTGATCACCCATGCCAAACTCCAATTTTCGGCGGTGAGTATCTACATAACTTTTCTGACAACTCTGAGTTGCACTGATTTTGTCTTTAATAAGTCAAACTGTATCGTGCGCCTGTTGTACTAACTCTAGTCCCAAAACTCGTCTTTCACCCATTTCATCCAAGTACAGTGGAGAATGACACATCCTACCATATAATGCCTCATAAGGTGCCATCCCGATGCGAGCCTAGTAGCTTTTATTATACGCAAACTCAACCAGTGACATATACTGGGTCCAACTACCCCCAAAATCCAGTACACATGCCTGCAGCATATCCTCAAGTATCTGGATCATCTAGTCTGAGGATGAAAGGTCATGCTGAATGACAACTGAGACCCCAAAGCCTCCTGTAAACTCCTCCAAAATCGTGATGTGAAACATGGGTCACGGTTTGAAACTATGGATACTGGCACTCCATGGGGTCGAACTATCTCCTGAATATATATATATCTCTGCCAGTCTGTTCATAGGGTAGTTAACTTTAATAGGTAGGAAGTAGGCAGTCTTCGTCAGCCAATCTACAACCACCCAAATGGTGTTCTGTTTGAGAAGCGCCGGCGGTAATCCCGTGACAAAATCCATAGACATATGGTCCCACTTTCACTCGAGAATGTGGAGTGGTTGTAATCATCTTACCAACCTTTGGTGCTCAGCCTTTACCTACTAGCACGTCAAACACTGTTCCACGAATTCCTCTATCTCCCTCTTCATGCTGCTCCACCAAAATGATTTTCAAAGGTCCTGATACATCTTAGTACTACGAGGATGCACTATATAAAGAGATCTGTGCACCTCTTCTAAGATAGCCCTCCTAATCTCAGCATCTGTAGGGACATATAATCTAGCATGGAACCTCAGATCTCCATCCTCAGAAATACTGAACTCCTCTCCCTGACCGTTTTGCACTTTATCTATCAACTCTACCAATTCTGTGTCATTCTTCTAGGAAGCTTTAATTCTCTCCTACAAAGTAGGTTGTACCACCAAGTTGGCAATAAATGTCTGATGACCATCTTCTACTAGCTCCACACCAAACATCTCTAGGTCAATCTGAATCAGATGCTAAGTCTCCATTGCTAACAATGTTGCACCCACTGACTTTCAGCTCAACGTATCAGCCACCACTTTTACTTTCCCTGGATGGTAACTAATGGTACAATCATAATATTTAATAAGCTCTAGTCATCTCCTTTGCCTCATATTCAAATCTTTCTGGATAAAGAAATATTTCAAACTTTTATGATCAGTGAATATTTCATATCTCCCACCATAAAGGTAGTGCCTCCAGATCTTTAGAGCATACACCACTGCAGCTAATTCTAAATCATGCACTGGGTAATTCATTTCATATTCTTTAAGTTGCCGAGATACGTAGGCAATAACTCTCCTATGCTATATCAACACGCATTCGAGTCCCTTTAGAGATGCATCACTGTATATAACAAATCCATCCTCTCCTAATAGAATAGATAACACCAATACAGTGACCAATCGCTGCTTCAACTCCTGGAAGTTCTGCTCATAATCATCGGTCATTTCAAATCTCACATTTTTCTAGTGAATCATGTCAGTGGACCTAATAATCTATAGAAACCATCCACAAAACGCCGGTAAACTGTCTCAGCCATAATTCACATTTCTTAAATTTAGCGAACAATTTCTTTTCCCTCAATAACTGTAACACTAGCCTCAAATGATTCTCGTGCTCCTCAAAACTCCTCGAGTAGACCAATATATCATTAAAAAATATCACAACAAACTGATCTAAGTACTAATGGAGCACCTGATTCATTAGATCCATAAACACTGTCGGTGCATTAGTTAATCCGAATAGCATTACCAAGAACTCATAGTGCCCATACCTAGTTTGGAATATTGTCTTCGATACGTCCTCCGCTTTAACTTTCACCTGGTGATATCCCGACCGAAGGTCAATTTTGGAGTAGACCTGGGTCCCCTAGAACTGATCAAATAAATCATCAATTCTAGGAAGAGGATATTTGTTTTTAACTGTCACTTTGTTTATCTTTCTATAATTTATACACATCCTTATAGTTTCGTCTTTCTTCTTTACAAACAGGACCGGTGCCCCCTAAGGCGACACGCTAGGTCTAATAAACCCTTTATCCAACAATTCTTGTAACCAATCTTTCAATTCTTTTAGTTCAGTTGGAGCCATTCTATAGGACACTTTAGATATTGGTGCTGACCCTGGTAGTAAATCCACAGTAAATTCTATCTCTCGATCCAGTGGTATACAAGGTAATTCTTCTAGAAAAATATCTGAAAATTCTCTGACTACTAGAATATCAACTTATTTCAATTATTCCTTTGACATTTGTTTTATATAAGCAACATATCCTTAGCAACCACTCTGAAGCAGTCTCCTTGCCTGAATAACCGATACTAGCTGTGGTGAGGCGAGCACCCGTGATACCATTAATCTAAATTCCTATTCACCTGGAGGTCTAAATATCACTTCTTTTTTATGGCAATCAATGCTGGTATAATTAGTTGCCAGCTAGTCCATACCCAATATCACATCAAATCCCTGTATATCCAATACCACAAGGTTGGCCGATAATACTTTCTCATGAATACCCAGTGGAAAGTTTTTAAGTATCCTTCTACACCTCATTGTTGATCCAGTAGGTGTGGCTACTGACAACTCAACATCTAACAGTTGTGCCTCCACCCCAAATATTTTAACATATCCCGACGATACAAAGGAATGGGTGGCACCTAAGTCAAACAACACAACAATTTTATATGGTAAAGTAGTAAGTGTACCTGTAACAATGTCTTCGACAGCCTCGGTGTCTCTCGGCATTAGTGCATATACCCTCATCAGAGCTGTATTCCTCTGCTGGCCCCCACAAGGCTCCTGATAGACACCCCAGAATGGTCTGTGAGCTAGTGCGTGGGTCGGCGGTCAATGACATGATTGTGTCATATGGCTGAATCTCCCACATCAATAGGAGACGTTCTCTCCCACTCTACATTCTCCCTAATGTCTTCGGCCATATCTAGGGCAGAAAGGAAAAGTCTGCCCACCCTGAGAACCACTGTGTCCTGTCATCTACCTTTGGCCTCCTCCGTACTGATCTCCTTTCCATGAGCCTCGATTGGAACCCGCCTGAAAACCCGGAGGCATGCTTCTCTTCCTCTGGCTCAGTACTCCCACATCTTTCTATTCGATTTCCTCAATTACTGTGGCTCTGTCAACTAGCTCAGAGAAATCTTGCATCTTCAGAACTGCCACTTGTTTATATATTTCTTGCCTCAAACCCCTCTCAAACATCCTCACCTTCTTAACTTCATCTGGAATGACATAGGGGGCAAAGTGTGACAACTCAATGAATTTCACGGCATACTGCTGAACTGTAAGATTTCCATGGGACAAATTCAGAAACTCCACTACCTTAGCCTCTATAACAGTGGCAAGAAAATATCTGTCAAAGAATACCTCCTTGAACCGGCTCCAAGTCATAGCCACTGGTATGGGCCTCTGCTTCTCCAATAATCTTGTAGTAGTCCACTATCTCTCGACCTCGCCTATCAACTTGTATATGGCATAGAGGACCCTCTGCGTATTGGTGCAGTAGAGCACTGTAGGTATTTTCTCAATCTCTTACATCCAGTTCTCTGCAACTGCGGGGTCAGCTCCTCCTGAAAATGCTGGAGGATTCATCTTTGTGAACATTTCTATCGTACACCCCTAAATTGCAGACGGGCCTCCCTGCTCCCTAGAGCTTCATGCAATCTCAGCCATAACCTGCTGAGCTACATTGCGTAATACAACATATGAATCCCCGCCTCCTATGCCAGAAGGCTCTGCTCCATCATCGCCGCTAGCGTGAGCACTACTACCTCCAAGGTCCATCTTGTAATAACACCAAATTATTTTGAAAATCCGAACCTCACAATGCTATTCTTACATTAATCTAACTAAGATATTCCCACACCACCTTTTACCAATTTAAGGTCTAGTCCTACCATATGGAAATATAAACCAATGATAGTTTACTATGGTTTTCCTAAAATTGTCACCCTAGGAAAAATACAGAAACCACCCCGAAGTTCCTGCTTCTTGACTATAGAACAAAACCCTAAATTCTCATCTTAATTTCTCAATATTAACTCACTAAAATTCTATTCTATCCCAATTTCTATCTTCCTCAAAATTTCATTCCTATATTCTGGTATTATTCTTTGCTGTATTCTAGAGTCTATAGAACCTAGCAACCTAGGCTTTGATACCAAATTGTAATGACCTCAAAATTCATACCATTTTTTTAAGAAATTAAAATTACTCTAATATGTCTTTATTATTTATTATAACATCTCAGGCCCCAGGTGGACACCAAGGAAATTCCTGTTCACAAGATAACATTCCTATGTAGCTGAAAACATAAAGACATACACCCATATTTACAATACCAGAATTTAGTACCTTCTCAAAACATTAATACATACATATCTTTCCAAAAATCCCCCACCAAATCTCCTATAAACTACTGATAGAGACATCTTCCCAAAACCACGTACCTTTTGACAGGGTAATATAACTATCCCCTCTATCCCCGAGCTTGATCTACTCATTTAGTTGGATCACCTGAAAAATGTTAAATTACTAGGATGAGACAACTCTCAATAAGAAGAAATATGCTATTACCAGTGTGTGGCGGCTGAGCATACATAAATGATATACTGATAAATAAATGAAACTGAGATAGTTTGTAAAATGATATACAGTATAATTCACACCTAAGTGGCTTAAAATACAACTGTAATATCTGAGCTTTCTATTTATTCATACTTCTAGTATTATAGTATATTTGCTGTTGTTTTGTAAATCTGTATACATATAAATAATAGTGAAAACTTCCCTAAAAAATTGTATGTCATGAATAACCCCTTATGACGGGGTTGTGCGGTCTGTGGGCGGGACTTAACATTGGTTGGCCTACTAGGATAAGTCAACTAAAACCTCTATCGTCAGACCGACCGCCTTAACCAAGACTACTGGGGAGCCTACAATCTCTCACAAGGCACGGTCGACTACTCATAAAATCCACACACTATCTGAGATATGTGGTTGCACTCTGATTTAAATAACTACGGTACCGTGCTCTGATAAAACAACTCATAAATACTCAAATAACACCCTTACCTCATTTTTGAGATGGTGCCCTAGAACCCCAAGCTGAAATTTCGCTCTACCTAGGTTGCAAAAAATCTTGCCAGGAACCTCGTGGTGGTTCTTGATCATCGAAATGGAGTTTAACAAAGCGAGAATTGTAGAGAGAAAGGGAGGGGTTCGTGGGTTTGAGAGAGGAGAGAGAGTGTGTGTTTTGATTTTAATTTTACAAATGGCTCGCGGGATCTTATACATTCAACACTGCTAGAGAAAATTGTCGTCGGTTTTCTTTATCTCATAGAAAACTGTCACTAGTTTTCCATTTAACTTGCCCAAAAGTTACTGTTTACCCGATACCCGGCTGCGGTAATTTACCAAAATTGGCGTTGATTTTCTTCCCCTTTCAGAAAATCGTCACCAATTTTCTCCTACCCTAACAAAAAATCCATTTTTTCTTATTTTCTGTTATTATTATATTTTTGGGTCGTTACAATATATATTGTGTGTGATTGTTTAAAATAGATTTAAATGTGAATGTTAAATTGTAAGTTATGGTTTGAGAACTCCGGTGGACCATAGTAGGCACAGTACTATTGCATGTGATTTATGAAGAGCTAGTGCACCCATACGTCTTAAAAAGAGTGTGAAGACGGGATGGTCGATTGTGCTGAGAAGGGTAGAGTCCCCCTAGAGTCTAGACCAGTATGAGAACAACCAATCTAACTTACAAACTGAAGAGGTTGTTATTGATTTAACTCTAGTGGGCCGACCAAAGTTAAGTCTAGTGTAGTGACCCGAAGAATAATAGCATTTTAATAATAAGAGAAAAAGAAAATAGATACAGAAACAGAAGGAGTTCGTCGACGACATTGCATTTTGGAGATAATATTAAATAATCATAATTTCAGAAAAATTGCCAAGCTTTGTCGACGAACACAGGGTTTCGTCGACGAAGGCCTTAAGGATTTCGTCGACAAATACAGGGCTTCATCAATGAGAAAATACCGAGAGACGGTTCGGGCTTCTTTGAATTTCGTTGACGAAGTGACGTGTCTCGTCGACGAACCTGACCCTATAAATAGTGAAAACCCGAGATTTTTATCATTTTCATCGCGCCTCTCTCTCTCTCTCTCTCCTCTTTCTCTTTACGTCACTCTCTCCTTTCTCTCTTCGTTTCCGGCCCCGCTAGTCGTCGGATTGATGATCCAAAGCTACCACGACGCTCCAGGCGGAGTTCTCTGTAAATCTGCCGGAGCAGATCATCAGGAAAACAAAGTTGGATTTCATCCCAAATTCGGGTAAGGTCTTTTAGTCTCTTTTTGGCTTTAAGACAGTTATAGGAAATAATGTAGGTGGAGAAATACTGATATTATGTTCTGGCATATGTTGGTTTCAGGGTGTTAGGTATTTATTAAAATATGCTATGCTAGGTATTTCTTAAAATACTATACATCTTATTTAATTATGAAAATTATGTATTTAGTATGGTGTAGCTTGTGAATATGAATATGGTACGGGGATATGTTTTACGTATGCTAGTTTCATGATTTTTACGAATTTCAGCATTATGATTATGTGAATTTTAGTACCATGATTTTATGGATTTTAGTACCATGGTTATACGGATCTCAGTACCATGATTACATGAATATCAGTATTATAATTATGCAGTTTCAGTGTTATGATTATTCAGTTCTCAGTATTACGACATATGAATTACAGTACAGTTATGCAGCATCATGGTTATTACGATTACTTCAGAATCATGGTAAATCAGTTAGATATGTATAAAAATATATTATATGATATCAGACCCTGTTGGACTTGTAGCTACAGAGCACAGTACCGTTGCTACAGATATTATGTTACTTTATGAGTGCAACCACCTATTCAGATAATACGTGGTAAGGTCGACCACCTAGGCCCTTGAAGAGGTTAGGCTCCCCATCCAGATATGGGTTGAGGTGGGCAGGTTGACTGAAGGAGTTCAGTGATTTATTCCTGGTTGGCCAACTAGGGTAAATCCAGCCTACGGGCCACACAATCTTGTCATGAGGGGGCATGTCATGGCACATAGATAGCAATAGGGAACAGTTTCAGTTACTATTACTTACGTACGGATTTACAGAAACAGGGACCATACTTATGTACACTAGAAGTACTTTGAATTATAACTATAATATTGTTATGTTAAGCAATAGGGAAAAAAGGAGTGGTGTATTTTATTATTTGTACGGTACTTTCGTACTCAGTTATTCATGTTTATATAAAAACAGATTTCATGATATATAGTAGCTCATTTGCCACACACTAGTAATAACATATTTCTTCTTACTAAGCGTTGGCTCATCCCATTGTTGAAACATTTTTTAGGTGATCTAGGTAGGCGAGTAGATTAGGCTCGCAAATAGAGGGGCGTTTGTAGTGCCCTGTTAGAGAGTGAGTATCATTTTTGGGAGCGTTTTTATATAGCCCTCACCAGTTGAGGATGTTTTGGGAATACATTTATATTTGTAAATATTGGAAAACATTTCAGAACTCTGGTATTGTATATAATGGTTATGGATATGTTTATATGATTCTACTTCTCGCTGCTTAGGTTAATATTGTGGTATCAGAGTATGTTAATTGTTACAATGTTTTAAAAAAAAAATTTAGTTAATTAAACAGGTCATTACATCTAGCCTACGGGCCGCACAACCCGTCATGGGGGGAAGCATGACAGTGTTTATCCATATGACAGTGAGTTCTAAATGCATAATTGTTGATTTAACCTGTGAATATTATATAGCAGTGTATGAGAATTATCTGTGAATACTGAGCATGTGAAGATAGAAGATGAGAAATGTGAAATGAGATTATGTAATGTGAAATACTGAGAAATGTGAGAACGGAGATCATGAAGAGATGAGTATTACGGAGATAATAGATACAAAGTAAAGAGTAAATGTATTATATATTCTAGTATTATAAGTACTTGGGGCGAAGTAAACTCTCCGCCCGAGGGCTTGCTGAGAAAGGTGATTGCCCTTATAGGCATCAGATGTAGCCATACTTGGTTGCATAACATATTAGAGTAGAGGGGAGCTACATGTATGGGCGTGTAATCTCCCATGTTCTCGGGAACTTTCGATGATAAATAATTATGTGAATGTGTGTGAATACGAGACAAACTATCTACCTAAGGGCTTACTGAGTAAGGTAAGTGCCCTAACGAGCATCAGTTGTAGTCACACCCGGTTGCATAAGGTATCAGAGCAGAGGGGTGCTACTTGTATGGGCGGGTAATCACCTCAATCCTTGGGAAACTCTCGTTAATAAAATACGCTGCATGTGTGTAAGTAGGGACAAAGAACGATTTCATAATTATGGATTAATTTGTAAATGATGATTATATTTTGTACACAAACCTCATGATAACCACACATTGGTATTAATCTATTCTGTCTTATTGAGATGTGTCTCACCCATTATACAATTCATCTTTTTCAGGACCTCCACGTGGTCAAGCTTAGCGAGCTCAGGACTAGGTTTGTTAGCATAACATTTTGTGAGAGGGTACAAATCTTGGATGTATTTTTTGGTTTATGTTTTTGGTTTTCTAAGATGAATATATATTGATACTAGATGTTGGGAAATTCTTGGGATGTTTATATAGATTTCTGGTATATTATTGAGGATGTTTATTTATTTTTCCGCTGCGTGATTGAGGTTATGGTATCAGACACAAGTGATTGGATCACATCACACCTGGGGCCTACTTGGCGGGTTCGGGACGTGACATCTAAAATGAGAAAATACAGAAAAAATTTTGAATATAAGGAAAATTAATTTTTACAATGAAAATAAAATAAAAAAATAGAAAAGGAAAAATGAAATAAAAAGGTGGACCAACAAACTCAATCTGAGCCCAAGTCCCAAAACTCATTATAAAACCTAAACATATTCAAGCTCACAGTCCAACTAGGTCTGACTCAATTCAACCATGGCCCAAACCCATGCTTCTGGCCCAATTCAACCATAGCCAAAGTCAAAGTTCCGTGACCAATTAACTAAGACCAGCCTAAACCTAGTCCCAATTACCCAAACCCAATTTACCTGAGCCCAACTAACCTAAACCAACCTCCCAACCTAACTCTAACATTCACCAAACCCTAACCTTAACTCAATTGAAACTCAAAACCTGTATTGATATGTTGTCACCCTCCAAACTCCATATGAATGTTATATGAACTTTGGGTTGTGTTTGAGAACATAGATTGCAAGTAACGGGTATGAATTTGTATGTGATAAATTTAAATTGCACTAAAAGAATGAATATAAAACTTTAATTTTAGATGTAGATGAATTTGAACAAATTTAAATACAATTTTGTATTGCATCTTATCTAAATCCAATAAAAATTCAAATCTAAATCCAAATCCAAACTCTCTCCAAACATAGGTTTAGACATAATTCGATATAAATCTATATTGCATGTAATGCCCCAAAAATAATTACTACTAGAGGATGTAGTGATTTAAAAAATAATAATTAATTAAATTAATTAAATAATTAATTTAAATGAATAATAATAATTAATTAAATAATATTATATTATATATTAATATAATATAATATTACATATATATACATTAAAGTAAGGTATCAGGATGCTTCAAAAGGATCCTGAATTTCAATTTCAGGAAAGAGGCAGAACGCCCCCCCCCTCAGCGCACGCTCCATCTCTCTCCTCATCTCCTCTCCCTCTCTTCTCAATTTCATTGGCCTAACGAGTACCAATCAAAAATCAAAAAATATCACTGGACTCCATTCTCCACCACCAATATTTCCACCAGAGTGGATTTGTCGTACGAGTAGGCATATCTCTTGGAGTAAGGTAAATTCTCACTCTTATCTCAATTTTTTTTAAGTTTTAAGTCAAATTGACGGTTGGACACCACCACGAGAATCTAAGGATGATTCTCTACAGGTCTAACAGTGCAGATTTCTCGTGGGGTCGTCGTAGGCATAACCCCAAAACTAGGATAAGGAGGTTATTTAGAGATTAATTTTTATTTAATTAATGTAGATTTGGAAATGTTAGAATATTGGGCATTCGAGGGTTGAACTAGGTTATTGTATTCAGGATTTGTGTGAGCGCCACAGGTATAATTTTGGGATCCCTGCAGGCGTAGTTCAGGAAACCAGGTAAGGGGAATAAATTATAACAGTATTTACTGAGAATTATTGACTGAGAAATTATGTGAAAATGAAATATGATATTTTGCTTGAAATTATTATCATATGATTATTAGATAAAAAATGTGTGGCATATGAGTTATACTAAGAACATGTTTGAATTGGGTTGTGTGATTTGCATGAAGGAAATGGGAATATGATATAAATAGATATACTGAAAGGTTTTGTGCAGAGATGATTTAAAAGAAACCTGGTGCTATGTATATACTGAGTTGAAACAAAATGAGAATTGTGTTATTGAGAAACAATGAAAATAATATATGTATATGTATATTGAAGAGTTTTACGAGAAATGACGAAAAAAGAAACATGAATATGAAAATGAGTATATTGCAAGGTAAATTCTGCAATATGAATATTGAAATGTGGAAATTGAAATGTGTTTCTGAAGCATGAATACTGAAATGTGAATGTTGAAATGTGAATACTGAATTAAGAATGATGAATTTAAATACTAGGAAATATGAACATTGCAATGTGCGAAAGCTGTAATGGGATCATTGAAATGTGATTGGTGAATGCCAATACCATATAATGATTGCGGGTATGTGGCAATGATAACCCTAACGGATGGTTATTGAAACCCTAATGATGGGTAGTAATATTGAGCATGGTATGTTGCTAGTGGTGATAGTGCAACCATACAGACTCTTGGAGCATGTGGCATGACAGTCGAATTAGCCGTTTAGTAGAGTTGTTGTGCCCTCTGAGTCTGAATTAGGGCTATAGGCCGGTCAGTCGTACAATAGACGCAGGATATGCGATATAATATTTTGATTTAATCAGGTCGGCCAACCGCGGTTAGATCCAGCCTTTGGGCCATACAACCCAGACCATGGGGGGAAGCATAGCATGGAAAAGAGACCCTCAGGGCAACCATGAGTTACAGACGCGATATTGGTACTGGGTACCAAGGATACTCATGTGCTAGATAGTAAAATGGAAATGAAAATAGAAAGTGAAAGAATGATAAAGATGAGCTGAAATGAGAAATGAAAGAAATAATGTGAAATTAGAAATAAAGAATGATGAGATTGAGAAATGGATATGTGTGAGTTAATAACATAAATAATTCAGGCGAAATAAAACTCTCTGCCTAAGGGCTTACTAAATAAGGTGAGTGTTCTGATGAGTATCAATTGTAGTCGAACTCGAGTTAATCGGGTGAGGTTACAAATGATATTAGAGCAGAGGGGAGTTGCATATATGGGCGTGCAATCTCCTCTATTCTTAGAAACTTCGCTAGTAAATATAGGTTGTGTAAGAATGATGTCGCAACATCCCGGACCCGCCAAAACCACTCTGGCATGGGTGCGGCTGCGAATTAGGGAAAAATGTATGTAAATTTTGAAAATGATATTTTCGTGAAAAAAAAAAAAAAAATTTGTGATGGAGTCGCCACTAACCTTTTGGAGTGCGGTTAGAACACTTGATTGCTATCCCGTTAGGGGTAGAATCGATCTGCGTCACCAAAGTCAGGCTCGAGAGTTCGGTTACGCGAGGGGAATGTATTAGCACCCCCTACGCGGCCGTTCTTATGAACGGTACCAGATTAATAAAAAATTATCACAAAATAAATTTAATAAGCCTTTGAAAATAACTCTCTATCAAAAGTGTAGGATTTTATTTGTGCAAAGGAAAGGAAATGAAAATAATATGAATTTTTTTTTTAATATGATTGAAAATTTTAATAAATTAAATATTAATCTTGTGTGAAATATATGATTTTATTAATTATATATATATATATATATATATATTGTAACAACCCGAATTTAGAATGGTATTTAAATAATAAAATAGGGGAATGGAGACCGGAAACAGAAGGAGGTCGTCGACTTCGTCGACGAAGGCTTAAGATAATTCGTCGACGAACACAGGGGCTCGTCGACGAGAAAATACCGAGAGGCGTTCTGAGGCAGTCTGAATTTCGTCAACGAATACAGGGTCTCGTCGACAAAATTTGTGAAGGACTCATCGACGAAGAACAAGCTCGTCGACGAAATCCCCTATTTAATAAATATGGAAAATCTGGGAATTATTTCTTTTTTAAGAAATCTCTCTCTCTCTCTCTCTCTCTCTCTCTTTCTCCTCTCTCTCTCTCTCTCTCTACGACTCTCTCTCCCTTCTCTCTTCGTTTTCGGCCCCACCAGTAGTCGGATCAATGATTCGAAGCTACCACGACTATCCTGGTGGAGTTCTCTACAAGTCTGCTGGGGTGGATCGTCAGGGAAACGAAGTTAGATTCCATTCAAAATCTAGGGTGAGACTTTTTACTCAATTTTTGGATTTGTGATAGTTGAGAGAAGTGTAGTACGCATTAAAATATTAAAGTTTAATATTGGGAGTTTTCGTTTCCAGGGGTGTTGATTGGGAACGTTGAGAATCCTCCCTAAGTTGAGGTAAGGCTTTTAAGTCTAATTTGACTTAGTGATAGTTATAGAAAATGTTGCACATACGAAAATACTGAACTTTAGTTCTGGTGAATTTCATTTTCAGGGTATTGAGTTGGAAACCCTGCGGGTGCAGAGAAGAGTTTCTTAGGAGCTGTTCAGGAATTAGGTAAGGGGATAAACTAAACTAGTTTTGTTTTGAGAAAATGTATGTATATATATATATATATATATATATATATATATATATATATATATTTATCATCTGTTTTGCGGAAAATGTATATATATTTATATATATGTTTTATATTTGCAAAATACTGTGAAAATGATCGTATGATTGAATATGTGAAAATCCGTTTGTGTGGCGTGAGTATAAAATTTATGAAAAACTGTTTTCTGGGAATGTGATTATGGCACGGGTTTTTATGATGGGAAAATCGGCGTACGGGCTGAGATATTTTTATATGTATATGTAATTTACCGGCGTACGGGCCATGCTATGTGGATGAGATTTCCCAGTGTACGAGCTATATTATGTGATTTTCCGGCGTACGGGCCGAGCTATGTGATTTGCCAGCGTACAAGCTGTGCTTTGTGATTTGCCGGCGTACGGGCCGTGCTATGATAAAATGTGTAATACCGGCGTACGGGCCGATGATTTTCATGATACACGTATATATGTGAAATGATATGATTGATGTGAAAATAAATGATATGAGATATCTATGTATCACAGTTTTAGTATATATTATATGATATCAGAACCTGGTTGGCTTGGTCTAGGCTAGCACTTGCACGGTACCGTTGCTATGTGTCCATGGTCTCTGTGATCATGATATCTGTGTTAATGCCGCTGTACGGAGTGGTGTGAGATTGGATTGTCGATGTGGTTATTTTCAAGAAGTGTGCTGTTATCGCCCTTGGTGTACGGACCAGTCTGGGTAGACCCATCGGACCTACAGACTAGACTATTGACTTGGCAGTGGTTGACCAACCATTATCAGGTCCCGCCTTCGGGCCACACAATCCAGTCATATAGGAGTAATACATGACAACAGCCAGCTAACCTACTAGGATTATTTTATGATATTATTATTATGATATGAGATGAGATATGTTTATGAAATGCAGTATGTTCTGCCATGTTTTGATGTACTTATGTTTTCCCAGATTTGATAAACAGTATTGAATATGTTATGTATAGTATATGTAGAATACAGAATACTCATGTTGCCACACACTAGTATTAGTTTATTTCCCTTACTGAGAGGTGTCTCACCCCTAAATCTTATTAACTTTTCAGGAGCCCTGGATAGGAGAGTGGGAAAAGCCCCGCAGAATTAGTGTTGTTTATTTGCCCTCTGCGAAGGATAAGTTTTTGATAGGGATAGTTAGGTTTTGTGGGATTTGTCCTTAGATTTCATTTTTGGGATGTATATATGGAAGTACAGTGATTGTAGTAACTCTGGTATATTGTGATGTATGATATGATGGTATGTAAATGATTATACATTTTCTGTTGCGTAGGGTTCTACTGTATGTTTAGATGTATCTCTGGTACCCACGGGTCCAGGTAGATTGTGACCTGCTGAACTGGAATGTGAGATGTGTAGTATTGATTTTATGATGATATTATTATAAAAAAAAAATTTATGTGAAAAATGAACAGGTCGTGACATATATATATATATATATATATATATATATTATTTTTCTCAAATTTCTTGATAATCAATCATGAAAAAAATATGTGCTATTGATCGATTCCTTAAAAGGCAAAACACACAATTGTCTTTATCCCGAAAGAGTTTTTTGAAGAGAAAAATATTTGTAAGAAAGAATAAGATTTGAAAATCACTAATTAGACAATATTATACATACATTTGAACTTATATAAAAAAAAGTATTCTTTAATATGGGTCCTAATAATGTAAATTTTATATCATTTTAATAGATTCAAATAGTAATATAATATTTTATAATTTCAAATTCTTATTCCTTTTGAAACTTAGAAAATATGAAAAAAAAAATGAAAAAAAAACATAAATGAATCCTATTTTTTATATTATCTATTCAAGGAAAGTAAAAAATAAATTTTATATATATATATATATATGAAACCAACAGACAAAAATTTAATTTTTTACACAAGTAGTATTTAATTTTTATTAATTATTATTTTATTTACTTTTAGTAATATTTGATATAAAAATATGATAAAAATAAATTCCCTTTCTCATTTTTCTTTTCAATCTTTTTTCCTCCCCAAAATCTGACATAATTTATGATGAAAAAATCTATTCACAAAATCTTTTCCATGAGGAAGGAATGGATAACAGCTGTTGCAGCAGCTGAGGGAGTTTAGGGACAGTGGTGGGGTCCATACATTAAACCATGCTACATATTTTTTTGTAATAATAAAAAACAGAATATCCGTGATTCCGGGAGCATATCCTGACCGTACTCCTAACAGGTGCCCTTGTACCTCCAATCCTATTATTATTATTATTATTATTATTATTATTATTATTATTATTATGTAATGAATTTTTTTAATTCTTTATATATGTTTAGGCCTGTTTAAAATTCAAAAAGTATTAAGAAAATAAAAATAAAATTATTAAGAAATTCACGTTTTTATTTTTTGTTATCTATAAAAGTAAGAAAAAAAATAAAAAATATACTAAATTCATGAACAAAATTTTTATTTTTATATTATTATAATTGATTTTAAAATTTTTTTAATCATATAAAAATAAATTTCCATTTTTAATGAAATTCAACATAGAAGAAAAATATAGTCAAAAATGAATTTTCTTCTTATTTTACTTTCTTTTCATTTTTCTAAATAAAAATCTTGATCCTAAAAATTTATGAATTATAAAAATTGAATTTCTTCATGTTTTGTGGTCTTAATCATTTTGGATATTTTGGCTTTCAGGGCCATTTTTGGAATTTCAATATCAAAATTTTGAAAAATGCTACCCAAAATTAAGGCCTCATCTTTTTCAATAAGGTCAAAATTTTATTAATTCATAGCTAACATGAAATTATAATCCATTGCTTATTGGATCAAACTTAAGTCTTTTATTTTTGTTTTGTTTTTTAGGAATTGAGATTATTTGAAAGAATTCAACTTTTCACGACACACATTTCATGATTGTATGACATAAAATTTAATTAATAAAAAATGACAAAATATACATATTCAATTTCATAATAGTGTTTGTTTTGCGTCCATAAATAAAGAATTATCAATTATTTTGACACCTAAAAATTACTATTAATATTTTAAAATTATAAAATGATATTCATAAGTTTTATAAAAACTACATTATTTAAGGTAGTGTATTATTTGACTAGGTTCAAAATTATATATTGTCACTAACATCCAATTTCATATGACACATTTTCATTTGTAAAATTTAGATTTTGAAACTTATGAATATCATGTCATGATTCAAAATCCCTAAAAAGTCGCAGAGAATGCGTGATGCGGTAGTATTACTTATTGATTTAAATTAAAATTACATAAATTAATATTTTAAATTTAATTAATAATATTATTTTCATCATAATTTCATATAATAGTAATATGTTATAAATATACTTTAGTAATAAAGTTATTATTAATTAAAAATAATAATTTTATATTAATTTTTTAAATATAAATATTTAAATTTAATTATAAATAATTAAAATAGTTATTAGTGAACTATTTAATTAAAAAAATTAATATTTATAATTTAAAATATGTTTAAAAATAATCATATAGTACCCTATAATAAAAGTAATTATCAGAATACTGCTTAATTTAAATACAATCAAACACCACTTATAACTTTAAACTCTTTTCCTATTCGACACTTATTAAATTCAACACTTCTTTTTTTTTTTTTTTGAAAACACTTCTACATAAGTGGTTCCTTCCGAATTTTAAGTAGTTAAAAATCTATATATATACCACTATAAAGGGGATTCCCTTATTTGGTGTCATTTTTCTAAAACCCAAAATTAGTCTTATATAAATTATATTTTATTTGTTAAAAAATGAACATTTATACTACCATAAAGGGGATTCCCTTATTTGATGTCATCTTTCAAAAACCAAAATTAACCTTATATAGAATATATTTTATTTGTTAAAAAAATGAACATTTATACTACCATAAAGGGGATTCCCTTATGTGATGTCATCTTTCAAAACCCAAAATTAACCTTATATAAAATATATTTTTATTTGTTGAAAAAAAAATAAACACTTGAGGGTTAAGTATAAAAATTACAATCCACGTTTAATCATTCTTAAAAAATGAGAAGTAGTTTTTAATCTCTTCGTTTAGTTTCCAAAATGTCCTTATACTATTTAATTTTCTCTTATTTTTTATTTTTCTTTTTACAAATTTTAAAAAGTAAAGGACCGTAAAGGACTTCTAATTTTATTAATTTTCACACACAGCCGGTCCCAAACCTGAGTAAAGGAGGAGGGTTGCATTGGGTAGCTGACAGTCATCGTAAAATTTTTCTGATCATTATGATATGAATCCTTACCGAATATTTGTTGGGGCGTCCCATTCGAGCGACATGTTGCACTTGTACTACCTAAGTGTAGCGAAAAGTAGGTGAGGGTATGCGCCCTGTTGGTGTTTGGGTACGATGTCAAATATGCGAGAGTTCCGACATCATACGGAACGTGGGTAGGTAAAGACATGTGATGCTCCGATTTTCATACCATTTTTTTTTTCCATAAATAATAAATATTCAATCACCTGCTATGTCACAACTCTGGTACCATATCAACACAACCCAACTCGAAGTGGGTACCGGGTAAACAGTCAATCTCATACAAACATACCAAACAGCGGAAGTCAATATTTACAAACCATCCACAATACAAATAACCAGAGTTCTAACCATCCATATATGTATATACATACCTAAACACATTCCCAAAATCAACAAAATACTCTAGGGAAATCATACATCCCTAGCTCTTCACTCACCCTGTCTACTAGGGTACCAACTCCCTTCTATCTCAGAACTCTATCTACTTGTCTGTCACGGTTTCTTGAAATGTTTAGATATTTGGGTGAGACACTTCTCAATAAGATGAAATAAATTATTTACAGTGTGTGACAGCATGAGTTTAGTTAAATCATAATATACTCATTTAAGTGATTATTTCATTTGAGAAAATATACTGATATGTATTTATAATCATATAAACATAAAACATAATCCTTTATAAGCTTTAATTCCATTTCTCAAATTCATATACATGCAACCAATATTTATTAGCAAAAGTTCCCGAAGGTAGGAGAGATTACACGCCCATACATGTAGTGTCCCTCTGCTCTAATATGGTTTGTAACCTTACCCAATTAACTTGGGTGTTGCTACAATTACTACTTATCAGGGCACTCACTTTACTCAGTAAGCTCTCGGGTGGAGAGTTTTACTTTTGCCCAAATTATTTATGTAATTAAATTCACACTCTTTCATTTCTCATTTCCATTTCACAATCTAGCTTATGAGTGTCCTCAGTAACCAACACATGTGTTGTTTGTAACTCATGGTTGCCCTGAGGATATTTACCATGTCATGTTTCCCTTCATGATTAGGGTTGTGCAGCCTGAAGGCTAAATCTAATCTGCAGTTGACCCGCTCGTACGGATATATCAAAATAAAAAATCTATCTGTTTATTTATAGTACGATTGGCCTGCCTAACCCTGGTCCGGACTCTAGGGGGCAAAACTACCCTTCTCACTTGCTCAATCGACTGTTACGCCACACTCTCCACAAGAGCGTGTGGTTGCACTAACACTTTGCAAGCAACAGTACCATACTCTCTATCAACAACCGTCCATCAGGGTTCTCATTTCCACATTTTCACATTCACATTTAAGTATTCACAATTCGGTATTCACAATTCAGTATTCACATTTCAGTATGTTCATTCATCTCATCATATCAGTAATATTCTCATCATTTTCTACTTCATTCTCATCATATCAATACACATTCTATTCTCATAATATGATATATCTCATTTAACATATTTCCACATTTCTCAATAAAACATATCAGTATTTCTTATTTCCTCGTTTATCATAGAAAATATTTCTATACATACATACACACACACACACACACACACACATATATATATATATATATATATATATATACATACATATATACATATATATATATATATATCATATTTCACCATTTTTCAGGAAAATACACATTGGTATATCACGATTCATCGTTCTCAATAAAACAATTCTGTATTCCATTTTTCATCATTTCTCATATTTCAAATCTCATATCATCATAATTCAGTATATAAAACATAACTGGGTTTCCCCTTATCTTTATTTCTGCATAAAACATTTCAATATATATATATATATATATATATATATATATATCATAAATCTCATTTGTAGTGACCCGAAAAATAATAACATTTTAATAATAAGAGGGAAAGAAAATAGATACAGAAACCAAAGGAGGCCGTAGACTTCGTCGACGACATTACATTTTGGAGATAATATTAAATAATCATAATTTCATAAAATTGCCAAGCTTCGTCGACGAACACAGGGTCTCGTTAATGAAGGTCTTCAGAATTTCGTCAACGAACACAGGGTCCTGTCGACGAAGATTTTCAAAATTTCGTTGCCGAGAAAATACTGAGAGACAGTTCGGGCTGCCCTGAATTTCGTCGACGGACATAGGGTCTCGTCGACGAATTTTGTGAAGGGCTCGTCGACAAGGTGACGTGTCTCGTCTACGAACTTGGCCCTATAAATAGTAGAAATTCGAGATTTTTATCATTTTTCACCGAGCTCTCTCTCTCTCTCCTACGACTCTCTCTCCCTTCTTTCTTCATTTTCGGCCCCACCAGTCGCCGGATTGACGATCCGAAGCTGGCACGACGCTCCTGGTGGAATTCTCTACAAGTTTGCAGGAGCGGATCGTCGAGAAAACGAAGTTGGATTTCATCCCAAATTCAGGGTAAGGTCTTTTATTAAGTTTTTGACTGTCTGACAGTTATAGGAAATGATGTAGACTAAGAAATACTAATGTTTTGTTTTAGGACATTATGTTTTTAGGATGTTGAGTTAGGAATCCTGTGGGTATAGAGCCAGATTTTTATAGGGGTTTTTCAAAGTTGAGCTAAGGGAAATATGCTATGCGAGAAATTTTTGTAATGATATTAGAGATTTTATAAATGCATAATTCCACCATTTTACTATACATAATTTTCAAAATATGAGTTTGAAATAGTATTTGTTTTAGAATATGAGTTTAAATGATTGTGTGGCCTAAGTAATTTTCATGAGAAGAAGCAATTTATATAGCTTTAATAATATATATATATATATATATCATACTATACAGAATGCATGGAAGTAGACAGTATGTACAGTTTATATGGTTTTTCTCAATATACGAAATTATACAGAATATACAGATGCAGATATATATATATATATATATATGCATGTATATAGTATTATTCAGATCGGTATTTATACCACAGCTTTATACAGAATTTAGTATGCCATGTTTCCTATTACCGTAATATACAAACAGAGATACAAAGGTAGCATCAAGATGCTACAAATGCAGTATACAATTTTACAGTATATATATTTATAGTACATAAAGATAGTGTTACGGTAATTTTGGAAACATGATGAAAATAGTAAAAGAGTATATATGTATATATGTATATAGTAACAGATCCCTGAGGAAAGGTACACAGATAGATACAGATTACAGAGCACGGTACCGTTGCTAGATACAGATAGAGTGCAACCACATATCTCAGATAGTATGTGGGTACCGTTAGCTGTGCTCGGAGAGTATGCAGCTCCCCGGTACACTAGGTTGAGGGGGCCGGTTTGACGAGTTAGTAGCCAGTCTCGAGCTTAGGAGAGGATGCAGTTTGGCTGGGTTGAGATAGTGTAGAGTATGATGACTTATCTGGAGGGCCAACCAGATAGAGTCCCGCCTACGGGCTGCACAATCCTGTCATGAGGGGTCAAATCATGACGTATAGAGTCCTATTGATAAAAACACAGTTATATATATATATATATATATATATATATATATATATATATATATATATGTTTACAGTTTTACAGTATATGATGCGTATAGTATAATATTATCAGTATGAAAAGTAGAAAAACAGACGATACAATATGTTTTAAATTGTAAAAGAAAGATATGTTTTACAGATGATTTATTTCATTGCAGTTCAGTTATTATTTTTAAAAAAGTATTCTTAACTTAGTTGCCACACACTAGTGATAGCATATTTCCACTTACTGAGCGTCGACTCACCCCATTACTCTAACATTTTTCAAGTAAGCCAATGAGGCGAGCAGATCAGACTCGCAAATAGAGTGTAGCTCAGATCACCCTGGTTATAGGGTGAGTTTTTGTCAGAGTGGTGTATGTTTTTGGATAGATGACACTGGAGGGATATTTTTGTATGGTCTGTATATTCTGAATTCTGGTATTGTACAGTTTATGTATAAATGGTTTTATGATTTGTGTTTTCACTGCGTAGAAATGTTTATTATATATATAAAAATAATAATAATAAGAAATTTGAGGTTGTTACATCATTATTCTTGATGCAAATCACATAACCCAATTTCAAATACATTTCCAGAATAAATCATACGCCACACAATTTCATCTGATATTTGTATCATAATAATCTCAAACAAAATATTATATTCTCATTTTCACATATTTCCTCAACCAGTAATTTCAAAAAATAACTGTAATAATTTATTCCTCTTACATGACTTACTGAGAGACCTGCTAAAATACCCAATCCCACGCCCGCGACGTTCGAAACTCAAAATCTTGAAATTCACATTTCCCCCAATTCAATCAACTCAATCCCAAAATAATAATTATTTTAATATTTCTTAAACCCACACACTCCCAAAAGCTAATTAAATTTTAAAAATAATTAATAGATATAATACCACTATCCTCACCCTAGCCTTGCAGTGGTGCCTAAGAAATCCAAATTAAAAATATATTTTGATTAAAATGACAAGGATTGGAGCTAGGATCCCATGGTGGTGTCCGCTCATCGATTTGACTAAAGATTTAAGGAGAGAGAGAGAGAGAGAGAGAGAGAGAGAGAGATTACCTTATCATAGGAGTGGTGTCTACAACGCCTTAATCACGAATCCACTCCGGTAAAAATGTTGATGGCGGAGAATGAAACCTAGGGGTATTTTCCATTCTTCGATCAGCCCATGTTTGGCCGAGAAAATCGAAGAGAGAGAGAGAGAGAGAGAGAGAGAGAGAGAGAGAAATGACAGACGAGAGAGAGCATGAGAGAGACGGAGAGAGATGAGAGTTTTAACTCTCCAGATTGAATTTCCTGAAGGTTCTTTTGATCCTTCAGGATAACTAATGTGTGTGTGTATATATATATATATATATAATATAATAATACTATTATATTATATTATATTATTATATTATTAAGTAATATATTAATATATTATATTATATAATTAATAATTATTATTATTTAATAAATTTAATTAATAAATTATTATTTTTTTTACACTTCCATGCATATTAATTTTCTAGGGCGTTATAAGACTAAGGAAATTAGAATTAGATTAACAACTTGAAATATAGGGACACTTATGAGTAAAAGCATGAAAATTATGGACACAATGATCAAAAGAAGAATTAATATAATTTGCCTTCAAGAAACTAAGTGGGTGGGGGAGAAAGTTAGAGAAATTAATAAATCAGGATTTAAACTTTAGTACACTAGAAAAGAAAAACATAAGAATAGAGTATGAATTATTGTAGGCAAAAACTTAAAAGATAGCGTTGTTGATGTAAATAGAGTAGGGGATAAAATTTTAAAAATAAAAATGGTATTAGGACAATAGATAATAAATATCATTAGTGTTTATGCTCTTTAAGTCGGCTTGGCATAAAAATCCTAAGAGACAAATTTTGAGAAGATATGGATAGCATTATACAAGGTATAATAGGGACTGAGATAATATTTATAGAAGGAAATCTGAATGGACACGTTAGAAGGGATAATAAAAATTATGAGAGGATACATAAGAGATATGGATATGTAGATAAAAATGAGCTTAGGGATGATCTTAGACTTCGCTATGTCATATGATTTTAGTATAATAAATACTTACTTTAAGAAGAGAAAAGAATACTCCATAACCTTTAAAAGTGGACAAAATAGGAGTCAAATAGATTTTTTTTTTCAACTAGGAGGGTAGATTATTTATTATGTAAGCATTGTAAAGTTTTTCCAGGTGAAAGTCTAACCACACAATATAGAGTCTTAATGTTAGATATATGTATTAAAAAGTGGAAGAAAAAAGATAAAATAAACTAGTGTAAGAGAACTGGGTGGTGGTACCTAAAAGGAGAAAATATAAAAAAAATTAAAGATAAAATGATCAATATGGGGATTGGACTATAGAGGATGAGATAGATACAAATAATGTTTAAAGTATATTAGCTAACTCTATTAAAAAGATAGTAAAAAAGATTTTAGGTGAATCAAGGGGAAAATTTTCAAATATCAAATAAAGTTGGTGGTGGGATAAAGATGTACAAAAAGCCGTAAAGACAAAAAGAATTAGGTATAAAACGTGGCAAAATTGTAGAAACATGGATAACTTTGAAAAGTATGAGGAGGCAAGAAAAGATGCAAAAAAGGCTGTTAGTGAAGTTAAATACAAATCATTTAATAGTTTGTATGATAGATTAGATACAAAAGAAGGGGAAAAAAAATATATTTAAACTTACTAAAACTAGAGAAAGGAAGAGTAAGGACTTAAGAAATGCAAAATGTATAAAAAGTGAGGATGATATTGTCTTGGTTAAGGACAAAGATATTAAAGAAAGATGGCGAAGTTACTTTTATAAGTTGTTTAATGAAAACCAAATAAAAGACTTAAACTTAGAATTGTCAAATGAGGAAAAGACCAAAAATATGAGATTTATTTGCAAAATTAAAATTAACGAAGTTAAGTTTGCACTAAAAAATATGAAAAATGGGAAAGCTATAGGGTCAAATAATATCCCAATTGAATTTTGGAAATGCTTAGGTAATAACGGAATTATATGGTTAACTAATTTATTTAATACAATTATAAAAATTAAGAAAATGCCAGATGAATGGAGGAAAAATACTTTAATACCTATATACAAAAATAAAGGAGATATTCAAAATTGTAATAACTATCGTAGAATTAAACTTATGAGTCATACGATGAAACTGTGGAAAAGGGTAGTTGAACAAATATTAAGGTTAGAAACAAAGGTCTCAGAAAATCAATTTGCGATTTTATGCTTGGGAGATCGACCAAAGAAGCTATATATCTTTTAAAAAGATTAATGGAAAATTTTAGGGAAAAGAAGAGAGACTTGCATGTGATATTTATTGACATAGATAAAGCATATGATAGGATACCTAGGGAAGTTCTATGGTGGGTTTAAAAAAAAAAAGGTGTATATAGCAGGTATACTGATGTCATTAAGGATATGCACAATGGAGTAATGACCAGGGTAAGGATTATAGATGGAGAAACTAAAGAATTTCCAATCATCATATATAGAGACTTGGTGAATTATATTGATTAAATAATAAAAGGAGGAGAGAAAAGGAAATTGTAATTTGGAATTCAAACAGGGTCTCGTTGACAAACATGCTTGATGGGATCGTCAACATGGACACACGTCTCATCGACGAAAAGTTACCAAGGGACTATTTTCAATTTTGAATTTTGTCGATGAGGAATAAACATTCGTCGACGAACTCCCTTCATGTCCTCATCAACAAAGTGATGTGGCTCGTCGACGAGGGTAGGTGTATAAACAACCCTAAACTTAGATTCCAGCGCAGATTTTTCAAACAAAGTAGTGGTTCTCTCCCCTGTTCGTCCCCTCTTCCTTCTCTTTAAGATTTTGGGTCCATTTTTCACCGGATCAACAATCCAAAGTCGCCACGCTATTCTTAGGAAAGTTATCTTCAAGTCTGTTGGAGTAGATTGTTGGTGGGGCTAACTTGGACTCCATCCCAAGTTTAAGGTAAGACTTTATGTTGAGTATTTAGCTTTCCTACAGTTGTAGAATAGGTGGTACTTAAAGAAATACTGACGTTTTGTTCGAGAAGATGTTGTTTTCAGGGTGTTGAACGGGGAACCCTGCGGGTGCAGGACTAGTCATTTTAGGGGCTTTTCAATAGTCAGGTAAGGGAGCAAACTAAAGTAATAATTTTTTATGAAAATTATTATTATTTAATAGCAGATTAATTTGCAGAAAGCATGTATTGTGTATGAGTACATTTAGGAATATATATATATATATATATATATATATATATATATATGTATGTATGTATATTTGAGAAAATACTGCTATTGCATAGGAATATATGTTTTTAGTATAAAATGACAGAAATGTAATTCTAGAACAAATTCCATGTTTTTATTCAGTTTGTGTGGCATAAATATTATTTTACATATATTCTATTATGTTAGGTCAATTTTACAGAGAAAGCATGTTTACAATTATTTTCTAAAATAACATGATAAAACAGGAAATTATGGTTTCAGAATATATGATAAACAATACATATGCTCAGTTTAGTATTTATGAAATGTTCGGCGCAAGGCCACAGTTATGTATGTTATTTGGCGCAAGACCGCAATTATGTATGTGTCCGGCGCAAGGCCGTGATTACTTATGTTATGATAGAATTCAGAAAATGCTATCAATCCATTTACATTAAAATAGTATATTATCATGTACTATATGTTATCAGAACCCATATGATAGTTCAGATTAGTTATCAGGAGCACGGTATCATAGCTATATAGTTCAGTCCAGTTCAAACTTGTGCTAACTACCCCTGCTAGTAGAGGGGGTGGGAGATGGATAGTCGATGTGGCTTTTAGTGTAGAGTTGTAGACATCCACCTGGCAGTCTGAACCAGGGTGTGGTGGGTCCATCGTACTTACAGACATTTTTGACTCGGCAGTGGTTGGCCAGCCATTGTCGGGTCTCGCCTTCGGGCTGCACAACCCGTAATGGGGGGTAAAACATGACATTAGTTAGCTATTAATCCTGGATAAATTTTAGAATTACTAGTTATATCAAATGATTTTATGAATAGTGAGATTCGGTATGATTTAGTATAACTATGAAATTATATGTTTATTGAGTTATGATATTATCAGTGTTTTCAAGCATGTGACATGTATTGAATATTTATTAAAGCACACAAATATTCGTTTATCACAACACTGTATTTAGTTTATTTCCTTTACTGAGAGGTGCCTCACTCCAGTTTAAACCATTTTAGGGAACCCAGAAAGACAAGCGAACCGAGCCCATCGTTGAGGCAGTTTTTGTAAAGACCCAAAAAATTAAAATAATTAGGAAAAATAATAAATAAAATAGTAAATAAAATTAATTAATTAATTAAAATTATTAATCAATTAATTAGTTAAACATTATTAAATTAATGTATTAAATAAATAAATAAATAAAAATAGTATGAAAGAAAGAAATAAATAAAAACTAATTGAAATAAGAGATCCATATATATATATATATATATATATATATATGTTTAAAGTTAACTTCTTCCCGAAGCAAAGAAGAAGGAAGAAGTTTGTTTTTTTACAGAGAGCTACGCCCCCCCCCCCCAGGCTCACCTCCGTCTCCTTTTCTCTCTCTCTCTCTCTCTCTCTCTCTCTCTCAATTTCTTGACAGACTTTCCGCGGATCGGAAAACGAAAGGTGTCATTGGATTCCTAACTCTGCCACCGACATTTCTACTGGAGCAAATTTGTTGTGGGAGAGGCGTAGACACCACTCATGGGAAAAGATATATTTCCTCTAAATCCTTAATTTCTTCTTAGATCTTCAGTCAAATCGACGATCAGGCACCACCATAGGGTCTTAGTAGCGATCGTCATCATTTTGACTGGAGTAAATTTCCAATTGGGGTTTTCTAGGCCCTACTCCAAAGCGAGAGTGGGATTTGGAGAAATAGGTAGACTGGCTATATTTGCGGATATAACTATTTATTCGAAAATTATGACCCTAGGAAATATTAAAATAATATTTTATCTAGGGTTAATTTAATGGAACCAGGATTTTTGAACCAAGGTTCAGGTGAGCGTCGTGGGCATTTGGGTGGTATTCTTGTCGGTGTAGTTCAAGAATTCAGGTAAGGGGAAATTATATATTAAATAAGATTTTATGAAATTAAGGGTAATAAATTATGTTATATTATATGTATGTTTTGGTGTGAATTATAAAATGTCAACCATGTAAAACTATGTTTTCTAAGCCTAGGACCACTTATTTAGTTATGTATATGTGGAAATGAAATGAGGAAAGTGGAATGAATTTTCTGAGGAATTAAGTAAGAAATGAAATGTATTTTCAGCATATAAATGTTAAATATGGGTTGGCCTATTTTATAGGAATATATATGAGTTTTACTATTAAATTGTGTGGCATGAGATTTTGTGCAAATATATGTTAAATGTATGAGATGCAGACTAAGTAAGTAAAGTATTGAAAATAAAATATGATATGGACTATGTTACTTGTGTATGTTAAATGCAACCATGTAAATGTAAGATAGTTGAAAAGAGCTATGTTAGCAGATTCTATCACATTTCTATTTAGACTAACCGATGATAGCTAAAAGGAGCTGTGGACTAACTGATGATGGCTAAAGACCAGCTGTAGTACGAAAGAAATGAAATGAAAATGCTATGCAATGACAATAGAATGAAATGACATATGTGAATGAAGTAATGTTGAAGATTACGTAAATGCAATGCAATGTTTAAGCTATGAACATGAACATAAGTGTATGATTAATTAATGACAGAAAGAATAATGTATTATGATATTAGAAGTATTTATGTATGTAGAACATGTTATAATTGAGCGGGGCGTACTCTTCGCCTGAGGGTTTGCTAAGAAAGGTGAGTGCACTAGTAGTTTCAGATGTGGCAGTAGCTGCATAACGTATTAGGGTAGAGGGAACCTACTTGTATGGGTGGGTGGGTATATTTTCCTATCCTTAAGGCCTTTGCCGATAAACTCTTGTTGAACTGTGTGAGTATGAGATCAATTTAATACTTGAAGGCTTACTGAGTAAGGTGAGTGCTCTAGTATGCTTTAGTTGTGACCTTCTGGTTGCCAAATGTATCAGAGCAGAAGGGTGCTACTTGTATGGGCGGGTAATCACCCTTATCATTGGATAATCTCGTGGGTTAAATTTTTGCATGTGATTGATTAGGTTCAGAGAATGATTTCAGTGTTATGATAATGATTTGAAAATGATATTAAAATGATATTTATATATCTCATGTTAGCCACACGTTGTTTTTAATATATTGTTTCTTCTCTTACTAAGATGTGTCTCACTCGAATATGAATATTTCTTTTTCAGGACATTCTCAAGCTTGAGCTTAGAGAGCTCGAGGGTTTGTAGCATTTTTAAGTCTGTTAAGAAAGGAATGATTGTGAATATTGAAATGTTTTGGAGATATGTGAATATATTGAAATGCATGTGATGAATGAATAATATGGATTATAGATAGGAAATAGTAGACTCAAGTGTTATATGTATGGAGATTATGTTTACGTTTTTCGCTACGTATGTATTGATTTATGGATTATTAGGATTTTATCAAGTATAACGCACTGGATCGAGTTTAAGGGTTCAGAGCGTTACAGTTTTACTACCCCCCTAGGAGGGTGAGTTTTTGAATTAGAGTTAGTAGGTTTTTGATGTAAGATCCTAGTTTTATCTTTTGATGTTTTGAGGATTGTATATATATTTACAAAAATATGGTGGAATGTAGGTAACTCTGGTACTGTATTCTATGGTTGGGTGAATGATATTTATATTTATTACTGCTTAGGTGTCCGCTATGTATGACAGGTGTGTCCCCTTTACCCACGGGTTCAGGTTGACTTTATTATGTTATACGTTAATGGTATCAGGCTATTTAATATGGTTGATTATGTAGTAAATTAAGCAAGTTATTACATCATAGGTGTACATCAAGGATCTGGTTTGAGTCCTTATCTTTTTGCTTTAGTGATGGAATAACTGATTAAGAGTATTCAAAATGAGGTTCCATGGTATATATTATTTGCAAATGATATTGTATTAATTGATGAAACTAGGAACAGAGTAGAGGCTGAGTTAGAATTATTGAGAGAAACTTTGGAATCTAAAGGCTTTAGGATAACTAGAAATAAGATAGAATATATGAAATATAATTTTAGTAATAATAGGATGAATATTGGAGACTAAGTTAAACTTGATGATGAAAAAATAAATAGCAACTGTAGATTTCGATACCTTCGATCTATACGCAAGCTGAAGGAGAAATTGAAAATGATGTAATGTATATAGTTAAAGCAGATTGGGTAAAATGGAGAAGTTCTTCAAGTGTATTATCTGATCGTAGAATACCCTTAAAATTTAAAGGTAAGTTTTATAGGACAACTATAAGATTAGCTATGCTATATGGATCAGAATGTTGGGTGACGAAGAAACAAAATATCCAAAAAGTAAAAGTTGTCGAGATGAGAATGCTTAGATGGATGAGTGGTATAACTGTGATGACCCAAAAATATATATATATGATTAAAGTACAATAATAATAAAATAATAAAAATAGTCATTAAGTTAATATCAATACAGAAGTGTTTTTCTGTAGGATCCTTGATTCCATGTTTGATGCCTAAGAAAGACCTTGTCTTAGCGAGTGCTCAGAGACCATTGCGGCTCAGTCGCTCCCTGGAGGTCGACCTGGTCAAAATGGAATTTCATAGGATAAACAGGATAGATACTGTTTATACACGTAAATAAGTATATATACATAAAATAGTGTTTTGACAGACATAATTTGTAGAAATACATAATAAGATGATAATAATATAGGTATCATATGTGGGGCCCACAAGACTATGTGGGGTCCACATGAGTCCCGGAGCCACAAGACACTGTTTATATACGTAAATGAGTACATAAAACAATGTTTTAACTGATATAATTTGAAGAAATATATGATAAAATAATAATAATATAGGTACCCTATGCGGGGCCCACAAGACTGTGTGGGGCCCACATGAGTCCCGAAACCGTATCAAGGTTTTCACAAGTCTCAAAACTATGCAGGATGCATAAAATCGTATAAGAGTTATTGGAATTACGTACGATCCATTTGAGTCTCGAAATTGTGTGGGGCCCACAAGACTACATGGGGCCCACATGAGTTTTTAAAATTTAAATTTAATTCTTGTTCAAAAATAAAATAAAATAAAATAAATACTAAATATAGTTTAAAATTAATAACAATGATAATAATAATGATTAAGAAAAATAATAAAATAATAAAATAATTAGTTAGGTAATGGATTAATTAATAAGGTAAGTAATTAATTAAAAATTTATTTAGTGAGAATGGTGGCAAGCACTCCCAAATGGCCTCCACTCAAGTTTAAAATTAATAACAATGATAATAATAATGATAATAATGATTAAGAAAAATAATAAAATAATAAAATAATTAGTTAGGTAATGGATTAATTAATTAGGTAAGTAATTAATTAAAAATTTATTTAGTGGGAATGGTGGCAAGCACTCCCAAATAGCCTCCACTCAACCCATACCTTGCCCATTCTTTAATTTTTAAAATTATGATTTCACCAATCTCCCCACACTTTTATAAATTCTATTTCTTCCCCAAAATTTTCCTATAAATAGGGAGCTCTCAACCTTCATTTTTCACAACAATTTTCTAAGGAAGAGAAGGATTAGTGAGTGAAAGAATTTGTGGTGGAGTGAGAATTTTGAGTAAGTTCTCACTCACCCACTCTTTCCGATCTCATATCTTAAAGATAGTTATTGTGTTCGTAGCACACGGTAAAAGAAGAAGGTAAGTAAATTTGATTATGTTAGTATTTTTATTCAAAATTTATACCCGAGTTTATTTGTAAGTAAATTTGATTATGTTAGTATTTTTATTCAAAATTTATACCCGAGTTTATTTGTAAGTAAATTTGATTATGTTAGTATTTTTATTCAAAATTTATACCCGAGTTTATTTGTAAGTAAATTTTGATTATGTTAGTTTCTTTTTATTTTAAATTCATACCCGAGCTTATTTTGTACGTAAATTTTAATTATGTTACTTAGTTCCACAAAATTTCCATGAGTTTATTTTTACGCATATTTAATTATACCAGTTCTATCTTTACTATACCTGCATTTATTTTTGGGTTAAGAAATGTTCCAATCCCCTCGGGTAAATTTTCAGCATTTCTTTCTATTCAAAAATAAAATTATATATATTTTTAACACAAAAATTGTGTGGCATGAGTTTAGTTCTACGTTACATTTTTTTTATGTAAATATGAGTAAAGATGAGATTTTCACGATATTATTTTAAATTGCATAAATTATAATAAGATGATTTTCAAACCCCTTATGGCAACGAAAGTTCAAAGTTACAGATGCTCGGTACCGCAGCTTAAAGTTTATACGGATCAGAGTGCACCCACACTGTTTACAGAGTGGTTATTTATGTTAGTGGATTTCTCCTGAGTGCACACCTGGTTTAAGTCCAAGACTTAATAAGGAAAATCTCACTTAAAGTTTACGTACGTTGATTTAGTTTGGTCGGCCAGCCAACTAAGTCCAGTCTTCGGACCGCACAACCCAGTCACGGGGGTAAACATGACTTATGGCAAAAAGGCCTAAGGGTGGTTTTTATAATATATGTTTATACATATTTAATTACGTATACAAGTTACTGATGATTTGAAGGAAAAGTATAAGTTTACGTGAAAAGGATCATTCTGGTGCTTAAATGACGATCTAAGGAAAACGTATAAGGAAAAGTATATGTATGTTTATCATTAAATGTTTTTTACAGTTTTAAAGTTAAAAGTTTAATTTAGCAGTTATAATATATGATTATAAAAATTTACTGTTGAAATTGATGACAAAAGTTTTATGCAGAAATTTTTAAATTTATATTTATTCTAAAAGCAGTCTTGAAGTTATATTATTAAATATTGTTTTACGAAATTCTTTAAAAGCTCATTTTAGCCACACACTAATAATAATCTTATTTACTTACTGAGCGTCGTCTCACCCCAATCATATTTTATTTCAGATAACTCTGAAGGACATGTCGGAAATCAGGCTTAGCAAGCATGCGGGTGGGGATTAGAAAAATAAAGATTTATTAGAAATATAGTATGATTTCAGATATTTACGTTTGTGTAATTTTCTTCTTTTGAAATAAGTGATTGTAACATGAATAATTAGCGCTCTGGTTTAATAAGAATCGAGTTATTTGCTTCCGCTGTAAATCAGTAGTAAAGAGTTAATATCCCAGGCCCCTCGGGGTCGGGGTGTTACAATAACATTGTAAGATAAATTAATGAATGAACATATTTGTGGTAAGTTAAGTGTAACTTCGATAGAAGATAAGATAAGGGAGAGATGACTCAGATGGTATGGACACTTGTAACGTGGGCCACATAGTGCGCACTAATGAGGAAGTGTGAGTTAGTTATTGTGGGGGGGGGGGGGGCAGTAGAAGGGGTCGAGATAGACCTAAAATAACTTGGAAGAAAATAGTGAGTAAGAATTTAATATCCATGAATCTGTCAAAAGAAATGGTTCATGATCGCATAATTTGACTGAAAAATGATTCATATAGCCGACCCTACCTAATGAGACTTAAGGGTTGATTTTGTTGTTGTTGATGTTGTTGTATATTTTAAAATTTGAATTTTAATTCTTTTAGATTTCGATAGTTTTATTGAAATTTCTTATTTGAATTTGGATCACTTTTTACCACTCACTTTCTATTAAATAATATATCATATTACTTATTTAGTTAGATGACACATGACTTGTTATAAATTCATACTACTTATTTAGTTAGATGACACATAAATTGTTATACGGCTCCACTGTCCTCCTCCGCTTCAGCTCCCGCCGCGTTACTCTTTTTTTTTTTAAATGTATGTATTTATTAATTTTTTTAGTGATTGAAATTTGTTGTGTTAGAATTTACTTTTTTTTTTTCTTTGTTTTAAAAAGCTATTATATCTATTAAAAAATTAAAAGTAAAAAACAAACATTAACATGCCCAATTTTTTTAATCTTAAAATTCAAATTTTCATTATTTTAAATTTTGATAATTTTATTCTTTCAACTTTTGATAATTTTAGCATACTTCTTTATTTAAATTATAATCACCTTTGTTTTAATATAATATAATTTTGAAATTAATATTTTTAGTTTAGCTGCATGCCTATTCTAAGTTTCTCATGACCTCAATCCATATAAGAAAAAAAAAACACATCGAGAAATCAAGAGAGAGAGAGAGAGGATTGACTTACTACTAAATTTAATATTTTGTTAATAAAATGCTGCATCAAAGCCTTGAATTCTCAAATTTAGATAAATCTTCTCTAAATTTAGAGAGCAATTCATGGTTGACTGGTGGCAAATGATACGAATAATGATTATTTAATGAAAAAATAAAACAAAAAATGAAAGAAAACATACAATCCATCAAGATGTCGAAGAACAATAGAATACAAAAAACAGGGAGAGAAGAGGACTTGGAGGAGAATAAGAATAACATAAACTAAAAAAAGAAACTAACTCTACTTTTAGTGGAATTGTTGCAACTCGGTTATTTGTTTTTTTTACTTTCATGTCCTCAATAGATAATTTATTTAGTAAATAAATTAAATATTCATAAGAGGTTAATAAAGTCCAAAAAAAAAAAAAAGAATGTGAGAAGAGAATTTGGAGTAGAAGAACATAAACTGAAGAAAAAAACTAACTGTAGTGATCAAAATAAAATACAATAAATAAATAAATTAAATTATTAATTAATTAAATAATAATTATTAATTTAATACTATAATATAATATAATAATATATTAATATTATATATATATAAACAAACCTGAGCATTAAGAAATCCTTAGAAAAGTTGCGCCCCTCCTCCTTTATCACGTCTCTCTCTCTCTCTCTCTCTCTCTCTCTCTCTCTCTCTCTCTCTCTCTCTCTCTCTCTCTCTCCCGTTATTTTCTTGGCAAATTCTTGGCCGATTGAAGAATGAGAAATATCCCTAGGTTCCATTCTTGGCCACCAACATTTTATTTGGAGTGGATTCGTGATTAGTCCGTCGTAAGCACTACTCTTGGAATAAGGTAACTTTTTCTCTCTCCTCAATTTCTCTCAAATCTTCAGTTAAATTGACGATCGGATATCACCACAAGGTTTCAGCTTCAATCCTTAGCAAGTTAATCGGAGCAGACTTTAGGTGTAATGACCCGAATAAAAATGGAATTTAAATAATAAAGAGGAAGAGAAATGGAGATCGGAAACAGAAAGAGGTTGTTGACTTCGTCGACGACATTGAAATTTGGAAGGAATAACGGAAAAAAAGGGATCAACAAGGCTTCGTCGACGAATACAGGGAATTCGTCGACGAAGGCTTAAGAAAATTTGTCGACGAATACAGGGGACTCGTCGACGAAGAAATACCGAGAGTGGGGTTGGAGCCGAATGAATTTTGTCGACGAAGGACTGAATTTCGTCGATGAAATTAATAAAGAATTCGTTGACGAAGGATGGGCTCATCGATGAAATCCCCTGTTCTATAAATATGGAAAATCCGACTTTTAACTTATAAATTAAGAAATCTTTCTCCTCTCTCTCTCTCTCCCATTCAGTTCTCTCTCTTTCTATCATCGATTTCGGGCCAGATTTACTCCGGATCGACAATCTGAAGTCACCACGACGCTCCTGGGGAAGTTCTCTCCAAATCTGTCGGAGCGGATCGTTGATGAAAGTAAGGTGGGAATCATCCCAGAGTTAAGGTAAGGCTTTTTAAGCCAAATTTGGCCTCTGGGTAGTTATAAGAAATGATGTACGCATGAAAATACTGAAATTTAATACTGGAAGTTTTCATTTTCAGGGTATAGGTCAGGAAATCCTACCGGGGGGGTAGACCAGATTGTTTTGGAGGCTTTCTCAGTAGTTAGGTAAGGGGATAAACTAAGTTAGTTCTTTTTGAGAAAATGTATGTATACATATAATATTTGATTCTGGAAAGTAAATATGTTTATATATATGAGTTATATTTGGGAAAATACTGTTTAAATGATATTATGTTGAATACGTGGAAAATATGTTTAGTTTGGCATGAGTATAAAACGTTGGAAATATTGTTTTTTGAAAATGTGAATGATATGAATTTTTATGATGAAAAATCAGCGTACGGGCCTAGATTTTTATATGTTTTGTCGACGTAACGGCCTGTGCTATGTGACTGTGATTTGCCGGCATACGGGCCGTGCCATGATGTGATTTGCTAGCGTACGGGCTGTGCTATGTTTGCTAGCATACGGGCTGTGCTATGTGACTGTGATTTGCCAGCGTACGGGCTGTGCTATGTTTTGCTGGCGTACGGGCCGAGCTATGATAAATTGTGTAATACCGGCGTATGAGCTGATGATTTTCATGATACACGTATATATGCAAAATGATATGATTAATGTGAGAATAAATGATATGAAATATCTATGTATCATAGTTTTAGTATATGCTATATGATATTAGAACTTGGTTGGTTTGGAGGCTAGCACTTGCACAGTACTGTTGCTATGTGTCCATGGTCTTCGTGATCATGATATTTGTGTTAACGCCGCTGTACGGAGTGGTGTGAGATTGGATGGTCGATGTGGTTATTAAAGAAGTGTATTGTGATCGCCCCTGGTGTACGGACCAGGTTTGGCAGACCCATCAGACCTACAGACTACTGTTTGACTTGGCAGTGGTCGGCCAACCATTGTCAAGTCTCGCCTTCAGGCCACACAACTCAGTCATGTGAGGGTAATACATGACAACAGCCAGCTAACCTACCAGGATGGTTTTTACGTTATTATTATTATATGAGATGAGATATGTTTATGAAAATGCAATATGTTTTGCCATGATTTGATATATACCTGTTTTCCCAAATTTGACAAACAATTATTGAATATGTTATGTATGGTATATGTAGAACACAGAATACTCATGTTGCCACAAACTGGTATTAGTTTATTTCCCTTACTGAGAGGTGTCTCACCCCTTAATTTTATAAACTTTTCAGGAGCCCCTAATAGGAGAGCGGGAAAAGCCTCGCTGACCTAGTGCTGATATCTGCCCTTTTTAAAGGGTAAGTTTCTTTTTGTAGGGATAGTTAGATTTGGTGGGAAATGTTCCTAGATTTATTTTGGGATGTATATATGGAAATACTGTGGACTATAGCAACTTTGGTATATTATAATATATGGTATTGAGATGTACATTATTGTATGTTTTTTGCTGCTAGGGCTTCTGTTGTATGTTCTGATATATCCCTCGTACCCACGGGTCCAGGTGGATTGTGACCTACTGAACTGGAATATGGGAAATGTGCTATTGATATTATTATTAAAAAAAAATGTGGAAAAATGAGCAGGTCATGACATTAGGTTTGAACTTCCTAGGCACCACTTCAAGGCTAAGGTAAGGGAAATAAATTATGTTAGAAATTTTTATAATTTAACCGATTAAATTGTAATATGAGATTACAAGAATTATATACACATTTTTCTGAATATTCAGGCATATGAAAATTGGATTTTAGATTATTATTATTATGAGTTAATTAAATTGGTGTTTGTGAGCCTAGGAATTTTATAATAATTGTTATTTTAAAGTTGAATTGATTGAATCAAAGTATTTGATTTCTAGATTATTGTAGCAGATTTTCTGAATGATTTAACTATTTAAAATTATTGGGTTGATTTATTATTCGTATTTTGTAAAGAATTAAAGTGAGTAAGGTTGGTTATCTCCGTGTTTCCTTTAAATACATATTTTGAGTTAAATAAATGGTGGAGATGATCAGACCTTATTTTCATTGAAAATATATTTTCCTAGACAGTTGGATATATTATGGATTATAATTTTAAAAATTGTGTGACATGAGATTATTCATAGTTTACTTCATAAATGAATCTGAGTATTTTGTGGTATTATATCGTGAAAATGGAATTTGGACTATTTGATGGAAATACTAGAATTGTGGTGAAAATTGAGAAACAACGGCTGAATGCCGGGTTTTGATATGATTGATATGACGGCTATATGCAGAGATTGATATGACGGCTGTATGCCAGGTTTGATATGACAGTTGTATGTCGGGATTTGATATGACAGTTGTATGCCGGGTTTTGATATGACGGCTGTATGCGGGGTTTTGATATGACAAGTTTTATACAGAATTACAAAATGAGTTATATAATAATTTTTATTAATTAAATTGTATTATATAGTTTAAGAATCCTGAGGACCAGATGTGATGAGAGCACGGTACCGTAACTAGTATTCGAGATAGTGCAACCACACTGTTCTAGATAAAAGTGTTGGTATAATGAAAAGTTGATTTGACCACCTAAGGGTTGTGCCCCCGCCCCCCCGCGGAGTCTAGACTAGGCTAAAGTAGGCAAATTAGACTTGTAGACATAAGGTTTGACTTAACCTGATAGTAGGCCAGCTAAGGCTAGGTCCAGTCTTCGGACCGCATAACCCGATCATGGGGGTTTATACATGATGATGTTGTATGTCCAAAAGGAGGTTTCTTCTATGCATATATGTAAATTTATGTAAATGATATTATTTACGGAACTGATTATATTGCGAAGAAAATGTATATTTCTAATTGTATAAGTGTGAGTTATAGTTTGTATGTGAAAGTTATTTATAGTAAAGTATTAAATATATTTATACTGTAGTATTACATGTAATTGGGGCGAAGTAAACTTTCCGCCCGAGGGCTTGTTGAGTAAAGTGAGTGTCCTGATGGGTATCAGTTGTAGCCACACCCAAGTTAAATAAGCAATGTTATTTAAGGTATCAGAGCAAAGAGGCGCTACATGTTATGGGCTTGTAATCTCCTCAATTCTTGAGAACTCTCGCTTTTATATAATGATGCATGTGTGAGTATGTCTATAAATGTATTAACAGTTGTTGTTGTTGTTGATTAACGAATGGTTATATTTTGTATACAATAAACTCACTGGTCATACACTGATGATAATTTATTCAGTTTTACTGAGAAGTGTCTTACCCTATCATGATAAATTATTTTTCAGATGTCTTATTGAGTATGATAAGAATTAGAGTAGCGCAGTGGAAGCATGAGTGAGACTAGATCCAAAAGTTTAGATTAATTGTTAAATTTTTTATTTGTGGTTTATCTTAGGATTTTCAAGGATGTATTAAATTTTTATTAGATATATTCTTATAATAAAAGATTTTTAGTACTTGATATATGAATATTGAGGTCTTCCGCTGTGTAATTATTTAGTATCAGAAATTTATTTTTAAATAATACTCCGGACCCCAATTCAGGTTCAAGGTGTTTACACTAACTCCACTTTTAGTGAGATTGTTGGAGGTCGGTTATTTGATTTTTTATTTTTATGTCCTCAGTAGATAATTTATTTAGTAAATAAAATAAATATTTATAAGAAGTTAATATGAAAATTTAGAAAGATGACACAGAATTCCTTTATAAAAGTATAGATTCTGTAGAAGTTGAACCAAATCCTACTTCCCTTATAATATTTCTCATCTTCAATTATCAATCCCAGTAAAACGTGATCTGTCTTATAAAATTATCTATTGCAATTCTAAAGTAAGCTCCACTAATATACACAACCATATCAGATATATATGGTGGAATGTAGGTAACTCTGGTATTGTATTCTATGGTTGGGTGAATGATATTTATATTTACTGTTGCTTAGGTATCCGCTGTGTATGACAGGTGTGTCCTCGTTACTCACGGGTTCGGGTTGACTTTATTATGTTATACGTTAATGGTATTAGGGTATTTAATATGGTTGATTATGTAGTAAATTAAGCAGGTTGTTACATCATAGCATCAAGGATCTGCTTTGAGTCCTTATCTTTTTACTTTAGTGATGGACCAACTGATTAAGAGTATTCAAAAGGAGGTTCCATGGTGTATATTGTTTAAAGATGATATTGTATTAATTGATGAAACTAGGGACGGAGTAGAGGATGAGTTAGAATTATGGAGAGAAGCTTTGGAATCTAGAGGCTTTAGGATAACTAGAAATAAGATAGAATATATGAAATGTAATTTTAGTAATGACAAGATGAATATTGGAGACTAAGTTAAACTTGATGATGAAGAAATAAATAGCAACTGTAGATTTCGATACCTTGGATCTATTATGCAAGCTGAAGGAGAAATTGAAAATGATGTAATGTATATAGTTAAAAGCAGATTAGGTAAAATGGAGAAGTTCTTCAAATGTACTATCTGATCGTAGAACACCCTTAAAATTTAAAGGGAAGTTTTATAGGATAGCTATAAGGTCAATTATGCTATATGGATCAGAATGTTGGGCGACGAAAACAAAATATCCAAAAAGTAAAAGTTGTCGAAATGAGAATGCTTAGATGGATGAGTGGTATAACATTGAAAGATAAATTAATGAATGAACATATTTGTGATAAGTTAGGTGTAGCTCCGAAAGAAGATAAGATAAGAGAGGGATGACTCAGATGGTATGGACACTTGCAACGTGGGCCACATAATACGCACTAATGAGGAAGAGTGAGTTAGTTACTGTGGGGGGCAGTAGAAGGGGTCGGGATAGACCTAAAATAACTTGGAAGGAGATAGTGAGTAAAGATTTAATATCCATGAATCTGTCAAAAAAAATGGTCCATGATCGCATAATTTGACGAAAAATGATTTATATAGCCAACCCCACCTAATGAGACTTAAGGCTTGATTTTGTTGTTGTTGTTGTTGTATATTTTAAAATTTTAATTTTAATTCTTTTAGATTTTGATAGTTTTACTGAGATATCTTATTTGAATTTGGATCACTTTATACCAATCATTTTCTTTTAAATAATATATCATATTACTTATTTAGTTAGATGACACATGACTTGTTATACATTTATACTGCTTATTTAGTTAGATGACACATGAATTGTTATACAGCTTCGTTGTCCTCCTCTGCTTCAGCTCCCGCCGCGTTACTCTTTTTTTAAAAATATATGTATTTATTAATTTTTTTAGTGATTGAAATTTGTTGTGTTAGTATTTCCTTTTTTTTCTTTGTTTTAAAAGCTATTTATCTATTAAAAAATTAAAATGAAAAAACAAACATTAACATGTCCAATTTTTTTAATCTTAAAATTCAAATTTTCATTATTTTAAATTTTTATAATTTTATTCTTTCAACTTTTGATAATTTTAGCATACTTCTTTATTTAAATTATAATCACTTTTGTTTTAATATAATATAATTTTGAAATTAATATTTTTAGTTTAGCTGCATGCCTATTCTAAGTTTCTCATGACCTCAATCCATATACAACAACAACAACAACAAAACCAAGCCTTAGTCCCACTAAGTGGGGTCGGTTATATGAATCATTTTCCGCCAATTTATGCGATCATGGACCATTTCTTTTGATAGATTCAAAGATATTAAATTCTTACTCACAATCTCCTCCCAAGTTATTTTAGGTCTACCCCTACCCCTTCTACTGCCCCCCACAGTAATTATGTCACTTTTCCTCACAGGTGTACTATAAGGCCTACGTTGCAAGTATCCATACCATCTGAGTCGTCCTTCCCTTATCTTATCTTCTATAGGAGCTACACCTAACTTACCACGAATATGTTCATTCCTTAATTTATCTTTCAATGTTATACCACTCATCCATCTAAGCATCCTCATTTCGGCAACTTTTACTTTTTGGATATTATGTTTCTTCGTCGCCTAACATTCTGATCCATATAGCATAGCTGGTCTTATAGCTGTCCTATAAAACTTCCCTTTCAATTTTAAGGGTATTCTATGATCACATAGAACACTTGAAGAACTTCTCCATTTTGCCCAACCTACTTTAACTCTATGCATTACATCATCTTCAATTTCTCTTTCAGCTTGCATAATAGATCCAAGGTATTGAAATCTACAAGTGCTATTTATTTCTTCATCATCAAGTTTAACTTTGTCTCCAATATTCCTCCTATCATTACTAAAATTACATTTCATATATTCTGTTTTATTTCTACTTATCTTAAAGCCTCTAGATTCCAAAACTTCTCTTCATAATTCTAACTCAACCTCTACTCCATCCCTAGTTTCGTCAATTAATATAATATCATCTGCAAACAACATACACCATGGAACCTCCTTTTGAATACTCTTAGTCAGTTGGTCCATCACTAAAGCAAAAAGATAAGGACTCAAAGCAAATCCTTGATGTACACCTATGGTAATTGGAAATTCTCTAGTTTCTCCATCTATAGTCTTTACACTAGTCATTACTCCATCATACATATCCTTAATGACATCGGTATACCTACAACACACACCCTTTTTTTCTAAAACCCACCATAGAACTTCCCTAGATATCCTATCATATGCTTTCTCAAGGTCAATAAATATCATATGCAAGTCCCTCTTCTTTTCCTTAAAATTTTCCATTAATCTTCTTAAAAAATAAATAGCTTCTGTGGTAGATCTCCCAGGTATAAAACCAAATTGATTTTCTGAGATCTTCGTTTCTAACCTTAATCTTTATTCAACTACTCTTTCCCATAGTTTCATCGTATGACTCATAAGTTTAATTCCACGATAGTTATTACAATTTTGAATATCTCTATTTTTGTATATAGGTATTAAAGTGCTTTTCCTACATTCATCTGGCATTTTCTTAGTTTTTACAATTGTATTAAATAAATTAGTTAACCATATAATTCCATTATCACCCAAGCATTTCCAAACTTCAATTGGGATGTTATCTGGTCCCATAGCTTTCCCATTTTTCATTTTGTTAGTGCAAACTTAACTTCGTTAACTCTAATTTTTTGAATAAATCTTATATTTTTAGTCTTTTCCTCATTTGACAATTCTGAATTTAAGCCTTCTATTTGGTTTTCGTTAAACAACTTACTAAAGTAACTTCGCCATCTTTCTTTAATATCTTCGTCTTTAACCAAGACAATATCATCCTCACTTTTTATACATTTTACATTTCCTAAGTCCTTGTTCTTCCTTTCTCTAGCTTTAGCAAGTTTAAATATATCTCTTTCCCCTCCTTTTGTACCTAATCTATCATACAAGCTATTAAATGATCTATATTTAGCTTCACTAACGGCCCTTTTTGCATCTTTTCTTGCCTCCTTATATTTTTCAAAGTTATCGCTGTTTCTACATTTTTGCCACGTTTTATACTAAATTCTTTTTGTCTTTATGATTTTTTGTACATCTTTATCCTACCACCAACTTTCTTTGCTATTTGAAAATCTTCCCCTTGATTCGCCTAAAATCTCTTTTGCTATCTTTTTAATAGAGCTAGCTAATCTATTCCAAAAAGTATTTGAATCAATCCATATAAGGAAAAAAAAATACACCGAGAAATTAAGAGAGAGAGAGAGAGAGAGGATTGACTTACTACTAAATTTAATACTTCATTAATAAAATGCTACATCAAAGCCTTAAATTCTCAAATTTAGATAAATCTTCTCTAAATTTAGAGAGCAATTCATGGCTGACTGGCGGCAAATGATACGAATACTGATTATTTAATGAAAAAATAAAACAAAAAAATGAAAGAAAACATACAATCCATCAAGATGCCGTATAACAATAGAATACAAAAAACAGGGAGAGAAGAGGACTTGGAGGAGAATAAGAATAACATAAACTGAAAAAAGAAACTAACTCTACTTTTAGTGGAATTGTTGCAAGTCGGTTATTTGTTTTTTTTACTTTCATGTCCTCAGTAGATAATTTATTTAGTAAATAAATTAAATATTCATAAGAGGTTAATTAAATCCAAAAAAAAAAAAAAAAGAATGGGAGAAGAGAATTTGGAGTAGAAGAACGTAAACTGAAAAAAAAAACTAACTGTAGTGATCAAAATAAAATAAATAAATAAATAAATAATTAATTAATTAATAATAATTAATTTAATACTATAATATAATATAATAATATATTAATATATTGATATTATATATATAAAAGCAAACCTGAGGATTAAGAAATCCTTAGAAAAGTTGCGCCCCTCCCCCGTTATTACCTCTCTCTCTCTCTCTCTCTCTCTCCTTATTTTCTCGACAAATTCTTGGCCGATTGAAGAATGGAAAATACTCCTAGGTTCCATTCTTGGCCACCAACATTTTATCTGGAGTGGATTCGTGATTAGGGCGTCATAGGCACCACTCTTGGAATAAGGTAAACTCCTTCTCTCTCCTCAATTTCTCTCAAATTTTCAGTTAAATTGACAATCGGACACCACCACAAGGTTTCGGCTTTGATCCTTAGCAAGTTAATCGGAGCAAACTTTAGGTTTGGACTTCCTAGGCACCACTCCAAGACTAACGTAAGGGGAATAAATTATGTCAGAAATTTTTATAATTTAATCGGTTAAATTGTAATATGAGATTACAGAAATTATATACACGTTTTTCTGAATATTCAGGCATATGAAAATTGGATTTTGGATTATTATTATTATGAGTTAGTTAAATTGGTGTTTGTGAGTTTAGGAATTTTATAATAATTGTTATTTTAAAGTTGAATTGATTGAATCAAAGTATTTGATTTCTAGATTATTGTAGCAGATTTTCTGAATGATTTGTCCGTTTAAAATTATTGGGTTGATTTATTATACGTATTTTATAAAGAATTAAAGTGAGTAAGGTTGGTTTTCTCCGTGTTTCCTTTAAATACATATTTTGAGTTAAATAAATGGCGGAGATGATTAGACCTTATTTTCATTGAAAATATATTTTCCTAGACAGTTGGATATATTATAGATTATAAGTTTAAAAATTGTTTGACATGAGATTATTCATATTTTACTTCATAAATGAATCTGAGTATTTTGTGGTATTATATCGTGAAAATGGAATTTGGACTATTTGATGGAAATACTAGAAATATGGTGAAAATTGTGATACAACGGCTGAATGCCGGGTTTTGATATGACGGTTATATGTCGAGATTGATATGATGGTTGTATGCTAGGTTTGATATGACGATTGTATGTCGGGGTTTGATATGACAGCTATATGCCGGGTTTTGATATGACGACTGTATGCGGGGTTTTGATACAAGTTTTATACAGAATTACAAAATGAGTTATATAATAATTTTTATTAATTAAATTGTATTATATAGTTTAAGAATCCTGAGGACCAGATGTGATGAGAGCACAATGCCGTAACTAGTATTCGAGATAGTGTAGCCACACTGTTCTAGATAGAAGTGTTGGTACAATGAAAAGTCGATTTGGCCATCGAATGGTTGTGTACCCCCCCGGAGTCTATATTAGGCTAAAGTAGGCAAATCAGACTTGTAGACATAAGATTTGACTTAACTTGATGGTAGGTCAGCCAAGGCTAGGTCTAGTCTTCGGGCCGCACAACCTGATCATGAGAGTTTATACATGATGATGTTGTATGTCTAAAAGGAGATTCTTCTATGCATATATGTAAATTTATGTAAATGATATTATTTACTGAACTGATTATATTGAGAAGAAAATGTGTATTTCCAACTGTATAAGTGTGAGTTATAGTTTGTATGTGAAAGTTATTTATAGTAAAATATTAAATATATTTTATACTGTAGTATTACATGTAATTGGGGCGAGGTAAACTTTCCGTTCGAGGGCTTGCCGAGTAAAATGAGTGTCCTGATAGGTATCAGTTGTAGCCACACCCAAGTTAAATGGGTAAGGTTATATAAGATATCAGAGCAAAGAGGCGCTACATGTTATGAGCTTGTAATCTCCCCAATTCTCGAGAACTCTCGCTTATATATAATGATGTATGTGTGAGTATAGTGTATAAATGTATTAACAATTGTTGTTGTTGATTAACAAATAGTTATATTTTGTATACATTAAACTCAATGGCCACACACTGATGATAATTTATTCCGTTTTACTGAGAAGTGTCTTACCCTATTATGATAAATTATTTTTCAGATGCCTTGTTGAGTATGATAAGAATTAGAGTAGCGCAGTGGAATCATGAGTGGGACTAGATCGAGAAGTTTAGATTAATTGTTAAATTTTTTAGTTGTGGTTTATCTTAAGATTTTCAAGGATGTATTAAATTTGTTATTAGAGATATTCTTATAATAAAAGATTTTTAGTACTCGATATATGAATATTGAGGTCTTCCGTTGTATAATTATTTGGTATCAGAAATTTATTTTTAAATAACACTCCAGACCCCAGTTCAGGTTCGGGGTGTTGACACTAACTCCACTTTTAGTGAGATTGTTGGAGGTCGGTTATTTAATTTTTTTTATTTTTATATCCTCAGTAAATAATTTATTTAGTAAATAAAATAAATATTTATAAGAGGTTAATATGAAAATTTAGAAAGTTGACATGCAATTCCTTTATAAAAGTATAGATTCTGTTGAAGTTGAACCAAATCCTACTTCCCCTATAATATTTCTCATCTTCAATTATCAATCCCAGTAAAACGTGATCTGTCTTATAAAATTATCTATTGCAATTCTAAAGGAAACTCCACTAATATACACAACCATATCAGATATATTTCAAGTATAAAATTTTCCATCAAAGAAACACTAGGAAAAGAAAGGAAAATATGAAAAAAAATTATATTTTCATATTTGATTATCAAGGAAAGTGAGAAAGAAAATAAAAAATATATCAAATTTATAAATAAAATTATGATTTTACACATCACTAATATTTATTTTTTCTTAATTTTTTGTCATATTAAAATAAATTTTTATTTTGAATAGAATTGAATATAGAAAGATAGTATAATGAAAAATGAGTTTCTTCTCATTTTTATTTCTTTTCGTTTCTTTTTCTCAAGTAAAATTCTTGATTCAAAGGGACAATAAAAAAAAAAAAATTTCTACTTACTAGGATACCATATTAGTCTAATTCTTAAATTGTAACAATCAAAGTCTAAATTTTAATTATGACTTCCATTAAAAATGCAAGATAATAAATTAAATAAATTTAATATTATGGAGGTTGTTCAATGATGAATAAGGCAAACACAAGGTGCTACTTCTCACAATTTGCATTTGACATGAACATTTTCTTTTTTATTTTAGGATGCATTTGGATTAAGAATTTTTGTTAAGAAAATAGTAGAAAAGGAAAATAAGAAGGAAACTAGTTTTCTTCATATTTTCTTTTTATGGCAAACTTATTCTTTAATTTAGTATATTTTTTATTTTCTCTCACTTTCCTTTATACCAAACGTGAAAAAAACGAATTTCTCTATATTTCACTTTCCTTTTCCTTGTATTTTTTGAGCTCCAAACATGACTTTAAAATACTAACTTGGTATTAAAGTTAAAATTAAATTAGAAAGAAACTATTGAATTCAAATGAAGTTAAAAGATTTTTATTTTTAATATCTTTACCAACTTCAAAAATTGCGTCATCATAGATATTTTCACTTACAAGTCAAACTTTCCACACTTAAAAAGAAATTTCTTTATGATCTTAATAAAATATTACTTAATAATGATTTTCTATTATTATAACTAATTATTACCACAATAATATTTTATTTTATAATTTTTTAATTAGTAATTTTACGTTTACCTATCAAACATTACACTTTTTCTCATTCACTACTTTAAATAATTGTACTACATATACAATACTCATAAAATAGTGGACATATATATATGGTACAATTATTTAAAGCATTAGGTAAAATAAAATGTGACGTTTGACGGGTAAGTATAGTATTAATATTTTTTAATACATCATATCCTTTGTATGACACAAAATTAGTATTAATAAAATAATAAATTAAAAAACAAACAAACAAACCAGCAAAGGATAACCAATAATTTCCTTATTTGGACCTAATAAAAATTCAAAAGAACCTAATTATTTCTCATTTCAAATTTCAAATTTCAAATTTCAAACACCCAAGGCACAAAAATGCAAATTGAATTTCCCCAAGGTGGGGGCCACGTGGAGCCAACCCCATCAATTATTGAATCAAACGGTGGAGATGACAAGATGTCATCATCGCGTGATTAGCTCTCCCAGAGACTACCCCACCCCCTCTCTTTCCTCTTTGGCTCTTTCTCTCTCCTCTTTCCTCTCTCCTTCTCTCTCACACAGTCATACACCCGCTGAGGCACGCGTGCCCAAATAGCAAATATTTTGCTTTTTGAAACGAGTTCTGTGGCGCTACTTGATTTGCCTCTCTGTAGCATCCAACCCTCCACCAACAAAAACAAAAACCCCTCGATTCCAGAGAATGCCCAAAACAGATATGCGTTGAAGGGGCACCACATCAAAACCCTCTCCCCCTTCCGTTCCTCCTCCACTCCCTCTCACCCCTCTTTAAAGGGTTTCTCATTTCTCATGCCATAATCTTCCATAGCCATCCTCCCTTCCTTCTCTGAAAGGAAGAGAAGTGAGAACTAAACAAACTCACAAATCCAAAGGAGAAGGGGAAGGAGGATTGATCTCAGATCTTTCTCTCTGTTTTCTTAAATTCTCTCCAATGTCTGATCCTAAGAGGTACGTTTCTGAGGCGGAGGTCAAGGCCCACAACAAACCAGGGGATCTCTGGATCTCAATACAGGGCAAGGTCTATGACGTCTCTGATTGGGCCAAGGACCATCCCGGCGGCGACCTGCCCTTGCTCAATCTCGCCGGCCAAGACGCCACCGATGCATTCGTCGCTTACCATCCCGGCACCGCATGGCGCCACCTCGACAAGTTCTTCACTGGGTACCATCTCGAATCCTACTCGGTTTCCGAGGCCTCCAAGGATTACAGAAGACTCGTCTCGGAGTTCTCCAAAATGGGTCTGTTCGAAAAGAAGGGTCACGGGACGTTTATTTTGCTTTGCCTCATAGTAGCGATGTTTTGTATTAGCGTTTACGGCGTTTTATGCAGCGAGAACATATGGATTCATCTGGGTTGCGGCGCTTTGATGGGGGTTCTTTGGATTCAGAGCGGGTGGATTGGGCATGACTCTGGGCATTACCAGGTTATGAACAGCCCCAAATACAATCGGGTCGCTCAGATCCTTAGCGGAAATTGCCTTGCCGGGATCAGCATTGCGTGGTGGAAGCGGAACCACAATGCTCATCACATTGCTTGCAACAGCCTCGATTTCGATCCGGATCTTCAACACATGCCCTTTTTCGCGGTATCTTCGAGTTTGTTTAATTCACTGACATCATACTTCTATGATAGGAAGATGAATTTTGATTTTTTTGCAAGATCGCTAGTTAGCTACCAGCACTTGACATTCTACCCTGTCATGTGTCTTGCAAGAATTAATCTGTTTGCACAGTCGATCTTGTTGTTGCTGTCTAAGAAAAGGGTCCCCAACAGACGTCAGGAGATTTTGGGATTGATTGTGTTCTGGGTGTGGTATCCCCTTCTGGTTTCTTGTTTGCCTACTTGGGGGGAGAGGTTCATGTTTGTTGTCGCAAGCTTTTCTGTTACTGGGATTCAACATGTTCAATTCTGCTTGAATCATTTTTCATCAAGTGTTTACATCGGCCACCCTAGCGGGAACGATTGGTTCGAGAAGCAAACTAATGGAACCCTCGACGTCTCGTGTTCATCATGGATGGATTGGTTTCATGGTGGGTTGCAGTTTCAGATTGAGCACCATTTGTTTCCCCGGTTGCCTCGGTGCAATCTTAGGAAAGTTGCTCCTTTTGTGAAGGAGCTGTGCAAGAAGCATGGTTTGCCTTACACTAGTGTGTCATTTTGGAAGGCCAATGTGTTGACATTTGAGACACTGAGGGCTGCAGCATTGCAGGCTCGCGATATCACCAACCCGGAACCGAAAAATTTGATCTGGGAAGCCATTAACACTCATGGATGAGATTGGGAATCTCGCCAAGTTTTCAATCATTTGTGCTGTTGCAGTCGTCTGAGTCTGTGAGATGTTATTTATGATAAGTTGGTCTCAATGAAATGGAAAGTTCTTTTAGAAAACTATCATCTTCAGTTCTTCACCATTGCTTGGAGTCTTTAATTACCCATTTTATGGGATCGTCTCATCTATCTCTTTTGGAGTCAGCAGCGAACACTTGGCACGTAGTTTTTTTCTCCTTTAGCTTAGGTTCAACAATGCTTCTAAGGGCTTTTTGGCTTGTAAAATGGTGTGTTGAACTGTATTTAGTGTCTGCTTTTGATCTCAGAATTTCCTTCTGAGGATCTGGGCTCCTATATATACATATATACACGTATGTATTTCAATTGGCTTTATAGTTTCATTGTTTTCTAGACCAAAGTAGATTTCGTTTTGGTTTTAAGGCCGACCCTAGCCCAAGTTCTCTCTATGTTGCTATTGTAATTGAATTTCTTCCTGTTCGTTATATTATATGAGTAGTTTTCATTTATCTCTTTTCGTAACATAGAGAGCATATTTGCATAGAGATTGAATTCGGCATCGGAGGATAACTGGTCAGTGGCGGAACCGAACTCCAGTCTGGAATATCAAATATGGTATTTCATACAGTTGTAGTCCTGCTATATCAAGTGAGTAGTTTTTTGCAAGTTACATGTAATAAAACCCAATTTTCATAGTAGAATTGGTGTCATCTGTATGTGAACCTATCCTAGAAGTTTTGATTTTTGGCCTAAAGGTGAGTTGATTTAAATCACATATGAAGTCCTAAACTAGCTTTTAAGTCTTTTAAGAGGAATTCACTTTCTAGAACAGGGATATATCTAACTGTGAACCCTTTGTGGGATTTCCGATTTCGTATGAATTATGATTGTATGGACATTAAAATAGGAAGTTGTAAAATGTTCTGTGATGAATAATAGTACATCAGGATGATAGCTAGCTAATCTCATCTCACATCCCGAGCTCCTTTGACCTTGAGACCTCGACATTGGAAGTTTCAATATCTAATTGTTGGGTTGTATCCGAGTTTGTAGTTGTGTGTCTTGTGGCTTCGCCAAATCATGATTGAAGTTTCAATGTAAAATTTCAAAAGTTGCAGATGAATTCAGCATAGCCTTTCAACTTTAACTTTGATTTTGCTGTTTCTTTTCAGCTCTCCAAGTGAATGATTTGATACTGAAAGATTAAATATCCTGCCTATGGATACAGTTCAAGCATATCATTGCTTTGATATAATAAGGAAAACAACACAAGAATTGTTAATTTTGTTTAGGCTATGTTGTGCAAATTGCATATGATTATTAGTGTCTTTAATTATGATATAGGTGATGAACACTCAAAATCATTTTAGTAAATACCATGTTTGGCTTGCATTCCGAAAAATAATTTTAATTTTAAAAAATTATTTATATATCTAGAAAAAAATCGTAACAGTTATATGTTTGGTAACTTGTTTTGTTACACATTATTAGGAAAATATATTTGTGAACATAGTTGTAGACCTAGGGTATACTTAGGTTGAGTTGACATATTGAAATACTCCAACTATACTAGAGTAAAAGGTTTTGAGTTCAAAACTTGGCTTGAACTGGATCAACATTAATATCACTGAACTCAAGCTCGACTTAGGCTTTTGACTCTGATATCATCACAAGTTGAAGCAAAAGAAAATTCTTCTGAAAAAGTTAGTCCAGTTGTTTCTGTACAAAGTATTTGAATTTAAGCAGAGTTTGAGTTTTCCTTTCAATAGGCTTGCATTTGGCTATGATGTTATCCTAAGCTAAAAGCAGAAGAAAAGTCTTAAATGTAGTAGCACATGAGCGAACTTGTTTCACTTACACCTAAAGGAACAAGAAAAAAGAAGTGGGACTTTGAGAAGTCATTGACTCATAATCTACATATCACCAAGAAGAATGTAGAATTTAGAATTCATTGATTTGCAAGATTTGAAATTAACACTTAAACCTCAGTAAATGAAAGACATAGTTTGGTGTGAGTCATAATGATATATGTTTCACTCCATTTTATTGAGTCACATTAACATTGCATCTTGTAAATTTGGGAAGCAACATTTCTTTTCAAATATTTATCTTTAGAAAATGTTTAATATCGTGGTGTGACGAGAGGAGAGGAGGGTGCAAGAGGGGTTTTCATTTATCTGAGGTTTAAGTGTTAATGTCAAAATCATCCTTGAAATTGTCTTTCTATTTTTTGATTAACAAATAGATGGAAGTGAAATTGGATCTAAATTGGTTATCTAAATCATTATCGCTTTTGAAAAGAAAAAATTGATTGAATCACTTTAAAAAACAATTAAAGTGTAAAAACGCCTTCTTGAGGAATGAGTATCCATTTGAATTTTGAACATTGATTAGATTGTTGGCTTATTTAAATTTCAAATTAATCTCTTCATTTAATCTGTTAACTAAAAAATCTTAAGTACATTATATTTAAACTTAAAAGTTTAAAACCAAATCAAAATCTCTCATTCAATCAACTACTTGCAAAACACTAAGGAAATTTTTTTATAATTAAATAAATATGTGGATTTCCATTTGGTGTCAATTTCTAGAAATGTTAAATACTTTGTATTCTTTTAAAAAAATTACTAGAAACTCATGCAATTCAAAGTTTAATTCTCTACCTAAAATACCCTTATTATTATCCATAACTATCTTAAATGCCTTTATAATTAAATAAATACTTTTCAAATCTTAATTTTTTACAAGTATTTTCTTAAAATAAATATAAAATTTCATAACTGCTTGTCCATGGCTAATAATACATAATATATAAATATATATTTGATCTCAATAAAATATTAAATTTCAAAAAGAAAAAGATAAAGGTGACAAAATCTAAAAACTCAAAAAAACAAAATTTAAACTTTTTCAGTTTTTCCCTTTTTTTTGAAAAAAAAAAAAGAGAAAAGAAAAGAAAGGATCCACGTGTACAGCACACGTTTTCACATACGCCTCCCACGCATGCATATATCCGTACGCAACAAAATCTGTCAGTTTACTCTCTCTCTCTCTCTCTGCGCCTCCCTTCTCGAACTGATTGTTCGAGAAGCGCCGGAAAATTCTACCGATAAGTGCGAGAAATTTTCTTTCCGCCCAAACAACCACACGCGCGACCCTAGGTATGAGGGGCGAAACCCGAGCGTGCGCGGCATGCAGGTTCCAGCGCCGAAAGTGCACGGCGGAGTGCCTCCTGGCGCCGTACTTCCCGGCGGAGGACCCCCGCCGCTTCGCCAACGCCCACCAGTTATTCGGCATAAAAAACATAACCAAGATTCTCCTCTCCATCCCCGCCGCCTCCAGGCCTGACGCCATGCGCTCCATAGTCTACGAGTCCAATGCTCGCGCCGCCGATCCCGTCGGCGGCTGCCTCCGCATAACCCGCGACCTCTGCGCTCGCCTACGCGCCACCATGGGTGAGCTCCTCCGCGTCTACAACCAGATCGACCACCACCAAGAGACGCACGTCGTCCGCCCTCTCGAGGCGGCGCTCTCGCAAACTGCGTGGCCGCCGGTAATCGGTGGTTGCGATTTCTATGCCGCTATGGTGGATAATTATAGCGTCCTGGCGGATGATCATCTCCGTCGGTTTAACGATAATTTTGGGAATGGGAGTGCAGAATTGAGGCCGTTTCCTTCTGCATTAGACGACGGATTACAAGTCCATCATCAGCCGCCGCTAATCCAGAACAGGTTTCTTTAATTACTATCTCGTTAACTAATTCAAAATACAAATTGATGGAACTTAAAAAAAAAGATTCATTGCGTTCTTCAAAATTGACGATTACGAGGGCATTAATAAGATTAAAATTAATCTTATTTTGCAGAGATTGTGTCGAGGTAAAAGAAGAGTTAATAGAGTTCCAGTCCTAGTCCTGGACAAGCAAAAACATCAAGAAATGAAGGTAATACTTTGCGATCTACTCATAAAAAGGAATCGCTTGTGTAGTTGGTAGATCTTGGATGTATAAAGATTGGGTAGGGTTTGACCTCGTCTGGCACTTTCATTTAATAGAATAGTGAAATTTGTAGAACCAAAGCGAACACGGTCCAAACTATTTCACATAATCATGTTAGATAGTGTCATTCATTTATTGGAAGAGAAACCTACTTTGTACATTGAAATGATTTTGTGGTTAAACCTGACAAAGCATGGGCCCTGTAATAGTACATTTTAACATTTTTATTTTAAAAACATTTATTTGATGTATTAAAAAATCATTATATTATAAAATTTTCATTTTTTGCATGACCCCTTAAATTTAGAGTAAGTGTAAAATTCTCCCAAATTGTGGCCTACCATACGATTTGTTATATAAATAGGCAAATGCTTCTTTCCATATGAGTTTGAGCACTTTTACCCGATATGACAAGCAGCATCAGTTGATGAATAGTTATACAATGGTAATTCTTATCAACTAATTGTTCTATATTTTTTACTTGGATTTTAAGGTCATAGTTTATCTATTAGGTTGTGCTAACCTTGAATTTACTAAACATGGTAAAATGTAGCTCTTATGCTCCTTTGTCAATTTTGAAAGTCTCCAAATCTAAAAATACCCTTTTTATTTTTTAAATATCAATTCACGTAAAAGTGTCATTTCTTGACTTATGACTTGAACAACAATCTTTAAGATTTGTCTCTCGCACATCTACACTTGAGAAGTCATTGGGCATAAAGAGCGAAAAACAATGTGCCAACCCTTTAATAAATATAAACTCATGATAAAATTGATAAATGCTAAGGATGGTAAAATGGGTCAAAACCTGACAAGTGACCCGTTATCTGTTCATTTAGACCAAGCCTTAGTTTGGGAGGAGATGATCCATTTATAAATAGATAAATCCAAACCCAACCCATTTAACAAACAGGACGGATGGGTTTGGGTCGGATACCCCTCTGGTGTGTGTGTGTGTGTGTGTGTTTTCCAAGTGTTGTTTTTTTCAAAAGGAAAAAATTAAGTCAGTTTTGGTGAGATGTTAAAGAAAAAAAATTAATAAATAAATTATATTTTTAAACGGGGTGTTTTATGGGTACTCGTTTATGACCCGTTTATTAAATAGACTAATTTAGATTTTTACATTATTCACCCTTCAATAAACGTGTAAACTCAAACCCGACCTCGTTAAACTTCCACCCGTTTGTGACCTATCCAAATCTAACTCGTCAACCCGTTTTGCCACCTCTAATAAATGTAATCTTAAGAATTAAAAATTGTATAAACTACACAAGTTGTCCTCGACGTTTCACTAATTGCACTTTAATTACTAATTTAAAATCGTGATTACGGGTGTAAGTGAGTTAAACTTACTCGCAAGCTATCAGAGTCGACTCATCCTCTAACTCGACTTAACTCGATTCTACTCAAGTTCAAGTCAAGTTTGTCTACTTGAGTATTTTAACAAGTCGAATTTGAGTTCAATAATAGTACTCGAGTCAAGTTTCAAGCTTAATTAAGCTTTTTAATTTATTATTTTTATATTTATATATGTATTTAATATTAATTTGTAATTGAGTCGATTTTAATCAAGTCAATCTCAAAATTTATGAACTCATAGTCGAGTCGAGTTTGAGTTTAACAATTATGAAATTGATTGAATTCGAGTCGAGTTTCGAGCTCAACATTTTTTTGAATTGAGTCGAGTTCAAGTGTTATATTGTGTTGACTCAATTCGACTCGAATACACCACTAATCGTGACACTTACCTTCCTAAATTGTATAAAAGAAATTACATTATCATACCTAATCACATTTTATGAGATGACCTTTTTCTTTCAAGAATTCTGTACATAACAAAACAAAATGGTGTGGACTTTTATCACATCAATAGCTCATTTTCATCATTTTTTTTTTGTTTATATACTTTGGGAAAATCATTTTAAAAAATGTAATCATGTGATACTCAAAATTAATTAATGAAATTATTATGTGTGGGGAAAGATTGGTAGCCCCTACTAGAACTTCGAAGTGTTGAAGAAAAGAAAGAAAAATATAAAGTAAATTACTTTTTAAATATTTAATTATCAAAGGGATTGAGAAATAAAATAAAAAACATATAAAACTGATAGAAATTTTTTTATTTTGCATATAATTTATCTTTTATTTTTCTTAATTTTTAACAATATTAAAATAAATTTTCATTTTTAGTAATATTTAGTGTAGAGAGATAGTAAATGAGTTTCCTTTCCTTTCCTTTCCTCAATAAAAAAATGTTTGATCTAAATCGATCTGCAAAGAACAGACCGAAAAAAAAAATTGATTCATCATTTCATTATGCGAGAAAGAAAAAAATAAGCAAATAAATAAAGAGAAGTAAATTCGTCATTTCATTGTTTGAGAAAAAATTATCTAGTGCAAATGATAGAATGCCAATAACATTTCTCTTTCATGTTTGTTTATTTTTAGTATATAAAACAAAAACATCAAGAATAAATTCGGCATTTTATTGTTTGAGAAATAAATTATCGAGTGCAAATGATAGATTGCCAATAACATTTCTCTTTCACATTTGTTTATTTTAATTATAAAAAAATATCACCTCATTATATGAGAAATAAATTAATCAATGAGCGTCAATAACGTTTTTCTTTTATATTTGTTTATTTCTAAAAAAAAACTAAACCGCTAAAAAAAGGACCATTTTATAATTAATACACAATCTATCACAATTGATAATTTCTAATTACCTAATTAGCCATTCCAAGATGCTTTTTCCCTTTTCTTTTTGTTCCTCCATTATGAGCGACTTTTAAAACCATGTTTCATCATTTTTCCTTAAAGTTAATATGCTAAGAAATTAAATATAATGAAATAATTCATAACAAGAGAAAATTTAGTCAGCTTATTTTGAACATTATATATATAGATATTCTCAAGTCAACAAGTTTTCAATCTATAATAAATATTTTAAGAGCAATATTGACAATTTTTGGTTCAACAATTTGAATACCCTTCCTCGGCCTACTATAACGCCTATAAAGGGTCTTAATTTTATATTAACTAATTTAGAGAGTTTTAAAGGACTGATTATGGGTTGAAGATAGAAAGTTTAATTAGATTTGCTCATTTAGATAGAAAGTTTAATTAGATTGCTATTTTAGATGGTTTAGACACGTCAAATTGGGGAAATTATAAGGGGAGCCGGCCACTCCACATGGGCCTATGCCTCTCCATTAAAATTGTGACAAGTTTATGTGAAAAAAATAAATAACACGTGTCACAATTTTAATGGAGAGGTGCAGGTCCTCGTGGAGTCCCCTTATAATTTCCCGAATAGAGATAATATATAAAAAGTAAGTTTCGTTTCGGAGACGCATAAAACACGATTTGAAGTGCGCAAAGTTCGATGGTAAGAATTATTCGAATATTTGAAAAATGTACCAAGGCATATGCCTTTCACTCAAGGGGGCTCAAGGCCTTATAGCTTTCGCTTTTTTTTCAGATCAATTTTGTTTTCACTCGTATTTATTGTGCAAGAACTCCCTCAGTACTAATACTATTAAGATGAAAGGAATACCATAAAGCTAATATAGTATTGCGACAATTAGAACGGATAATCTCTTTTATGACCTACGAGATAACTTTTGGCGACAACGGATAGTACCTTTCATGATGGACGAGACAACTTTTGGCATCAACATAATGTAGCACGTAGATAAGTAACATTTTGTTGAGAGTAAATTCATCAGTCTGAACAATTTCCCATCATTGTCCAGGCCACACTAGTGCTTCCAAAACAGCTGATCCAAATTGTTGAAAAACAGTAGAAGAATTCAATAGAGCTTTGCCCATTTACAAAGACTTCTGGGTACCAACAAACAGTCCAATTCCTGACCAGCTGCCACACTCAAAAACCAAACCAGCTTCATGCATCTTTCCAGGGCCCCAATGCCAGCCCATTCTCCCCTCTGTCGAGCAATTAGCTTCATGAACCAAGCCAAACATGAATCTTCCTTTTGTATCTTCCCATGTTTTTCTGAATCATTGGAAAAGATTTGCTGGTGCTGCAAGACCCACACTACTGTTTCCAAGCCTAAACATTGAAACAAAAAGTTGAAAATCTTGAATTGCATTTATTTTTCTCGGCGAGTGTCCAAACAATAATACAAGGGAGTGACAATCACTGAAATGGGTGAGCCATGCAGTGATAAGAACTTTGTGTATAAACAAAAAATGCAGAGATAGTGACATTGTTATTCATAAAACAGAGCTTATCAGCTACTGAAATTTGGGGTGCTCTCTGAAGGGATCTCTGATGAATCAGAGGAGAGATCTATATCATTCAATGGAGAGTTTGTGATTGAGCCAGATTTTATATCTTCGATCATTTTGTGTACAGTGTGCATCTTGGGTCGATCGGCCGGATCCGGGTTCGAGCAGAGCAGTGCCACCTGCAGAAGAGCCTCCATCTCCTCCATCATGTCCTTGTACCTAAAAAGCTCAAAATCAAACACTTCCCACATCGACTTCTCCTGTGCAGCGCGTCGAACCCACCTGGGCAGGCTTGTTTCGCCCTCCCCCGATGGCGTTTTGCCTGTAATAATCTCCAATAAAACGATCCCGAAGCTGTAAACATCGCATTTTTGCGAGAATTTTTGTAGTTTGGGGGTGGGATTGATCAGTTCCGGGGCTGTGTAGGATTGATTTGGTGATGATGATAGGCGGTGGAGGCCGATGTCTGAGATGCAGGGATTGCCCAAGTGATCAATTAGGATGTTTGATGATGTAAGGCGGCCATGGACGAGCTTATAGGGCTTGGCGTGAGAATGGAGGAAAGCTAGGCCCTGTGCAGACCCACAGGCCAGATTTAACCTTGTAGTCCACTCTAATGGAGTTCTTCCCGGTCCTCGATTCCCTGCAAGATGGAATAATTAACCAAAACTTCACTGTAGGAGCAAATCCATAGTGGAATTAATGCAGGAAAACAATCAATTTTCTCAGGAAAATATTTCCCAAGGACAGTTTTCCATCCAAACAAACAGTATCAGAAAATTATGTTCTTTAGATTAGAACACGAAAAACTCGAAAGCTGAACTTTGTTCATATAATTTTACAAAATATAAATTTCTACTGATGCATCACAAATGAACGAAAAACAGAAAAATAAGAAATGGGGATGAACAAACCGTGCAAGAGATAGTGGAGGCTGCCATTGGGGAGAAAATCATAAACCAGAAGCAATTCGTCTTGGGAAGGGTAGAATGCTCTGAGGCTCACAACATTACAATGTCTCAAACCTCCAATCACCCTCAACAATCCATCAACCTCCTTCCTTCTCCGCCCCCACTCCGTCACCCTCTTCACCGCCACCACATCGCGGCCGTCCGTCACAACCTTGTAGGTGCTTCCCACGCCTCCTTTCCCCAGCATCTCCGCCGACGCCGTCAACAAATCGTCGACGTTGCCAAAACCCTTGCTCCCTTCGAAGAACACCATCTTATCCTCCCGTTCCCTTGCACGATCAAATCCCTTCCCTTCCCTCTGTTTCCCTCTCCTCTTGTAACACCACCACGTGACCGCCGCGATAGTGGCCATTGCTGCGACCACATCGACGCCTATAATGATCAGCACCACCCGATTGCGGAGCTTATTCTTTCTCGGAATCTGACCAGAAACCGTTGTGCGTACAGGACCATCCTCGGCCATTGGATTGGGGCAGTCGTACCGCAACGGCTTCCCGCAGAGATTCTCGTTGCCGGCGAATGAAGATTCCGGCAACGACGACAGCGAGTGCGGAATTTCTCCGACGAGCTTGTTCCCGGAAACATTGAAGTCCGATGCAAACGAAAAGGAAGAAGAAGACGAAGAAGTGTTCAGAGTGCCGGAGAACGAGTTATCTTCCAGTCGGAGAGTTATCAAGTGGGGCAGCTGAGTCAACTCGGTCATCGGGATCTCCCCGGTGAAGTAGTTGTGGGAGAGGTCGAGGCGGTGGAGGCGGCGGAGAGAGGCCACTCCAGCGGGGAAGTCTCCGGCGAAGCGGTTGTGGGAGAGGTAGAGGTGCTTGAGGCGGGGCCACGACGAGAGGTTTAGCGGCGGCGGAGAGGCGGCGGAGAGGCGGTTGCGCTTGAGGCTGAGGAGCCTGAGGTGGATGAGGCCACTCAGGACCTGGATTGACCCAGTGAGGTTGAGTTCCTCAAGGACGAGCCGGGTGACCCGACGGGTGGAGGGGTTGCAAGTGACGCCGGGCCACGGCGGGGAGCAGGGGTCGGAGGAGTCGGACCAGGAGGAGAGCGAGTTGGTGTGGTCAGCAGAGGATTTGAAAGCTAACAGAGTGGGAAGGTCAGGGTTAGAGAACGAGAGTGAAGGAAGAAGAGAGAGCAGGAGAGAGAGAATGAGGATGACGATGAAGGTTGGGATAGAGAGAGAGAGACACTTCATTTTGCTCCTTTATCTTTTCTCTCCGTTTCTTCTTCCCCAGAAAAACAGAGGAGAACAGGGTATTTGCAGGCCTCCTTAAATATGGTGAATCAGGCGCAGGAGCAGAGTGCGCTTTAGCTGGACTCTTTTGTACGAAGAATCTAAATATCCAATGAGATCGCGCCAGATGGCACAAGAATATTCGACGTTCTTCTCCTATATTGTTGCTCTGGCTGTGGATAAATTAATAAAATAGAATTTATGTTTTAAAAAATCATAAAGCTTCAAAACACATTTCGTTAAAAATTTTTGGCTAAGAATTTAGGGTTGAAAATTTTAAAAGGGTGAGAAATATGGGGAAAATATACAAATAAAAATAGACTATTTTTGATCAATAAGATCAAAGAAATAGTCAAAGACTCAAATGAATGAATTGAGTCCTAAGGAAATATTAAAAATTGTACATTATTCATGCTTAATAGAAGTGAAAAAAAGGTAAAAAAATATTAAGGCTTGATAGGCATATCAAACCCACCAAAATTGATAAACTTAATTAGAACATATGTTCATTTCGATAATAATTTGAGATGTCATGAATTTTCTAAATTGTATTAAATTTTAAAATTTTTCTCTTTTAATTTTTATCCAGTTAAATTATATATATAGAAATTTAGGATTTTAAATTTTTTTCACCTTATGTTTGGAAAAATTTTGAATTTATATTGAATTTGAATAAAATATAATATAAAATTATATTGAATTTATCCAAATTCGTCCAAATCCAAATTTAAGGTTTGAAATTTATACTCATAAATACAATATTAAGTTATAACTTTGAGAAATACATGAGATAAGAGAAGTCATATTATTCTATCTACACTTAATGACATTTGAATATATAAAAAGAAGGATTTTGTAGATTATATAATGAGAGTTTTTATTCTAGTTAAAATTACTTAAATATATTTTTTGTCTTCACTGCTACAATAATAACTAGCTCCTCTCTAAGCTCATGCTTTTTCTCAAACTTAACACCTTTAATGTGAAACTAACAAGCTTTAAATATAGTAACATCAACTATATCCTAGAAAATAAACCCTATCTATGTCTATTTTTAATGTTTTTTTTAATGACTTAGAACTCTAACCTCAACAAACCCTTTAAGTCCTCTCAAACAACACTAAATTGAGAAGTTGAAAACATTACTGCTCGCCCATTGATGCATGCCTAATAATTTATTAAGCAAATCACAAGTGTGTTTGCAATGTGTGTGTGTCTATATATATAATGTTTATCTCTATTTGGTTATAAGATTTCTTTTTTTTGATAACCTGAAAACTCCAGCCACTATCGCGTTACTTTGAATACTATGGTACGACAACAAACCCAGAGATGAAAGTCACCCGTCCATTGACGCACTCCTGATAATTCACCGAGATAAACTTTCAAAGGAAAATCGAAAAACCTGTGACCTTGGGGTCACCAAAGTTACAAGTCACCATTTGAGTAAAATATGATAAAAAAATAATAATTTTTGAACTAAAATTGAAAATTGCCTTTTAGAAAATTCTAAAATAAACATCATATAAGAGTTATGAGTGTGACTTATTTATAAATAATAATAGGTTAACTAATTAATATTTCATATTTTTCCCGTAGTAACTTTAATATTCAGCTAATATTTTTATATAAATTTATTTTTAAAAATTAGAAATAGGTACAAAATTGAAGATATTTATTATACATATAGCATTGGATTTTCAAAAAATATATCCTCTTCAATTTTTTTTCTCTAATTTTATATCTTTCCTACCAATAGGTAAAAGATAAATAATTATAAATGCGGAATCTTTCCTTCGAAGTTGGATCTGTTGGCCAACATGCAGTTAGTGTAACCACATGCAGTACGAGGTGGAGAATCCTTGTCACCTAAGCAAAGTCTAAATAATTGCTACTTTTTTCTAATAAAAAAAAAAAGTCTAGATTTTAAAATTATATGACACGTGTCAGCAGTATAATTGCCCAATTGGAGGGGCAATCACCCTTGATTCTATTTTAAAACAATAGAAACATAAGTATGATCATCATAGTTTAATAATAGTTAATTGCAAGTCCATAAACAAAAGGAGATCATTATGCAAATAATTCATTTTGAATTAAATAATTTTCTTAGTAAATTAAAAAATAAAAATATTTTTATTTTAGTAGTTATGATGAGCTCAATACCTATGCATGTCCAATTTGTTATGACGGTTAGATAATTAACGAAGAAATGACTTTACACAAGTTTTAGGTCTATTTGGATTAATGATTTTGGTAAGGAAAGGAAAAGAAAGGAAAATGAAAAGGAAGCTCATTTTCGGTTATATTTTTCTCTTTATATCAAATATTATTAAAAATGAAAGTTTATTTTAATACCATTAAAAATTAAGAAAAATTAAACGTGAATGATGTATAAAACTAAATTTTTGTTCATTGATTTGATATATATATATATATATATATATATATATATATTTCATTTTTCTTAATAAAAATGAGAAATTGAATTCTTTTATATTTTTCTTTCATTTCCTTTATATTTTCCAAGTTCCAAATGGGGTGTGGGGTCTTAGGATTTCAGACATGTTTGGTAATACTTTTTTTTTTTTTTTTAAATAAGATAACAACTAAGATTTTAAATAATTTTGCTCATGATAAAATTGTATTAAATCTGGTGTATTGACTCCACATAGATAATAATTACTCTAATTTGTGAAGAACAACTTAAAAACTACTCTTCAAAACTCTTTATACAAATGTTTGACTATGAGTTTACGAAGAAAATAAAATGGGAGGGAGCAAGAGCCTCAATCGTCTCAAGTCAAAAGCAATATATCAAGAAGATATGTTGCAAAAGACTATGAGGATGCACAAGAACAAGAAGTTCAGTGTGCTCCCAGAGACATTAATGAAACAAAAGTTTTATTAGACATAACATCAGATATTCAGAAAGTTCAGGATGAGTTGAATAAATTATTACTCAAAGAAAAATGGACAGAAGATGAGATATCAAAGATCCAAGAGAAGGTAAATAATAGGCTTAATGAGGTCGAAAACCTCAGAGCTAGAAAAATTGGCTAATGCTGAGGCAATTCTTGTAAGAACTAGTAGAGGATCTGCAAGAGGTGGAACTGCAAGAGCAGGACCATCATATCCAATGGAAATAGTACCAATAAGTTTTCCTGAAGTTTCGTCTTGGGATGCAAAGCCAGTATGGCAACCCTTAAGACTTGAGCTAAAATCATGTGAGCGAAAGAAGTTATCTTTCAAGGAAATGCTCTAGACAACGATTAAATAGCAGGATGCTGCTTTAAATTATCCAGGAAGAATTCAAACCTAAGAAAAGTATTCCAGAAGGAGTACCCCAGAATGGGACAATACTTAGGTTAGAGTGCGAAAAGGATCCTGCAATTGCAATAGATGATTGGGCTATGGATATTAGATACAATATCCTAAGTCATGGTATAGAAACTTGGAACATAGAGCGGGCTTATAAGTTTGCAGTATCTATCCTGGGGGGAAATGTAGTAAATTTTTGAGAAATATTGCGAAGAAACTTGGATGTGAGTGCAATAATCCTAAACACTATCAAAACCCTAGATGAAGTAATCGCCATTATAGCAGATTTCCCGAAACAGGAGTTTGTACGATATTCGCTAGTGGATAGGGGAGATGAATTAGTGGAGAAAGCCAGAATGGCAATCACAAAAATTCAAATTTGTGATATGTGTTATTTTGAAGAATACTTGTAACGACCTGTTATTTATTTAACATTTTTTTTCTTCTCTTTCTGTATATCATATATATCATCTGCCTGAAATACTATTAAAAATACCTAAGGCTCAGGAGAGTACTGGGAAAACCTGTATGTCATACACACCTAAGTAGCGGTAACAAGAACTGTAAATTGTTATATATACAATACCAGGAAACTATAATATTCTGAGGTATATTTACAACACAAAACACCCAGTGACAATTTCAAAACCCCGGGATCTATCCCCAATCGCTGGCACCAAAAATACACCTACCCTTCCAGTAAGGGTAGCACAAGACAACCTATACCCACGAGCCTGCTCTGCTCGCTTAGTCGGATCTCTTGAAAAATAGTAAGTCACTCGGATGAGATAACGCTTTGTAAGAAAAAAATATGCTATTACTAGTGTGTGGTGGTTGAGTTACATATTTACGTCATGAAATAATACTAATACTATAAAATGAGTAAGTTGATATACTGTATGAACCACATGTAATGTAGTTTAAAATACAACGGTGTATCTAAGCTTGCTATCTGAACATATTGCTAATAAGATATTATAAACTGCTGCTGTGTGATATATCTGTACATAAGAACTTCTGCTGTACCCTGGGATCTGTATGTCATGATATAAACCCCTCATGACAGGGTTATGTGGCCCGTAGGCTGGACTTACTCTGGTTGGCCTACCAAGCAAGTCAATCTATATCTGTAACATCTGCCAATATGGCCCATTGCAATCTCTCCAGGCAATCTCCAACTCTAACATCGTCTAACTGGCCACCTTAACTTAGTTCGCTGGGGAGACTACAATCTCTTCTGGCACGATCTGAGTAATGTGGTTGCACACTATTCTGTAAATAGCAACAGTACCGTTCTCTACTGTATATATATGTCTGTAATTTCCATAGGGATCTGATATCATGTAATATTGTATACATATATAAATATATATTTATTTTGCTGCTTTTAACATGATTTCAAAACAACCATAATACTATAAATCTAATCTGTAATATTTGAGATATCTAACTGAAATATCTATAATATTTGTCTGAAATATATACAATATCTGTCTGTAATATTTGTAATATATGTCTATAATATCTGTAATATCTGTGTGTTATGATTTAGAAATCATGTTATTCTGAGAATTACTATGAGTCTCATTTTCTGCAAATAATCTGTATAACTAAATATCTATAAAGATTCATAATCAATTATGGTATACAAAAATAAACTCATGCCACACAACTATGTAAGTGAAATCTCATGATCTATTTCTATAATCTCACTGTAAAAATAATAATCATGATATCTTGGAAAAATAATCTGATCCACATGCTCGTAAATATACATTTATAATCTTCTATTATACATATTAAAAATCTCTAGCATAGCATATTTCCTTTACCTAAAATTCTGAGAAGCCCCTATTGTATTCTGGCTTAATACCCGCAGGGTTTCTCACTCAACATCCTAAAAACAACAACTCCCAAAATAAAATATCATTATTTTTCCATGTACAACATTTTAAATAACTATGGTAAAGGCAAATACTGAATAAAATGTCTTACCCTGAGATTGTGATGAAATTAGAATCACTTCCACCAACGATCAATTCCAGCAGACATGCAGAGAACTTCACCAAGAGCGTCATGGTGGCCTCAGATCTTCGATCCGGCAAGAAACAGAGCCAGGATCGAAGAGAGAAGGGGAACGTTTTAGAGAGAGAGAGAGAGAGAGAGAGAGAGAGGATGATTCCTGCGCAAAAATTCTATAAAAAATTTAGGTTTTAATTGTAACGACCTGCTATTTAACTGGGTTTTTTTTTTTTTTTTATATATATTGTAACATTTATAATGCTCTGATACCAAATTGGATTAAACCCAATCATCAACCTATGCAACGAGAAGCTCTATAGCGACCCCCCTTTCAGGCGTTGTTACTTTCCCTTAGGGGCCTTGCGCCCGTGGCAACAACGGGTACCTATCAGAGCACTTACTGAGATTGAGGCGTTACGTATCGCCGTCCCTCAATTCAGCAAGCCCCTGGGCAGAGAGTCTTACTTCGCCACAATCATTCATAAGCGAGAGTTCCCGAGGATCGGGGGTAACTAGCCCTTTGCTCTGATACCATCTGTAACGCCCCAAACCCTTCAACCCGGGTCTGGTGCGTTATTCCTGATCATATCCTCATAAATCATATTCCATAATATACGCAGCGGAAAACATGATCATAATCTCCATATAACATAATACCAGAGTTTACTAATTCTAATTACCAACCATAATAAATTAATCATCCACCAGTATTCAAATATATGCATGTCTCCAAACCATTATTCACTAATACCAATATGTTTCACAACTATCCTTTCATAACTGACTTAAAACATAAATTATAAAACATAAAATATACATATTAAAATTAACATAAAGATATACCATTTTTCTTATATCTTCCAAAAATGTTATAAAATCTCGAGCTCTCAAGCTCGATCCTGAGAAATCCTGAAAAAAAAAATGAATTCATATTCGGGTGAGACACATCTCAGTAAGGGAAGAAACAATATATTAAACTCAGCGTATGGCCATCATGAGATTATACATATCATTTTATAATATTTGCAAATCATTAACATAATACTGAAAGTCATTTTATGGTCCTAAACAAACACATGCAAATGTTTAACCCACGAGATTACTCGAGAATAGGGGTGATTACCCGCCCATACAAGTAGCACCGTTCTAATACATTTAGCAACCCGAAGGTCACAATTTAAGCATACCAGAGCACTCACATTACTCAGTAAGCCCTCAAGTGTTAGATTGATCTTGTACTCACGCATTCAACAATAGTTTACCGGCAAAGGCCCTAAGGATTAGGAATTCTATCTGCCCATACAAGTAGGTTCCCTCTGCCCTGGTGCGTTATGTAGCTACTGCCACATCTGAAGCTACTAGTGCACTCGCCTTACTCAGCAAGCCCTCAGGCGAAAGGTATGCCTCGCCCAATCGTAACATGTTCCACGTACATACGTACTTCTAATATTATAATACATCATTCTGTTCTGTCATTATACATTCATGCACATTCATTCCTGTTCATAACTTAACTTTGCATTTCATTTCACTTTAAGTGACTTTTTCCCATTTACATCATTTGCCTTTGTCATTTCATTTCATTGCCATTTCATCAGTCATTTCATTGCATAACATTTCATTTCATTACTTTGTACTACGGTTGGTCTTTAGCCATCATCAGTTAGTCTACGTAGAAACGTGCTAGATCTGCTAACACAGCTCCTTTTAGCTATCATCAGTTAGTCTACACAGAAGTTTGCTAGATCTGCTAACATGGCTGTCTTTCAGATGTCTTACATTTACATGGTTGCATTTAACATACACAGGCAACATTGTCCACATCATATTTTATTTTCATTGGTTTACTTAGCCTGTATCTTATACATTTAACATATATTTGCACAGAATCTCATGCCACACAATTTAACAGTAAAATTCATACATTGCCTGTAAAATAAGCCAACCAACATTTAATGTTTATATACTAAAAATACCTTTCATTTCTTACTTAATTATCCTAAAAATATTTCCCACTTTCATCAGTTCATTTTCGCATATACATATCTAATAAACAACCCTAAACTCGAAGAAAATATAATTTAAATGGTTGGCATTTTACCCATACCGAAACATATACATGTACATATAACACAATTTATTTTTCCATTAAATTCATAAAAATTCTGATTTAATATATATTTTTCCCCTTACAAATAAATACCACATTTCATTATTTTCCAATATCAGTAATTCACAAAATTTCATTTTCCAGGAAAAACATTTCTACTCACATAATAATACCATATTACATTATTTTTCACTAATCACATCAGTAATTCTCATTTCAATATTTTCACAGAAATTACACATTATTATATTTTACACTCTAAAATATCACAATTTATAATTACTCAAATGCCAAACAATTTATCTGATATTTATATCATAATAATTTTCAGAAAAGCATATGTTATATTGTGTATTACGAATGAAAGGTACGATTGGGAAATTATTTGCATGAGAAATGAGTATTTTGGGAAAATGTGAAAAATACATGAAATATGATATATGATATTATGAGATGATAAAATGTGCACAGAAAATGATGAGAATATTTATATTGAATGAATATGTGAAGGATTAAAATAATTTAAAAAATAAAATAAAATAAAATAACAGATAAATAAATAAAAGGAATGACATGGGAAAAGAGAAAAGAAAATTAAAATTAAAGAAATTAAATTAAATTAAGATAAATTAAATAATTAAATAATTAGTTATTAAATTTAACATTGTTACATTGGATAAAAAAAAAAAAAAAATAATTGAAATAAGAGAAATATATATATGTTTAATATAATATATAAATATATATGTATATATGTATATATATATATATATATATATATATATATATATAAAGTACTGACAGAAGGATAAGAAGAGAAGAAAGAAAGAAGAAAGAAGAAGGAAGAAGAAGAAAGAAGAAAGAAGGAAGAAAAAAGAAAAAGAAGAATCAGTGCCCCCCCCTGAATGTTTTATTTTTTGCGTGCGGCCACTCCGTCTCCGTCTCTCTTATTCTCTCAATTACTCGGCAAATTGGTAGCGGATCAGGAAACGGAAGGTGCCGTTGGAATCCTGGTTCCGCTGCCGACATTTCTACTGTAGCAGATTTTTTATGGGAAAGGCTTAGGTACTGCTCCTAAGGAAAGGTAATTATTTTCCCATTTTCTCAATTTCGCCGTTAATATGTAGTTAAATCGACAAACGAACACAACCACGGGGTCCTAGTCGTCGTCATCGTCATTTCGACGTATGTAATTTTCCAATTGGAGTTTTGTAGGCCCTACTCCAAAGTGAGAGTGGGATTTAGAAAATTTGGCAATTTGGCTAAATTTAAGGGTATATTTATTTATTTAGGAATTATAACCCTAGGAAATATTTAAATAATATTTTATTCAAGAATAATTTATTGAAATTATGAATTTAATTTCAGGGATCGGGTGAGTGCCGCAGGTATTTTTCGGAGTCCCTGTTGGCGTAGTTCAAGAAACCAGGCAAGGGGAAAATATATATTAAATCAGAATTTTTATAAATTTAATGGAAAAATAAATTGTATTATATGTACGTGTATATGTTTCAGTATGAGTAAAATGCCAATTGTTTAAATTATATTTTTTGAGTTTAGGGCTGTTTATTAGATATGTATATGCAAAAATGAACTGATAAAAGTGGGAAATATTTTCAGGATAATTTAGTAAGAAATAAAAAGTATTTTCAGTATATAAACACTAAATGTTGGTTGGCTTATTTTAGAGGCAGTGTATGAATTTTATTGCTAAATTGTGTGGCATGAGAATCTGTGCAAATTATATGTTAAATGTATGAGATGCAGGCTAAGTAAGTAAAATAATGAGAATAAAATATGATATGGACAATGTTACCTGTGTATGTTAAATGCAACCATGTAAATGTAAGACAGCTGAAAGAAAGGCATGTTAGCAAATCTAGCACACTTCTGTGTAGACTAACTGATGACAGCTAAAAGGAGTTGTGTTAGCAGATTTAGCACGTTTCTACGTAGACTAACTGATGATGGCTAAAGACCAGCTGTAGTACGAAGTAATGAAATGAAATGTTATGCAATGAAATGACTGATGAAATGGCAATGAAATGAAATGACAAAGGCAAATGATGTAAATGGGAAAAAGTCACTTAAAGTAAAACGAAATGTAAAGTTAAGTTATGAACGGGAATGAATGTGCATGAATGTATAATGACAGAACAGAATGATGTATTACGATATTAGAAGTACGTATGTACGTAGAACATGTTACGATTGGGCGAGGCATACCTTTCGCCTGAGGGCTTGCTGAGTAAGGCGAGTGCACTAGTAGCTACAGATGTGGCAGTAGCCACATAACGTACTAGGGTAGAGGGAACCTACTTGTATGGGCAGGTAGAATTCCCTATCCTTAGGGCCTTTGCCGATAAACTATTGTTGAATGCGTAAGTACGATAAACTATCCTTAGGGAACCTACTTGTATGGGCAGGTAGAATTCCCTATCCTTAGGGCCTTTGCCGATAAACTATTGTTGAATGCGTAAGTACGAGATTAATTTAACACTTGAGGGCTTACTGAGTAAGGTGAGTGCCTCGGTATGCTTAAATTGTGACCTTCGGGTTGCCAAATGTATCAGAGCAGAGGGGTGCTACTTGTATGGGCGGGTAATCACCCCTATCCTCGGGAAATCTCGTGGGTTAAACATTCGCATGTGTTTGATTAGGATCAGGGAATGCTTTTGAAAATTATGTTAAGGATTTTCAAATGTTAAATATTATGTTATATATAAACTCATGTTGGCCACACACTGCTTTTATATATGGTTTCTTCCCTTACTGAGATGTGTCTCACCCGAATATGAATTTATCTTTTTTTTCAGGATTTCATCGAGATTGAGCTTAGAGAGCTCGAGGTTCTATAACATTATTGGGAAATAGTAAAAGAAAATGGTATATTTATATGTTAATTATGAGATGCAAATATTTATGTTTTACGTCCTTATATTTTAAGTCTGTGGAGAAAAGAAAGTTGTGAACACACTGAAATGTTTTGGAGATATATGTAATTATGGAAATACCGGTGTTGGATGATTTATTATAAATTATAGTTAGAATTAGTAAACTATGGTATTATGTTATATGGAGATTATGATCATGTTTTTCTGCTGCGTATGTTTTGGAATATGATTTATGAGGATATGATCAGGTATAACGCACTGGACCCGGGTTGAAGGGTTCGGGGTGTTACAGAAATCAAATAAACATAACCATATGTAATTATATACAATACCAGAGTGCTAAATTGTTTCCCAAAATATACATATATGACTGTTCCCCAGAAATACCCTCAACTGGCTAGGGTTATACAAAAATACTCCTAAAAATACTCGCTCTAATATCAGGGCAATACTGAGGTCCCTCTATCTACGATCCTGATCTGCTCGCCTACCTAGATCACCTGAAAAATGTTAAAGTAATAGGATGAGCCAATGCTCAGTAAGACGAAATATGTTATTGCTAGTGTGTGGCAAATGAGTTACAATATTATGAAAATCTGTTATTATATAATCATGTATAATTGAATCTATAAATATAGTACAAGTAATAGAAACCACCACCATTTCCATGTTACTTAACATATATGTATTTTAGGTTTCTACTAAAAATACTTTTAGTATAGATAAATATATTTTTTGTCTTTGTAAAATTGTATATACATAATAATAACTGAAAACTTCCCTCTGGATAACTGTATGTCATGATTTAACCCCTCATGACAGGGTTGTGTGGCCTGTAGGCGGGATCTACCCTGACTGGTTGACCAGGGTAAACCACTATACTCCCTCAATCAGATCGGCCACTCCTCAACCCATATCTAATGGAGAGGCACGTATGGGGACGAACGACCTACTACCACGTATTATCTAAATAGGTGGTTGCTGTAACGACCCAAATAAAATGTTAAATAATAAAAGAAAAGGGATATAGAAACTAGAAACAGCTGGAGGCCGTCGACGACATTGAACTTTGGAAGGACTAAAGGAAAGGGGGTCAACAGGGCTTCGTCGACGAATACAGGGGATTCGTCGATGAAGGCTTTAAAGATTTCGTCGACGAATACAGGGCTTCGTCGATGAGAAAATACTGAGAGGGGTTTTTGGAGCCGACTGAATTTCGTTAACGAGGAGTGGATTTCGTCGACGAAATGTGTGAAGGACTTGTCAACGAAGGACAGGCTCGTCAATGAAATCCCCTGCTTATAAATATGAAAATCCGAATTTTTATCTTATTAAGGAAGCCATCTCTTTTCCCTCTCTCTCTCCCCTTCGGTTTTCTCTTTTTATTTGGTCGAGTTCAGGCCAGTTCTTCGCCGGATTGACAATCCGAAGTCACCACGACGCTCCTGTCGGAGTTCTCTTCAAATCTGTTGGAGTGGATCGTGGGAGAAAGCTAGTTGGAAGTCATCCCAGAGTTGAGGTAAGGCTTTTTAAGTCATATTTGGTCTTGCGCTAGTTATAAGAAATGTTGTGCTCATGAAAATACTGAAGTTTAATACTGGAGTTTTAAGTTTCAAGGTATTGGTCAGGGAACCCCTCAGGTGTTAAACTTGAATGCTTTTAAGTAAAAACTTTCTACTCAATATGTGGGTTTTTGACAATTGAGGAAAGTATTATATGCTTAGAAATACTGAAGTTTAATTCTGGGATTTTTCATTTTCAGGGTGTTGAGTTAGGAACCCTGTGGGTGCAGAGTAGTTTTATTAGGGGCTTTGCAGAAATCAGGTAAGGGGATAAACTAAGCTAGTTTCGTTTTGAGAAAATGCATGTATATGTATATATAACATTTGATTTCAGAAGAAATAATTATATTTATATATATGTTTCATATTTGGGAAAATACTGTGAAAATGATCGTATGTTGAATATGTGAAAATCCGCTAGTGTGGGATGAGCAAAAAAATGTATGAGAAACTGTTTTCTAGGAATGTGATTATGACACGAGTTTTTATGATGGAAAAACTGGCGTACGGGCCAAGATATTTTTTTATATATATATGATTTTCCGACGTATGCGCCGTGCTATGTGGATATGTTTGCCGGTATACGGGCCGTGCTATGTGGATGAGATTTGCCAGCGTACGGGCTGTGTTATGTGATTTGCCGGCATACGGGCCAAGCTATGTGATTTACCAGCGTACGAACTGTGCTATGTGATTTGCCAGCGTACGGGTCAAGCCATGTAATTTGCCAGCGTACGGGCTGTGCTATGTGATTTGCCGGCGTACGGGCCGAACTATGATAAAATGTGTAATTTCGGCGTACGGGCCGATGATATTCATGAAATATGTATATGTGAAAAATGATATGATTGATTTGATAATTATTGATATGAGATATCCATGTATCACGATTTTAGTATATGTATATGATATCAAAACCTGGTTGACTTGGTTTAGGCTAGCACTTGCACGGTACCGTTGCTATTTTTCCATGGTCTTCGTGATCATGATATCTGTGTTAACACCGCTGTACGGAGTGGTGTGAGATTGGATGGTTGATGTGGTTATTTTCAAGAAGTGTGCTGTTATCGCCCTTGGTGTACGGAACAGTTTGGGTAGACCCATCGAACCTATAGACTAAGCTATTGACTTGGCAGTGGTCGGCCAACCATTGTCATGTCCCGCCTTCAAGCCACAAAACTCAGTCATCTGCGGGTAATACATGACAACAATCAGCTAACCTACCAGGATTGTTTTTATTTTATTATTATTATGATATGAGATGAGATATGTTTATGAAAATGCAGTATGTTCTATCATGTTTTGATTTACATATGTTTTCTCATATTTGATAAACAGTATTGAATATGATATGTATGGTGTAGACACCCTATTTTTGCCCTAACCAAATAGAACAAGGGGTTCCCTTTTTATTATTATTTTAGTATTATTATTAGTATTTTTATTATTACTTTCTTATAATTATTTATTTATTTATTATTATTGTTATTATTAATTTACTATAATAATAATAATTATTATTATTATTATTATTATTTTATTCAAAATTGATACTTTATTATTATTATTATTATTATTATTGTTATTTGTTTATTATTATTTATTTATTATTATTATTAATATTATTATTATTTATTTTAATATATTATTATAAGTAATTTATTATTATCACTATTATTTATTTATTATTATCATTATTATTATTATTTTATCTTTATTATTTTTATTTTTACTATAATTATTTATTACTATTTACTATTTAGTAGTAGTATTATTATTATTATTACCTTATTGATATTTATATTATTATGATTATTATTATTAATATTATTTCCTTTTTCATTATTACCATAAGAATAAAAGCATAAAAAAAAAAGAGAAAAGGAAAAAATAAAATCAAGAAAGGAAAGTTTCTTAGGGTTTTCAAATTTTTTTTTTTTATATAACAGGGGGGCAGCGCACAGCCACGAGGGCACGACCAAAGAAAAATTCTTTTCTTCTTCCTCTCTCTCTCTCACGCGCATCCTCTCCTTAACAGTCTCATAGCTTCCATCTTCTTCTTCAACCTCTCACTTATCCACTCGGTTGCAACCTAGGCCAACTCCAACACCAGAACAGCCACGGCCACACCAGTCCTCTGCTTCAGCTGCTGCGGTATCTCAGCCACCTCGAAGGTTCTTCCAGGCCACTGCTACTCCGGCCAACCACCGAGACGCCCAGCCAGAAGCTGCTGCCAGCCACCCTGTTGTCAGCAGCCACCACCTTGCTACCAACCCCGCAGACCCAAGAAGCCACGGCGAGTCCCTGCACACACACTCACAGCCACAGCACACAACCCCTTCTCCACCGTCACCGTCGTCGCCCTTCGACATCACCTCACTGCAACATGCGGCAGGCCTTCCAACTCCGGTCATCAACTCCGGCAGCAAACCACAGCCTCGGCCACCCTCATTCAGCAAGCCAAGGCACCGCCTGCTACTCCTCTCGGCTCTTCGCAGAAGACCTGCGCACCCACTCCTCCGATAAGCCTCCCAGCCCCCCTCGGTGAGTGTTTTCATGCAAGCCACACACGCGCACGTATATATGTGAAGTTTATTTTTTTTATTTTTTTTATCATACATTTAATTGATGTTATATATATATACTAACTTTAATTTATTTTTTGCAGGATTTTTTTTTCATCTTATGTAATAATATTTATGCAGGTTTTATATATATTTAATATTCATTTGTTTGTTTATTAATTAATGAATTTGTTTATTTCTCTATTTCTTTTCTTATTTTGACTTGTTTTAATACTTAAAGCTTAAGACTTCATTGTATAGGTGTTTATATTAATATGTTATTTATCGTAGTATGTAAATATTCGCATTTAGGCTTTCTGTTATATATATGATAAATTTTTAAATATTGTGTTCACGATCTTATTTAATCGCGGTGATGTTTGTTTAAATTTTTTTGTGATAATTATTATAAATATTACCCGGTTTGCTCTCATTATTGTTGTCCTATCATGTATATAGTTTATCATTTTAGTTCCTTATTGTTATTATGTATTTATGATATATAGTTTTGTCATTGTTACATATTTGTGGTATATTATATATTATGGTGGGTATATTATCATAGGATTTTTTATTATTGTTATATATATCTAAGGGGTTCGTATATTATGTTGTTGTGTAGATATTATTTAGGTTTTTGGTGTATTTAGGATATTTATCATGTTTATTTTTCATATGATATTTAGGGATTTTGTTTATTATTTAGGATTGTAATATTTATGCACATCTAGGATTCTTGATTATTTACATTATTTTCATAATACGACCATTTAGGGTTTTGGGTTATTGTTTTATTTTAGGGTTTTGGCTATTTCTCGTTATTAGGGTTTTAAGTAGTGTTTTATTTAATTTACTTTATATTGTTATTGCGTATATATTTATGTTCATTATTGTTTATTATTTATTTATTTCTTGTATACGATTGTATTATTATTTTTTCGTGTTCATAATATTGTTGTGGAATTTTTAATGCTGTAATATTTATTTGAATAAGTGATATTTATATTTAGCAACTTAGTATTTTAAGTAACATTATACATTTAATTTAGTATTTTAGGTGACCGTGTACATTTAGTAATATAGCATTTTAGGTAATATTATATATTATTATTATATTTTTAGTATGTTAATATACAAGGTATTATTTATTATGGTAAGTTTGGCATTTTAGTTAATAATGTATATTTGGTGTTATGGTAAGTTTGGCATTTTAGTTAATAATGTATATTTGGTATCATGCTTTTATATTATATCTTTAGTATATATAGTATTATGGTAATTTGTTATTTATTATAGTATTTATAGATATTAATTATTATTATTATTATTATTATTACTATTATTATTTTTATTATTATTATATGTATAAAGGTATATTTGAGCATTTTAGTTCATAACGCGCATGTAGTATTTTAATATTAACATTTTAGTTTGTGTTATGTACATTGACTAGTATGAATTGTGGTATTCTAATATTTTAGTTTATTGTTTTTTTTATCTTTATTATATGTTTAAATTATTATGTTTATTATCCAAAACCTCCTGGAGTACTATTGTTCATACTTAGAAAAATCTTATAAATTTCAAAAAAAAAATCCTAGGAGTGTATTTTATAAATCTATTTTCTTGATTTTCAATCCCTATGATTTTATTGCGGGGGTATGAGCCTTCGGGCATCACGTACTTTAAGCTCTGAGGGAATATATATGTATATATATATATATATATATATATATATATATTTATTTATTTATTTATTTATTTATTTTTTATATGTATTTATAAATTCATAAAAAGGAGTAATTTAAAGACTTATTAAATTAATTTAGGGATAATTTCAAATTAATTAGGTACCGTTCGTAAGAGCGGGGGCATAGGGGGTGCTTGTACCTTCCCCTCGCGTAACTGAACTCCCGAGCCTAACTCTGGTAATGTAGACCTATTTTACCCCTAACGGGGTAGTCATCACGTGTTCTAACCACACTAAAGGTTAGTGGCGACTCCGACATTCTAATTTTTCCTTGAAAACTAAAAATGAATTTAATTTCGCTGCTTAGGGCACACGCGCTCCCGGGACGTCGCAACATATGGTATATGTAGAACACGGTATACTCATGTTGTCACACAATGATATTAGTTAATTTCCCTTACTGAGAGGTGTCTCACCCCTAAATCTTATTAACTTTTCAGGAGCCCCTGATAGGAGAGCGGGAAAAGCCCCGCAGGTCTAGAGTTGTTTATCTGCCCTCTGCGAAGGGTAAGTTTTTGGTAGGGACAATTAGGTTTTTGTGGGGATTGTTCCTAGATTACATTTTTGGGATGTATATATGGAAATACAATGTTTGTAGGAACTCTGGTATATTGTGATATATGAAATGATGAGATGCATGAGATTGTATGTTTCCTACTACTTAGGCTTCTGCTATATATATTCTAATGTATCCCTGGTACCCATGGGTTCAGGTGGATTGTGACCTGCTGAGTTGGAATGTGGGATGTGTGGTATTGATTTTATGATGATATTATTATAAATATATATATATATATGTGAAAATTGAGCAGGTCGTGACAGTTGCACTCTAAAATGAAATATCTATAGCTATGGTAACGTGCTCTATAAACTGTATGGTCCAACAGGGTCTGATACTATGTAATACATTTATATATACAACTATCTGATTTACCATGATTCTGAAATAACTGTATTAACCATGACAATAAAATAAACTGTAACTCTGTCAACTGTATTTTTGAATTGAACTGTAATCTGTAAGTCATGGTACTGAAAACTGTATAATCATGGTACTAAAAACTGTATAATCATGGTATTCTGTAATTACTATAAAACATATCCACTGGCTGTATATTCTGTAAAACATACCCTGAAAATACTGTAAAACATACTTCTGTACTATTTTCATATTCTCAAGCCACATAATAATTTAATACATAATATTCATAATTAATAAACTGTATAATGTCTTATTGTGAATAATAACGTGGTAAAGATATACATTTCATATTGGAAATCATTTTAGAACTACCTAGCATACCATATTTCCCTTACTTGACTATTAAAAAGCCCTTAGCGTATGCCGGTCCTACCCCCGCAGGGCTTCCTACTCGACAACCTAAAAAAAAACATTCTTCAGAGCAGAATATCATTATTTCTTTGCCTACATCATTTCCTACAACTGTTAGGAAGCCAAAAATTGACTAAAATGCCTTATCCTGAATCTGAGAAGAAATTTGACTCGATCCCACTGACGATCCGTCCCAGCAGACTTGAAAAGAACTCCACCAGGAGCGTCATGGTGGCTTCAGATCGTCGATCCGATGACTAATGGGGCCGAAATCAAAGAAAGAAGGGTGAGGGACCGTAGGAGAGGGAAAGAGGGTTTTTCGGCTAAAATTTCTCTATAAATCCGAGTTTAAGCACCATTTATACTGCGAAATTCATCGACGAGCCACGTCACCTTGTTGACGAGTCCTATAGAAAGTTCGTCGACAAACCTGCATCCTCGTCGATGAATTTCAAACTTCCCAAAATCCTCTTTTGGTATCTTCTTATCGACGAGAAGGGACCTCGTCGATGAGATCCTGAAGAACCCTTATCGACGAAACCCCTGTGTTCATCAACGAGGCCTGGGAAATTTCTTGGAAATTTTCACCCCCAAAATGCAATGTCTTGGAAGTCGGTTGCCTCCTTTTGTTACTATTTCCATTTTCCTTCCTCTTTCTTATTTAAATATCATTATTCTTTGGGTCGTTACATTAACTACTTATAGACCCAGATTCATCGACGAGACACGTCATCTCGTCGACGAGTCCTGTAGAAAGTTCGTTGATGAACTTGCACCCCTCGTTGATGAGTTTTAGACTGCCACAAACCCTATCTCGGTATCTTCTCATCGATGAGTCGTGCCCTCGTCGATGAGATCCTTATGAACCTTCATCGACGAAACCCCTGTTTACATTGACGAAGCCCTGATTAATTTCTTTGGTTATTACATTTTCCCCTCCTTATAAAATTTCGTCCTCGAAATTTACTATCTTTGTTGAATACCATCCATACAATCTATCATCTCATAGAGGCAAATGGTCTACTTATTTTATTACTTACCGTCACTTATGGCAGAGGAATACCATGGATACAATCTAAGTTCTGGGATATTACACATATAAAACTAAAAGACTACCTATTAACTAAATTAATACATGTACCTACAAAAGAAACTTTATCTAACTACTTATACTTTACCTGTTTACCACTAAACCTCTTGGAACAACTGCAGGTATCTCTGTATTATTTGCTCATAGAGCTCCCAAGAAACTTCCTCTATAGCATGATTCTTCCGCAAAACTTTTACTAACTAAATTTCTTTAGTGCGCAGTGCTTGTGTCTTTCTGTCCAAGATTTATACTGGTATTTATTCATAATCTAATGAATTCTTAAGCTCTATTTCTCCATAACTGATTATGTAGGATGGGTTTGGGACGTATTTTCTCAACATAACAACATGGAATACGTCGTATATTCTGGATAAAATTGGCGGCAGAGCTAACCTGTAGGCAACTGACCCTACTATTTCTAGTATCTCAAAAAAGCCAATATATCTAGGGCTAAACTTGCCATTCTTTCCAAACCTCATAATCCCTCTTAGAGGAGCTACCTTCAAGAATACTCGGTCTCCCATACCAAACTCTAACTCCTGGCGGTGAGTGTCTGCATAACTTTTCTGTCGACTCTGTGTGGTACTGATTATTAGTTTGACCTTTTCATGCGCCTTCTGAACAATCTCTGTACCTAAAACTCATCTCTTGCCTAATTCATCCCAGAAGAGGGGAGAACAACATCTCCTACCATATAATGCCTTGTATGGTGCCATATTGATGCTAGCCTGATAGCTGTTATTGTAAGAAAATTCAATCAACGATATAAACTGAGTCTAGCTACCCCCGAAATCTAGCACGCATGCACGAAACATATTTTCTAATGTCTGGATCGTCCTCTCAGTCTAACCATCACTCTGGGGATGGAAAGCAGTGCTAAATGCTAACTATGTACCCATAGCCCCCTGAAAACTTTTCTAAAATCATGAAGTAAACAGAGGTTCCCGGTCTGAGACTATAGATACTGGTATACCATGGACGCGAACTATCTCCTAAACATATATTTCTGCTAGTCTATCCATGGAATAGACGAATTTAATAGAGATGAAATGGGCTGTCTTCGTCAAACAATCAACAATCACCCAAATTGCATTCAATCCCTATCACACTGGTGGTAATCCCGTAACAAAATCCATGGAAACGTGATCCCACTTCCACTTTAGAATGAAGAGTGGCTGCAACTGTCTCGCTGGTCTCTGGTGCTTAACTTTAACCTGTTGGCACGTTAAACACTGCTGTACAAATTCATCAATTTCCCTTTTCATTCCACTCCACCAAAAGTACTATTATAGATCCTTATACATTTTAGTATTACCAGGATGGATTGTGTATAGTGATCTGTGAGCTGCCTCAAAAATTGTTCTTCTAATATCTTCATTTGCTGGGACACACAATCTGGTGCGAAATCTCAGAGCTCCGTCATCAGCGATATTGAACTCCTCTCCCTGACCATCCCGCACTTTAACCATTACCTCTGCCAATTCTGCGTCATCACCCTAAGCAGCCTTTATCTTCTCATATAGTGTAGGTTGTACAACCAGGCTGGCAACAAACGCTTAAGAACTATCTTCTAGTAATTCTATACTAAGTCTCTCCAAATCCATCAGGATCGGGTGCTGAATCTCTATGGCTGCCAGTGCTGGTCCCTTTGATTTCCTACTCAGAGCATCTGCTACCACATTCGCTTTCCCTGGGTGGTAACTAATAGTGCAATCATAGTCTTTAATAAGTTATAGCCATCTTCTTTGCCTCATGTTTAGTTCTTTTTGGGTAAAGAAATATTTTAAACTCTTGTGATTTGTGAAAATTTTGCACTTTCCACCATACAGATAATGCTTCCAATTCTTAAGAGCGTTCACCACTACAACTAGCGCCAAATTATGCATAAGATAATTCTTTTCATATTCTTTAAGCTGTCTAGAACCATATGCAATGACCCTGCTGTGTTGCATCAATACGCACCCAAGACCCTTCAAGGATGCATCACTGTATATCACAAACTCGTCCTCCCCTAATGGGATAGCCAACACTGGGGCAGTAACCAACCTCTATTTTAATTCCTGAAAGCTCTACTCACAGTCATCAGTCCAATCGAATTTCACATTTTTTTCTCGTAAGTCGCATCAGCAAACCTGATAAACTAGAGAAAATGTCAAGAAAACATCGGTAGTAACCTGCTAAACCCAGAAAACTCCTAACCTCTTGAACATTTCCAGGCTTACCCAATTTACCACTGCCTCTATCTTACCTGGGTCAATAGATACACCTACCTCAGAGATCACATGGCCTAGAAAAGAAACCTGCCACAACTAGAACTCATATTTCTTAAACTTTGCAAATAACTTTCTCTCTCTCAATGTTTGCAATACCAGCCTTAAATGATGCTCATGCTCTTAAAAATGCTTCGAGTAGACCAGTATATCATCAATGAATACAACCACAAATTGGTCCAAATATTGATGGAATACTTGATTTATTAAATCCATGAATACCGCTGGTGCGTTAGTCAACCTAAATGGCATTACTAAGAACTCATAATGCCCATATCTCGTTTGAAACACTATTTTTAAGACGTCTTTTGCCCTCACTCTCACTCGATGATAACCTGATGGCAGGTTGATTTTAGAATAGACTTGGGTCCTCTAGAGCTGGTCAAACAAGTCGTCGATTCGGGGAAGAGGATATTTAGTCTTAACTGTCAGTTTATTTATCTCCTTGTAATATATACACATCCTCATGGTCCCATCTTTCTTCTTCACAAATAAAACCGGTGCTCCCTAGGGCGACACCCTGGGCCTGATAAATCCCTTATCTAGTAATTTCCGCAATTGATCTTTTAATTCTTTTAACTCGACTGGGGCCATTTGGTAAGGAGCTTTAGATACTAGTGCTGACCCCGGTAGAAGATCCATAGTAAACTCAATTTCACGGTCTGGTGGCAAGCTAAGTAATTCTTCTAGAAATACGTCTAAAAATTCTCTGATCACAGGGATATTAGCTTGTTTCAGTTCTTCTTTTGGAAATTATTTTACATAGGCAAAAAATCCATGGCAGCCTTTTTGAATCAATTTCCTCACCTGAATAGTTGACGCAAGCTGTGGCAAAGAATGAACCTATGAACCAAGAAATCTGTATTCTTGTTCACCTGGAGGTCTGAAAATCACTTCTTTCAAATGACAATCAATACAAACATGATTAACTGCCAACCAATCCATACCCAGAATTATATCAAACCCCTGCATATCTAATATCACCAAATCAGTTGGTAATATCTTTCCCTGAATAGTTACTGGAAAGTTCCCGAGTACCCTCCTACATCTCACCACTATTCCAGTCGGTGTAGCTACAGCCAACCCAATATCCAACAATTATGCCTCGTACCGCATTAATTTTGCATATATTGACGAAATAAAAGAGTAGGTGGCACCTGTATCAAATAAAACAATAGTTGTATATGAGAAAGCAGTAAGGGTACCTGTAACAACGTCTCCAGCTGCATCAGCGTCACCTGGCATCAACGCATACACTCTCGCCAGTGCAGTATTCGTCTGCTGGCCTCCTCGGAGCGCCCGATAACAACCCTAATATGGTATGGGAGCTGGTGCCTAAACTTGCAATCCCTGACACGACCAAGATCTGTGCCTGGGTCTCCTGCATCGGTAGTAGACGTCCTCTCCCATCCTACATTCACCTAGATGTCTACGGCCACATCTAGGACAGGTAGGAACAGCCTATCCACTTTGAGGTCCACCGCAGCCTGTCATCCATCCCTGACTACCTCCATATCGATCTCCTCTCCATAGCCCTCGACTAGAACTCGCCTATAGATCCTAAGTCACGGACCTCTTCCTCTGACTCTAAGTTGCAGCACCTCTCTGCATACCACTCTTAATAATAGCAGCTATATCCACTACCTCCGCCAACGTCTGAGCCCGGAAGCCAATGACTTGCTCAAATAAATTCTGCCTCAGGCCTTCTTCAAACTTCCTTGCTTTCTTTTCTTCATCCAGTGCTAAGTGGGGGGCAAAATGGGACAGTTCGATAAATTGTGTAGCATACTGAGACACTGTCATCTCCCCCTGAGCCAAATGCAGGAATTCTGATGCCTTCGCACTTCGAAAGATAGTAGGGAAATATCGCTTGAAGAATAATTTCTTGAACCGATTTCATGATACTGGCATTGGATCTGGCCTCTGCTCCTCAATCAATCGCACTGATCTCCACCAACGCTTTGTCTCTCCCGTCAATTTAAATGATACAAATCCCACTTTCTGCTCGTCTGTACATGCCAGCACTGCTAAAATATTTTCAACATCTTGAACCCAATTCTCAGCTATAATTGGGTCAGGTCCTCTAACAAAAGAAGGAGACTTCATCCGCTTAAACTGTTCGATCGTCCAACCACGCTCTCCTATGCTCCTAGTCATCTCAGCCATCACCTGCTGAGTGACACTACGTAAAACGACATCTGTATCTCCATCTTCCATATTGGAGTGTCCTAGTCTGTCACCTCCTGCATATGTACCACTACTCCCTAGATCCATCCTGAAAATACACAGAACATCATTTCAAAATCCTATTCTCGCATAGATCTAATCTATTAATTCAACTGAAACTCCAATTTCTCTATTAACAACTCCCCTTTTCTTACCCCAAAATCTAATCCTGCAACCCAAACACATGAGTCGTCGATAGTTTACTATGGTTTTCGTGAAATTGTCATCCAAGGAAAGACACAGAAATTACCACGAAAATCTTGTATTTAGACCACAAAACAAAATCTCAAATTCTTTTCCTATATTTTGGTATTGTTCCAACTGCATCTAGAGTCTATAAAACCTAACAACCTAGGCTTTGATACCAAGCTGTAACGACCTGTTATTTATTTAACATTTTTTTTCTTCTCTTTCTGTATATCATAGATATCATCTGTCTGAAATATTACTGAAAATACCTCAGGCTCAGAGGAGTATTGGGGAAAACTTGTATGTCATACATACCTAAGCAGCGGTAACAAGAACTGTAAACTGTCATAGATACAATACCAGAAAACTATAATATTCTGGGGTATATTTATAACACAAAATACCCAGTGACAATTTCAAAACCCCAGGATCTATCCCAAATCACTGGCACCAAAAATACATCTACCCTTCGTATAAGGGCAACACAAGACAACCTCTACCCACGAGCTTGATCTGCTCGCCTAGTCGGATCTCTTGAAAAATAGTAAGTCACTGGGATGAGACAACGCTCAGTAAAAATATATATGCTATTACTAGTGTGTGGCAGCTGAGTTACATATTTACATCATGAAATAATACTAATACTGTAAAATGAGTAAGCTGATATACTATATGAAACACATATAATGTAGTTTAAAATACAACGGTATATCTAAGCTTGCTATTTGAACATACTGCTAATAAGATAATATAAACTGCTACTGTGTGATATATCTGTACATAGGAACTTCTGCTGTACCTTGGGATCTGTATGTTATGATATAAACCCCTCATAACAGGTGTAGACACCCTATTTTTGCCCTAACCAGATAGAACAAGGGGTCTCCTCTTGCTATTTTCATTATTATTATTATTACCTTATTCATTATTATTATTATTATTATTATTACTTTCTTATAATCATTTTTATTATTTATTATTATTTATTACCAGTAGTATTATTAGTATTACTTTACTATTATTATTTTGGATATATTTATTATTATTATTATTATTATTATTATTATTTTTATCACTTTTAATATTATTATTATTATCATCATAGCATTTTATTATTATTACCATTACCATTCTCATTACTATTATTAATATATTATTATTATTATTATTTCTCTTATTATTATTATCATCATTTTAAATATTATTTTATTATTAGAGTGTTATAATTATTATTATTACTTTACTATTATTTTTCTTACTATCCTTATTATTATTATTATTATTTTTAAATATTACTTTATTATGATTATTATCGTACTATTATTATATTATTTTCAAATCTTGTCATTATTACATTACTATTATTATTATTATTATTATTATTATTATTATTATTATTATTAGTTACCATATTCATTATTACCATAAGAGTAAAAGCAAAAAAATAAAATAAAAAAAAAATAAAATCAAAAAGAAGAGTCTAGGGTTACAAATTTTTTTATAAAGGGGGAGGCAGCGCACAGAGGCCAGAGGACAGGGGGCACAGCCAAAGAAAAAGAAAAAAATTTCTCTGCTTCAATTCCTCTTATTCTTCTTCTTCTTCCTGCGGAATCTCCATCTTGCAGCCCCACCATTCCCTCATGCACCACACCATCCATCCGCAGCCACCATAATGCACAACCATCACCTCTTCCCGCCGCCGCCTCGCCTCCAAGCCGCTGCTTGTCTGAACTCTCCTGCAGATCCGACGAAAGCAGCCTTGCCGCAGCACTGTTGCCGTCCACGCCCTCTGCCGTTGTCATCGCTGCCACTGGCCATCACCGTCACTCTCGGGTCTCCCTCACCCACACAGCAGCAGCAACTAGCCGCGGCACTGCCCTCCTCCAGCAAATACTCTTCGCCAAATCCGGTAGTCACCCCCACGTTGAGTTCCCTGCACACACACAGCACCATACACAGCACACTGCACGCACACACAGCACATATCACACATCACACACAGCACACTGCCCGCACACTGCACACACACAGCACCATACACAGCACACTGCACACACACACACACACACACACACAGAGTAAACACAAATACACACATAGCACACACATGCATTTTTTTTTATTTTTTATTTTACATCTTTGTTTATTTTGGTATATTTTGAGACACTGAAATGGTTGTTTATTTTTGCAGGCATATATACATATAGATATACATATTTTTTTGGTTTTGTTTAGAAACTAATATTTAACAGTAGGAATTTATGGTATTTAGTTTTGTATATGGTTATTATTATTGCTATTATACATATTTATCAATATCATGTTCATGTTGTCTTCCTTATAGAATTTCTATTTTTATTATATATATTTATCTTGTATTATTATTTAAATATTTATATGTGGGTTCTAATATTTAAAGTTTAAGTTTTTCTGGTATATGTGTGAGTGGTATTTGATATTGTATATTGTTGTTAAAGTTTGTTTTTTTTTTCCTTATTGACATGTATTTATTATTATTATTGTAATACTTATTGATTATATAGTCATTTTTTTTTCTTTCTTTCACCATGTTTGTTATTTACATAGCATTTAGGGTTTTTGATTATCATCATTTATGATTGTAATTATGTTATGATATTATTTAAGTGTGTTTAAGATTTTTATTAGTTTCCATGTTTAGGACTTAATTGTTTCCATATGGGATTTGTCTCCATATTGTATAGCTTGCATATTAATTGTAGGATTAAATTGTTTCCCAATTTCATTAGTGGTTTTGCATATTGATTTTAGGGTTGATTTGTCTCCTTAATTGCATTAGTTGCTCCCATACTTATTATTATATTTGGTATATTAATTTTAGGATTGATTTGTTTCCATATGTAATATTGTATATTTACATATTAATTTTAGGGCTTTACGTGTTTCCATGTAAATATATTTTAGGGTTTTGATCAGTTTACATTGTTTTAGGTATTTTTAGGGTTTCCTTTATTACATGTAATTATTATGGTATTATAGTTATATATTGTGATATTTTTTTTTATCTTAAAATATTTAGTACTAATTATTTTTGGTATCTTAATATATTTAGTATTAATTATTTTTAATATCTTAATACATTTAATATTAATTATTTTTGGTATCTTAATGTGTTTAGTAGTAATTATTTTCAGCATCTTAATATATTTAGTATTAATTATTTTTTAGTATCTTAATATATTTGTGTTAATTATTTTTGGTATCTTAATATATTTAGTATTAATTACTTTTAGTATCTCGATATATTTATTATTAATTATTTTTTTTATAGTATCTTTAGTGTCTTAATATATATATAGTATCATGGTATTTCATTACTTACTTTGGTATTTGTAATATTTTAGCATATATTTATCCCTATTATTATTACATGTATTATGGTAATTTAATTTCTTAGTTTATTATCTTATTAATATATATTAAAATCTCCCATCCTAGTATTTTCCTATAAAAATTTTATATACAATTTTAAAATTTGGGAGTGTATTTTCTTAATTATTATTCCTATGATTTTAATGCTAGGGTATGAGCATTCGGGCTCCACTTACCCTTAGTTCTGAGGGAATATGTAAATATTCATATATTGCATATATTTTTTGCATTATTTATTTATTTATTTATCCATTTATATTGCATGTATATTTGTAAATCTACTAATAGAGGGGTAATTTGAAAGACTTATTAGATTAACTTAGGGATAACTTCGAATTAATTAGGTAACGTTTGTAAAAAAGGGTGCGTAGGGGGTGCTCGTACCTTCCCCTCGCGTAACCGAACTCCCGAACCCAACTCTGGTAACATAGACCCATTCTACCTTTAACAGGGTAGTAATCATGTGTTCTAAGCACGCTAAAAGGTTAGTGGCGACTCTGACATTCCTTATTTTTCCTTGAAAATTAAAATTGATTTTTATTTCGCCACCTGGGGCACACGTGCTCCCGGGACATCCCGACAACAGGGTTGTACGGCCCGTAGGCTGGACTTACTCTGGTTAGCCTACCAGGAAAGTCAATCTATATCCGTAACATCTGTCAATCTGGCCCACCGCACTCTGGGCAATCTCCAAACATCATCTAACTGGACACCTCAACCCAGCTCGCTGGGGAGACTGCAATCTCTTCTGGCATGGTTAGACGGAATCCACATACTATATGAGTAATGTGGTTGCACTCTATTCTGTAAATAGCAACGGTACCGCGCTCTGCTATGTGTGTGTGTGTGTGTATATATATATATATATATATATATATATATATATATGTTTGTAATTTCTATAGGGATCTGATATCGTGTAATACTGTATACATATATAAATATATATTTATCTTGTTGCTTTTAACATGATTTCAAAACAATCATAATACTATAAATATGATTTGTAATATCTAAGATATTTGACTGAAATATCTATAATATCTATTTGAAATATATATAATATCTGTCTGTAATATTTGTAATATCTGTCTGTAATATCTGTAATGTCTGTCTGAGTGTTATGGTTAAGAAATCATGCTATTCTGAGAAATACTATAAGTCTCATTTTCTGCTAATAATCTGTATAACTAAATAACTGTAATGTTGCATAATCAATCGTGGTATACTATAATAAACTCAGGCCACACAACTATGTAAGTGAAACCTCATGATCTATTTTTGTAATTTCATTGTAAAATTAATAATCATGATATTCTGGAAAAACAATCTGATCCACATGCTCATAAATATACATTCATAATTTTCTATTATACATATTAAAAATCTCTAGCATAGCATATTTCCTTTACCTAAATTTCTAAGAAGCCCCTACTGTATTCTGGCCTAATACCCGTAGGGTTTCCCACTCAACATCCTGAAAACAACTCCCAGAATAAAATATCATTATTTTTTTATGTAGAACATTTTATATAACTATGTTAAAGGAAAATACTAAATAAAATGTCTTACATAGAGATTGGGATGAAATTCGAATCACTTCCACCAATGATCAGTTCTGGTAGACTTGTAGAGAACTTCTTCAAGAGCGTCGTGGTGGCCTCAGATCTTCGATCCGGTGAGAAACAGAGTCGGGATCGAAGAGGGAAAGGGAGGGGAATGTTTTATATATAGAGAGAGGATGATTCTTGTGCATAAATTCTGTCATAAATCTGGGTTTTAACTACTTATAGCCCCAAATTCGTCGACGAGACACGCCATCTCGTTGACGAGTCCTATAGAAAGTTCGTCGACGAGTTTCAAACTACCACAAACCCTCTCTCGGTATCTTCTCGTCGACGAGACGTGCCCTCATCGATGAGATCCTCATGAACCTTCGTTGATAAAACTCTTGTGTTCGTCGACGAAGCCCTGATTAATTTCTTGTTTTATTACAATGCCTTTGTGAGTTTCAACACTGGTATTATCAATTAGGCCCCCAGAACCATGCCTACGCCAAAGAGGTCTTTGTGTAGAAACTACCAAGAAGTTGGCCAGGAATGGTAGCCCAAGTTGTAAAACAAAGATTAGAGAGAGATACAGAAGTATCAAATACTCTTGGAGTACGAGCAAAAACAGTAAGGCAGATGATAAGTTTTTATTGTATGCAAAGGCATGTCTTATAGGATGTAAGAAGTTTGTCATTCATGAATCCAACATGTTACTCTAACACAAGTGGGGTTGCAGGCTGATATGGATGTGACCAAAGAACAGTCAGAAACCCAGAAAGGGTAGAATCTTATCAATTAGGCACCCAAGACCAAACCTATGCCAAAGAGGTCTTTGTGCAGAATGTACTAGCCAGTTGGCCAGGATTGGTAGTGTGACAACCCGAATAAAAATAGAATTTAAATAATAAAGAGGAAGGAAAATGGAAAACAGTAACAGAAGGAGGAGGTCAAAAAATACAAGGGATTCGTCAATGAAGGTATAAGAAAATTCGTCGACGAAATTCGTCGACGAGAAAATACCTAGAGAGGTTTTTGAGCAGTTTGAATTTCGTCGACGAGGAGTGGATTTCGTTGACGAAATTATTGAAAGACTCATCGATGAATGACGTGGCTCATCGATGAATCCAGTACTATAAATATAAAAAATCCGAGTTTTAACTTCTCAACTAAGCTAATTCTCTCCTCTCTCTCTCTCCCTTTCAGCCCTCTCTCTCTCTCTCTCTCTCTCTCTCTCTCTCTCTCTCTCTCTTTCTTCAATTTCAGTCTAAATTTACGCCGGATCGACAGTTTGAAGCCACCACGACGCTCCTGGGGAAGTTCTTTCCAAATCTGCCGGAGCGGATTGTTGGTGCAAGTAAGTTGGAAATCATCTTTGAGTTGAGGTAAGACTTTTTAAACCAAAATTGGTCTTATGGTAGTTATAAGAAATGATGTACACGTGAAAGTATTGAAGTTTAATATTAGGAGTTTTCAGATTCAGGGTATTGATCAAGAAATCCTATGAGGGGTAGACTAGGATATTTTAGGGCCTTTCTCAGTAGCCAGGTAAGAGAGATAAACTAAAGCAGTTACTTTTCACGCAAATTATTATTATTATTTATGAGCAACTTGGTTTCCTGAAAATATTTACGATATTTGAATATTATAGAATATATGTACATTTGGGAAAAATACTGCTATTATGTTGAAACGTGTATATTTGTATGAGATGTCAGAAATCATGATTTTTAGAATACACTATATGGTTTATACGGCAAATGTGTGGCATGAATATTATTTTACGTGGAGAAATATAATGATATGATAATGATATGAATGAAGTATGTTTTGAGAAATTTTGAAAGTATACAGTACATTATGACGTTGACAAATACTTGATAAATTGATTATTTTCAGAATGATATATTTATATATGATTTCGGCGCAAGGCCGTATTTATGTATGATTTCGGCGCGAGGCCGTATTTATGAAACGATCGGCACGAGGCCGTATTTATGAAATGTTTGGCACGATGCCATATTTATGAAATTATGAAGGATGTTATATTATCATATACTATATGTTATCAAAACGCAGATGCTAGTTTAGTTCAGTTCAGGAGCTCGGTACCGTAGCTTATAGATCATATATCTATGTTCAGATTAGTGCTAACCACCCCACGAAGGGGTAGGAGATGGATAGTCGATATGGCTTTCAGTAGAGTGTGGACGTCCACCTGGCAGTCCGGACCAGGGTGCGGCGGGCCCATCGTACTTACAGACATATTTGACTCGACAGTGGTCGGCTAGCCATTGTCGGGTTCCGCCTTCGGGCTGCACAACCCGTCATGGGGGGTAATACATGACATTAGCTAGCTATTCATCCTGGGTATGTTTTCAGTATTATCAGTATAACAGATGTTTGCGTACGATATGATTTATCAGCAATTATGAAAGTATATGATTATTCAGTATGTTATGATAAATGTCTACAGATTATGAAATGTACTGTATATGTATAATTACATTAAATATTCATGTTACCACACAGCTGTATTTAGTTTATCTTCCCTTACTGAGAAGTGACTTACCCCCGCCATTGAGTAATTGGAGCTTCCCTACTAGAAGGGTAAGCGTTGAACTAGGATCAGGAGATTTTTGTTGTACAATCCTAGTGTTATTTTGACCTTTTGGAGGTTGTATATAGGAACAAAATTTTGATGATATAGTAACTCTGGTATTATGTTTTATGGTTGGATGTTTGAGATTTTATATACTTACTGCTGCTTAGGTTTCCACTGTGATTAACAAGTGTCCCCATTACCTATGGGTTCGCGTCGACTTTTCTATATATTATGTTACATTATATACTAAGGAATTTGAGGTCGTTACAGGTAGCCCAAGTTGTAAAACAAAGATTAGAGAGAGATACAGAAGTATCAGATACTCTCTGTGACAACCCGAATAATAATATGATTTAAATAATAAAGAGGAAGGGAAATGAAATAAACAAGGGAAATCATCAGGGCTTCGTCGACGAATACAAGGGATTCGTCAATGAGAAAATACCGAGAGAGGTTTTTTAGCCGACTGAATTTTGTCGATGAGGACTGAATTTTGTCGATGAGGAGTGGATTTCATCGACAAAATTATTGAAAGACTCATCGACGAATGACGTGGCTCGTCGATGAATCCAATTCTATATATATATATATCAAAAATTCGAATTTTATCTTCACCATTAAGAAATCTCTCTCCTCTCTCTCCCCCCTTCGATTTTCTCTCTTTCTCTCTTCGATTTCGGGCCAAATTTACATTGGATCGACAATCTGAAGCCACCACGACGCTCCTAGGGAAGTTCTCTCCAAATTTTCAGGAGCAGATCGTTGGTGAAAGCAAGTTGGAAATTATCCCTGAGTTGAGGTAAGACTTTTTTAGCCAAATTTGGTCTTATGGTAGTTATAGGAAATGATATACACATGGAAATACTAAAGTTTAATACTAGGAGTTTTCAGTTTTAGGGTATTGATCAGGAAATCCTACGGGGGTTAGACCAGGATATTATAGGGCTATTCTCAGTAGCCAGGTAAGGGAATAAACTAAAGCATTTATTTTTTCACACGTATTATTATTATTATCAGCAAAGAAATGTTCAGTAAATATGTATGATTCTTGAATATTACTGAGAAAATGTATGTTACTGAAAAAAAAATGCTGCTGTTGTACGAGAATTGTGATTTTGAAATGAAATGCATGATTTACCCAATTTGTGTAGCATGAATGTTATTTTTCATGAAAAATATTATGATATGGAAGATTTTACGAGTAAAGCATGTTTTAAGGAATTACGTAATAATGCAGTAAATGATAATTTTGAAAAACATGATAAATGATTTTTTTTTTAGAATGATATGTAGATATGTTAGGCATGAGGCCGTAATTATGAAATGTTCAGCACGAGGTCATATTTATGAAATTATGAAAGATGCTATAATATCATGTATTATATGTTATTAGAACCCGGATGCTAGTTTAGTTCAGTTTCAGGAGCTCGGTACCGTAACTTATAGATCAGATGTTTATGATCAGATTAGTGCTAACCACCCAACGAGGAGGTGGGAGATGGATAGTCGATGTGACTTTCAGTAGAATGTGGACGTCCACCAGACAGTCCGGACCAGGGCGTGGCGAGTTTATCGTACTTACAGACATTTTTGACTCGGCAGTGGTCTGCCAGCCATTGTCCGGTCCCGCCTTCGGGCTGCACAACCCGTCATGAGGGGTAATACATGACATTAGCAAACTATTCATCCTGAGTATGTTTTTAGTATTATCAGATGTAACAGACGACCATGAATGATATGAATTACTAGAAAAATATGAAGGTATATGATGATTCAGTATGTTATGACGTATGTTCACAAATATATGAAATGTATTGTATATGCATGTATAACTGCATTATATATATTCATGTTGTCATACAACTGTATTTAGTTTATTTTCTCTTACTGAGAAGTGTCTCACCCCTGAATATTATATTATTTTCAGGAAACCCAGAGGGACCGACGGGTCAAGGCCGCCGTTGAGTGGGTTTAGCTTCCCTACTAAAAGGGTAAGCGCTGAACTAGGATAAGGAGATTTTTGTTGTATGATCTTAGTGTTACTTTGACTGAATTTTTGGAAATTGTACATATAAACAATATATTGATGATGTAGTAAACTCTGGTATTATGTTTTATGGTTGGATGATTGAGATTTTATGTTTACTGCTGCTTAGGTTCCGTTATGATTGATAGGTGTCCCCGTTACCCATGGGTTCGGGTTGACTTTTCCATTTAATCTATTACATTTTATATTGAGAATTTGAGGCCATTACACTCTCGGAGTACGAGTAGAAACAGTAAGGCTGATTATGCGCTTAAATTACATAATTAGGTGTTTTAATTCTTATATTATGAATTATATTTTTAACTAAATTCCTAATTACTCTCAATATTTTAATATTGTGTCCTATTTATAATTGATTACGTGCTAAAACTGTGTAATTAGACATTTTAATCCGTGCAGTATGACTTCTATTTTAATTAAATGTCTAATTACGTCCAATATTTTAATAAAGTGTCTTATTTATGATTTATGTGTTTTATTGAACAATTTATGAATTTTTGGTAATATTTTTTATCGCAGGAAAATTCTCGGGAATCAAAACCAGCACCAGTTTGTAAATCGCACATAACTTTTCCGTCCAAATTCCGATCGAGACGATTCAAATTTGTGGAGAAAGATGAAAGGATTATATACAACTTTTGTGTTTTGAGTTTTGAGCGAAACGGGCTCCAGAAAGGTCAAAATCGGCCATGATTTTAGAGAACAAAAATGGAAAAAAAAAAAAAAAAGGAAAAGGAAAAAGGAAAAAAATAAATTTAAGGTTGATGTGACCCGGCCATGCAGGCCGGGTCGGGTTGGGTTAGCCGGGTTTAGGGCTTCATCTCCCCTGCCCTTCTTATTTATTGATTTTTTTTTCTCTTTTGGCTGGGTGGTGCCCCCACACCCTCCTTCCCTCTCTTCTCCTTTCCATTCCTCCCTGTCTCTCCACCCTCATACTCTCCTTTCCTAACTCTCTTCTCTCTTCTCATTCTCTTCTCTCTCAATATCAGCCTTCTCTTTTCCTTTCTCTGTTTTGTTCATTGCTCCTTGTGCTGTTCCTTCCCAACCTTGTTGCTGTAACCAGCCACCCAAGGCCAGCCTTCCACAGCAGCTGCCCGAAGCCTCCACAGGCAGCCACCTTCGGCCCCTCTGCCCAGCAACCTTCTCTGTTCACCAGCAGTTCTACCCTCCTCCAGCCAGACCCGAGCACGAGTAGTCCACTGAGCACAGCCACAGCACAACTGAGAGCCACCATAGCAGCAGCATCTCCTCGAGCACCAATGCTGCCGGCAACCTCAGCACACCAGCAGTTCCCACAACAGCTCCAACAGAGTACCAGCAGCCATGGCCTCTGCTGCAACCCCCTCAGCCACTCCAGCAAAAGCAGCACATGCTCTCTCTCTCTCTCTCTCTCTCTCTCTTTCTCTTCTTCTTCTTCTTCTTCTTCTTCTTCTTTTTCTTTTTTCTCTTTCCTTTTCTTTTCCTTATTCTATTGGCAATATGACATTATTGTTCTTTTTTATTTATTTATTAATGTTAGTTGAAAGTTTTGAATTTTAAATGTTGCTGCAATTATTTATTTATTATTGTTTTCATGTAATTTAGTAGTAGATTTATTTACTTTAGTTAAATCCGATTTAGTTCTGAAATAAAATAAAATAAAAATACAAAAAAATAAAATACAAAAGAAAAAAAAAAAAGGGGAAAGGTTTTGTTTCGAGGAAAATAGGATGATCGTCTTTTCAAAATTTAAATTTTCATCGAAGTTCAATTTCGTTTAGGGTCCGTTTTATTAAAGTTTGTATTTTTATTGTGTTCTGTTATCGTTTAAGTCGTTAATAGCTTAATTTTGGATCAATTTCTTGATTCGCGTTAAAGGTTCGGTTTTTAGTGCGTGCTTTGAGTTTGGTTGAGTCTCCATTATTGCATGTTTTAATTATGCATGTTTCAATTTTTGTTCGGTTATTACTGTAGGGTTTCCGATCTTACTATTTAGTCTAGTGCATGTTAGAGTTAGGGTTTTAATTCGCGTGTTCGTTTAGTTTGTCAAAATAAATTTCAACAAATCATGAAAATAATGAATCTGAACTGAGTTCAGTACCTTTTTAATTTTGATTGGAAGAACATAAAATTTGAAATTAAATGCATTCCCCGAGAAGATGATCTAGCCGTTAGGCTAAATATTACAAGACGTAACTTTTATACTTGAGAAAACTTCTGAGCTGCTCATTTTTCGAGTAAGTCAATAATACTTGGATTTTATTGAATAATTTATGAATTTTTAGTATTTTTTTATGGCATAGTGACTAGTCATTGGACTGAATATTACACGATGTAACTCCTATACTTTTGATAACTTCCGAACTACTCATTTTTCGAGTGAGTCAATAATACTTGGATTTGATTGAATAATTTATGAATTTTTTGTATTATTTTATGGCAGGATGACTATTGGAAGCTAAAAATCGACACTACCTCGTAATCTATGCGTAAATCTCTCATCTGATCTCCAATTCAGATGATTCAAAATGTTGTAGAAAGCTAAGAAAATGCTCTACAATTTTTATGTTTCGATTTTTAAGAGATACTGGATGCATCAAGGTCAAAATCGGATGTGAAGTTACCATACGCTATTTTTATGGACTATTTCAGTATTGTTTCGTAATATAGTCGTAACTTTCTCATTCGAGCTTTAATCGAGACGATTCAAAATTATAGGGAAAGCTAAGAAAGATGTCTACAATTTTTGTGTTTTGATCTTTGAGAGATACAGGATTCAGTATGGTTGAAATTGGCTTTGTGCGCTAGGAAACAAAAGGGAAGAAAAGAAGAAGTAAGAAAAAAAAAAAAAGCAGGCTGGGTCTTGATGTGACCCGGCCATGCAAGAAGCCCTTTTTCGTGTGTGTGTGTGTGTGCACTGGGGGAAGAATTAGATGGGGTTGGGGAGTTCTTTTATTTATTAGCTTTTGAAAAGTCAAAGAGGGTGTTGGTGGGCTTATTCTAGGGCTCTCTCTCTCTCTCACTCTCTCTCTCCTCCCTTAGTCTCTCATCTCTCTCTTTCTTTGAACTCAATTTTTTTTAAATTAATTTTATTATTAAGTTTTAAATTTAATCTAAGTTTGGATTAATTTTTGTTTAAAAATAGTTTGTTTAATTTAAGAAATTTATTTTTACTAGATAAATTTCTGTTTAAATCTCTCTCTCTCTCTCTATCTCTTGCATTTAAATTCTTGTTTGAGCATTATTATTGTCAATTTCAATTTGTCTTCTTCTTTAAAGTTTTCATAGGGATTTAATTATTTTCTTTGGGTGTTTTTATTATTAAAGTTGATGTTTTAATTAGAGTGTATTCTTGCTTGGGTTTACGCTTAAAGTTAATATTTTTATTCAGTTGGATGATTGTAGGGTTTACTTATTTCGTTATTCCGGTATTTAAATCTAATATTTAAATAGTTATATTGCACGTGTTTAATTTATAGTTAGGGTTTAAATTTCAATGAAAAATCTCAAAAATCCTCGGAAACTGAATTTGAATTATGTTCAGTAAATTTTTCATTTCTTAATTTCTTTTGGAATTACACGAGTTTGGAATTAAAATGTATTCCCCAAGGAGACGATTTGACCCTTGGACTAATTATTACATGACTGAACTCCTATACTTAGGATAGCTTTTGAGCTGCTCATTTTTTGAGTGAGCCAAGTTTTTTGTGCCGTTGTCGGAGAATGTCAGTTTTAGTTTTAGACTAGTATTTTTCCCATTAGTGTTAGTTTTACCGTTAACCCAAGAGAGGGGGGGTGAATTGGTATTTTCAAAATTGATGTCCTAGGTAAATTCCCTAACAGTAGTATTACACAATCTTATGGTCAATCTAATGCATATAAATTAAATTAATTTAAATATGCAGTGAAAATTAAATTGCACAATAAAATTAACCAAACATGCACCAGAAAGCGGTAAATAGGAGATGACACCCAGAAATGTTATCGAGGTTCAGCAAACTGCTTACGTCCCCGCCTTGGATAACAAGCACAAGGATGACCACTATAAGACTCACTTAATGGGTGAAGCAACACCTAAACAATCAGGTCAATTAGCACAGAGTTGACCTCAACATTTACAAACAATCTTTGCCGGGCTGGTTTACCACCCCTTCAAGCCATGCCTGGAATACAACAAATTTCTCAAATAAATTTGCATACAACAAGAATGCTTCTTATCTAAGCAGATTATGTACCAATCTAATCAATACACCACCGAATGATATCATGAAGTAAGCTCAATTGTGGTCTAAATGTCTACTCTCAAATATTTATGCAAATATTACAATGAGTGCATGAGAGTGTAAGTGATATAATCTTTGTGTCAAAATAATGATTCCAATCACAATGCACAAACAAAGATCCTTAGCACACTTTAAATATCTCAAAATATATCTTTTTTACAAATATAAACCTCAAGAGATATTCAGATTTAATTTATAAAAATGATTTTATCTTTGTGTTCAAGATGATAAAATCAATCAAAGGATATTGCTACAAAGATCTTTTAGCACATGCACAAATATCTCAACAAATATTTCTCAAAGTAAACCACACGAGATATTTGAAGATGATTTGAAAAGTATTTTTAGTAATCAAAAAGCAATGTGAACTCCTTGAAATATTGCAATGAGAATGCAATACTCACAATCTCAAATAAAGTTTTCTTAAGAAAGACTTATCAATAAAGTCTCATAGGAAAAACTTAAAGCTTTGCTCCCAAAGAAAATAATCTCAATCAACCAAACAAGGGAGAGCAATAGCTTAATGATAAGAACACTAAAGCACACACTTACAAAGGGATTTTAGCAATAAGAACTAGCAAGAGTGAGTGTAAGAGGCTTTAAAATGAGTATATGAGATTTTTGAATTTCATAGAATTTTGCTAATCAAGATTTCTAATTAGGTGCTAATCTTTTCAAATGAGGGGGTATATATAGAGTACCCTATAATTATAACCGTCCAAGACACATAGGGTATTATTAGGATTGTTTTAAAACGTTCTAACACAATGAACCCTATTTTAAAAATTTAACTGCGGTAGAAAAATTGTCCAACCCGAGAGCATCGGTCGATCGAACTTGAGGTTCAGTTGACCAAGTGACAAAGTTCGGTCAACCGTGCAAAAAATGAACTGAGAGTTCAGTCGACCGGACTAAGGGTCTCAAGGGCGATTTTTCCAATTTTGCACGGTTCGATCGACTAGGTGATTTTGAATAAGGTAGTTTGGTCAACCGGACAGTTGGATTCTCCCACGTGGGAGTTCAGTTGACCAGAGCGTTGCCCGTTTAAATCTAGTAGGTCGATTGAGGAGTCAAAATGTTGAGCCGAGTGGGAGTTCGGTTGACCAAGTTGTATGAACTTGGCAGGGTACGGTCGACCATGCTATGGTCAAAATGTTAACCTCTGACCTGTTCGGTTGACTGAATGTTTTTATACATTCCGATTTGGTCGACCGAACATGCTTTTTTAATGCATTTCAGTTCTTATCCTCTTATACATTAACTTTATTCATATAAACACATATGTTTATGCATGCATGTGGATCATAAGGTCATTCTAGGTATTTTTGAACTTATCATATCATGCATGTAATGCATTTGATTATTACAAACCATTTTTCTCCTATTTACTTTTACAAACCTGCTTTACATAAGATGAATTTAAAGTACAACACAAATATAGTCTTTTAGGGTCTTCAAGCTCTACTTTATGTGCCATCATTTTGATTTGCCAATTATATACCTGCACATATCCTTAGATAGCCGTCAAATACAACAAGTAATTGTCATTATTAAAACCGGATGTGACCTATAAGGTCAACAGTTAGTTTAATTTTTCTCATGAAGAAAAAAAAAATAAAAAATTAATAAAAATAAAAAAGAAGAAAAGAAAAGAAAAAAAAAAGAGTTTTGAAGAAAATATGGTTGCACCTGCACCACGCACGCTTATGGATTTTCTGCAGTGTACATGCACCACTACATCATCTTACATTGTTTTACCTAATGACGAACTTAACTTCATGATGCAGCGCAGGAGGACTTCATTGCTACATTAGTTTTATAGGACGGAATCCGAGTGTCCTTATCGGCACTTGACGGAGTTTGAGTTGACTTGTAATATTTTTTTCTCTCGTGTTAGAACTAATGAATTTACTAGACTTCGTTTATTTTTTGCCTTTTTGAAGGATAGGGTGAAGATGTGGTTTAATTCTTTGAGACCTCACTTTATCTTTAATTGGGTTGACATGAAGCGTGAATTTTTGTATAAGTTTTGTCCCTCACAGAGAACTCAATTTTTACAGGAACATATCATTCAGTTTATGCAAAAGGGTGACGAAACTTTTCAGGCTTGCTGGGAGAGGTTCAAGGATCTGCTAAATACTTGTCCACGTCATGGGTTTAAATCATGGAGGTTAGTCAATTATTTCCATACAGCTTTTACTTCTGATTGCAAAGACTTTGTCCAAACCATGTGTAATGGAGAATTATTTAACAAGGAACCAGATCAATCACTATCATTTTTTGATTACTTAGCTAAAAGTGTCCGACAATGGAATACATGATACAATCAAGCACCTATGGCAGTACAACCTATTGGCGCAATTAGTGGTAGAGATAAATATAAGCCAACATATTATCCAGACACTCTTCCACCTTAGTATCAATCACAACAAATCTCTCAGAGCTGTGCACCATCAAGATTTCAATCTAATGCAGCACTTGCTCTACCAGAGAAGTCTCTTGAGGATGCTTTCCAACAGTTCATGCAGATTCAAATCATAACTAACAAGAACACTCGGGCCATAAATGAATTGCGGGACACCATTAATGTGATGAGCATGCAGCTGTATATCTTAGAGAAAAGGATCTGGGATATTTACTTTTTACCAATGATTTATAGCGGAAGGAAATAAAGTGACTATGAGGATGTGTATAGATTATAGGGAAATTAATAAAGTGACAATCAAGAACAAGTATCCTCTAACCCATATAGATGATTTATTTGACTAGCACTAGGGTACGCAGGTGTATTCTAAGATTGACCTCAGATCAGGCTATCATTAGGTGAAAGTGAAAGTAGAAGACGTCTCGAAGACAGCATTCAAGACCAGATATGGGCATTATGAGTTTCTCGTTATGCCAGTTGGTTTGACGAATGCTCCTGCGGTATTTATGAACTTGATGAATAAAGTCTTTCACCAATACTTAGACCATTTTGTTGTTATTTTTATTGATGATGTACTGTCTATTCGAGAAGTTATGAGAAGCATGAGGTGCACTTGAGGCAAGTTTTGCAAACGCTCAGGGAGAAGAAGCTCTACGCCAAATTCAGTAAATGTGAATTCTGGTTCGAGAAAGTTGTGTTTTTGGGGCATGTTATCTCAGGGGACGAAATTTCTATAGATCCTAGTAAGATTTATGCGGTAGTGAATTGGGCTAGACCGACGAACGTCCAGGAGATTAGGAGTTTCTTGGGACTAACTAGGTATTACCATCGTTTTGTCGAAGGATTCTCGGCATTATCAGGGCCTATAATATGACTGACCAGAAAGAATACCAAATTTGATTGGGACGATAGCTGTGAGTAGAGTTTTCAGGAGTTGAAGTAGAGGCTTATCACGGCCCCAATGCTGATCATCCCTTCAAGGGGTGAGAGTTATGTCATTTACAGTGATGCTTCCTTGAAGGGACTGGGTTGTGTACTGATGTAGCATCGTAAAGTAGTAGCATATGCTTCCAGACAGTAAGAATATGAAAAAAACTACCCTACCCACGACCTTGAATTGACTACAGTAGTACACATATGGAAAATTTGAAGGCATTACCTGTATGGCGAGCAGTGTGAAATTTTCTCCAACCATTAATGTTTAAAGTACTTTTTCACTCAGAAGAAACTAAATATGAGGGAGAGAAGGTGGTTGGAGTTTATTAAAGATTTTGATTGTACCATCAGTTATCACCCAAGGAAAGCAAACGTGGTAGCTGATGCGTTGAGCAGGAAGTCTACGGGACTAGCATTGGAAGTTATGGAGATCCAATATCCGATCATGATGGATTTTGAGAGACTCAGTATTGAATTGATCGAGAGTGATCCATGGGCGTGTATTGTTAGTCTTGTGGTATAGCCTACTCTACAAGAAAGGATTAAAGCTGCTCAGAAAGACGATCCGGAATTTGCTGAGGTAGTAGTTAGAGTCCAAAATGGTCAAGGCGTGAAATTATGTATTGTAGATGACAAAACTTTGTGGTTCCGTTCCACAATATGTGTTCCTAACCAATGTTGACATCAGGAAGACTGTAATGACCCAAAGAATAATGGTATTTTGGGCTCGTCGATGAGGGTGCGCCTCGTCGATGAGAAGATACTGAGAGGCTATTTTTATGAACTCTGAATTTCGTCGACGAAGAATAGTATTCGTCGAATAATTTCCTTCTTGACCTCGTCGACGAAGGCCAGTGTATAAATAGCCCTAAACGCGATTCTTCAGCTGATTTTCGCACATAAAACCCTCTCCTCTCTCTCCTCTTCGGTTTTCATCCCTTCTCTCTAAGTTTCTAGGCTGCATTTACACCGGTTCGACGATCTAAAGTCATCATGATACTCCTAGGGAAGTTCTCTGCATATCTATTGGAGTGGATCGTCGATGGGGCTAGTTTGAAATTCATCCCTGATTCAAGGTAAGACTATTTATTCAAAATTTGGTCTTCCCATGGTTATAGGAAATGTTATTCACAGAAAAATACTAAAGTTTGGTTTTGAGAGTTGTCGTTTTCAGGGTATTGAACAGGGAACCCTGCGACTGCAGGACCACTGAATTTTAGGGGTTTTTTTTTTTAGTAATCAGGTAAGGGAATAAAATAAAACGGTCATTTTCCATGCAAACAATTATTATTTATCAACAAATTAATTATCAGGAAGCATGTATTTTATATATATATATATATATATATATATATATATTTATATATAGATATAGATATATGAGTAGATTGGTAAAAATGCATATTTGGGAAAATACTGCTATTATGTTGAAATGTATATATATTTTGAAATGTCAGAAAATATGACTTTGGAATAGAATGTATGGTTTTATTCAGCATTGTGTGGCATGAATATTATTTTACATAGAAAGTATTGTGTTGTGACAATTTTACGAATAATGTATGTTTTCAGAGATTATGAAATAATGCAGTACATTATGATAATAAAATACATGATAAATGAATTATTTATTCAGAATGATAAGCATGAAATTTTTGGCGCAAGGTCGTATTTATGAATGTTCGGTGCAAGGCCGCAGATATAAAAGAATTCGGCGCAAGGCCGTATGTGTAGTGACCCGAAGAATAATGTTATTCAAATAATTAAGAGGGAGAGGAATAGAAGCAGTAATAGAAGGAGGCAGTATTGCATTTTGGATATAATAACCCCAGAAATTTTCCAAGCACTCATCGACGAGGACCCATCTCGTCGACAAGAAGATACCGAGAGAGAATATTTGGGAAGTTTGAAATTCGTCGACGAGGGGGCAGGTTTGTCGATGAACTTTCTACAAGACTCGTTGATGAGGTGACGTGGCTCATCGACGAATCTCGCAATATAAATAGTGCAAAAACTCAGTTAAACGCAAACATTCAGTGTCGTTCTCTCTCCTCTCTCTCTCTCTCTCCCTCCTAAGGCCTCCCCTCCATCTCTCTTCGATTTCAGCCCCATCAGTTGTCAGATCGACGATCTGAGGCCACCGCGATGCTCCTAATAGAGTTCTCTTCAAGTCTGTTGGGGTGGATCGTCGTTGGGATTGAGTCGAGTTTCTCCCTAAAATCAGAGTAAGGTCTTTTATTCAGTTTTTGACCTTCTAAAAGTTATAGAAAATGATGTAGGTTAGGAAATATTGATATTTGGTTTTGGCAAATGTGGTTTTCAAGGTGTGGAATAGGAAGCCCTGTGGGTGTAAGACCAGTATACGATAGGGGCTTTTCGACAGTTTGGTAAAGGAAACATACTATGTTAGGAAAAATACAGTTGATATTAAAATATTTTAAATTATGGTGCAGCATGAGAGTATGAAAATAGTATAGAAACATGTTTTTACAGTATTTTCAAGAATATATTTTACAGAATATACAGACGATGAAATGCGTTTACAGTTTCTTTCAAAATACCATGATTTTACAGTTTTACAGCACCATAACAGGAAGATTTACAGTTTATCTCAGAAAAATACAGTTGATATAGTTACAGATTATTACAGTGTTATGGCTTATACAATTGTTACAGAATCTTGGTAAAACAGTTAGTTGTATATAGAAACGTATTATATAGTATCAGACCCTGATAAATCAGACAACAGAGCATGGTACTGTCGCTACAAATATACAGATATTTAGTTCAGAGTGCAACCACTTAACTCTGATAGTAAGTGGTATGAGGTCGATCATGCCTAGTTGTGGACAAGCTCCCCATCAGATATGGGTTGAGGAGGGCCGATCTGACCAAGGAGTAGAGTGGTTTATCCTGGTCGGCCATCCAGGATAGATCCAGCCTTTGGGCCGCACAACCCTGTCATTAGGGGTCAAATCATGACATACAGTCATCCAGGGAAATATTCTCAGATATCATAGTATTATCAGAGTTTCCAAAATAGTAGTATTATTATGAAAAGTAATTTCATAGTATTATCACAGTTGGACATGTTAAATTATGTAGTTAAAGGTTTTATAATATGTTATGTAGTATCAGCATTTTCAGATTAAGTTATTTGTACCACACTTAATTCAGATTAATTTTTATCGATCTACATCTCAGTAGCCAGACACTAGTAATAGCATGTTTTGTCTTACTGAGCTTTGGCTTATCCCAGTATTGAATTATTTTTTAGGTGAGCCAGTTGGGCAAACGGAGCAGGCTCGCAGATAGAGGAGCTATTAGTCTGCCCTTTTTTAGGGTGAGTGTTTTTGGGGTTCAATTTTGTTAGCCCTAGTATTAGTAAGAGTAGTTCTTGAGGGTACAGTGAAATATGTAATATTTGTGGAATACTTAAACAATCTAGTATTGTATAATTATATATGGTTATGTTTATTTGACTTCCGCTTCTCGCTGCTTAGGTTGATGGTTGGGAAAAAAAAAAACCCTAGTTAAATAGCAGGGGGTTACAGTATGTATGTATGTATGTTATTCAAAAAATGCTATAAATCTATTTATACTAGACAAGTATATTATCATGTATTATATGTTATCAAAACCTAGATGATAGTTCAGTTAAGTTTCAAGAGCACGGTACTATAGCTATACAAATCAGATTATTATGTTCAGACTTGTGCTAACCGCCCCTGCAAGTAAAGGGGGTGAGATATGGATAGTTGATGTAGCTTTCAGTGTAGAGTTGTAGATGTCTACCTGGCAGTCCAGACCAGGGTGTGGTGGGCCCATCATACTTACGGACATTTTTGCATCAGCAGTGGTCGGCCAACCATTGTCAAGTCCCGCCTTCGGGCTGCACAACCCGTCATGGAAGGTCATACATGCCATCAGCTAGCTATACATCCCGGGTAAGTTACAATATTATCAATTATATCAGACATTTCATGATTAGTATGACTTATTAGAAATTATGAAAGTATATGATTATTCAGTGTGTTATGATGAATGTTTTCTAGCATATAAAATGTACTGTATATATATTATGACACTAAATATTCATGTTGTCACACAACTATATTTAGTTTATTTTTCCCTTACTAAGAAGTGTCTCAGCCCCCAAACTTAAATAATTTTCAGGAAACCCAGAAAGACCGGCAAATCGAGGCCGCCATTGAGATAGGTTGACACTACCCCGCTAGGAGGGTAAATTTTGATCTAGGGACAGGAAATTTATGTTGTGGGTTCCTAGACATGTAGTTATTTTTGTATTTTTGGATATTTTATATAAACATAGTATTTTGGGAATGTAGTTGACTCTGGTATTACACATTTTATGGTTATAAGAATGTGAATGTCTGATGTGTCTCTGTTACCTATGGGTTTGGATTGACTATATTATTAAATATGTTTAATTACATGATAAGATAAGTAGGTCGTTACAAAGATTGTCCTAGAGGAGGCTCACAAATATTTGTACATAGTTCATCCCGACAGCACGAAAACGTATAGGGATCTGCAGGAGTCGTATTGGTGGAGTGGTATGAAGAAGGAGATCGCTGAGTATGTAGCCCAGTTTTTGACGTGCCAGTGGGTAAAAGCTGAGCACCAAAGGCTAGTAGGTCAGTTGCAGTCACTATTTATCCCAAAGTGGAAGTGGGATCATATATCCATGGTTTTTGTTTCAGGATTTTCGACAGCATTGGACGGCCAGAATGTCATTTGGGTGATTTTAGACTGCTTAACAAGGACCGCCTATTTCCTACCTATCAAGATTAGCTACTCTCTCAACCATTTGGCGGAGATTTATATTCAGGAGATAGTACGTTCTCATGGGGTGCCAGTATCTATTGTGTCAGATCGAGACTCACGTTCCACGTCACGTTTTTGGAGGAGATTGCAAGAGGCTCTAGGGTCTCTATTGTCTTTTAGCACAACATTCCATCCTCAGTCAGACGGAAAGACAGAGAAGATGATACAAATATTAGAAGATATGTTTCAGGCATGCGTGTTAGATTTTGGGGGTAACTGGATTCAGTTTATGCTGGTGGAATTTGTGTATAATAACAGTTATCAGACTAGCATTGGCATGACACCGTTTGAAGCACTGTATGGTAGGAGATATAATTCTCCTTTATTTTGAGATGAGATGGGTGAGTGGCGAGTTGTGGGGCCAGAGTTGGTACATCAAACACGTGACAAGGTTCAACTCATCAGAGATAGAATCAATCCAACTCAGAACTAACAGAAGAGTTATGCCGATAACTACCGTAGAAAGTTGGAGTTTGATATTGGTAATCATGTATTTTTGAAAATAGCTTCGTTGAAAGGGGTTATGAGGTTCAGGAGGAAAGGTAAACTTAGCCCTAGGTTTATCCATCCATTTGAGATTCTGGAGAAAGCGTGGTCGGTTGCCTACAGGTTAGCTTTACCACTTGTGTTGTCCAGGATACACGACGTATTCCACGTTTCTATGTTGAGAAAATACATCCTAGTTCCTTCTCATGTAATTAATTATGGTGAATTATAGCTCAGTGATTCACTAGTTTATGAGGAGGTGACAGTATAGATTCTGGACAGAAAAGAATAAGAATTACGTAATAAGAAGATTCCTCTAATAAAAGTTCTATGGAGAAATCATGCAGTAAAAGAGGCTTCTTGGGAGCTCGAGGAATAGATAAAACAGAAATACCCGAATTATTCCTTGAGGTTCGGTCACAACCAGGAAAGGGTAAGTGATTGTATAACATTTCTTTTGCAGGTACATGTAATAATTTAGTTAATGAGTAGTCTTTTAGTTTTGGGGGAATTTTATTTTAGTTTATGTAATCTCCCAAGAATTAGAATGTAACCACGATATTCCTCCGCCATAAGTGAGGGTAAGTAATAAAATAAGTAGATCATTTTATCTTTAAGGGATGATAAATCATATGAATAGTAAATTTCGAGGAAAAAACTTTATAAGGAGGGGATAACGTAGTGACCGAGAGAAATTATAGTATTTAAATAATGAAAGAAGGGGGAAAAAGGAAATTGTAACAGGGCCTCGTCGACGAACACAGGGGATTCATTGACGAGAACACATGAGGGGCTCGTCAATGGGGACTTGTCTCGTCGATGAGAAGATACTGAGAGGATATGTCGCGGCTCTGAATTTCGTTGATGAGGGGTAGGCATTCGTCGATGAACATCCTTCTTGACCTCGTCGACGAGGTGACGTGGCTCGTCGACAAATGCCAGTGTATAAATATGTCTAAACTTCATTTTTAGCCGAAAATTCACGCCCAGACTTTCCTTTCTCTCTCCTCTTTGGTTCCCTACCCTTCTCTATTAATTTCTGGGTTCGTTCTTCACCGAATCGACGATCAGAAGCCACTACGACACTCCTGGGGAAGTTCTCTACAAATTTGCTGGAGTGGATCGACGGTGGGGCTAGTTTAGATTTCATCCCAAGTTTAGGGTAAAGGTTTTTATTCAGTATTTGAATTTCCTGCAGTTATATGAATTGTAATAGTCATGAAAATACTAAAGTTTTGTTATGGGGGATATCATTTTCAAGGTGTTGAACGGGGAACCCTGCGGGTGCAGGACTAATTATCTTAAGGGCTTTTCAGGAATCAGGTAAGGGGATAAATTAAGTCAGTTGTTTTCATGAAAGTATATGTATAATTTTACAGCAATTATTTTCAGGAGAATAAATGTATATTATTATTATTATGTTTAGGAAATACTGCTGTAAATGATGGTATGATTTAAATATGAATAATACTTATCTTGTGTGGCATGAGTAAAAGTTACTATGGAAATACTATGTTTACAAAATAAGCATGATATGGTTTTCGGAAAATGTGGAAATGATATAGAGTGTTTTATATGATATATCGACGTACGGGCCGAGTGTTTTTAAAAGATATATCGAAGTATGGGCCAAGAATTTAATCTAATATGTAATATGGCGTACGGGCCATGAATGGTAAAATATGAAATGCCGGCGTACAGACCGATGATTTCAACATTATATGTGCAAAGTGATATGATGATATTAATTTGGTAGTATTATTATGAAATAGTCATGTATCACTATTTGAATATATGTTATATGTTATCAGAACCTGGTTAGATTAGTTTAGGCTTTCACGAGCACGCTATCATAGCTATATGATCACGATCATGAGATGTTGGTGCTATCGCTAGCCGTATGGGGCAGCGGGAGGATGACAGTCGATGTAGTTTATTGAAGTGTTGGCGCCCCTAGTGTATGGACCAGTTGTGGCAGACCCATCGTACTTACAGACATTTGTTTTTGATTTGGTAGTGGCCAGCCAGCCATTGTCGGGTCCCGCGTTCAGGCAGCACAACCTAGTCATGTGGGGGTAACCTTCCAGGCTGTGTTTCTTTTTTAGTACTATTATATGAGATAATTGACGTTATGGAAATTCAGTATGTTCTACCATGATGTAAATTTATATGTTTTCTCAGATATGATACAAATGGCTTTACCCAAATATGTTTATATACCGTTATATGTATAACACGAAAATTACTCATGTTGCCACACATTGGTATTATTTTATTCTCCCTTATTGAGAGGTGTCTCACCTCGAATTATATGAACATTTCTACAGCCCTAAATAGGAGAGCAGATAAAGCTCCGCAAATGTAGTTACAGCTGATCTACCCTTTCTGAAGGGTAAGTATTTTGATTGGGTCAAATGGATTTTGTGGGAAGTGACCCTAGGACTCTTTTATGTAATTGGGTTGGTGCATGTTCCTATAATGGATGTAGGAACTTTGGTATTATGCTGAATGGTATTTTTTATTTATTTATGATATCACGTTTCCTCCTGCTTAGGTAATGGAATGAGTGTTAGGTTACCCCTGGCACCTTTGGGGTCCAGGTGGATTATGAATATCCAGAATTATTATTGAAAAAAATATATATACATGAAAATTAGGCAGGTCGTCACAACCATACTACTATTCTATCCTTAGGCATTAGATAAGTTGTTTTAGGTCCAATTCCCTCTTCTTCTACATCAAGTGTCATTCCAAGATCGTGATAAGTCACTTTTATACCCTCTCCCAACATATCATGCAACAATTTTTGAAAATTCATAAATTTGGAGATCTACTATTTTTTAATTAGTCATCTCATAGTCTAAAAATTTGCAGCAAACAATCCTCTTGTTATCTTTCTCCTACTTTAATATGACATATTGACATTATTATGATTTCTTTCTTATTGTGGCCGACGAGTTCTAGAACACATACCACAAACTACATTTATAAGGCATGGTAAATATTTTTCCAACACTTGTAGTTGGTTCTGTTAAAGGATTCTACTTGGATAAGGTCAACTAGCCGTCTATCCAGTGTAGGGTGATCGTACCTATATCAGTTTTAAGATTATTGAAACAAAGTGCAATAGAATAAATAATTTATACAGAGAGAGAGAGAGAGAGTATTACTTTAGTGGAGTTGAGGCATGGAAAAATGAGAACCTTTAAAATTAATTACATCTCTACAAAGAATGAGTTTCAATGCAAATAATTGCTACATATATTGACTTTAAAATTACTCAGTAGGGTCGAGTACTGACAAATGCCAAAACCAAAGGGGGGGGGGGGTGGTTTAGAGTATTCAATTATCCAACAGCAATGGATAAAACCATAACAAGCTAAAATCTAATGGAATATGGAAACTGCTAGAAAAAAGGAAACATATATAGTTGAGGTATGTAAGAATGAGAGAAGAAGAGAATGAGAGAATATGAGAGTTGGGTTGGAATGGAAAGGGTTGGACCAAGCCTTTTATAGGCTGAATGAAGGGATGACCGCTAGCCTTAGTAAATGGTTGGACCTAAAAGCCCATGGCCATTCAAATGGAAGTCCCAAAAGAGAATTTGGATGTTGCACTATTTATTCCAACAAAGACTACCAATTAAATCTTGCATTAAAAAAATGATGCCATTACTTGATGTTTTTAGATTGAAATTCAAATAGTTTGGGTAATATTTTGAATGATGCTTTAATTTGAACAACCCACAAAATATGAACAAATTGTGTAGTAAAAAATAATAAATTGACTATAAGATAGCGATAAGTGGATTATAGTTAGATAATGATAAAAGGAAAAAAGATAAGAAGGTTGACAAAGTAACAAAAATTTGGGGCAAGGAGGGTTCCATTGTTGACTTTCATGAAAGATGAAAACAATAAATTTGATAAGAGAAGAAGTATTGGTTGTATTTAGTATAACATTATAGAAAATTAATAATCATTCCAAAATATTAATCTCAATAGTACTATTTAGAAAAAGCAGGGGATGTGGATGGGATCCATTCATGCTCTGTATCTTCTTGAAGTGTTTTGAAATTGAGATTTCAAGCCTAACTTCGCCAATTTGTTTATATACATTTAGACACATAAATACATTTATAATACACACACATGTATATAGACATAATATGCTTACATACACTTAAAATAGAGGAAAAGGGGAAGAAAGGGGGATGGGAGAAATATGATGGGTAGTAGGACCATGTTAAAAAGTGTTTAGTATTATGAGCAAGAAAAATAACCGAAAAATAATACACAAGAGGAAACGAAAATAAATAAATAAATAAATACTTTATCTTGTTTACTAATTAAAAGCATTAAATGATTTTTTTTTTTTTTTTTGGTTATTATTAAAATTTGATATACATTGTTGGCTCATAATCTAATAGTTTAAGATTTTAAGTAAAGTGATATTCTAACATGGTATTAAAGCTGGTTACCAGGAGATTCTGGGTTCTAATCTCGTCGCCCACGTTTATTCTGTGATGTTTAAAAAAATTAAATTACCTATCATGGGTGTTGTTTATCATGTGTTTATCTCTACATGTGTTGTCGGACTCTATGTGCGGAAAGTATTAAAGCTTGATATACATTATTGGTTCACAATCCAATAGGTTAAGTTTTTAGGTAAAGTGGCATTCTAACAAGGATAATGATAAGAGAAAATAAAAAAAATAAATTAGACTAAATAGACTACAACTATAATGTCTAAAATCCTCTCATTATGGGTTTCTCTAAATATATATGCATTCCCCAAATTCCATTAGAACATATGCTCTGAATTACTATTTTCTTTTTCTTTTTCCTTGGCTGAATAAATTTTTTAAAACTAAATTACAAATGAACATGCCTGCCTACTCACAACCAAATGATACAGATTTAGTAGGCCATTTGGTTAAACCCATTAAGTTTTTCTTTCCAAAAAAAGAAAACAATATGCCCTATTTTTCAACCAAAGGAAGGTGATCACTCAATTTTAAACTACTAATTAGTGTATGTGCATTGCATGAGAAATTATTTTTATTTAGAAATATTTAGTGTTAATTAGTGGTTAATTATTTTTCTCTGTAGCTATGAAAGATTCAAGACCAGTATCTTACACCACACTAAACAATTAAAACATCACTTGTTTCTATTTATTACACTATTAGAAGCCTCCTAACTCAATGTCAACGTTAGTACGAACATGTTCAAATGCAATTTTTTATTACATATCTTGTCTTCTCTATATAATTTTTAATAATCGAATCAACAAAATTGACATTGTATGTTGTTTTACTCATTTTTGTGACTTTTAGTGTGTGAAATAATTTTCATTTTATATTCAAAACTCTCTACAAAAATTAGAATTTTTTTTTTAAAAAAAATCAATATTTATGTAAAACAATGACATTCTTGCTATTGTACAACTAATTTTCTCGTTAGAAAAGGAGAAATGAGAAATAATGTTATCTATGAAAAACAACATATTTTACCACGTTCTTTGAAAGGTATCATTTGGATAGATATGTTGGGTCTCACTTCCTTTCATCATTAGTTCATCCTTTCAATTTTTGTTTAGTTGATTTAGATTTTTTTATGTTAGTTTATTTTATTATTTTTATTTTTAATAGGTCTATTTAGATTTGTTTTTTATTTAACTTTATTTGGATTTGTAGTCCAGTTCTGGTTGGTTGTTGATGTTATTTTTTGGGAGGTCTTTAATCTTTTTTTATATGTAATCTCTTAATACTTGTCTTGTAACTACGGTATTCTTCCGTCAAAAGTAAGGATATATCAATAAATAATTGGAAATACTGCTATCCTTTAGTTAAATAAAAAAATGACACACTTGCTATTTTTTTAAAAAAAAATTAACTTAAAAATAAAAATTACTTATTTTCACAACTAAACAAGCCCTACCTCTAAAAATATGCACACATCTAGCTCGTTTACAAGTTTGCATATTTGTATAGAACTCCCACATATAATTGAGGATATAATAAGATAATTTTATTAGGGTTGTAATTGAGTCGAATCACTCGCGAGTTAGTCGATGTTTGACTCGACCATGATTGTTCAAACTCTTTTGTTAAATTAAAGAAGACGAGCTCAAACTCAAATTTTGAACTCGTCCACTAAATAAGTCGAGTTTGAATTGAGTCAAACTTGGTTTGTTAGGCTCACAAGCTGACTCGTTTAAAATTTCATTAAGACAAATTGCTCATTTACCATCTTATTTAACGACTCATTTACTAATTCATTATTAGCTCATGAACTAACTTAATATTAAACTCGTGAGCTAATTCGATATTAAGTTTGTGAACTAACTCGATATTAGTCTCTGTTAGTATACTCTTCCTATGTTACCCTTGTACCCTTGTATACTTTCTAAGTTACCCTTGTATACCCTGCCTCCTTTAGCTATAAAGTCTCGTAAAGTGTTAATAAGAAAGCATATAGAGAGTTTCTCTTTTGTCATGGTATCAGAGCCTAGGGTTCTTTAATTTTTTCTTTCCGCCGCCGCCGTCCACTCTAGCTCTTCTTCTAGTTTCCGGCAACCACAGCAGTTCTCCTCGTCAATCCTCTAACTCCCTCTAGGTGTTCCTTTGGCTTCTCGGTGCTATAATTATCGTCGCCGCTCTCTCATGCACGTTGTGGTCTCTTAGTTCGTCACCCTTTCTGTCCGTCTCGGTCTCTCTGCACCTGTCTATTCGTGGTCTGTTCGTGGTCTCTTGGTTCGCCGCTCACCTCTGTTTCTCCTTCTCCGGCGTTGTCCCAGTTCTCCGCAGTCTCGCGTACTCTGCTGCTGCCACTCTCCTTCTTGATTCTCTGGCGATCTTGCTTCTCTTGTCTATCAGCATGGTCTCGTCGACTTCATCTCTCCGGTAGCAACAACACCGGTTCCACTGCTGCACTTTCTGGTGGTCCCTCCGCATGGCCGGCTGTGATCCACAGCAACCCTCCCATAACCAGAGAAGCGCCCTTCTCTCTTTACTGTGCTTCCACTTTCCGAAATATTTTTAATTCCTATTCTCCTATAAAAGCACACTGCAAAAAAAAATAAATAAATAAACAAATAAACAAAGGAAAAGTTGCTGTAATTTCTACTCTCTTTACTGTGGTTCAAATTTTCCAATATTGTCCTTGCATTTTTTTTTTTTTTTTATGGCATCTTTCACTGATGTTGCTCACCCTATAGAGATTGTTTTTGAATGGCTCCAACTACAATGCGTGGGCTCAACAAATGTCAGTTTTTTTGATTGGTCGGCGATGATGGTGTTTTGTCACTAGAACAAAACCAAAACTGCCACGCAATCCATAGAGGAGTTTGATGAGGCTCTTGATGAATGGGAAAGTACTCACTGTAAGATCCTTTCCTGGTTTATTAATACATCAGTTCCTACTATTCAGAGTCTACTTCCTAAGTTTTGTAACGCCAAACTTGCTTGGGATTTTTTGGCCAAACAATGCAATGTGGCAGTGATGCTGCTCTCGAATTTCAGTTGGAAACTAGGCTTTCTCACATGCATTAGGCACCTGGATAGTCTATTGCCGAGTTTCATACTCAGGTTAGTGGCATTTGGGATCAGCTTTCTCATACTGACCCTGTTTTTTCTGATGAGTAGTCCATTAAGTTTTTTGCTACATATCGGGATCGTCGTCAGTTCCTATACTTTATGATGCATATCCGGGATGAATTTGAGAACATTCGAGCTTCTTTGTAACATCGATCTCCTCTTCCTACACTTGAGGTTGCTCTTGCAGAGCTCATTTATGAGGAGACACAACAACAGACTCATCGGGTTCATTCTACCAATATGATCTTGACTACTGCTCCATCTAGCTCCTCTACTCCTGCTGCGGCTGTTGCTTCTTCTAGACCTCTCCATTTCAATGGCCAGTGCCACTATTGTAAGGAAGACGGTCACCGTATTTCCGATTGTCCTAAAAAGAAGGCCAAGGATGCTAGGGATGCTCTCAAGGCTAAGGCATCTTCCTCTTCTAGGCCTATTGCTGTTGTCTCCACCAGCTCCTCAGTTTCTGCTCCATCTTCTGCATCTCCTTTGTCGTCTCTTTCTACAGCTGACCTTGAGGCAATTATCACCCAGGTTCTCTCCCGCACTTCTACTGCCTTATCTGCTCCACAGGTACCTCTACACCTTGGTTTTTTTATTCTTCCTGTTGCAATCATATGACATCTGATTCCTCTTTAGTGACACATAAGTTGTCTTTAAATCTTGTTCCCTTAATTTATACTACTGATGGTTCGCATATGTCTGTTAGTCATCTTGGTCATGTTTCTACTCCTCCTTTTTCTGTCCCTAATACATATGTTGTGCATAACTTGTCTCTCAATCTCCTTTCGGTTGGTCAACTTGTTGAAAGTGGTTTGATCTTAACCTTTTCTCAAATTGGTTGTGATGTGCAGGATCCGAAGACGGGCCAACTTGTTGGGATCAAGTGTAAAGTTGGTCACCTTTTCAAGCTCACGTCTTTGCATTTGCCTCGTTCGTGTTCTCCTCCATCTCTTTCTGCTGTAGTGTCTTCCCATGTTTAGCATTCTTGTCTTAGTCATACCTCCTTATCTCGTGTTCAGTCTTTAGCTTCTAGTGGTTGCTTAAATGTTAAGTTTGAACCTTTTGATTATATGTCTTGCCAACTTGGGAAACAAAAAGCTTTACCTTTTAATGAAAGTAATTCTTTGTCTCCTGCACCTTTTGATTTGGTTCATTCTGATATTTGGGGACCTGTTCCTATCCCTACTAAGGGCAGGTCTCGTTACTTTGTTATTTTTATCGATGATTACTCTCGGTATATATGGATTTATCTTTTGCATGATCGCACTGGGTTACTTACTGTTTTTCGTGACTTTAAGAAAATGATTAAAACTCAGTTTAATCACACCATTAAAATCTTTCGGTCCGAAAATGCCCTGAAATATACTTCTACTCCTTTCTTTGTAGAACTTCACGAGGCCGACACCTTATCCCATCGATCCTGTCCATTCACCTCCCAATAGAATGGTTGTGCTGAACGTAAGCATCGCCACATCCTTAACACTGTTCGCTTTCAACTCTTCTCTGCATCCCTCCTAGAATCCTTTTGGGGAGAAGCTGCTCTTATCGCTGTTTACGCTATTAATCGGGTTCCAACCCCTACTCTTTCCAATGAATCTCCATATAAGGCTCTCTATGGAAAGGTACCTGATTATTCTCTTCTTAAAGTATTTGGTTGTGCTTGTTTTGTTTTGCTCCCACCTCATGAACATACAAAACTTGAACCTCGTTCTCGTCTCTGTTGCTTTCTTGGTTATGGCATTGAACACAAGGGTTATCGGTGCTACGACCCTATAGCCAAGCGTCTTCTAGTCTTTCGACATGTTCAGTTTTAGGAACACAAAATGTTCACTAGTATCTCTCCATTTTCTTCTGATTGTCCCTCATACTCTCCCATTTTCACTAACCATGCCATAGATCTCTCTCCCGATTTTCCTCTAATGCAGATCATGACAACTCATCAGGTGATCACTCTATGCCTGCCTCTCCCGAACCTGGCCGGTATGATGATCATGCTATCGCATACACTCCGCCTGAGTCCTCTGATTTGGATGTCCATCGTTCTAGTCGGGTAAGCGCACCTCCTACCAATCTTAGTGATTATCACTATTTTTCTACTTTTGACTCCCTTCACGAGCCTCGCAATTATCGCCAAGCTTATTCTGTTCCTGTTTGGTAGCAAGCTATGTCTGAAGAACTTGAATTACTTCACAAAACTCATACTTGGGACCTAGTTGACCTGCCTCCTAGAAAGATCGTAGTTGGGAACAAATGGGTGTATAAACGGAAAACGAACTCCGAGGGTTCTGAAGTAAGACATAAAGCTCGTTTAGTGGCAAAGGGCTTTACTCAGGAATATGACATTGATTATGAGGAGACATTTGCCCCTATTGCTCGTATTACCTCCGTTCGCTCACTTTTGCTTATTGCCTCTACTCGCCAATGACCTTTATTTCAAATGGATGTCAAGAATGCCTTCTTACACGATGATTTGGCTGAGGAGGTATAAATGCAGCCCCCTCCAGGATATCCTCATCCTCTTGGTAAGGTATGTCGTCTCCGCCGTGCTTTATATGGGCTTAAGCAAGCTCCCTATGCTTGGTTTGCCAAGTTTAGCTCCACTATTGCACAACTTGGGTTTGCCTCTAGCACTTATGATTCAGCCCTTTTTACCCGTCACACAGCTACTGGCATCACTATTCTACTACTTTATGTTGATGATATGATCATTGCTAGTGATGATACTTCTGGTATGCATGAGCTTAAGCAATTTCTGTGTTAGCAGTTTGAGATGAAAGACCTCGGTTCTCTTCACTACTTCCTCGGCTTAGAAGTGTCTCCTACCTTTGATGGCTACTCTTTGACTCAAGCTAAATATGCTTCTGATCTTCTCACACGTGCTGGTATCACAGATTGTAAGATCGTTGATAGTCCGCTGGAGCCTAACATCAAACTTCTTCTTACTGATGGGGAGCTCCTTCCCGATGCCACTTGTTACTGAGAGCTTGTTAGGAGCTTGATTTATCTCACTGTCACTAGACCATACATTGCCTATGTAGTGCACCTTGTTAGCCAGTTTATGTCGGCCCCTCGTCCCATTTACTATGCAGCTTTTCTTTGTATCTTACGATATGTGAAGGGAACCCTATTTCATGGGTTTGCCAAGTTTAGCTCCACTATTGCACAACTTGGGTTTGCCTCTAGCACTTATGATTCAGCCCTTTTTACCCGTCACACAGCTACTGGCATCACTATTCTACTACTTTATGTTGATGATATGATCATTGCTAGTGATGATACTTCTGGTATGCATGAGCTTAAGCAATTTCTGTGTTAGCAGTTTGAGATGAAAGACCTCGGTTCTCTTCACTACTTCCTCGGCTTAGAAGTGTCTCCTACCTTTGATGGCTACTCTTTGACTCAAGCTAAATATGCTTCTGATCTTCTCACACGTGCTGGTATCACAGATTGTAAGATCGTTGATAGTCCGCTGGAGCCTAACATCAAACTTCTTCTTACTGATGGGGAGCTCCTTCCCGATGCCACTTGTTACTGAGAGCTTGTTAGGAGCTTGATTTATCTCACTGTCACTAGACCATACATTGCCTATGTAGTGCACCTTGTTAGCCAGTTTATGTCGGCCCCTCGTCCCATTTACTATGCAGCTTTTCTTTGTATCTTACGATATGTGAAGGGAACCCTATTTCATGGGCTTTTCTTTTCCTCTCACTCATCCTTGACGTTGCAGGTTTATTTAGATGCTGATTGGGCAGGGGACCCTATTGATCGTCAGTCTACAACTGGTTTTCTTTTTCTACTTGGTGACTTTCTTATCTCTTGGCAGAGCAAAAAGCAGACTATTCTTGCTCGCTCTAGTACTGAGGCTGAGTATCGGGCTCTTACTGATACAACTTCTGAGCTTCTTTGACTTTGTTGGCTTCTCCACGATATGGGTGTTCCTCAGCCCTCGCACACTCCGCTTTACTGTGACAATAATAGTGCTGTCCATATTGCTCACAACGATGTTTTTCATGAACACACCAAACACATCGAGATCGATTGTCATTTCGTGCGTCATCATCTTTAGAACGGGACACTTTGCCTCCTGTCAGTCCCTTCGATTGATCAATTGGTTGATATCTTCACAAAAGCTCATCCACCTAGTTGACATCGTGCTTTAGTATGCAAACTCCAGTTGACATCTTCGATACCACCTTGAGTTTGAGGGGGGATGTTAGTATACTCTTCCTAAGTTACCCTTGTACCCTTGTATACTTCCTAAGTTACCTTTGTATACCCTGTCTCCTTTAGCTATAAAGCCTTGTATAGTGTTAATAAGAAAGCATATAGAGAGTTTCTCTTTTGTCAGTCTCATTATACATTTAATTTTAATTTTAAAAAATATTTTTCTCTAATTATCTTTGGTAATTATTAATTAATTTAATTAGTTAAGTTACTCGACTCATTTATTAACATAAAACAAGCTTTAGCCCAAACTCGAATTAAAGATATGCTAAACGAGCCGAACTCAAATTGAAAACTATAAATTCGGGTCAAACTCAAACTCTCTTTCAAATAAACGAGTCAAATTCAAACTGGTCACAACTTGACTCGACTCAACTCAACTCATTTGTAGTCTACATAGCATTGTCATTTTCAATAACACTCATGGTTTAAATCTAATCCTATGTTTAGAGAAATCTTAAATTTTAAATTATATTAAATTTAGATAAAATATAACATAAAATTATATTAATTATACCATATACATCATATAATATGCACAATACAATAGGGACCAAAAAAATATTATCTAGAAGGTAAGTATAGCATTTCGTGTATTGCAACATTTACTCCACATGCGCCCTAAAGCCAAATCCAAATGTGGGGCTAGTAATCCTATGCGCCCGGCTTCAGTGGACCCAGAAGCATTTTCGACAAACTAATGGTTGGGATGCAAGAAGGTTGGTCCATTCCTTTGACTTATCGGTGATGGAGTTGACATGATTTGACAAGGAGATGGAATTTGCTGAACTTGGTCGCACCTGATTTCCAGTACTAAATTCTCTTCCTTTGATGAGATGAAAATAGCCTGACAAAATTCCCTTACCACCCCCGACATCGAGCACGGAACCCACGTGCACCCGATCTAAACCGTAAGCCCCACACTTCCCCATCATGTGATTCTCTTTATCAACATTAAATTATAAAAATAAAAAGATTGATACTTGAATTGTTTTTTTTTTTTTTTCCTTACTTATTTTTGTGTTTATTTAAATTATATTTAGTAACATGAATTTTAAATTTTGAATTTAATTTTATACAAATTTTTAACAACTTGTACGAGGAAGTGCTATTGGCACATAAAAAAAATATTAGGATAAAAGACACCCACATTTCCTAAAGTTTGATTAAAAAATATAGATTTTCTTTGAGATTTCAAAAATCTTATTAGCCTACTTTAAAGTTTCAAAAATATCACAAACATTCCCTCAAACGACTTATCTTCTTATAAAATATAAGAAATATTTTTTATTTTTTTGACAAATTTAAGAAAAGGTTCCTAAAACTTTTAAAACATTAGTGGAAGTTATAACAAGAGAACTTAGTATCTTTTAGTCAAAATATTATTAGTATCTTATATTCGTTTTTCATTTATTAAATGACAACTCTACCCCTTAATTTTTTCATGGAAAGATAAGTATTTTTTTTTCCTCTTTTACCTTTTCATTTACCTCTAGCATAATCTAAACTAGAGAGGATCAAATGAACAAAAAATTTATTTTTCATATATTAAAATTATACTTATATTTAAATTTTAAAATTAATTTAACTTAAATAGTATTTGGGAATATGAATTTTAGACATTTCATTTGAATTTGAATGAATTTTTATAAATTTTAATTCAATTTTATATTATATTTTATTTAAATTTAAAACAACTACAAACTCAATGTCCCTCCAAATATAGAGTTATTAAAATTAACATATCAAAGTAGACCTATGAAACATATCAAATTGAACATGCATAATTGATTAATCGAATTTTTCATCTTACAATTCATGTTCGATTCATCTAACAACTCATCTAATATGAATTGGTTTAAATGGATGAAATTTAATATGAATCAAAATGTTTTTATTTATTTTGCCATACCCATATCAAAGCAATTATATGAACAAGTTATTTATTTATTTGTTTATTGGATGAAAATTTTATTGAAGGGGCAACTTGGAGTGGGAAGCACGGAAGTGAGAAAAGCCTTTAATTACCTAATTATTTTTGTTTTTTATTTTTATTTTTAGGATTACCTCAATTAATTTAAAAAGTCAAACGCGCAATTACATTAATCCGTCTTAATTTGAACACATCTGTAAAATTATACACATATCCAATAAAAAAAGATACTAAGGTCACGGGTTCAATTTTTCCTTGAGAGTTTGTCCTAGTGAATTACCAAGAGTGCGTCAATGGACGGAGGGCATTCAACTCACTCTCCCAAATTTGATGTCTCACCATAGTATCTGAAGTGACGCGATAGTGATTGGAATCCCGAGTTATAAAAAAAATATTAAAAAAAATAAAAAAATACATGCACAACAATTTTATATTACTTAATATCTCATGACTACAAAAATCTTTGTTAAATTAAAATATAAAATATTCTAAGACTTTCAACTTTCAATTACAAATTAATTATAAACAAGCCAATTAAGGAAATTTTCAGACCTTTTTATTATCTAAATGAACAAATCCTAAGCCTAACTTTTAGATTCGGTATGTAAACAATCTAAGCGTGAGAGTAGTCGAACACAGTTTGTTTTAGCTTGTGAGCAATTAAAAAATTGACTCAAATAGACTCGTTTATTAGGCTTGTTAAGAAGCTAAAAAACGCGCTCGTTAATAGGCTTCCTAAGTTGATTTAATCCTAAGAGTACAATAATGATCCAAACGCCCAAAAAAGGTATAAATGTTGACCCAAACAAAAATAGAAGGATGAAACTTTTATTATTAAGTCATTTACAAAATTTCAACTCAAGCCCGAACTCAAACCTGTAAATGATCCGAACTTGAGCTCAAGTCCAAGGCAATATTTTTAGTCTTGAGCCTAGCTCAAGTCCTACTTTATGAGCTCAAACCGAGCTGAACCCAAGCTTGAATCTGAGCTACCACTCTGCTAAGTCAAGCTTGAGCATGCTGAAACTCAATTCAACTCGACTTGTTTGCAGTGTCATGTATAAACATTATGCTACGACTTAATATTAAATCATACACTCGCATATTTTTTGGCTTGGAAAAGTCCCGATTTAATCCTTATTATTATTATTATTATTACTACTCCTTTTGGTCCACATATTGCAACGTGTGAGAGAAGAAAATGAAAGTAGGGGGAAAAGCATTAATTAGTGAAGCAAGCAAAGCAAAACTTAGAGGTGGCTTTATGTATTTTTCTTTGGTAATTGCCAAAAAGTCCAAATTGCACACCACGCACCAAGCACCACACCCCCATTAAAAAGTTGTAATTATGAACTTTTTTCCATCAAAAATTACTTAGAAAAAATATACCCATAATAAAGTTAGGACAAAAACCTCAAATCTAGGCATAATTTTGGCCTATTAATTTCATTTTATCTAACTTTTAGAAAGAAAAAAAAAAAAGATTATTTTCATAAATTTTAATAAATAATTTAATATTATTTAACCTGTTAAAAAACATTAACTGAGTATGTACACATAAACATAGGCATACCAAAACAAATATGGATCGAAATTGATTAAAGATGGTTTTTTTCTTTAATTTTTTTTTAATGTCTGCCAGCAAAAATGCCTTGGATTCATAAATATAGAGTAATGGGGTGCAAATTGCAATCAATTATAGAAACCCAATTCCCAAATATTAACTACCAAATTGAAAATTGGAACTGGTGAAAAGCAAAAACAAACAAAAATAGCAGTTGGAGCAAAACTGCAAAATAGCTGAAACAACTCTGTTCACAGTATTTAATTTGTCATTACTATCAAGATCCATTGAACATCAAACTTCAAAATCACTTCAAAGCTGCAGATTAAACATAAGGCTCTAATCTACTCATACCTTCAATCTCACAATCTGAATAAACCCATAATCAAAATTATGTAAATTTGAAAGAAAAAGAGGAAAGAGGAAAAAGGAAAAACAGAGCATGATTAATTAAACCCAGTAGCTGGAGCATATGGATTATTAAATGGCGATTGATTGATTGATTGATTAGAAAGTGAATTTCCAGATCTTGACTCTGAGATCAACCTCGCATTTTGAATTCGAAGTTGAAGCAGCCGCTGGAGATTTACCTTTTGGTGGAATTCCACGAATGTCGATGCAGGAGACTCTAATTCCCACTTTATTGCTCTTCAATCCTCCAATCTTCACCATCACCTTCGTGTCCAGATGCACCTCCATGGCCAGACTGTTCTTCTTCTTCAGATCTGATTGCAGGGCAGTGAAGGACTCTGCGTCGAGATCTTGGGAGGATGTGATTACTGTTTTAATCAGTGTGGAGTTTTTCTCGAGATGGGTGAACGCCGGGAACGAGGTATTACCGATCAGGACGCCGGCGGAGAGTACGGAGACGGCGAAGGGGTCGTAGGAGAAGGTGACTTTGGAGTTGGGGTTGTGGGCGGAGACGGCGAGGGAGAGGTTGGCGGCGAGGTGGGAGGTGCCGGAGTCGGGAGTAGAGGAAAGGTTGAAGCGGGAGATGCGGACGGCGACGACGGTGAAGTCGGGCCGGCGGGGGCGGTAGAGGAGGTAGGCGGCGGCGCAGGCGGTGGCGGCGATGAGGAGGACGAGGAGGATCAGGAGGGTGCCGCAGATGCAGCAGTGGCAGAAGCAGCTGCGACGAGAACGGCTGCGGCGGCGCCGGCTGTCGGGGCGGTAGGGTAGCCGGTTGGGGTTGTAGAGCTGGGACTTGGGGCCGGGGGCAGCCGCTGGGTTGGCGGCAGCGGCTGGGACGCCTCCGCCGCCGGCCTGCGGCTTTGAAGATGGGTGCACCCTGTCTGTCATGTTTTGGACTAATTTGCAGAGTTTGGACTACCTGAAACAAGAAGAAGGAGAAGAAGAAGAAAGAGAGGCGTTGGGCAGAGATCAACTGAGACAATGAAGAAATGTAAAGAGGAGAGAGAGAGAGAGAGAGAAACGCTGCACCCAATACTCAAAAGCAAGCAAAGGGAAGACAGGGAGAGACCACCTACGCGAGATGCTTCCACCGCACCAAATATGGATCTCTCTCTCTCTCTCTCTCTCTAAATATATGTGTTGAGATTTAGAAGCTTACATGTCACAAGAGTATTGATGATCCTTCTCTCTAAAATTAGGACACTTAAATAATTTAATTTAACCTTACCTTATTGGACGCTATTTTAGTAAAATGAACATGATACACAACCTAAGTTATTTTGTTAAAATAATGTAAGACTTCTATTATTAGAATTTATATTATACAGATTGAACAAAGAAAAATATTAAGATTATAAAGTAAGCAAGTCGTATACTGAGATCTATCGAATCATTTTTTATCGACAACCATGATTTATAATTTTAGATCATTTTTTTTTTATATGATTACGGAGTTTACATGTCAATCAAGTTGTAAAAAATAATTTAAAAAGTAAGGTTCGTGTGTTTATACATTAAAACAAAAATTATTGGGTACCATCGCTCATATGTTGATAAGGCAATGATTTAGGACTACCTAAAATTTCTCCTTGATAATTGCACTCATGTTAGATAATATGGACCATTTTTTTTTTCTATCCTTATATTAGTCATTTATTGTAAATATAAATGCATGAGTTTTTCCTTGCCTCTAAAAATATAATCTTATTTTTAATCATTTAAATTAAATAATAAAGAAGTTAATATGGACCAATTAAAGGTCCTAGTTTATTTTTTCCAAAAAAAAAACATTTCTTTGAATCTAAAAAGGCCACAAAATACATAAATTATTTATTAAAAAATAAAATCATGTATTTATTATTACGGTAAAATGGGCTCATAGAAATGTATCTACTATCTTTTTATTTTAATTTTTTAATCTTTATATTCTAGAAACAAATGAATATGTATGTAGCACTACTACATATATGAGAAATTATAAAAGGGACCTCCTACTCCACATATCTATATGTCTATTTTCTAAATTATATACAATTAAAAATGAGTCCCTTCTTTATGTCTAATATTAATAAATATAGGGTTAATTTGTAACATGTTTAATATCTAAAATACAGGTAGGAGAGAGAACTCTCCTAGATAATTTCTCATATATATATATATATATATATATATAAAGCTTTATTTATATTTTACACACTAACTCTGATACATATCACTTAGCACAAAAATTGATTTAAGTTGGATTTCAATCTTTGCATATATAGTTGGTCTATATGCATCCACTATACTTGCAACTAAAGAAGGGAAGAAATACTACTTAGAAGGAGGAGAGTGGCATCTAGGGTCTTTCCAATACCTAATCATCACACATTACTATGAAAATCATGCCATGATGGTTTCCTAATTGGGGCAAATTTCACAAACATGTTTTCCAAATATTACGTGTTGCTCTTTTTGTCCCCATGAAAATCATCTTTGCAAGCTTGATATGTGGAATCTAAAAAATTACCACATTGGATTTAGAGGCTTGAGTGATAATTTGGGTGTGACCTAAATCTAATTTAGGGTACATGTTTGTAAAGTTGTTGGAAAAGCTAACATCTTCCATTAAAAATCATCCCTAATTCATGGGATGTTGCTCACATCCCCACTCTCATAGTCATGGAGATCATAAGTTGAATTAGAGTAAGCTGTTGATATGGCATTATATTATTAATTGTAAGGTTATTATCTCCTTCCCTTTCAATGACCCCCCTCCTTTCAAGATCAAAGTGATTTTTTGCCTTGGATGAGGGAAGTATCCATGTTTTTAGGTCTAATATTGCCTTTCTCCCATTTTGGGTTCATTTACATTCTGGGTTTATTTCCATTTCGAGTTCATCCCTATTTTGAGCTCACGCCTATTTGTCACTCATTCCCGTTCTAAGCTTATGTCCATCTTTGATTCATTCTCATTTCAATCCCTTACTTATTCCAAACTCATGCCCTTCCAGTCCCATGCCATTTATGGATCATTTCTATTTTGAGTTTTAGCCTATTCCCAATTCATTTCCATCCTAAAGTTATTGTCCATGGGAATTTCGCCCTAGTTTCTATGTTTTGGAGGTTTTTTTTTTTTTTTCGAGCTTTTAAGTTGGTTGAACAATTTAATCTTTGGATGATCACCTATCCATTCAAAAATTATTGGTTTTTATTATTTACGAGATGCATCTCCTCTTTAACTATCAAAGGGTGGATTTGATCCAAGAAATCTCTATCTTCAAATAACTCTACCTCATAGATTGGTTTCATTACCAACAAAGCACCCTAGACCATAAGCCCTTACTTTCTTAATAACCTAGGCATATTAGTAGCACCCCCCATAGCTAGTACCACATAATGCAAGAATATTCCGGTGAAAAACTGAAACCAGGACCCCTCTTGCAATCCCTCAAATACACCATTACATCTCACCTAGATGAATATGTATGGAAACAAATCAGCCACTTCAAATTTCTAAATACATTCATTGTATGAGGCTACTTGCCTTTTCTCCTTAAAATCAGGTAATGGACATTACAAAGATGATGAATCTAAACCCCTCTTGCACTCAGAAGAGTCAACGAGTTGCCCAAACATCACGAAAGGATGAAGTCATTTTTAGGGGATCATCTATACATGTTTTTAAGATCTACATGCTCCTTGGTTAGAACCTCGAAAAGGGCCAAATGGTTTGGATTGTAGAGCACCGCCTTCATTCCCACATCATTGTTTCCTTTTCCAACAATTGAATGGAAAATTACAAGCAAACCATGTAGGAACCCGAATCCGAAAAAATAAATAAAGAAAATAGAAGAGAAATTAAAAAGGATAAAATAGTAGAGCTCATTGACGAAGTCTCTTCAGTTGCCTGGCAACGAGATGCAAAGACCCGTCGACGAAGAGACACCGAGGGATTTTCAGAGATTTTGAAATCTCAGGCTCGTCGACGAGGTCACTTACTCAGTCATGAGCGACCTTCTTCGGCTCATCGACGAGAACTCTGACTCCTCGACGAGGCTAGCTGAGTCAACCTAATTATAAATGGAATATTCATTACCTCCATGCTAAGTTATCCCATTCTCTCTCTCTCTCTCTCTCTCTCTCTCTCTCTCTCTCTCTCTCTCTCTCTCTCTCCAGGATTCCGTGTTGTCTATTTCTGAAATCAACAATCCGACGTCACTACGTGGATTAGGAGGAGAATCTCTACAATTATAGTGGATCAGATTTTTGATCTGAGGATTTTTGGGTTTTTACCTAAAATCGAGGTAAGGATATGATTCCATTTTTGATTCATTATATATGTAGTAGTCGTGATAATAGTGAAGTAATGTTCTTCAGTTTTTAGGTTTCGGGGATCTCAGGTCGTTGTTTTGGATCAATCCATTCGTATTTCCATTTTCGAGATTAAGGTAAGGGGATTTGTTTATATCAGTATTTTTAGAAAACTGAACCACTAGAAAGATAGTTTATGTCTTACTGCACATTTTGACTGCTTATCTGCAAAATTTTACCAGGTATAAATGTTGTTTCTTACGATTTTACGATTTTATGATTTTTGGCAAAAATAGGGGTTTTGGCATATGAACTCCAAATTTTCCAAAACTACTTTAACTACTTTAAAACTAAGGTAGGAACCGCTTGATACCCATGTTTGCAGTCCAAATGGTATTTTTCGAATTGTACACCGATTAAAGCGGTTTTTGATGAAACAAATGTGACATATGATATGAACTGGAACATACTGAACTGTTATATTTGTGAATGAACTGTGACAACTGAAATTCCATTCTATTATCTGAAAATGTGGGAAATAGGTGTCGCTTAATCACCGAGCTTTAAAATGTAAAAGGGTTGAACCGAGAGTGTTTGTGCCGGTTAACAACACTGACTAACAGAAAAGAAATATGCATGAAATATTGCATGATTACGATTGTGAAAATACTGGAACTGCACAGGTTGTTATGTTTTATTGTAAATTGTATATATGATTGATTGAGACCATAGCTTGTTAATAAAGGAGTTGAAAGACACTCCGAAGGAGTTAAAAGACACTTCGAAGGAGTTGAAAGATACTCTAGGATATCTGAGGCTTTAAATAGCTAGAGGCGCGGTTTTGTTGCTGACTGAGGTACAGTGCAACCACATATGTGAATCAGTGTGGGTATCGAGATAGTCAATTTGTAAGAGTGTATAGGGCCACTAGTGAAACAATAGACCAAGTGGGGCAGCCAGACTACATCTGTGATGCTTAACAGTGCCTGCGCGAATAGGACTTTATCAGAGTTATCAGCACACAACTTGTGCTACGGGATAATTAGGCATATTACTGAAAGTTCCAAAGTTGGTCATTGTTCAAAATTTTCATATACATGATTTAACAACTGAAATAGGCAAAGTCACAGGGTTGAGTACCATGTGGAGGGAATCGTACAGTGTATGGGCATATATCCTACCCTAACCTCAGGGACTCTCGCTTGTGACGGTGCTGTATTATGTTTATATATCTTGCAAAGTACTGTACTGTGTATGTAATACTGTGCAACTGTTTTTAATCGGAATAAACTCATGTAGTCACGTACTGTTATAATATCTTCCACCTTACTAAGAAGTGTTTCATCCCAATCTTACAACCTCTGTTTCAGGTCCTACAGGACGTCGATCCTAATTCTTCTAGAGGGACTTGGCGCGTGTGGTCTTGTTAGTGGACGTAAGTTTTTGTGTTAGTACTGGGTTGCTAGCCTAGTAGAATATAGGAGGATGTAATATGTTTATGTTTTAAACATGAATCTTTTGTACTGAGGAATACAGATAGAACTCTGGCATATGTCTAATAGAACCCCGCTTGGGAATGTTTATGTTTTCCGCTGTACATGATTACAGATATGTCTGAGATACGCCTGTTTGTCCCTGTTTAGGGCAGGTTGTGTATGTATGTTTATCAGATATAGGTATTCCGTATGTGTAGTAGCATTTTGAGTTCGTATAAAGGACCGGGGCATTACAGTATGGTATCAGAGCCCTTAACCAGTTGAAAGTGTGATGTGATTCATACTGCCTGGTTAGGGGTATACTCAGAGCTAAGTTACTAGGTTCTGTAGTTTAGAATATACTAGAGTATAGGTAGAGGATAAAACCTTGAGTTTATCTTTGTATACCTGGAGATAGAAATCCATTGACAAACTTCTATCCTTTTCTAGATCATTCGAAAGGTTCAAAAAATCATGGCAATCTATTGGCAGTTTGTTTCTAAGTGGAATGGCAGAACTCAAGTCAGAATGAGCATATAAGTCATTAGGATACATCAGTACTAGGACTGTTATCATGGGAAGTAAGTTTATAGTATTGCAGTATTAGTTGGTTAAGCTTCTAATTGGTTTCCTTAATTGCTTTTTAGGATGGAATCCAAGGATAATACTACCAATGTTGGAGGCACTAGCAGTGAAGGTGTTGGCCCTGAGGCTGGCAATGATTCCATGAATGTTCTGCAGGACTTCGCTTAGCAACTGATAACTGAGGTGGTTTGGACGAAAAGGGGGCAAGATCGTCCTGCGACTGAGTTGGGTTGTTCTATTGATCAGTTCACGTGATTGAAGCCTCTTGTTTTCATGGGCAGTGCAGACCCGATTTGAGTTGAGAATTGGATCAGGGAGATTGAGAAGATTCTGGACGTCTTGAACTGCACTGAGAAGAAGAAAGTGGCCTTCGCAACGTTCAAGTTGTCAATCGAAGTAGAGAGATGGTGGAAATCTGTGAAGATGCTTGAAGAGCATCGACCCATTCCTGTAGTAGTGATGTGGGCTAGGTTCAAGGAGGTATTCTTTGAACGCTATTTCCCATGCACGGTTAGAAATGCCAAGATGGAGGAATTTATGAGTCTGGGTAGGGGCAGATGCCAGTTCAGTAGTACCCTGCTAGATTTCAGGAGCTATCACATTTTGCTTCATTCATGGTTACGAACAAGGCAATGAAGGCCTGGAAATTTCAGAGGGGCCTGAGAAAGGAGATTCGCAAGCAGACTGCGATCTGACAGATGCAGGACTTTGTTACTCTGGTTGACAAAACCACCATAGTAGAGGAGAGTTTGCAGGAGGATGTCAGGGTTCAGATCTCGAAGAAAAGACTTGCACCTTCCGGTTCTTATGGAGGGGCAAAGCGGGGCGACTAGAAGAAGAAGAACCGTAGTGGTGCTTCTCAGAGTACCACGTCCGCTTCTATTTGTTCTACGTGCGGGAAACCTCACACAGGGCAGTGTTGGAGGGCTATGGGGGCTTGTTTATGGTGTGGCAAAATGGGACATCAGGTGAGGGATTGTAATCTTCCGAGGTAAGGTGGAGCTCCACAATAGACTTTCAAAGGTGGTGCGCAGGCGCCACGAGATGGACAACAAGGGGGTACTACCCAAGCTAGGGTATACTCCTTGACTCCAGGTGATGCAGAAAACGCTAAAGACGTGGTAACAAGTAATATTTTAATGCTTTCCAATAAAGTTGTTATAGTATTTGACTCGGGAGCAACGCATTCCTTTATCTCCCAAGGATTTGTTAAATTGTGTGGATTAGAGATGCAACAGTTAGGTTATGAACTAGTAGTGGCTACGCCATCAAGGTTGGCAATTGTATGTAGCAAAGTAATCCGTGATTTTCCAGTAGTAATCCAGGGAAGGGTACTACCAGTTGGCCTTATAGTATTTGACATGTATGACTTTGATATCATCCTAGGTATGGGCTGGTTGTCTTCCAATTATGCTAGTATCGACTGCCACAAGAAAGAAGTGATGTTTAGGCCTCCAAAGGACCAGGAATTCAAGTTTATAGGGTCGTGTGTGCGTTCTGTACCACGGATCTTTGCAGCTTTGTAGGCTGGTAGATTGCTCCGAAAGGGATACCAAGGGTATCTGGCATTTGTGAAAGACACACTGATAGAAGAACATAAACTCCTGTAGTGCGCGAGTTCCCTGACTTGTTTACAGAGGACTTGCCAAGATTACTTCCAGATCGTGAAGTGGAATTCGTTATAGAGTTAGCTCCGGGTATAGCGCCGATATCGCATGCTCTGTATCATATGGCTCTAGCTGAATTGAGAGAGTTGAAAGAAAAGCTTCAGGAGTTTCTAGATAAGGGGTACATTCGATCGAGTGTTTCTCCTTAGGGAACACCTGTGCTATTTGTGAAGAAGAAAGACAGGTCAATGGGGATGTGCATCGACTATAGAGAACTTAACAAGGTAACGATAAAGAACAAATACCAATTACCCATGGTCAATGATTTGTTTGACCAACTACAGGGCACACAGATTTTCTCTAATATTGATTTACGATCTGGGTATTATCAGTTGAAGGTGAAGACGGAGGATGTTCTAAAAATAGCTTTCTGAACTCAGTACTGCCATTACGAATTTATGGTTATGTCGTTCGACTTGACTAATGCACCTGCAGCATTTATGGATTTGATGAACCGAGTCTTTCACGAATACTTAGACCAATTCGTCGTGGTATTTATTGATGACATCCTAGTGTATTCTAGGAATGCTGCAGAGCATGAAGTTCATCTGAGACTAGTACTGCAAATGCTTAGGGAGAAGAAGTTATTTTCTAAACTAAAGAAGTGCGAGTTCTGGTTGGAACAGATTACACTTCTAGGGCATGTAGTGTCTAAAGAAGGAGTATCAGTGGATCTGAGTAAGATAGAGGCAGTAGTGGACTGGGCAAGACTGAAGAATATTCAGGAGGTCAGAAGTTTTTTGGGTCTTGCGGGTTACTACAGACGGTTCGTAGAAGGGTTCTCCAGTTTAGTAGGTTCTTTGACGCAACTCACGAGGAAGAACGTAAGGTATGATTGGACTAATGAGTGCGAGCTGAGTTTCTAGGAGCTAAAACGGCGACTTGTTATTGCTCCAATTTTGACCATTCCATCTGGGGATCGTAGATTTGTTATCTACAGTGACGCCTCTTAGAAGAGTCTTGGTTGTGTTCTAATGCAATAAGGCAGGGTGGTTGCTTACGCTTTTCATCAACTTAAAGAGTCCGAGAAGAACTACTTGACATATGATATGGAATTGGCAGTTGTAGTGTTTGCATTGAAAATCTAGAGGCACTACTTGTATGGTGAAAGGTGCAAGATTTTTACTAATCATAAAATTCTTAAGTACATTTTCACCCAGAAAGAGCTAAACATGAGACAGCGTAGGTGGCTTGAGTTGATAAAAGACTACCACTGTACTATTAGTTATCACCCAGGGAAGGCAAATGTGGTAGTTGATGCTCTGAGTCGGAAGTTAGTTGATGCATCAGTCTCAGCAATGGGAGTTCAACATTAGATTTGTATGGACTTGGCAAGGTTGGGCTTGGAGGTAGTGGAAGAAAATCATCAGGCTGTTCTTGCTAGCTTGGTGGTACAGCCGACCTTATAGGAGAGGATCCGAGCAGCACATAAAGAGGATCCAAAGCTTTTTGAGGTTATGGAAGGAGTCCAAAGTGGGTTAAAGCCGGATTTTAGTACCTCCGGTGATGGGATTTTGAGATTCCATAACAGAGTATGTATACCAAATGATGTCAGAATTAAACGGGTCATTTTGGAGGAGGTACACCGTTCGCTCTACACCGTACATCCTGGCAGTACAAAGATGTACCGGAATCTAAAAGAATCTTTCTGGTGGTCCAACATGAAAAGAGAGATCGCCTAATTCGTAAAGCAGTGCCTAACATGTCAGCAGGTCAAGGCAAAGCACCAGAGGCTAACAGGACCATTTCAGCCACTTGACATCCCCAAGTTGAAGTAGGAGCACATCTCGATGGGTTTTGTGATAGGATTGCCTGTAGCAATGGGTGGGCAAAATGCTATATGGGTTGTAGTTGATCGGCTGACGAAGACTGCACATTTCATTCCAATCGGAGTCAACTATTCTTTGAATCGACAGGTAGAGTTGTTTGTGTAGAAGATTGTACGACTCCACGGTGTTCCTGTTTTTGTTGTTTCGGATCGAGATCCATGTTTTGCATCTCGTTTCTGGAAGAGTTTATAGGATGCCTTGGGATCGCAGCTCACATTCAGTACTTCTTTCCACCCACAGACTGATGGGCAGTCTGAGAGGACTATACAGACACTAGAGGATATGTTGTGGGCTTGTATACTGGATTTTGGTGACAGTTGGATACAGTATCTATTACTTGTTGAGTTCGTGTATAACAACAGTTACTAAGCCAGCGTAGAGATGGCACCTTACGAGACATTATATGGTGGTCGGTGTCGATCTTCATTGTATTGGGATCAAGTAGGTGAGCAGCAGATACTGGGCTCGGAACTGATTCAGCAGGCCTCTGCAAAGGTCAAGTTGATCAATGAGAGAATCAAGGCAGCTCAGAGTCGGCATAAGAGTTATGCTAATACTCGTCAACGAGAGCTAGAATTTGAGGTAGGAAATATGGTGTTTCTGAAGATTGCTCTGATGAAAGGGGTGATGAGGTTCGAAAAAAAGGAGAAGCTAAGTCCTAGTTATATCGGGCCTATCGAGATCTTGGAAAGGATAGGTTCGGTAGATTATCGGGTGGCTTTACCCCCAGCACTATCCAAAGTCCATGATGTGTTCCACGTGTCAGTGCTGAGGAAGTACATGTCAAATCCATCACACGTGCTGAGTTACAAACCTCTAGAGATCAGTGATGCTTTATCATATAAGGAGGTACCAGTGCAGGTGTTAGATTGGAAAGTTCAGCAATTACGAACTAAGGAAATATCACTAGTAAAGGTATTGTGGCGAAACCATGCAGTGGAAGAAGCTTCATGAGAGTTAGAAACTGAGATACATCAGAAGTATCCTCAGTTGTTCAGGGACGGATGAGTTAGTCAGGTAAGTGAATGCATGTATGTTAGTGTGTTTGGTAAGTAGATATGATCTTCGGGAGAGTTTTGTATGTATATTGTAAGCTCCCGAAACTTTACGTTGTAACCACGGTATTCCTCCGCCATAAGTGAGGGTAGGTAATAAATTCGGGTCGGAGCTGCTTTATGGGTAGCTGCCGACTCTTTTGTAGATCTCTAACGTAAGGTAGAGTGAGTTTGGTATTGGTCGGTGAATTTCAAGGACAAAATTCTTATAAGGAGGGGAGATTGTAGGAACCCAAATTCGTAAAAATAAATAAAGAAAAGAGAAGGGAAATTAAAAAGGATAAAACAGCAGAGCTCGTTGATGAGGCTCCATTTCTCATCGACGAAGTCTCTTCAGTTGCTCAGCGACGAGATGCAAAGACCCGTCAACGAGGAGATACCAATGGATTTTCAGGGATTCTGAAATCTCAGGCTTGTCGATGATGTCACTTACTCGGCCACGAGCGACCTTCTTCGATTTGTCGATGAGAACTCCAACTCATCAACGAGGCTGGCCGAGTCAACATAATTATAAATGGAATATTCATTACCTCTATGCTAAGTTATCCCATTCTCTCTCTCTCTCTCTCTCTAGAACTCGAACCAACCCTCTCTCTCTCTCTAGGATTTTGTGCCATCTATTGCCGGAATCAACAATCCGACATCACTACGTGGATTAGGAGGAGAATCTCTACAGTTATGGCGGATCAGATTTTCGATCTGAGGATTTTCAGGTTTTTCCCTAAAATTAAGATAAGGATATGATTCATTATATATGTAGTAGACATGATTATAGTGAAGTAATGTTCTTTGGTTTTTAGGTTTCGGGGATCCTGGGTCGTTGTTTTGGATCGATCCGTTCATATTTCTGTTTTCGGGATTAAGGTAAGGGGATTTGTTTACATCAGTATTTTAGAAAATTGAACCTCTAAAAAGATAGCTTATGTCTTACTGCACATTTTGATTGCTTATCTGCAAAATTTTATTGGGTATAAATGTTGTTTCTTACGATTTTACGATTTTACATTTTTTGGCAAAAATAGGGATTTTCGCATATGAACTCCAAATTTTCCAAAACTACTTAAATTTCTTTAAAGCTAAGGTAGGAACTGCTTGAAACCCATGTTTGCGGTCCAAATGGTATTTTTTTTGAATTATACACCGATTAAAGTAGTTTTTGATGAAACGAACGTGACATGTGATATGAATTGGAACATACTGAACTATTATATTTGTGATTATGACAACTGAATTTCCATTCTATTATCTAAAAATGTGTAAAATAGGTGAGGGTTTAATCACCAAGCTTTAAAATGTAAAAGGGTTGAACCGAGAGTGTTTGTGCCAGTGAACACCACTGACTAACAGAAAAGAAAAATGTATGAAAGATTGCATGATTACGGTTGTGAAAATACTGGAACTGTACAAGTTGTTATTTTTTATTTTAAATTATATATATGATTGATTGGGACCACAGCTTGTTACTAAAGGAGTTGAAAGACACTCTGAAGGAGTTGAAATATACTCCAGGTTATCTAAGGATTTAAATAGCTGGAGGTGTGGTTTCGTTGCTGACTGAGGTATAGTGCAACCACACATATGAATCAGTGTGGGTATCGAGATAGTTGGCTTGCAAGAGTGTATGGGGCCACTAGTGAAATAATAGACCAAGTGGGGCAGCCGGACTATATCTGTGATGCTTGACAGTGCCTGCGCGAACAATGCTCTATCATAGTTATCAGCACACAATCTATGCCACGGGGTAATTAGGCATATTACTGAAAGTTCCAAAGCTAGTCATTGTCCTAAATTTTCATATACATGATTTAAAAATTGAATAGGCAAAGTCACAGGGTTGAGTACCGTGTGGAGGGAATCGTACAGTGTATGGGCATGTATCCTACCTTAACCTTGGGGACTCTCGCTTGTGATGGTGTTGTATTATGTTTATATATCTTGCAAAGTACTGTACTGTGTATGTAATACTTTACAGCTGTTTTTAACTGGAATAAACTCATGCAGTCACGTGTTGTTGTAATATCTTCCACCTTACTGAGAAGTGTCTCACCCTAATCTTACAACCTCTATTTCAGGTCCTACAGGACGTCGGTCCTAGTTCTTCTAGAGGGACTTTGGCACGTGTGGTCGTGTTAGTGGACGTAAGTTTTTGTGTTAGTACTAGGTTGCTAGCCTGGTAGAATGTAGGAGGATGTAATATGTTTATGTTTTAAACATGAATCTTTTGTACTGAGGAATACATATAGAACTCTGGTATATGTCTAATAGAACCCCGCTTGGGAATGTTTATGTTTTCCACTGTGCATGATTACATATATGTCTAAGATACGCCCGTTTGTCCCTGTTTAGGGCCGGGTTGTGTATGTATGTTTATCAGATACAGGTATTTCGTATGTATAGTAGCACTCTGGGTTCGCATAAATGACCGGGGTGTTACAAACCATGTCAAATGTTAAGGCCAACAGTGACACACCGACACTAGCTCTAAGTGGAACTCAGGTATTTCAATGATGAATATCAAGAAAAGACATTAAATACGTCAACATATGTCCATGTGATCGTTTCCTTTTCTTTCTTTGATGACTTCATAGCACATTGTTTTGGTCTATCTTACATTGATGATCAACACACTCAATCATCAACATTTGTTAAAATAACTATATTGTGACCTTATATGCAACATAATTACTTTCTTAGGAGAAGAAAAGAAATCATCTAAGAAATTCATTAAACACTTTGTACAAAAAATGAACTATGTAATCCGAACAACCTATTTGTTAAGGTAACCATATTCTGACCTCTTGAATTAGCTAATTTAGGGATACGAGGAGACTCTTCAAATCATTCATTTGGTTTACATTAGATAAAATAAATGGAGAGAAATGGAGTAAGAGCAAAACCCCTCCTAACCTTTTTTTTCCCTTTTTTTAATAGAGTAAAATCCCTTGTAACCTGTTTTTGAATCTCTTAAAAAATGAAGAGATTTGGGGACAAACAAGACCATCTTTTAGGACAAAAAAGACCTCAAGAGAAAGATTGTTTACTATTTTAGTTAACAAATGAAGATTAATTTATTAACATAATATTAAATTTTTTCTTTTTCTTCAATTATTCCCCTTTTTTTGTTTATTTTTTATCTTCTCTCTCGCTCTCTCCCTCTCTTTACTAAAAAAAGCCATCATCATTTCTCTTCTTTCCTCGTATGGTTATTCAAATATAACAAGAGTGGTAGGAGATCAAGCCTATGCATGTGATGACCCAAAAATATATATATACAATTAAAGCATAATAATAATAATAATAATGGTCATTAAGTTAATATCAATACAGAAATGCTTTCTATAGGATCCTTAATTACATGTTTGATGCCTAAGAAAGACCTTATCTTAGCGAGTACTTAGAGACCATTGCGGCTCAATCGCTCCCTGGAGGTCGGCTTGATCAAAATGGAATTTCATAGGATAAACAGGATAGACACTATTTGTACACGTAAATAAGTATATATACATAAAATAGTGTTTTGATAGACATAATTTGTAGGAATGCATGGTAAAATAATAATAATAATAATAATAATAATAATAATAATAATAATAATAATAATAATAATAACAATAAAATAAGTATCCTATGTGGGGCCGACAAGACTGTGTGGGGCCCACATGAGTCCCGAAGTTATGTATGACTCATAAAACCGTATGAGGACTATTGGAGTTACCTATGACCTACTTGAGTCTCGAAGTTGTGTGGGGCCCACAAGACTAGGTGGACATAAGTTTTCAAAATTCGAATTTAATTCTTTAATATATATATATATATATATATATATATATATATATATATATATATATATATATATATATAATACTAAAACATGGCTTAAAATAATAACAATGATAATAACAATAATAATGATTTTAAAAATTTTAAAATAAAATAAAATAAAATAATTAATTAATTAAAAATTAATTAAAGGGGAGTGGTGGCAAGCACTCCCACATGACATCCATCCCTATCTCATACTCAACCCATACCTAACCCATCCCTTGCCCATTCTTTAATTTAAAAAAAATTATAATTTCACTCATCTTCCCACACTTTTATAAATTTCATTTCTTTTCCAAAATTTTCCTATAAATAGGAAACTCTCAACCTTCATTTTTCACAAAAATTTTCAAAGGAAGAGAAGAATTAGTGAGTGAAACAATTAGTAGTGGAAAGAGAATTTTTGAGTAAGTTCTCACTCACCCACTCTTTCCGATCTTATTTATTAAAGATATTCATTGTGTTCGTAACACAAGGTAAAAGACTTACTCACTCACCCACTCTTTTCGATCTTATTTATTAAAGATATTCATTGTGTTCGTAACACAAGGTAAAAGAAGAGGTAAGTAAATTTGATTATGTTAGATTTTTATTTAAAATTCATACCCAAATTTATTTGTAAGTAAATTTCGATTATGTTTGTTAGTTTCATAAAATTCTCTTGAGTTTATTTTTTCGCATATTTAATTATACTAGTTTTATCTTTAATATACTTGCATTTATTTTTAAGTTAAAAAATGTTTTAAACCCCTCGGGTATTTTACATCATTAATTTCTATTCAAGAAAATATTTTTAATACGAGAATTGTATGACATGAGTTTATTTATACGTTGCATATTTCACGAAAATATGAGTAAAGATTACATGAGTTGATTTTTTTTACGTCACGTATTTCACGAAAATATGAGTAAAAATGATATTTTCTTTATATTATTTTAATTGTACAAATTATATAATAAAAATATTTTTAAAACCCCTTATGGCAAAGAAAGTTCAAAGTTACAGATGCTCGGTACCGCAGCTTAAAGTTTAAACGGATGAGAGTGTACCCACATTGTTTACAGAGTAATTTTATATGGTAGTGAATTTCTCCTGAGTGCACACCTGGGTCGGACTAGGGTTTAATAGGAAAAATCTCACTTAATGATGATGAACGTTGATTTAGTTTGGCCGGCCGGCCAGCCAGCAAAGTCCAGTCTTCAGACCGCACAACCCAGTCATGGGGGTAAGCATGACTTACGATTAACAGACCTAAGGGTGATTTTTACAGTATATGTATATACGTATTTAATTACGTGTACAGAGTTATTGATGATTTGAAGGTAAAATATAAGTTTATATGAACATGGCCATTATTGTGCCTAAATGATGATCTAAAGGAAACGTATAAGGAAATATATATATATATATATATATATATATATATATATATATATGTGTGTGTGTGTGTGTGTGTGTGTGTGTGTGTGTGTGTGTGTATAATTAAAAATTATAATTACAGTTTTTAAAGTTGAAAGTTTAATTTAACAGTTATGGTATATGATTATAAAATTTTACTGTTGTAGTTGATGACAAAAGTTTTTATGCAAAAATTTTTAAATTTTCATTTATTTTAAAAGCATTTTTGAAGTTATAGTATTAAATATTATTTTACGAAATTATGTAAGCTCACTTTAGCCACACATTAATAATAATCTTATTTACTTATTGAGTGTCGTCTCGTCCCAATCATTATTTTACATTTCAAATCATTTTGAGGAGCGTACCAGAAATTTGGAATAACAAGTGCATGGGCGGGAGTAGAAATAGCAGAGTAGAATAAAAAAATTAACATAATACAATTTAGAATATGTTTGTGTATTTTAGAATTTTAGAGTTTTACATTTTAATAGTTGAGACATATATTTGTAATAAAGCAAATTAGTACTCTGGTAATAAAAATAATTTAGATTTATTTGCATCTACTGAAAAATTTATATGTAGGAACTCACTCGGGTTCGGTTCCTTACAATGCATGTCCTATTTCTTGCAAACTTGCTCATAATATTATTAAAAGCACTGCACCAGTTTAATCAAGAATATATATAATAAATTAACAAGCCAAAAATCCCTATATAAGAATAAAACTACTGAGAGAAAGACAAAGAATTTTGTTGAAAGTTTCCTCATGCTATGTTTATGTTATGTTCTTGTGTAAAGCTACACAGCTTCATATTCAATACTTAAAACCTTTATACTTCCTAACAAGGTAGTTAGTTTGCGACATCTCTGCATCACCAGTTACTGGTGACTGATGGAACAACAGACGATGACATGTTTTATTTTAGTTTGCCTTCACATTTCAAGTCTTTCCAATCTTGGGCTGACTACAAACAACAAGTTTTCCCAAAATTTTTTTGCCTTGTTTGGCAAAGGAGAAGCAATTTTCTTTTTTTCCCCTTGGATAACAACGACCAACATAGCAACTCCACCATAGGGGGTTTCCACTCACTATAGAATGTTTGATTTGAGTCGCAACTACTTGGTCATAAGATTGGATGAATGACCACAACCCCGTCGTAGCACAAGATGGTCCAGAAGCCTCCGTAAGTCCCTTCGTGCATTCCAATGGGACGTATGTAACGGTTGAACTCATGTATGACTCGAACTCTTGACTTTAGAGGTGTGGAAGGAAAGTCCTATACTAATCAATCTACCACCTCGTTGATGTACGAAGACGCCTTCCCCATGGTTTCGATGACTTCTTCTATGCAACAATCTCATTCTTCTTCTTTGCTTTAAAGGGCAACAAACTCATTCAACTAAACCGTACAAGGTGTTGGAGACAACAAAATCAAACATGGGATATCAAACCATAGAGTTGGGGTTTTCATTTTGGAGAAAACATAGGTAGACAAACCATTCTCAAAATCTCTTAGCCCATATCTCAAATATCTTAAAAATAAGTACTTACTATGAAGAATACTTAAATACTTGTATTAATAAGTAGTGTTTGATTTACACTTAAATAAGTACTTATTTCAAAAGATATTTGTCTAAACTACTAAATAAGTTTTGGAAAATAATAATTTCTTATAATAAGAAAACCTTGGTATACTTAAATACTTTTCTTAGCAAAGTGGTTTTCTATAAATGTTTCCAAAGAAGAAATAAGTAGTTTCCCCTTTAGGCATTGAAAACATTTGCACAAAGAAGAATGATAAAAATTAAAAATATAAGGAAATCCTCTCCTTTTTTTTTCTTTTTTTTTTCTACTTGGTCATCAGGAAATTTAGTCTCCAGGCCTGTTTGGAATTTTGAAAAATATTGAAGCCCTTTTTGCAACCTGGAAAACATTAAAAATAAAAAAGGAAAAAATATATTAAAATTCACTTTTTCATGCCCAGTATTAAAAAAGAAACAAATATATTATAAGCCAAATCAATCCACCAAAAATTAATTTTACCTACGATTAAGATTTGATTTTTTAAAATATTATAAGAGAGAAAATACAATGAAAAACATATTTCTTTCTTATTTTCCTTTAAATTCTTAACCCAAACAGAGCATTAAAGACTTAAAAAGGTTACTAATAATAAGGAACATAACTGTTCTCTGGGAAAACAAAATGAAAATGCATTCTATGGAACACGCTGATACTGTTAATATAGATCCAATGATATCAATAGGAACCATAGTTTATTTTCATAAATAAGATTGCTGCTATGCAATCTTACTCTGTTCAACTGGCACATGAAAAATACACAATTGAGATATTTGAAACTGCAGATGCATAAGGAACAGCAGGATTCTTGTGAAGGATCTGTGAATATTTCTCATTTAAGGACACAATGATAGGCTAGAAAACTAACCTCTGCTGTACATGTGATGTAAGGTTCCCAATTAGCATCTTAAAATTTTCCAGGATCATAAATGCACTCAAAATTTAACAAATGAATTAATAAATAATGACCATCTCAACAAATTTAGGTCAATCTGATAACCAATTGCTGCACATCTCACAACAGATTAAAATAGCTGATCCCATGGAAGAGCAGGACAAACGTTTCTGCATTTTTGAGCAATGGCTGAATCCATCCGATAATGCAAGAGTCACCATTGTCAATGGACGCTGGCAATTAATCCCTACATCACATTAAGGCTTATGCTAAATGATGTTATAGAGCCAAGGGGTTGGGGAAGAAATAGAGCTATGCTAACGTTATGCGAAAACCATATGATTGCAACTTTTTCCTTCATAGATTTCATCTAAACAAAATATTTAACAAATTTGGAGTGGAAGGGAAATATGGGGAAGAAAAACTGGGAAAGGGAAGAAAAAAAAAAAAACAATTTATCTGACTAGCCAAGAAAACAAAAGGCAATGATTTGGGAAAAACAAGGACATGCAGAATGAATGTTACCTCCAATGAATTTTCTACTCTGGTCAGGCATCAGCTAGCCAAGATGCTGGAAGTGACTTCACTGATCTTGCCTACTCTGTTCAGGGATGCCCTTGAAGATCACCTAATCTGTTCGGTCGCAATAAGATGTACGAGTGGGCAGAGATGCCCTTAAAACATCATTACCACCATGTAAACAATAATGAGTTAAAACTATAATTCCCAAGTTATAAATATAACTCCCCATGAAATATCAGTGAGTAGTTCAACAATAATTCAACAAAATCTAGACTGAGACTTGAGAATTCCATTTTGACTTAAACCAAGATAAAAGTTCATATAAAAAAAAGAGGAACAATGTCAAAATATATTCATAATAATTTTCATTTTAAACCAATCATATAGGACCAGCCTTAACCCAATAGTAACGGTCTTCAACTCAAAGTTGTCATTAGTTAAAGTCATGGAAAAGAGTCCCTCCAAATGTGGAGGTAAGGCTACATGCATCATGTCCTCCTCAAGGCTGCCTTACCCTGCGTTTGGGAGCACAGGTTCTAGGCCTTGGATTTGGATTTGTGTGGAATTGAACAAACTATCGTATAAAATCACATTAAATTTCTTCCAAATCCTGACAAATCCAAATCTAAGACCCGAAATTCATACTCCCAAACACTATCTTAATGTCACAACTATCACAACCAAATGAACCAATAAGCATTCATACCCATTTTTGTGCAAATCAACTTGGATTGAAATGAGCGTAAGCTAAGGTATCAGCAGAGGTGCAACAGATACCAAAATAAAATGTCTCTGTGGGAAGGGTGACCATTTGTCCCCCACTATTTGGAAATGGAAAAATACCATTAGAGAGGTGCATGTCTAGACTCTAGAGGACAAATTCCCACATCTTAGAATGAAATGATAAGGCAACAAAGTTAGTGTGACCAAAGAAAAGGGGATGATTGAAAGATAAATGCAATGACCATTGTTGAAAGCATAAATACCATACTACAAGGGCGGACCATTGTTGATAACATAAACATAATCATACATGCATCTGGACTCAGTTCAAATGTCAAGATAGCAATAAAGAACCCTTTCCCCCATGCTTCAAGAGATAAAATAGAATGATTGGAATTCCATGCAATTTCAACATCCCTATAATGTGTCTTTCACTAGACAAGAAAAAATTAAATACCTTGGATATTTAGCACTTCTGAACATGAGCATATGAGTAAGCAGAACAGGAACCATCACTAAACATAAGTGCTCCAAGGAATGCCCACTCATAAAATAATAACTTATGTTGTAAATTTTCTTGTCTGCAACAGCTTCAAATTTTGCCAAAAGGTAAACCCCTGCCAAATGATCTCCAGATGTTTAAGACATAAAAAACAGTGTAAACAAGTATGAAATGAGATAGTAAACCAAATGCATCCATAACCGTTCAATGACAGTAAACCAAATGCATCCATAACCGTTCAATGACAGTAAACCAAATGCATCCATAACTGTGTCAAACCTTTCTAACCACGCATCACCTATGGAAATTACAAAATAACTCTCATACCAAAATATGCAATCTACTAAAAAAGAAAGCAAAGCAGGAAGCAAGAAACATGGTCACTAGATAATTCCCTTTTTTTAAAAAAAAAAAATTCAGCATACATGCATGTATGCAGACACATATATTCATGTGGATCACATACCCACAAAAGTTTTCCATTAAACATTATATGCATAATTAGTTAAATGCTCTCTTAAGCACACAATAACTCGTCCAAAAAAACCAGCTTATAAGAAAATTTAAACTAAATTACAAAGCCACTACTGCTTCCAGCCCAATCATTTTTATTTTTGTATTGCTCTTCCACTTGTTTCACAGGTCAAAAGTTTCAAAAACTTGCTTTTGTCCCTTTAATAGGGATATCCAACTCAGCATTTTGACCATCCTGTAAATGCTCATCAGAGATTCATTAATGTGAAGTCTCAAAGCTCCTTAAAAGACCAGAAAAGGAAAAGAAGCTACAGCCTAAGCTTGCATCAAAATGCATCAGGTCCACAAATTAAAATCGCACTAACTGCATTTAACTGGAAGACAGAGGAGCAAAACATCGTATTACATACTTGACATTTTTGTTTAGAAGTTCTATGAACAAAATGAATTTCTAGAGTAAGAAGAACCTAAAATTTAGTCCAAGTACCAGCATCTACATTAAAAGGTCAAAAAAGAGGCTACAGTTTATGCATTGAGTCCTGCCTCATATGTGAGGTCTATGTCTCAACCAAAAACTAAAGTGTATTTCCTAGATTATGACACTCCAACTATTCATGTTCTTGAAAATCTTTTCATGCCTGCTTTAGATTACATATCCGCTTCAAAAAATTGAAAGGAACAAAACTATGAAGCCTCCTCAAGTGATTCCCCCTTCAAAACAAACATAAGATAATTAATATATATATATATATATATTATATATATTCATGCATTACATAAGTTTAAAGGGAAAGAAAAAAAGAAAAAATGACACTATAGGAATTAGCTAATGCAGAAAAGCACAAAAAAAAAAAAAAAACCCAAATTTTGTATGGTGATGCCGAAAAAGAGCTATGCCACAATAATTAATTCAATCATTTCTAACCCCACCACCCCCAAAAAAAAAAAAATTCAATCGTGTTGTAAGCCATGAATTGTCCCACTAGATACAATATTAATAGGCATCTTCATGACTTCCAAAAACCTAGTCTCTCATACAGTGACATGTCAAAGCATTAATGACTGAAACATCTTGATGCCTTCTTCTACTTGACTTAGAGCCACTCTTAGCAACTCCCTGTCAAAGCTCTGCAGTTCCTTTTGCAATGCCGGTAGCAGAAAGCTTTTAAAATTGGTTTACATCCTCCCCTTCTAAAATAGCATGGTCCTTATGAGAACCTGACCATTTCAATTCCAGCGGACTTGGGGAAAACTAATCCCGTTTGATATATGTAGCTCTACTAGCCAGTATCAACAAACAAGATTCCACTGGCATCAAATGTGTTTCCTACTTTCCAAATGCTTCAGGCATAAACAGAAGAGACAATATACCATCAATTTCTATCATAAAATTGAACAAGTTCAACATTCAATTCTATACTAAACTCAGAAAAGATAACCGAAGGTACCAACCCATGTCTTCTTTGTTTTAGTGACTTTGTTGTCCGTAAAGACAGTGTTTCCACTTTGTTAGCAATGGTGTTATTCAGTCAAATGAAGTTCCAACTCCATGTGCTGACCGGATTTTTAAAACATATCTCAAAAGTTAGGCTTAAATTCTACAATACTCCATATTTTGTAAAAATTTTCCCTGAAACAGTGCACCTTGTTACCAATCTGAATTACATAAACTTGTTCAACAAATCTCACAAAATTTTCCCTGATGTGATTACTGTCTCAAATTATCTACAAGCAAAATTTTCCAATATTTCCTAAAGTTCCACTTAATTCTAAAGAGTTGAACCAATCATTCTAAAGTTTTATTAAAATCTACAATGTAGAATATGACATATGAAAGTATTACACTGTTCAGCGTGCAACATATGTGACATTAATATTCATGAGATACTCTACTATTTGAATTGTAGGAAATATTAATAAATTTAGGTGCATCAATGGCAATGTTGAAGTCTACGTGTTCATTAAATTACATTCCAATTCTGAAATTTGAGTGCGTGCTACTAAAACATATATACTCTCTTGCTCTCTATTCCCAGTTCCCATTTTATACAATATTTCCCTTAAAGTTTCCACAATATGTTTTGGCAGTCCAGTGAAAGTAATTTTCAGGAATAAGGTTAAAAATCAGCTTAAAACTTTTATAACCCAGTCATCTGATCATTGTCATTCCATAGTATCTTTAATGATTAAAAATTACAATCACTCGGAAGGAAAATATCTATGAAATGGGGGGTTCAATTCACATCATTACAAAAAAATTAACCCAATTGTCATTTTTGTCACTAGTTGCCAGCATATGCAGTGCACACAACTTTCAGTAGTTTTAGACAATTTTTTAAACAGTTATAAAATTAACAGCAGGTTTTGTCTTTTAAAAAATCATTAACGGTCTTTTAAGAAATACTTATTTACTAATTTACACATTAATTAAAATTTTCGTGGCATGCATTGTTCTTTTTTGTTTCATGCTTGCACTAAGTCAATTGTTGTTACATTTGCCCCAGCATGAGTCTTGTTTCTCTTTTCCTTTTCTATTTTTTTTTTTTTTCCAAAAAGGAAATTGAGTTTTTCATGACTGGAAAGGGGAACGAGCACAAGTTCCAAATGTAGTGACCAGAAGTGAAACTTTTAGGGTTCATTTGAATCAAGGATTTTGATGGGGAAAAGGAAAAAAAGGAAAATAGAAAGGAAACTTATTTTCCGTATATATTCTCTATATATGAACTTTGGTATAGGTTCAAATCCTATTTGAATCAAATATGTTTATATTTATTCTATTTGCTTCTATTTATTTTTTATCAAGGATTAATGAGTAATTAAAGATTAAATACCAGCACAAATGAAAGTAGTTCTAATATAATTAAAAATTCAGAAAAATCAAATTCTCATGATGCGTAGAATTAAATTTTTGTTCATTTATTTGGCATATTTTTCATTTTTCTTCTCACTTTCCTTGACAACCAAACACTATAGAAATAAAAAAAGGTGGTTTAAACTTTCTTATTTTCCTTCCCTTCCTTGACAACCATTAATGCATTCCTTTCATGATTGAGACAATGCATGAACAAAAAGTTAAAAGAGAAAACTGCATACCTGAAGCCCAAAGCCAATATTTTGAATGAGTATATTTGGGCAGAAACGTGTATGCCGTGACCGGAATGGCCACACAAGGAATCAATTGAAACATCATGCACAACCTAAGATCATTAAACCATCTGCAACCAGCGAACAGGGCATATCCAGACACACCCCAAACAAGGAAAAAAGCCAAAACAAAACAAAACAAAACAAAACCTTTGATATTTTTCAAACAGCAAAAAATCTTCTTGAAGCAATCAAATTGGGAAAAAGAGTCGGGAAACAAGAGGCTAACCTTTCACAAACTGTACTAAGAACAGCCACACCGAGGAGAAGAAGCAAGCAAGCTAACCCAATCACCTCCCCCACTCTCTCAACAATCAAAGCAGAGAAAAGTGAAGAATATGCTATAATCATCTGTAATCATTCATGATGCACATTCAAAATTAACATTTCAAAAATATGAGGAGGGAACCCTAAAAAACACTCAAATTGAAAAGAATGGAAGGACACGCTTACAGGCAAAGAATCCCACATTACTCTGTTGTCATCAGGCTTTAGGTGATAATAAGCAGACCCAAAAGCCATAGCAGTTATTCCTGCATAGAACCATGCCCAAACCAAGAACTCCCCTCGCGAACTAAACCAACCCATTCCCAAACACAAACCAAAGAGCCCCCATCAACCTCAACACGAAAAAAGAGAGTAACCCAAAACAATACAGGCAGAACACAGACAGCAGATCAAAAAACCTGATTAGGAAGAAATCCCCTTGAAGACAGAAGACGAGCCCCAGAACTCCAATGACCAAAAACGGGAAATTCGTGAACACATTCAACGTGTTTGGCACTCCTGCAAAATACCCAGAAAGCAAAAGCAGGTGAAGAAGCAGGGAAATCAAAGAAAGCGAGAAAAGCATGGAAAATGTTGAGTGTTTTACCGAGAAAATTACGCATGTCAGCGAAGATGTGGTGCCTGGGAGAGTGAGGGATCTTGGGCGTCGCCATCATCAAACACAGCCAACACAGAAACGCTCCTCCCCACACACGACTGCGCTTTCCTCTTGCCAGGTGATGATTCATTTCCCACACCATCTCTCCGTCTCTCGCTCTCAATTTTTTTCCTTTTTTTCTTGAAAGTTCCCGTGATTTAATGCCGTCGTTAATGCATCTTGCTCTGATGCATTCTGGGTGATTAAAACATGCGTGGGATGTCACATCTGGATCCTCTGCTGTGTCATTTTGCCGCTGCTTCCCCTTGGATTTTAGCCCTAAACCCTTTTGTCATCTTACTTTAAAATTTTGTATTTAAAACGCATTGTTGAATTTGCATGGAAGAAAAGTGCAATCTACAAATCTGATGTACATATACGAAGTACGCAAATTTGATATATAGAAATGGAGTGCAAAAACTTTCTTAAATTTAGAATCATTTATATTATTACGAATTTTACTAATATATTTACTTAATCTGAAAAGAAATATATGGACCATTTTAAGAATAAACATTGGGTATTTTTTCTCACAATCATATATTCTTTTATTAATAAAAATTTGAGAATTACCCAAAAATATACTCTAAAAATTTTAGGCTTCATTTGGAACTCAGAAAATATTAAGTAAAGAAAAGAAAAATATTAAGAAATTTACGTTTTTATTTTTGAATATTAAGGAAAGTGAAAAAGAAAAATCAAATTTATGGACAAAATTTTAATTTTTACAAGTCATTAATATTTAATTTTTTCTAATTTTTAAATTATATTAAAATAAACTTTCATTTTTTATAATATTTAATAAAAAATACTCCCATATCATAATAAAATACTCCCATATAATAATAAAATTACATTATGAAGCTGAATTAAAGCAAGAAATAGCGAGGACATATTTGGAAAAATAGCATAAAGTTTTGGACATAATCATTACTCAAAAGACAATTCAAATCAAATAAATTCAATCTTATAAAGAAAAAATCCAAGCATATAAAGATGAGAGAAAATCATGATTGATATATATATATATATATATATATATTACTTCATTTTATTAATTACAACATGTTTATCACAAGTGTAAAATGTAATATATAACAAAATAAAAACATTTAGGTAGCATTCAAAAGTATGAATTTAAGGATTTGAATTTAAATTTGTGCATATGTTAAAAAAAAAAAAAATCAGTACAATTCCTTGCTAAATTTAAGATTGCAAATGAGTCAAGCCAAGTTTTGTCTAGTTCGAGCTCGACTCTCGTTTCACATTGATAAACAAATCAGTCTCAAGTATAGCTCTAAAGCTTGAGCTCAAACTCAATTTGAATGAAACTCATTTCAAATTATAAACAAGGTGAGCTAGTAAACTTGTAAAAAAAATTGTTAATTAATGAAGAAATTTGAGGGAAAATAAGCTTTAAATTTAAAAAACAAATATTTAAAAAGAGAGAGTTAGTTTTAAAGTCTAATATCGAGTTAGTTCACAAACTCATAACAAACCAGTAAATGAATTTTTCTGTGTATTTACCTCAAGTTCGACTCTTTTGACTTAATAAAACGAGATTGAATGAGTCATGTCATCACTGAGCTAAACACTAAGTAACTCATGAGCAATTCAACTCGCTTATAACGAAGGTAAATTTTATTAAAATCAACACAAATTCAAATCTATATGCTCTCAAACATGGGATTGATTTAGTTTTGAAAACAATTTCATTTTTTTACTTCTAACTTTCTAAGGTCACGTTTGGAACTTAGAAAATATTAGGGAAAGGAAAGGAAATGAAAACATAAAAGAATTCACTTTTTCATGTTTGGTTATCAAGAAAAGTAAAAAAAAAAAAAGTAAATAAATAAATAAATAAATAATACCAAATTAATGAATAAAAAATATAATTTTACACATCATTTACATTAATGATTTTTCTTTATTTTTAATCATACTAAAATAAATATTTATATTAAAAAATATATAAAAATATATATAGTAAAATAAATAAATTTTCTTCGCATTTTCTCCTTCTTCTTTTTTTGGGCCTAAAGAATTCTCAAAATGCCACTAACATTATATTGCAAATATGGAGTTTCCACTTTTCAACAAGAGCTTCAATCGGTCAAAGGAGCACTTTTGAATTTTATTTTAATTAGATTCTCAAATGACTGTCTCATGAAGCACTATAAAACTATTACATATTTAAAGTTTTGCAATAACTGCTACTGTGTCGTTGAGAGGAATATACCTCTTTAATTAAAACTTGTTCACATTTTTTATTCATTCTTTAATTAACTTGGTCATATTTTCTACCCTATTTTTTAAGATTAGTCTCTTTTAATTAGACTTTGTTCGAATCATTTTTATTATAATTGCGTGCCCAACTTGTCAACATAAGGATAGGATTCTTGTGGAGGTGTAAATGTGCAATATTTTTATTGGTTCAATTGTGCCCTTGGATTTTCTAAAAATAAATAGTAAATTGTGAATTCCTCAAATAGAAACTTTCAATAATATAAATAAATAATTTCAACATTGAAATTTTTTATGAAAATTGTATGCACCATGTTTATATTTTGTATGGTTAATTAAACTTTTTTTTTTTAATTGTATAGGAATTGCAGCCACCAACAAGCCCTTCGAAATTGATACTTAGAGCATAAAAATTCTAAAAAATTTTAAAAATAACTACTAAAATGTCTTCTAAAAAATAATTAATCGAATTGGATAACACTATTCTAAATTTAACTATTGATACTGGTAGTCATCAATCTAATCCATTTCCTATTTGAAATAGTAATAATTAGGTTACCATAAAAATCATGCTAAGTAAATTTTGTTACCTTATTTTCAAAGAAGCATTATTGACATTCCAAAATAAACTTGTCAATATGTACCCATTTTTTTCCACAAATACAATGAATTTATTCTTTTTTTTTTCTTTATTAGATAGAATTTGTTTGATTTGAATTGCCTCTATATAATGGTCATGTTTAAATCTATGGTAAAATTACTCCCTAAAATTAAAATCACACACAGAGTAAATATAAAAATTAGGGAAAATCAAAAGAGATAAGAGGAGTAAGAAATTATGTGGCTCAACAACATACCTACGTCTAGGAAGTCCCTTTGCAATTTCTACTATCAATGAAAAACTACCTTAGGGTTTCAACCCTGAGCTACAATAAGTATATATATATATAGCCCCATATGAAAATCTCAAAATACTCTTATATGATGTACAATTACATTGCACCTTGACTCAAAGATATTGTACCATATCACAAGGGGACTTTGCCCCCTTGACACCTCTCCAACGCACCTCCACTTAACTAGTTTAACCAGACAGGGAGGTCTCAAAATATAGATGGCGCGTAACCTTTTAGCCGCAAAGCCCTTGAAACCTCCAATTTGAAATAACTTTCAAGTATACATCCTCTGAATATGAATTATAACTCAACAAAATCAATTTAATAAATAGGTGTTAGGTGTCATAAGCCAGATATAACTTTTAATTATCTATGTTTTATTTGGTAAAAGGAAAAATTCCAAAATCATATTTTAATTTTATCTCTTGAAAAAAAAAAAAGTCTTAACACCCAAATAAAACCTCTCCCTTCCATAATCCACACTATTCTTGAAATGTTACAACCACCACCCATCCAGCAGCCCTTTTTGAGATTTTTTAATTGTTGCTTATTTTTAACTGTTTGTATTTTTAATAAAATTTAATTATTTTTTCTAATCATTTATTTTTATGAGAATATTGCATCGTCTATTCTCAATGATATAAACGCCCTAATTACCTCAAGCAATTATGTATTACGTATTATCATAATGCACATAAATCACAAAATTCAAACTATATGCTTCTAAACATAAAGAAATCTAAAAAGAATAAAAATAAAAAATTTTAAAACTTCTCTATATAAATTTTAAAAATTAAAAAATAAGATGATATTTTTGTAATTATTTAAAATTTTTAAAATAAAAAATAAAATTATTTTAAAAAACAATTAGTGCTAACCTTTTATTGTTGCCCTTTTTTTTATTTATAAAAATGCCATAAAATTTTAAAAAATAACTAACTATTGTATATTTTTTAAAATTTTAATTCAAAAACAAAAAATTATTTTCCACTATAAATCAGGCATTAAGAATTCTCCAAAACATAATTCTATACAACCAAAATATAATTAACGAACATGCAATAATAATATGTATATATATCCATTACAAAAATACATATAAATCATTACGATTTAAGAATATTTTTATAATCTTACCGAAATAACATTAAAATTTTAAACACTTATTGTATAGTAACATTACTATCTTATATCAACCAAAATCATATCGTATGAACCAAACTTTATAAAATATTTTTACAAAATAATTATCTTGTTCCCAGACCAAGATGTATCAAAAGGTAATTTTAAAAGTGCCATTAAGATTATCACAACAAAAATGCCCCTTTAGAAATATAATAAAAAAAATTGCACTATAATTCTAGCACTTAATCAAAGCAAATGACTGTTAGCTTGAGCAAAATATATGAATTTATCTATACTAACTTATGGTTTCGATAAAATAGAAATCGCATAGGATGCAATAATTTACAAAGAGAGTTTTGGATGCATCTATTATTCCATTTAACATGAAATAAAAGAAAAATAATCATGACCTAAGTATTCCAAATTATATTAATTAATTTTTTGAGGTTCAACGTAATTTATCGGAGCATGGTCGGCCCAGGCCTCATGGCATAGTAGAAGGCCCAACTTAAAGGGCCTAGGCCCATTCACGAGTTGACTGTCAATTTCTTCTCCAACAGAGGCCCAATAGCAGGCCCAATTCCCATTCTAGTAGAAGCACTGACAGTGATCCCAACACATGACTCAGTAAAAGAGAAGAGGAAAGTTTATGAGCTTTTGTCAAAAATATTTTTTTATTAAAATAATACAAATGAATAACCGCTGGTCCATTATTTACAGAATTATATTAAAATAAAATTAACTTTTCATATCCTTTTTAAAAAGGTAAATAACTTTTATGTATAAAAGTAAAATTGATTTTTGGAAAGTTATTTGTGTACAAAATCAACATAATTCTAAACAAATTTATCAAAAATTAAAAAAGTTAGTTCCAAACCAAAAAAACAAACATAGCATACATTAGATTAAAATATAATTTTGATTATATGAAATAAATAATCTTAACTACATTTATAATATTAACTTTTAATATTAATGTTTATTATTTTTTTAAAACTATTTTGGACATACTCTATTCTTACAAATTTGTCAATTAAAATCATCTTATCCAATAAACGTTCATTATATACATAAAAAAATTGCATATATATATATATATATATATCCATTAAAGAATAAATTGGAATTAATCTAACTCTTTCAATGTTAGAAACAATTTAATTAAAAGGTCTCCTCTATTAAATGATGATTTTTATTTGTCATAATTTCATAATACATTGTGACACCATTAGTACATTAGCAAACTTTATTAAAATGTAAAAAGCTTTGGTAAGGAGAAATTATACAAATAACATGGTTGAGGTTTGAAACGGGACATTAGAATGTGAGATTTATATCTTCTTTATAAAATCTCTATATATCTTATTCCAAAGTTTGAATCGATCAATGTATGATATATCTTTCCATATTCTTCGATCAAAATATCGTGTACAAGTTATAAAATAATAATATAACTAAATGTTTGACTTAAGGTATGTTGATAAAATAGTAATAATCCATGTTGGTATTAAAAATGAATAAGAAGAGTTTTGGCACAATTCTAGAGTTATTGTATGACCTCGAGCTCAAGAGCTTGAGACATGAAAATAACTTCTCACAAAAATTTTAACGCAAAGTTACGTACTATAAACCCATTGTCGCTCTCCGAGACTCACATATGGGTGGACTCCATCCATGAGGCTGCCTTTTCTGTTTAGTATTAAAAATTGATATTATAAATATTTGACCAATTGTCATTATATATATATATATATATATATATATATATTACTTTTAAAATTTAAGATATCAAATAAAAAAAATGTAGGGATATATCACAATAGTTTTTAAAAATAATATAGGTTAGTATTAAAAATTAATGTTATAAATAAATTGAAGATTGTTTATTATAGGCACAGAAGAGTTCCTAGACTGAGTTCTAACAGCCTCCAAACAACCCGAATCCCTCAAAATCAAAGCAAGTAGGCTAGGTAATCCCTCAAAATGTAGGGTGCATGCTAAGGTGCTCCAAACCCATTTGATCACCTTAGGACATTCAACCCTAATGCTATGCCAAAAGAAGCCCTCGACGCCATGGCATAACAAGCATTTGCAACTTCTTGAAAGGACTAGTTAGATCATATATGGAGCCTATGAAACTCAAAGAAGCGAACATGTTCAAAGAGCTTAAATCAACTCTTTACAACTCATTTCGCTAATTATTCAAGCTTTAGACACTAAATTTGGGTTTGGAAATTACATTGTGAAGGGTTTGGCTAAGTTAGGCGTGTCATCGCCGGCTCAATCTCGAACTAAATTCGTTTTGGAAGTTCATTCCATGAGGATGCTTATAACTCAAATCATAGGGGTTGCCAACCTACCCAAGCTACCAAACAAATCCTTGCCGCCCAAAGAAGAATCATCCAAGCAAAAGAACTAAAATCCAACACATGCTATAAAAACCTAACATATAAATATCCTTGATGTTGACAAGCAAATTTCTTTATTCCCCTTTGTAATGATTCATTGATTGTCAGAGCAAGGCTACGACAGTGACAAAGGTAGCTAGGGAGATGAAATAGGTAATAAGAAAATCAAAGCAAGGAGGTCCTAAGCCAATCTGTCGACATCAAGTTCACCGTGAGACAAAATCAGAAAAAGAACTATGCATCTAACCAAGGACACTGCATGTGCCGGCCTGCCCCCCTTTCCCCCCACTTCCCTTCGGCTTTTGAGTGTGTGATGTGCTGATTGAAAAGCTGTACAGCACAAAATTTCCCCACACCACCACCACCCCCATAATAGTGCCCTCCAACTCCACCACCACCACCACCACCACCACCACATCAAAACAACTCCATCTCTGCTATCACATTTTTGTACTAGTCAGTATGAAGATCAGTTTTCAGCAAGCGAATAGTAATGACTCCCATTGATTGTGGATTAGAATATTGACATTTTGAAAGTACGAAGATTATATTTTCACATCTCATGACTTAAAAACAAGGAAGCGTGTGAAACCGAGAAGTCAACACCAAATTAATCACATGAGCAACAGCTATAGATCATCATAACACCAATATTAATAATTAGTTAGGTGGCCAAACCAGGTTACTCAAATACTTCACCTCAACACTGACTTGATGATCATCACATGCAAGTTGACTTCTATGTGAAGCAAATGGGTATTCTTTTCCAACAAGATCAAATATCTAGAAATTCCAAAATAGACAACCCACAACAACTCCACAAAACCAACCTTTTTTCTTCCTCTAAATAGCCAAAATCTACGTTAAAAGCAAACCTAAATATCTTTTTACCACAAATTAAATTACCCCCATTTGGAACGTTTTAAAAAATATGTACTTCTCTAGAAAAATGGGTTTTTTGCCATTTATCCTGTTTGGTTCACATAAAATAAGGGAGAACAAAAAAGGCAGATGGAAAATGAAGAGCAAAAAGGAAAACTTTTTTCCTCTAAATCGGAAGGAAATGAAGAAAAACTACTCAAAAAGATCCAAACCCATTAAAACAATTTTAAAAAATAACCTGCCAAAAGTATTCTTTCAAATAACAATTTACCATTTCTTTTCTTCATGTCTCACTTGACTTCCGTTACTATTCTCATCTTCTCCCAACCAAATGAACCCTCTCCCAATGTTAGGTACCCAAGGATTGAATTAAATGAAATTCATTTTTACCTATTCCATCTCACTCCTAATTAACCCATTCCAAACACCATTAATTAATATGCAATCACTTGAACACTAGATCATTATTCAGCAGAATTGAATGAGCAAATGTTCAACTTAATAACTACTATACTATGTATAACCCATTATAATACTCATATAATAATATGTTATAATTTATAATAATATATTATATAATTAAAGGTAATAAAAGACTAGTCCCACCTCCTGATTGCTTCATATTATATAATTCATGCATGGCACACAGAGACACACACACACACACACATATATAGATATAGATATATATAGGTTATTTGTCAATGACGCCCCCACTACCATGTAAATGAATGGAACCAGTTTGAAATCAGTGCCTGTACTTTCATTTAATAGTATCAATAATTAAAACAATTCAACTAAAAAAACAGCACACTAATCATTAATTTACAAAAGCAAGCAAACTCAAAGCAAAGGCAAAATAACCCAAAACAAGATTAAAAAAACAAAAACAAGGGGGCTCACACCCACAGCATGTAGATCATTTGATTTTGGTCCCAACCCTTTAAAGTTTAAACTCAAGATATGACATGACTGCACAATACAATACACCACCAAAAAACCAAAGTAGCACTTTCATAGGGAGGTCAGCATTTAGCTGTCACCCTCCAAAGCGGACCCACCTAGACTAAAATAAGTATCTAATATATTACTACTGCATGTCCCAGGATCCCCTGCACCCGTTCCCACATCTATTTTATTACACCCCAAATAAGAGTCACTTGATCAATACCCATGCACGCTAATGAATCAAAATCACCCAATGTTTACAAACCCTTCCCACGTGCTGCGCGGCCCAAACAGATAGGCATAAGACTGAACTGCCCATCTCCTTCCGGAAACTTCTCGCTATCATCTATGGACTTTTCAGTAATATCAGTCTCTGAGCGACTGAAACAGACTCGTTTTCCTCCTCTTCCTCCTCCAACCGACACCGGCAGAGTGAAAGGACTAAAATGCCCAGCACCAGAGCTGGGATTCCGGAGGGCATATTCGAACCACAAAATCGACAGTGAAGTTTAGCAATCGAAAATAACTAATCGACCCTAAATTTAGCATAATTCAGAAAAGGCACCCAACACAAACGGAAAATATACATCCTCCTATACTCTCCATCAAACGTATTCCAGACATGGAATGTGTGATAGTAAAATGACGAAAACACCCCCAAAAAAAGTGCATAACAACAAAAGAGAAGGATATATATATATTAATGTACACACCGCAAGTGCAAGCTGAATTAAAGCAAGAAATAGGGAGGACATATTTGGAAAAATAGCATAAAGTTCAGCAAGAACTAGTACATCACTAAGATTACAGCCAATTGGAAAAAGTTGAAACCCACCCAAAATAAAATTTTATAAAACAGCCCCCCCAAAACCAGCAACAGAAAAATTAAAAATTAAAAACCCGCCCCGGACAGCGAAAATACCTTACTTCTCGCTCCCTCTACTCAGCATCTCCTTGTAACGCATAATTGAATCCAGCCTCTGCAACCTCAACTGTTGCCTGAACCTGCTGATGAAATCGTCGGCCCTGGCGTCGACCCCGCCGTCCGCCTCCCCATAATGCTCCGTCGCTCCAGCCTTCCCCTCTCTCACGGTGGCCGGCCGGCGGCTCTCAACGACATCGCTCTCCTCGAAATGCGCGAACGCCGACTTCGCACTCGCCGACTTCTTCAGCTTCTGCGGCAGCCTCACCGGGGATTCGCCGGAAGCCGGCCGGGTGTCGGACTTCACCCTGCTGACGCAGCGGCCCTGTATCATCCCATAAACCTCGTCCATAGTTTGTTGTCGTTCTTCTTCTTCTTCCTTCTCGATATCGTCTACGGCGGCCTCTGGTTCTGGGACTTCGACGACTTCCGACGCCGCTTCGATGACTTCCGGCGTCGGTTCGACGACGGAGGGGAGTGTGGTGGGTTCCGGGGATCTGTAACTGTAGAGGTTGATGGACTTGAGCCGCTGTAGGACGGAGGGAGATCGAAGGAGCTGAGGGCGCAGCGGTGAGTGGTCGTCGCCGGCGTCTTTGGTCCGGGATTGGGGTTTCTGGGTGCCGAGGCCGGAGGTGACGGCAATGGTGCCGATCATGATGTTGAGGATGACGAAGAGGACTGCGGGGGTGAACCAACTGTTCATGGAGGCCCAGATCGAAGGAACCACGGACGCAGTTGCTTCAAACATGGCTCCGGATGAAGAGAGAGAGAGAGAGAGAGAGCAGGAAAAGTGGAGCGGAGGGAGAAGGGCGGAAGGCGGTTTTATCTGTATTCTTTACTGGATTTTATAATAACTTTTTTTAATTATATAGAATCTCGAGGGACACGTGGCAACGGATGGAGGGACGTGCTCGTAATGGACAGGGCGTGAGGTATTTAATCAGGGGGGCGATATGACGTCGGCGCGGTGGGACGTAGAAACGACGTCGTAGCTTGGGCTTTGCAGTTTGCAAAGCTCTGCCTCTGCTCGTGTGGCACAGCTGTACGTGACTGCGAAACTGTTCCCACCAGCTTGGTTTCGTAGCAAAGGACCACCTGACCAGCTTTGGGGGAGTGAACATAGTCATTTTTTTTTTAATTTTTTATTTTATCTTTTCCTTTTTATTAGTAGTTGTCTTTAATTAATTTTATTACAAAACTAATTAATTTTTATCTTTATTTTCTTCCATAATTTAGCATTTTTTATGAATTAATTATAGACATAAAAAAATTATATTTACCTTAATAATTTTGACCAGCTAAAATCTTGACAAATAAACTTATTCACACCAAATAAAAAGTTAAGAAGCTCGAACGTTGAACTTATTATAAGCTTATAAAGTTTACAAATATTTAAAAAATATATATAAATTATTACAATTCAATTTGAACGATAACATTTTTCAAATTAAAAGTATTATTATTAAAGTAATTTATCTTAGGTGCATTGAAAAAAAATATATATAAAAATGCTAATAATTATAAAAAAATATTGTTATAATAATAAAAATAAGAGCTTTTTTACTTAGGTTTTTTTATTTATTATTTTTTGCAATGATTAATAGTAGTCTTTTTACCCAGTTTTAATGTTATCAATTTTTTTTTTATCTCATCAAGTTATTTTAAATCTAATCTTTTATATAACCTCTAACATCAATTAAACTATTATTTTTTTTAGAACATTATAATGCTATACAACTTTTTTCCTGCTTTCTTATTTTGTTATAAATATTATAACGACTTTATTTTAAAACCTTTGTATGCTCATTTATTTTTTTAAAAATTATATTTTATGCAATTTATTCAAAAAAGGCTAACGGCTCCCACTATTTAAATCATGAATAGGCCGACAAGCCAACTGGGTAATAATGGAAAGACAGGGAAAGCTCATAAGCCGCCAACCGACTCGTCTACAAGGATAGATGTCTTATTTTCATAGTGGGAGACAGGTGAATCGTACAACTCAAATGCTGATTCGCTCAATCATCTTTCTTAGTGTTTTCACTTTAATTACATTTGTTTTGTAATATATTATTTTTCTTAGAAAAAAATTCACTCCCACAATTTATCATCAAAATACTCTATTGCCACACTGTTCATCAACACACAACACAACATTTATTGTATAATTCATTCATTTTTTATTTTTATAATTCCTTTAAGACCCATTTGAAATTCATAGATGTGGAGAAAAAAAATACAAAGAAATCTACAAAGAATATAAAGAAATCTACTTTTGCAAAATAAATAAATATATATAGAGTATGAATTAAATATTTTGGATTTCATAAATTATTAACACTTTTATTTTTAATTAAAATTAAATATTTTCCGTTCTTAATAGTATTTAATGTGAAAAGAAAATAAATATAAACAAGAATAAACCAAGGAGGTAGATGCCACAGGCCCACCAGTCCAAAGTCCAGTACGATGTCCATTAATGGGCCCACATAGATGTAGATGAGTGTAAATTGGAGCTCTTAAAATAAATAAATAAATATGTATATATATATATATATATATATATATTCTTTTTTTATTTTTTTTATTTTTTATTTTTACTAAAAGAGGGTGGCACTTCCATTTATTTGTTAATATACCCTCACTTTTAGCGGAAAAATACCGTGATTACAAGATAAGTAAAAGGTAGATTATAGAAAAACCATTCCAAAAAAATAACTAACAAAAAAAATAAAAACTTAAATACGACCAAAATATCAAAATACACAAAATGAAACTCTAGAATTGAACTAACGACGGAAACAAGATCCCACATATCCATTCGAAAAATATCTTTTAAATAACGTGATAAAAAGTATTATTATTCATAAATTATATTGTTTCTTATTTCTCTTTTTTTAGTAAGAAAATCAGCCGCACTATTATTTTCCCTATATATATATATATATATATATATATATTGTTAGAGAAATTAAGAGTATGAGCAATGAAAAAGGAATAGATTTGATGGTGGATGGGAAATGGAGAAACAAATAATTTATCTCCAAAGTGAATATGAAGAATCTCTTTTCATAATCAATGGTTCACATGTAATTCTACTCTTGAATGAATGCTTGTAACTATGAAAACTTGTCACATTAAAGACTACAATGAATTAGCTTTTACTTTCTATAAGTAATTAAATAAAAGTTTAGTTTGGATCAAATATTTATTTAAGACCAATAAAGGAAATAACAGGAGAATAAGAAAAAAATATTTTTATTATATTTTTTCATAGAAAAATATTATTGAAAATGAATATTTATCTCAATATAGTTAAAAATAAGAAATGTCAAGTGTTAATGATGTGTAAAATTAATTTTTTTCGATGATTTGTAATATATTTTATTATTATCAACTACAGTTTTACCAGTTATATATTTATTAACAGGTAATAGCTTATCATATGTTAACTAATTGGTTAGGTTTGGGTTTAGCTTTTGTAGGCCTCCTTTTAGGATCAACCCAAACTTATCCTGTTAAGTCACACCCATTAACAACCTGATCCAAATCCAACTCATTGAAATATTTTGTCGACCCTAATTTAATTTAATGTTAGAATTTTAATTTCATTCTACCATTGACTCTCTAAGCTTAGCACCACATCAATTTTCCTTAAAACTCATAATAAGATCATAATAAATGTTTTGTAATCATAGTGAATAATCTCATTTTTTTAAAATATTATTTTTCTTAGAAAAAAATTCACTCCCACAATTTATCATCAAAATACTCATCAAGACACAACACAACATTTATTGTATAATTCATTCATTTTTTTATTTTTATAATTCCTTTAAGACCCATTTGAAATTCATAGATGTGGAGAAAAAAAATATAAAGAAATCTATTTTTGCAAAATAAATAAATATATATAGAGTATGAATTAAATATTTTGGATTTTATAAATTATTAACACTTTTATTTTTAATTAAAATTGAATATATTTCGTTCTTAATAGTATTTAATGTGAAAAGAAAATAAATATAAACAAGAATAAACCAAGGAGGTAGATGCCACAGGCCCACCAGTCCAAAGTCCAGTACGATGTCCATTAATGGGCCCACATAGATGTACCAGGGCCCATTAATGGAATTGGTTATAACCTAACCTCAGTCTGTTGCTTGTGCCTTCTAGAAGTTGCTTTTTGAAGCTGGTAATTTTGGGGTAGAACTTTAATTGAACCAATATCAGCTGATTCCGGTCATGGCCATTTTCGGAAATATGGGCCGACTTAGAAAAGCCCAGAACATATTGGGCCTTTCATTATTGTGCACCCAATCAATGGGCCGACCTTTTAAATTGAACTTGCATTAATCATGGATCTAGAGTTTAAAGTATTTTAATTATTTAAAGTCTAGTAGTTGTTTATTGATTTTAACCTTCTTAATATTTGAGAGCATAAATATTTGATAAAATTAACTAATACTTGCATAAACTAAAGTTTTTAATTTAATATAAGTCATATTTTCTTGTCATATATTTAATTAATAATTATAAATAAAAATGATATTATTTATTTTTATACATAAATAAAAGTTTTTTTTTTTTTTTTTGTAATCAATCAGTATTGAGTTTTTTTGTCATTTTCATTTTTATAAAGGATAAAATTTTCTAATTTTTTGAATTAATGTTGCATTTCTAGTTTTATTGAAGGAATTTTAAGAAAATTAAGAACTATAACCAAACACTCAAATTTCTAACCAATTCCCAATGATATCCTATATATTTAGACATACCTTGAGCATGACTGAGTGAAATTTGAAACTTCTAGGTATGATAGATTGAAAAAAACCAAATGAATATGTATGTATCATTTTTTAACCTTATTTTGATTATATATGAATGAACTTCTTCATAAATCTTCTTTGAAATAAATGTATATCTACTTTCACTACCTTTGTCAAAAAGTTTACATATATTACTTTTTGTTTTTTCTTAGAGTCTAACCTTTTTAAAATACATGATCTGTCTAACACTATCAATAAGAAATAGAATCATATTCGAACGCAAGTTTTTAAAACCAAACAATTGTATATATGCTACTTATAAATTATAATAGTTCATTATAAATGGGAATATAAAAACATTATAAACGGGAATATAAAAAAAGTCGTATGATTGTTCATATGTTTGACCATGATATTCTTGAGATTTACCCACAAAAAAAAAAAAAAAAAAAAAATTGTACAATAATATAGGTCATCCATATCCATTATGAATCAAAGTTCAATTCAACAAGATTCTTAAAACTGGGCAATATTAAGAGGATAGATGATTTAACTTCACATTCTACATGTTAGATATTTCTTACTGCAATTACTACAAGTACTTAATCACATTATTATACTAATATTTTATAACAATATTTTGGGAACAAAGCAAACTCGTCAAAAAATGATGACAAAAAAAAAAGATAATATTTTTCTTAAGCAATAATAACATGTAGTGAATCCAAAAATTAATCTTTATTACCCTTCTTTTTTGTCTTTTTGTTTACTAAGTAGAGGCATAGATTATATGTGTATATATAAAATGCCTTCTTTCATATGAAGTTCTTCCTTCACACAAAAGCTCAATGTAAAAAGATAATTAAAAAAAAAACGCAAATAATAAAATAAAAAGTTAATCCAAAGTGAAAAGCATGCATTCCTAGTTGTTGGGATAAGTTAATTAATGAACTTATGAATAGGAGTAACTCTCCAAATTTCTTAGGACTTGATTATTATAAACCTTCTCAAGATCCCATTCACAAACCATATTAGTTTTCCAAAATTCCCACACTATATATCTTTGAAGTGTCCAAATTTCTCATTACACTTTTCAAGATAGCACTATTCTTACCCTTTTCCATTCACCATCGTTTCCTTTGACATCTCTACTCTCTAGACTTTAACACACAAACAAACCACAAATTTAATCATTTAACAAATACTTACAATCCATAACACGATCTAAAACATAATTAATTAGAACATTGAAAAATTCAAAAAACCTTAGCACAAATCATCAATGTAGATGAGTGTAAATTGGAGCTTTTAAAATAAATAAATAAATATGTATATATATATATATATATATATATATATATATTTTTATCTTTTGTTTTTACTAAAAGAGGGTGGCACCTCCATTTATTTATTAATATACCCACACTTTTAGTGGAAGAATACTGTGGTTACAAAATAAGCAAAAGGTAGATTATAGAAAAACCCTCCCAAAAAAAATAACACCAGTAACCAACCAAATTAGGATAACAAAACTAAACATAACTAATAAAAAAAATAAAAACATAAATATGACCAAAATAAAATCAAAATACATAAAACGAAACTCTAGAATTGAACTAACGACAAAAGAAAATGAGACCCCACCTATCCATCCGAAAAATATCTTTTAGATAATGTGGTAGAAAATATTATTATTCGTAATGTAACACCCCGACCCCGAGGGGCCTGGGATATTAACTCTTTACTACTGATTTACAGCGGAAGCAAATAAACTCGATTCTTATTAAATCAGAGCGCTAATTATTCATGTTACAATCACTTATTTCAAAAGAAGAAAATTACACAAACGCAAATATCTGAAATCATACTAATGTTTCTAAGTAAATCTTTATTTTTCTAATCCCCACCCGCATGCTTGCTAAGCCTGATTTCCGACATGTCCTTCAGAGTTATCTGAAATAAAATATGATTGGGGTGAGACGACGCTCAGTAAGTAAATAAGATTATTATTAGTGTGTGGCCAAAATGAGCTTTTAAAGAATTTCATAAAATAATATTTAATTCTATAACTTCAAGACTGCTTTTAGAATAAACATAAATTTAAAAATTCCTGCATAAAACTTTTGTCATCAATTTTAACAGTTAATTTTTACAATCATATACTATAACTGTTAAATTAAACTTTTAACTTTAAAACTGTAAAAATTTTTAATGATAAACATACATATACTTTTCCTTATACGTTTTCCTTAGATCGTCATTTAAGCACCAAAATGATCCTTTTCACGTAAACTTACACTTTCCCTTCAAATCATCAGTAACTTTGTACACGTAATTAAATATGTATAAACATATATTGTAAAAAACCACCCTTAGGCCTGTTTGCCGTAAGTCATGTTTACCCCCATGACTGGGTTGTGCGGTCCGAAGACTGGACTTAGCTGGCTGGCCGACCAAACTAAATCAACGTACGTAAACTTTAAGTGAGATTTTCCTTATTAAGTCCTGGTCCGGAACCAGGTGTGCACTCAGGAGAAATCCACTAACATAAATAACCACTCTGTAAACAGTGTAGGTGCACTCTGATCCGTATAAACTTTAAGCTGCGGTACCGAGCATCTGTAACTTTGAACTTTCGTTGCCATAAGGGGTTTTAAAATCATCTTATTATAATTTATGCAATTTAAAATAATATCGTGAAAATCTCATCTTTACTCATATTTTCATAAAAAATGTAACGTAAAAATAAACTCATGCCACACAATTTTTGTGTTAAAAATATATATAATTTTATTTTTGAATAGGAATAAATGCTGAAAATTTACCCGAAGGGATTGGAACATTTCTTAACCCAAAAATAGATGCAAGTATATTAAAGATAGAACTGGTATAATTAAATATGCGTAAAAATAAACTCATGGAAATTTTGTGGAACTAAGTAACATAATTAAAATTTACGTACAAAATAAACTCGGGTATGAATTTAAAATAAAAAGAAACTAACATAATCAAAATTTACTTACCTTCTTCTTTTACCGTGTGCTACGAACACAATAACTATCTTTAAGATATGAGATCGGAAAGAGTGGGTGAGTGAGAACTTACTCAAAATTCTCACTCCACCACAAATTCTTTCACTCACTAATCCTTCTCTTCCTTAGAAAATTATTGTGAAAAATGAAGGTTGAGAGCTCCCTATTTATAGGAAAATTTTGGGGAAGAAATGGAATTTATAAAAGTGTGGGAGATGGGTGAAATTATAATTTTAAAAAATTAAAGAATGAGTAAGGAATGGGCAAGGTATGGGTTGAGTATGGGATAGGGATGGAAGCCATGTGGGAGTGCTTGCCACCATTCCCACTAAATAATTTTTTTTTTAAAATTAATTACTTACCTAATTAATTAATCAATAACTTAATTAATTATTCTATTATTTTATTATTTTTTTTTCTAATCATTATTATCATTATTATTATCATTGTTATTAATTTTAAATTACTTTTAGTATTTATTTATTTTATTATTTATTTTTGAACAAGAATTAATTTTAAATTTTAAAAACTCATATGGGCCCCACATGGTTTTGTGGGCCCCACACAACTTCGAGACCCGAATGGATCCTACGTAACTCGAATAACTCTTATACGATTTTATGCATCCTACATAGCTTTGAGACTCGTGTAAACCTCCATACGGCTTCGGGACTCATGTGGGCCCCACACAGTCTTGTGGGCCCCGCATAGGATACCTATATTATTATTATTTTATCATATATTTCTTCAAATTATATCAGTTAAAACATTATTTTATGTACTTATTTACGTATATAAACAGTGTCTTGTGGCTCCGGGACTCATGTGGTCTTGTGGGCCCCACATATGATACCTATATTATTATCATCTTATTATGTATTTCTACAAATTATGTCTGTCAAAACACTATTTTATGTATATATACTTATTTACGTGTACAAACAGTGTCTATCCTGTTTGTCCTATGAAATTCCATTTTGACCAGGCCGACCTCCAGGGAGCGACTGAGCCGCAATGGTCTCTGAGCACTCACTAAGACAAGGTCTTTCTTAGGCATCAAACATGGAATCAAGGATCCTACAGAAAAACACTTCCGTATTGATATTAACTTAATGACTATTTTTATTATTTTATTATTATTGTACTTTAATCATATATATATATATATTTTTGGGTCATCACACGTAAATTATATTGTTTCTCATTTCTCATTTTTTAGTAAGAAAATCAGCCGCACTATTGTTTTCTATATATATATATATATATATATATATATATATATATATATATATTGTTAAAGAAATTAAGAGTATGAGAAATGAAAAAGGAATAGATTTGATGGTGGATGGGAAATGGAGAAACAAATAATTTATCTCCTAAGTGAATATGAAGAGTCTCTTTTCATAATCAATGGTTCACATGTAATTCTACTCTTGAATGAATGCTTGTGACTATGAAAAATTGTCACTTTAAAGACTACCATGAATTAGCTTTTACTTTCTATAAGTAATTAAATAAAAGTTTAGTTTGGATCAAAGATTTATTTAAGGCCAATAAAGGAAATAACAGGAGAATAAGAAAAAAATATTTTTATTATATTTTTTTATAGAAAAATATTATTGAAAATGAATATTTATCCTAATATAGTTAAAAATAAGAAATGTCAAGTGTTAATGATGTGTAAAATTATTTTTTTTCGATGACTTGTAATATATTTATTATTATCAACTACAGTTTTATCAGTTATATATTTATTAACAAGTACTAGCTTATAATCTATTAACTATTTGGGCAGGTTTGGGTTTAGGTTTTGTAGGCCCCCTTTTAGGATCAATCCAAACTTATCCTGTTAAGTCACACCCATTAACAACCTGATCCAAATCCAACTCATTGACATGTTCTGCCGACCCTAATTTAATTTAATGCTAGAGTTTTAATTCCATTTTACCATTGACTCCCTAAGCTTAGCACCACATCAATTTTCCTTAAAATTTATAATAAGATCATAATAAATGTTTTGTAATCACATTGAATAATCTCATTTTTTAATATTAATATCATATTGATTCATAATCCTTAATTTTCTTTTTTTTTTTTTTTTGAATTACACACCGGGTTTCCACATGTTCATTTTATGGTCCACGTGACTAATCTCGCCCCCCTTGAAGCCTACCCCACAACTTCAAAGGAAGGTAAATTTCAGGAATCCAGAGGCGGAAATGAACCCGGGAGGGTTTGAACACCTGACCTCGTGAGAGGTACTCTCGCAGCCCGCACTACCACCTAAACCACATTCTAGGTTTATAATCTTTAATTTTCTTGAAATAATGCATTAAGGTAGTTTTTAGATATTAATGTGATGTTGACTCATAATCCTTAGTTTTCTTGAAATAATACATTAAGATAGTATTTGAGAGCATAAATTTTAGATTTTAATTTTAGATTCATGTGAATTAAAAAAAAAATTATAATTTTATAATATTGTTTATCCAACTCTATGAGAATTCAAATTCAAAATATAAAAATCATATCACGAATCCAAGATTATCCATCACACGATCGTCTTTCTTCTTAAAATTAATAATAATAATAATAATAATAATAAATACAATCTTATCATTTATGTTGGTTGGATTATCATCTTCCCCATCACTATCGCCATCATCAACTATTAGAATACGTATACATTTAAATTCAATATCATAAAATACAATTTTTAATTAGTGATTGGAATTTTAGAAATTATTTAATTTTTTTAAAAAAACACTAGTTGAATAAAACATTTTAAGCATTAGAAATAACTTGCACCAGCTCATGAGATGTGTCAGTACTACCTACCCAATCCTTTCTCCACAATGTCGACATTTTGCCACTAAAAATGTAAAATGACAATACCATTGGGACACTAAAGACTGGTCAATATGGCATAAATATATTAGTACATAAATCTGCCTATATGCGGACCACAATTCATTTGTTTCCTCTAACATATTTTATTTTTTTTCTCTGGCTAAGTGAAAATTAAACATAAAATTATCATTTTGTACATTAGAAAAAATAAAAATAATCATAATTTGGTTCAATTGATGTATAATCATAATTTAAAATTGTCCAAATTTTAAGGATTTTGGTTGGTTGCTGAAAACGTGACATGGGTAGCATAACTTAATTAGTTTATATTAAAAATAAAAATTAATTAATTATGAATTGAAGTTTTAATTAGAAATATTATATTTTTAATTCAAACTATATTAAAAAATAATTAGATGTTATTTTTTTTTTATGAATTATAACTTTTTAATTATTAACAAAATATAATTCAATTTTGGAATGGGTAAAAAGAACCATCTATAAATTTAAATTAGCATTCAATAAATTAAAACTTTTAATAATTGTTAAATAAATTAATGAAATGATCATGTTATAAATATACATTAATAGCAAGATTATTGTTCAATATAAAATATATAATTTTAATCAAAAAATGGCATAATTATAAAATATTAATATGTTTTATCTAAAATATATTTAAAATAGTCATATATTATTTTACTATATATTGTGACATATTAGTTATTAATAAAAAGTAATTCAATTTTAAAACAAAGAATTGAAAGAAGAACCATCTATCAATTTAAATTAATATTAAATAAATTAAAATTTTAATTTAATTATTAATATTATTTTTATTATAAATTAATACGTTTGTTATGTGTTGTTAATATACATTAGTTAAAAAGATGATTATTAATTAAGAATAATAATTTTCTGTTGTTTAATTTAATAAAAAAATTTACATATTAACTAAAATAATTATTAATAAAAATAATAATTAGAAAATTTCTAATTTTTAATTTAAAATATATTTTAAAAAATCATATAATACCTTATAATAAAAGTAAGTATCCAAAATTCAAATACCGCTTATTTTAAATACAAGCAAATACCACTTATGACTTTCAATACTTTTTCAATTTAACACTTATTTTGATTCATATTTTTAGTTAATATCATTCTTCATTACTATTTTTATTTTTAAAAAATGATATGCATTCTCTAATTCGTATAATTCACTGCTGTTATTTTACTAGTAATATAAATATATTACAATAATTCATTTATTATTTAATGTATATTATAATATTGTTTTGCTAATATTGTCTAAAATTGAATATCAGGATTGTCACAAAAATTGACATTGTCATTCCCTTTTTTAGTCTCATTAAGCATTTCACACTCCTTTCCTCGCTTACCCAATCCCCCATCCCTACTGTCAGCATACGTTATAATGTTACTAATGCTAATGCACCAAAATTTTTTATAGGTCAAGATTTGTTGTGGATCCAAAGGTTTCATCCTTGCTTCCCTTCTTCAACCAGGATGCTCATCTCTAAATAAATTTCAAATTTTTTTTTTTTGTGCATTAGCATTATTTTTTATTTTTAATTACTTTTTAATATTTCAAAATTTTAATCAAGCATTACAAGCTCTTCAAATCCCCTCAAGCAAAACCGAATTGAGGGAGAAAATTATAAAAGTACCTGTAACTTAAATGTGAAACATGTGATAAGTGGGTCTTACTCATGATAGGCATGATGTTAAAAGTTATAGAATTCACTTGCAATGTGTCTTGCCTTTAAGTAACAGGTATGAGTGAGTATAATTCAATTAAAACCGAATTAATCAAGTGAATTTGGTCAATTCGATTCGTTTAAAAATTTATTCAGCTTGATTCAATTTTCATTTTCGTTGAATTGTGATTTTCGGTTCGATTTTTGGGTTATATACTAAAAATTTATTTATTTTTATATATTATATATATTAAAATTATATATATATATATATTAAATCAATTAACCTATTTAACCGAAATTCAGTTCGGTCAGTTTTAGTTTCAGTTAATTATGAAATTTTGGTCGATTTGGTTAGTGAGATTTTTTAACAAAAATTTTCGGTTTAACGAAATTCACTAAATTGACCGAGTGCTCACACCTAGTAATAGGCTGATAGATATAATGACATGTACATTCGATAATTTTTTAAAACCAAGGGGATAGACAGCCTCACAACTCCCACACTAAGTAGGAGTTTGGTTTCCTTTTTTGTCTAAATTTCTCTTTTTTAAAAGTAAAAGTTGGGTTAAATGTATTCAGTAAATAGTTTTTCTAACTTAGTCAGTTTCTAACTTTGTTATCAACTTTTAAAAGTTAAAGATTCAAAAATTTCAAAAGTTAAAAACTAACCTTTTTTTTCTAATAAATTATTCAATCCCATTGTTGCCCTTAATATTTCAAATATTAAAAAACTTACAATTTGTTAATTACGTTGTGTAAAAAATACATATCTATTTTAGTCATTTAATAAAACACTTTTAAGGTCTCTCACAATTTTCTTTTACCAAACACTCAAAGTCAACTTTTTTCTATTTAACAACTCATTTTTCACATGGGAACCAAACATTTCTAAAATAATATCAAAAATTTATTTTCATAAGTTTCTCTTTAAAAAAAGTATTTTAAAAAAACAACAAAGACGCCAAACTAAGCTTAAATCATCTACATTAATTATGCATGTATATTAAAATCTATTCAATTAAATAAGATCTTGGAATCCAAAATATATATATATATATATATATATATATTTGCATTAATTACACTTCTATATTGATATTTATTCAAATAAATGAGACCATGTGGTCAGGTGTGAAGGAAATAGAGCTTAAAATGCTTAATATATATTTATATTATATATAAAAGTATGAATAAATCATTTTGTGGACTAAAATATCCTTATATTTTGAAATCTTAATAGAATACTATAAATTTATTTTCATTATATATATATATATATATTTGTTTTCATTATATATATATATATATATAAATACAAATAGGGTAAAATAATATATCAACAAAAATTTAAAGTTTGGCTTGAATTTATAACCATAATTCAAAAATTACTTTAAATTCAATCAATTACCTAAAATATGATATGGTCAAGTTTAATATAATTTTTTTTTTTTTCAAAAAGAAACCGCATACTCTCTTCACATCCCCTCAATCACTAACTATTATTTTAATTTGATAAGATAATATATAAAGATAATATAATTTATAGTTCGAGGCGCTATTAAAAATCTTAAAATGTTATTTATTTTCTATTTTTATTTTTTAAATGTATTAAATGATAATTTTATGCTTGAAATTTCACTTTATAAGGGTAAAGACGAATCATTAAAGATGGAGCAATTCAAGCAAACGTTTATACGAGAAAAATGATAGATAGTGTTAGCGACCTTTTTTTCGGAATACAAATAAAACCTCGCTTTTCATACTTTGCTTGCTTATAACATGACACATTATTAATGTAGGTTGATATAAAAACGAAACAAGAGGTTGGGGTACCAACAATGCTAATTTTTTATAATTTTTAAATTAAACTATAAAAAATTTATAACAATCAATAAAAAATCTGTGTATAATTAAACAAATAGAAATATATTTATGAAAATGATTCAAAAAATCATAAAATATTTAAAAAATTAATTAATTTAAATTTAAAATTCAATTTGAATAGTTATGAATTATGATATCCTCATCCGTCTCCTCCTCCCCCTTCTCTCTCTCTAAAGAAAAAATCAAGTCAAATAACTCATATCATAATTAGCAATAATAAAGCAATGTTATTAGTAGTAAAATTAAACCATTTGGCTTATTATGAAAATGATTCACATAATCATAAAATATTTAAAAAATTAATTTATTTAAATTTAAAATTCAATTGGAATGGTTATGAATTATGATATCCTCCTCTCTCTCTCTCAAGAAAAAATGGAGTCAAATAACTCATATCATAATTATTGGTAAAGCAATGCTATTAATAGTAAAATTAGACCATTTGTCATTGCTTATTACGAAAATGATTCACATAATCATAAAATATTTAAATATTAATTTATTTAAATTTAAAATTCATTTGGAATAGTTATGAATTATGATATCCTCATCCTTCTCCTCCTCCCTCCCTCTCTCTCTAAAGAAAAAATCGAGTCAAATAACTCATCATAAGTATCGGTAATAAAGCAATGTTATTAATAGTAAAATTAGACCATTTGCCATTGCTTATTATTATTCTTATAAAATATATTCTTTTATATATATATATATATTATTAATGCTATAGTTATTACCTTTTTTAATCCTTTGATATATAAAACTCATGAAAAAATGTTGAGGATTACCTTATCACTTAATGATTTTTTAGAGACTAATTTTTAAATTAGAAAATGTTAAACAACCTTATTACTATTTAGTTAAACTAATTGTATAAAATTAGCAATGAAAAAACTTTTATATTAAAATAATTGCAATATTAAATTAAAATTATTTAATAATTTTTAAACAAATTTATTTTTATATTAAACATTAAAAATGACGGGTCTATACCAATCTTATAAAATTCAATAATCTCATATTACATTCCTTTTAACACATATAAGTCTCTAGTTCAAATTAAAAAAAATAATTCAAAACTAACATTTCTCACTGTCATCCTTAAAAATGAACAAAGAAAAAACTATTCCGCTTTTCACATGATTCCAAAACAAATCATCAATTGAAATAAGAATTTTAATTCTAAGCATTTTAATGTAACAAAAGAACTTTTTCTTAAAAAAAAAATTGGTAGGCATGTAACAAAGGCTCTTATGTCAAAATGAACATGGACAAAATATATGCAGCTTTTGGAATACTAAATTTAAAAAAATGGCAAAAGACACTTACCTTATTTGAGATTTGACAAAAAAGATAGAGACCTCTCTTGAGGTTTCAAAAATTTTAGAGACTTTCCTTTTCAGAGACTTTCCTTGAGATTTGTCAAAAATGTCACAAATTTTTTCCTGAGATTTTAGAAAAACCAGAGACCTCTCCTGAGATTTGTCAAAAAGAAACATACCTCTCCTAAAAAAACTTGTCTTTATGCAAAATATAAGAGGAGGTTTGTATTTTTTTGATAAACTTAAGGGTTATTAAAATTTTTTAAACCTCAGGAAAGATTCTTGGAATTTTTGAAGCTTATTTTCTGTTAAATCTAGGGGATGCTAGTATTTTTTCCAATAAAAAATAAAGTAAAAGATCAGGGAGAGTACAATTGTGGAAGGCAGAGGCACATACATAACTTTCCCTTGGGATCCCTTGTTCCATCCTCTCCACACAATGAGTGGAGTGGAATCAAAATCAACTTTTGCTTTATTCAATTTTGTGCATCAAATTTTTATTTGAGTTTGAGTTTGAACTTAGACTAAACTTTAACATACTAAATTAAGTCTTATTGAGCCAAGTTATTGAGAACGTTACTAATAATTTGGCTCTTGAAAATCTCTTATTTTGAGAAACACAAGGTTTTGTTAAATAAAAAAGTAAAAATGGACTCTTACTAATTAATATTGTCTTAAATTTTTGTTTTTTTTTGGACTCTTACTAACTAATATTATCTTAAATTTTTGTTTTTTTTACAAACTTAACTAACTTATAAGTCTTAAACATTGGTTTTATGATTAAATTAAGATTATTAAAGTTGAATTAAATAATAATATGCACAAATAGTTCCTATATTTAAGTCCACTTCAATTTGTCAAATCTTATTCGTCCTCATTAAATTTTATATATATATATATATATATATATATATAAAACTTTAATTCAAGCCTATTAAACGAGTTCTTCAAAATGTGCTCATGAGTCGAGCTTGCTTATATTTAGACCTAATGCATTTAATAAATAATTTATAAAATTGAATTTAGAAATTAGCTGTTTATAAAAGGAAGAAACCCGAAAGAATTCTTAATGAACTCTTATCAATTTCAACTTTTTGAGATTTGATTTGATTTGATTGCATCCTTATTCATGCTTCATGAATTAATTTTACTATTTTTGGACTAAACCATTAATTATTCTTATTATTTAATATTTTTTTTTGTTGAAATCAGAGAAGATTGCCGGGGAAGATGGAGAAAATTAATTAAAAAAATGAAGGAATTAGATAAATTGGAGCAGTGAGGGTTGGGGAGTGGGTAACAAATTAATGTGGGCAAGAGATGTCGACACTCTCTCCCTCATCCTCCTGCAAAACGTCGCTACTCGGTTTCTTTCCCTCTTGTAACCCTTCCATTCGTCAAACCATGTCGACATTTTCCCTCACCATTTCAAACTCTGTTCTCTTCCTCTCTCTCTCTCTCTCTTCGACATCGTCACACAGCCAAGCTTCCCCCTTTCGGGCTCCGACACCGCACCATAAAATCCCAATTACCCACGCCATTGCCGCCGTCTTACTTGCTCCTGTTTCGAATCACAACCCAAAGCTCCTCCCATGTTATTCATTGAGGTTAGCGACTCTCTCTCTCTCTCTCTCTCTCTCTCTCTCTCTCTCTCTCTCTCTCTCTCTCTGCATCGATTTATGTATCTTGTATTTGATAACAGTTTTTGGGGTTTTCTAGGATCTGCTGCCGGAGCTCTACCTCGAGCGTGTCAGAGGAAGGATTCGAGTTTTTTCAGGTATTCGCAAGAAACCTTTGTTTGATTGCCGAGAAAAATTGAGCCCAGAAAATGACAAACCCGTACTCGAATTTTTCCATTTAACAATTTCCCTTTTTCCCCACTGAATATTTCGCATGAATTGATTCTTTTTCCAATCTTGGTCCGTTTTGTTTGTGAGAAAACAGAGTCCCTTCTGAGCACGTTCTCCGAATCAATGTCGAACGCCGGTTGTCACCGCATAGAGTTAGACACCTGCCGAGACGACTCGGCCGCATTGGTACTAAAGACGATAGCAATCGCTTCAATTCTCATCGCAGGATTCGCCGGCGTCGCCATCCCCCTGGTGGGCAAGCGGCGGCGATTCCTCCGCACCGATAGTAACCTCTTCGTCGCCGCCAAAGCCTTCGCCGCCGGCGTCATCCTCGCCACCGGGTTCGTGCACATGCTCCCCGACGGGTCGTCCGCGTTGTCCGATCCGTGCTTACCCGAATATCCCTGGTCCAAGTTCCCCTTCGCCGGGTTCTTCGCCATGATGGCTTCGCTGGCCACTCTGCTTGTCGACTTCGTGGGAACTCAGTACTACCAGAGGAAGAGCGAGTCGGCACGAGCGGCGGACCGAGTCGGAGCGCAGAACTCGGTGTCCGGATCGGATATAGTTCCGATTGAGCGGGTTGACGGTGCGAAGGATTGGAACGGGAGAGTGTTTGGGGAAGAGGAAGGGGGTGGGATGCACATAGTGGGGATGCATGCGCACGCGGCGCACCATAGGCACAACCACCCCCATGGGCAGGAGGCCTGTGAGGGGCAGCACTCGCATGGGCATTCTCACGGGTTCGGAGATGGAGACGAGGAGGATGGTGTTCGGCACGTCGTCGTTTCACAGGTACCAATAATACTTCTTTTTCTACTTTTATTAGTGAGTGAACGCTTTTGGAAAGGTTCTCTGTTCTTCTCTTTGCTTTGATAGTGCAATCCACCGGTTAAAGTCTGCCGTGTAATTTTGACACATTATGATCAAACAAACGAGTTTTTTCCCATTTATCTTTTTTAAATATATATATATATATATATATATATATATATATTCAATAACATCTTTTTTGGAAAAATAATTCCAGATGTAATCTTGGAGCAGCGTCCAGAATTATTTTTTCAAAAAAAGATATTATTCATAACATACATATGAACAGTGCTCAATGTGCATGTGTGTATGCTTGCGCACTTGATGCCAGACAACTCTTATTAGGGATGCTTATGTGAGGAAGTATTCTGTGCGTTAACTGTGAAAAGAGTCATCTAGCTCACAAGGTCGCTGGATTAGTTTAGTAGCTTTGTTTTTTGGGAATTTTTTGAAGTGGGACACTTGTAAATTAAACCCATTTGGTGAAGTGGGATAATAAATTTGCTCAATTTTTCCCCCACGGAACTATTTGTTAACTTTAGCAAGTGCCTAAGGAACATTGAGGACCTAGCCTGTGGGCACGGTGATTCATCTCTTGGTCTTGGGACCCCAAGGGGTGTTATTGGTTGCCTAGGAGGCCAGAAGAAAAAAAAAAGAAAAAGAAAAAGAAAAAAAAAAAGAGAACACTTCTGGAGAAAGGAGCTTATATTTGCACTCCATCTCATCGTAGATGAAGTCAGCTCTAAATTTTTTTTCTCACTTCATTTCAGTGATTGGCCCGTGGCCACCTTTGCTCCGAGATTTCGATCAAGGGGAAATGGCAGCCTTGTCATAATTACGAGGTTATGAATTTTGAAGCATTGTCATCTCAATAACTATGACAAACCATTTCATACTACAAGGTTTCCCTTTTCCCTTGGTGTTAACATTGTATCGTATAAACATCTATCTCGAGATGTCTTGTAAAAATGCAATAGTTTTTTCATTTTCAGGAGACGTCCAAATACAGGACCACCCTGTGTTTGGGGTTTTGGAGTTCAAAATTTGGATTTGGATTTGGATTTTTGTGGATTGACACAAAATGTGATAAAATTGGATTGAGTTCTTTTTAAATCTACAAATCTAGATCCAGTGCTTGAAATCCATCATGCCAAAGGCGTAAACATATCATTACAGTTGGCAAGTTTTAAGTTGTTATCATTCTTATGCTTTTCATATTTACATCATTGTAGAATGCTCTTTTTTTTTTTTTTTTTTTTCCATGTGTCACTAATGTAAACTTTGTTTTAATTTCTTAGTGTTGGCAAAAAATATGTACACATTTCATCGTGTTCTCTGGTGTAATTGAATTTAATGATATGATTAGTTTTGCCCTCAATATCACCATGCTGCTGTAATTGGAACAGGGTATCCTTTTCTGGACTCTCGAGACAAAATTGAATTTGTCCTAAGAAAATAAATCATTGATTTTCTCGTCCTCTCCCACTTTCTGTTTTCTTTTGTTTCTAGCAAACATCGTTAAACATTTATAGTGTTACATTACTATGCAAAATGTTCGTAGGCATCGAGTATTCTTGTCACCGTCTGATTGCGTTGTATTTTTATGTTTTTCATTGAACAAATTGATCTGTTTTTTGCTGCCTAGTCAATGGTGGTGCGAGCTTCCTCTGATAGACTGACTTTATATTTGCTTGCAGATTCTGGAACTTGGGATTGTGTCACACTCCGTGATCATTGGGCTCTCTTTAGGTGTTTCACAAAGCCCTTGTACCATAAGACCCTTAATTGCAGCACTATCCTTCCACCAGTTCTTTGAAGGTTTTGCGCTTGGAGGGTGCATCTCACAGGCTCAATTTAGAACCCTCTCCACCGCCCTTATGGCATTCTTTTTTGCTATTACTACTCCAGCAGGAATTGGCATCGGAATAGCAATATCTTCATTTTACAACGCGGACAGCCCAAGAGCACTGATTACCGAAGGCATCTTTGATTCTGTATCAGCTGGAATTCTGGTGTACATGGCTTTGGTGGACCTAATTGCTGCCGATTTCCTCAGCAAGAGGATGAGCTGCAATGTAAAACTCCAAGTGGTGTCTTATTTTGCCCTATTTCTGGGGGCTGGGTTGATGTCTTTGCTTGCAATATGGGCTTGATTTTGATGGCTGTAATTTTCTCCCCCGCTCTTGAATGTTCTTTTTTTCTCTTCTCTTGTAAGAGAAACCTTAAAATGTGAAATGATTCATCATTCTTTTTTATCGGTGTAAAGCAGAAGAGTGAAGGCGGAAGGGAAGAATGCATTGTAGTAGTTTGAGCTTGTGGCGATCAGAATCTTTATTGGGTTCTCATTTATAGGAGGGTTGGGAATAAGCGTAGGCATCGAGCTTGATGCCTATGCCGCATCAAGCTCAATGTCATGTTACGGATGAAATTAAATTAATTTTTTCCATTGATAACTTCTCCCTGTAAACTTCTTTCAGAGGTAATTTTCCGTGGCTTAGTCAATGGCACACTTCACCTAAAACAGAAGCCAATGAACAGAAGCTACTTTTCCTTTGCGTACCAGCAGGAAAGAAGAAACCCATGTAGACAGCTATCTGTTGTGTTTTTCTTGTTGAACCAATCTGTTATTAAGCAATTTTTAAAGCATACTATGCATTATTTCCTCTATTTTTCTTTTGGGATGAAGGCCCAGCTGTTATGAATTCCTGCATTAGCTATATAAGCAAATACCATCGCAGCTAATCTCCAATTCAGAGGTAATTTACATAGTGTGGCTTAGTCAATGACGCACTTTACCGAAAACAGAAGAAGCCTATGAACCGAAGCTACTTTTCCTTTGCTTAACCGCAGGAAAGAAGAAACCCATGTAGACAGCTGTCTGTTGTGTTTTTCCTGTTGGAACAATCTTTTATTAAACATTTTTTTAAAGCATACTAAGCATTATTTCCTCCATCTTTCTTTTGAGATGAAGTCTCAGTTGTTACGAATTCCTGCATTGGTTATACAAGCAAATACCATCGCAGCTAATCTCCAATTTAGAGGTAATTTACATAGTGTGGCTTAGTCAATGGCACACCTACCTAAAACAGAAGAAGCCAATGAACAGAAGCTATTTTTCCTTTCCTAACGACAAGAAAGAAGTGACCCATGTAGATAGCTATCTGTTGTGTTTTCTTGGTTGGACAAATATCTTTTATTAAGCATTTTTTTTTTCAAAGGTATACTATGCATTGGTTCCCTGTTTTTCTTTTGGGGATGAAGGCTTAGCTGTTAGGATTTCTTGCATTGGTTATACAAAGCAAATGCCCATGGGCAGCTAAACTCCATTTCTACACTGCTCAGCTCAAGTCCACAGGGATTTCTGAAATATCTGCACAATTAGGTGTTTTCTCAAAATCCAAAACAAGTACTAATGCTTTAATGGAGAAGTGGGGTGTGAGTGTGGTTGTTGCCATTTGCAATTTGCATAGGAGGGAGGTACTGATGGACCTGAAGTTGAGGCATCTGTAGGTAATGCGGTTGGTGCAGGAAACTACTTGAGGACATGGTTCGTTAATCTAGACAAATATGTGACATGGTCTTGATTGACACTCAATTGGTATGAGAACCAAAATTGTATTTGACATTGGAAGTTTCAATAGTCTGGTTTGTGGTGAAACTTTATATCAATGGATTCATCATCAGTTCTGCAAGTTGTATTGAATTTTATGGTATCAAACACATTCAAATTTAAGATTTACAACTCTGCTTACAAAGACTGCAAAAGAAGACAAATATGTGACATGGTCTTGATTGACACTCAAGTGGCATGAGAACCAAAATTGTATTTGACATTGGAAGTTTCAATAGTCTGGTTTGTGGTGAAACTTTATATCAATGGATTCATCATCAGTTTTGCAAGTTGTATTGAATTTTATGGTATCAAACACATTCAAATTTAAGATTTACAACTCTACTTACAAAAACTGCCAAAGAAGACAAATATGTGACATGGTCTTGATTGACACTCAATTGGTATGAGAACCAAAATTGTATTTGACATTGGAGGTTTCAATAGTCTAGTTTGTGGTGAAACTGTTAGGAACCTGTGAGCATTCAGATCAAAGTGACACCAAGATTTTAACGTGGTTCGGTCAATAACGACCTACGTCCACGGAGCACACACCAAATATTCACTATCTCGCTGAAAAATCTTACAATTCTCACTCTCTCTCTCTCTCTCTCTCTCTTCCTCCCTTCTTCTTCTCTGCTCTCTCTGCACTGTCTATGCACACACCTATGCTATACATTACATCTTCCACAACCCTCCTTTTATAGGCTTGGAATTTAAATCGTAATTAAATAAAATAAATAGAAATGGAAGTTTATAATGAAAAGATTAATGGAGAGATAATTCCACCGCATTTCTAACTCAGCTCTTAGCTTGCAACGCGTTGTCTCCTGAATGTCTTCTGACTCCATCTCTAACAATCTCCCACTTGGAGACAGAGACGCCTCTTCAACCAGTATCATGAATAAATGATGTGCTCAAAATATGTCTTCAGGCATGAAGACCAACTGAAGTTGAGCACAACTTTAGCTTCTCCGTAGTCACCATCTTCCTATCTGCTCGATTCCTGCGGACTAATCTGATGGCTGTCATCTTCACAACTGGTGTAAAAATGCGGGTGTAGTCAATCCCTTCCTTCTGCTCAAAGCTTTTAACTACCAACTGAGGCTTGTACCTTCTGGAGCCGTCATGCTCCTCTTCAATTATGTACACCCACTTATTGTGAAGGACTTTGGGCAACTTCCACATTCTGTTGGAGGTGAGGGATTTCATCTCATCCTTCATTGCAAGCTCCCACTTGCTCGTATCTGCCACCTGACATGCTTCATCATAGCATTCGGGCTCTCCTCCATCTGTAGGAAGTAAGTAATCAATATACCTTCTGTCTGGTATATGGGACCGAGTAGATCTCCTAAGCTCCGGATTTGGAGTAGGAGACGGTGGTGCGACGATATGCTCCACTGGTTCCTCCACCTGAGGATTCTCGGTATTCTACCCAACACATTCTGAGTGGACCAGTTCTAGTCCCTTCTTCTTTAGGGCATGGGTGTTTATCTAGAAACTAACCCTCTTCCGTTTCCCGACTATACAATCCTCACACATGTCAACCTGCACTGACTGTAGACCACTCAATTTTTCCTTTGAGTGCTTCACCCTAAGTCCCTTCTTGCTCATGTGACTAAGTCGTTGGTGCCAGATGTTGCTGTCGTCATTTCCTGCAGCAACTGAAATAGACATGAAAGCATTGGAGGTTAGAAAAAGTGTTCCGCTTTTCTTACCTCGCGCAATCATTAGTACGCCCTTTGAAACTTTTCATTCATCGCCAATGAATTTCATCGTGTATCCCTCATCTGCCAGCTGACTCACTGAGATCAAATTCTTTCTCAGGTCTAGAATATACCTAGCATCCTTCAGCTTCCATACTGACCCGTTTATATTGATCTTCACAACTCCTTTGTCGATTACGTGGTAAGGTTGATCGTTGTCAAAGTACACCTTATCAAAATTACTTGGTAATCTTTGCAACATGTGGCATGAAATGAGGCTCCGGAGTCTAAGACCCAAGACTCCTGCTTGCTCTCCAAAGAGAAGATCAACATCTCATCATTCTCGGAAGCAATATTTGCTTCTGTCTTTGCTCTCGTCTCGAATTCTTTCTTCTGACTCTTGCACTGGTTCCTGTAATGATCAGTCTTTCCACAGTTCCAGCACTCAATAACTTTAGTGCTCTGAGAACCTGTGTCCTAAGTACCTCTGGGATTTCTGGATTTAGACCGTCTATGCCTAGATCTGTCACGGTTGTTTGATCATCCATGCCTGTTTCCTCTGCCTCGACTCTCCATGTTCAAGGTTGAACTCGAAATGGAGCCATGGTTCGACTGCATTCTTATTTCCTCCGTAAAAATCATGCTGGCGACCTCATCGTATACAAGCTTCGATTTTCCTGCGGAGCTACTGATGGTAGTAACAATGCCATTCCAACTTTTAGGCAACTGACTGAGAATCAGTAGGGCCCGAATCTCATTATCAAACGTTATCCTGATTGAGTCGAGTTAATCAGACAACTCATTGAAGTTGTTCAAATGCCTGCTGAAACTCTCACCTGCGGACATATTCATTGTAAATAGTTTTTTCATGAGATGTACCTTATTTGGGGCTGAAGGCTACTCGTACATATTAGAGAGCGCATCCATCAAAGACTTAGTGGATGTTATATGCTTGATCCGAGGGCTTTTCGATCAAGCAACTCCCACTCTTCCTCGTTTATGGATGTTGGCTTACCCTTCAATGGTAAGTGTAATTCCTTCCCAAATAAATAATCCTTTATCTGCATCTTCCAAAAACCGAAATTGTTTCCATTGAACATTTCGATTTTTGAGCTCTTTTCATTCGATATCTCGATTCACTAATCTAGAGATAGAATTAACTCAAATGGATAGTGTGGTTGGATCCGAAACAATCGAAAACCCTAGAAATGGTTCAAGTCACTAAAAAAACGGACCCAAAACGACTCCGAAAAGCTCAGTCAAAGTTTGGTCAAACCTGGTCAAACTTGGTCAAACTTGCTGACACGGAAGTGGGGTCCACTGATGACGTGGAAAATGTGGGACCCGCTGATGACGTGCAGCTGACGTGGAAGTGTGGGGCCGAATTGCTAACGTGGTACACTTCTGCTGATGTGGTCTGGCTGGTGTGTCAGCTGACGCTGCAACACTAACGTGGCCGGTTTTGAGTGGCGGGTCGAATCTGGGTCAAGGATGGGATCTCGGGTTAACCAGGGTCTGTGTCACTTTCCAGGTCGGGTCTGGGAGTTAACTGGGTCGGGTAGAGATGGAACGGGCGAAGAAGACGCGTGAGATGCGTTGCCGGCGCGTGGAGAGGCGTCTTGCTCCAACAAGACGCGTGTGGGCACGTGAGCGTTCATCTGAGCTCCTTTAGAGCTTCGGCTGGCATGCTTCTCTTCGTATCGATGAGCTGAATGCGATGGTAGCCTCAAAACGCAGCTTTGATCTACTGGACAGAGCTCTGAATTTCGGGATTACTTCCAATCTGGATTTTTTGCTCAAACTGAGCTCTGATACCACTTGTTAGGAACCTGTGAGCATCCAGATCAAAGTGACACCAACATTTTAACGTGGTTCGGTCAATAACGACCTATGTCCATGGAGCACACACCAAATATTCACTATCTCGCCGGAAAATCTTACAATTCTCACACACTCTCTCTCTCTCTCTCTCCCTTCTTATTTTCTACTCTCTCTGAGCTTCTCTGTGCTCTCTCTGCACTGTCTATGCACACACCTGTGCTGTACATTACATCTTCCACAGCCCTCCTTTTATAGGCTTGGAATTTAAATCATAATAAAATAACATAAATACAAATGGAAGTTTATAATGAAGAGATTAATGGAGAGATAATTCCACCGCGTTTCCGACTCAGCTCCAAGCTTGCAACACGTTGTCTCCTGGCTGTCTTCTGGATCCATCTCTAACAGAAACTTTATATCAATGGATTCATCATCAGTTTTGCAAGTTGTATTGAATTTTATGGTATCAAACACATTCAAATTTAAGATTTACAACTCTTCTTATAAATACCGCAAAAGAAAACTAGGTTAGATTTGATTTATCGAATGTCTGTTCTTAAGAATAGAATATCTATAATAGGTAAAAATATATATTGTTGCGGGATAAAATTGGTGATGACTTGCGACCGTCGCTGTAATGACCTGAATAATAGTGGGATTTAAATAATAAAGAGGAAGGAAAATGGAGACAGTAACAGAAGAAGGAAGTTGACTTCGTCAACGACATTGCACTTTGGAAGGAATAACTGAGGGGAAGCATCAAGGCTTCGTCGACGAATACAGGGGATTCGTCGACGAGGGTTTAAGAGAATTCATTGACGAATATATATTGGATTCATCGACGAGGGTTTTAGAGATTTCGTGGACGAATATAGGGGATTCGTCGATAAAGAAATACCGAGAGAGGTTTTGAGCCGGCTGAATTTCGTTGACGAGGATTGAATTTCGTTGATGAGGATTGAATTTCCTCAACGAAATTATAAAGGATTAGTCGACGAATGACGTGACTCGTTGACGAATCTAGTTCTATAAATATAGAAAAATCCGGATTTTACTTCACAGTTAAGCTATTTTTGTTTTCTCTCTCTCCCCTTCAGTTCTCTCTCTCTCTTTCTTCGATTTCAGGCCAGATTTACCTCAGATTGACAATCCGAAGCCACCACGACACTCCTGGGATAGTTCTCTACAAGTCTGGCGAAGCGGATCGTTGGTGGGGCTAAGTTGGAAACCATCCCAAATCCAGGATAAGACTTTTTACTTAATATTTGGATTTTTGACAGTTGAGGAAAGTGTTATACGCTTAGAAATACTGAACTTTAGTTCTAGCAAATATTGTTTCCAGGGTGTTGAGTTGAGAACCCTGCGGGTGCGGGGCAGATTTTCTTAGGGGCTTTTCAAGAGTCAGGTAAGGGGATAAACTAAGTTAGTTCTTTTTAAGAAAATGTTTATGTATATATATAGCATTCGATTTCAGCAAATAAATATATTTAGATATGATTTATATATTTGGGAAAATACCGTTGAAAATGATGGTATGTTGAATATGTGAAAACCTATTCAGCGTGGCATGAGTAGAATTGGTTATGAAATACTGTTTTTTGGGAATGTTGTCGCGACGTCACGGGAGCGCGTGTGCCCCGGGCGGGGAAATAAAAATCAATTAATATTTTCAGGAAAAATATGGTGTAGGAGTCGCCACTAACCTTTAGTGCGGTTAGAACACATGATTACTACCCCGTTAGGGGTAGAATCGGTCTACATTACCAGAGTTGGGGTCTAGAGTTCGGTTACGCGAGGGGAAGGTACAAGCACCCCCTACGCGCCCGTTCTTATGAACGGTACCTAATTAATTTGAAATTATCCCTAAGTTAATCTAATAATTTTTGAAATTACTCCTTTTTATGAATTTATAAATACATGTAAAAAAAATAAATAAGTAAAATAATAAATAAATAAAGTTAATATATACATATATGTTCCCTCAGAGCTTAGGGTATGTGATGCCCGAGGGCTCATACCCCCGCAATAAAATCATAGGGAATAATAAAAATCAATAAAATATCTAAGAAAATACGCTCCCAAATTTTGAAATTGTATATAAAATTTTTATAAGAAAATACTAGTATGAGAGGTTTTAATATATGGTAATAGAGTAATAAGCAACTCACCCTTACTAAAATATCATGAATGTCAAAATAAGTAATTAGATACCATATTACTATATATATATATATATATATATATATATATATATATATATATTAATATACTAAGGATACTATAATACGTCTCATCACATGTAAACATAATAGCAATACTATAATACTATCACTATATATATCAAAATACTAAAAAAAAAAAAATACCATATATGCATAGATCCTAAAAATTCTAAAAATACCATAAACAGTATGAATTAATCAAAACCCTAAGATATATACGTAATTAACATAGCAATAGGGAAGAACCTAAGGTATACGGTAGTAATGCAACAATACTAATAATCCAAAAGATACCATATTAACAAAATCATAATAATAGTTCAAAACATACCATATTAACATGAAGTAACCGAAACCCTAATTTATTATAATAATAATACACTACTTGTACCAAGCATACTACTATAAAAATAACAGAACCAATATGTATATATGTATATATATCATAGCACGTAATTACCAATGATAAATGCTACTAGAATAAAAAGGTGTATACATCATAATATTAATAACAATATAGGCCCTATATAACTTTAATATGATCATAAACAATAATATCCAATAATAGGGAAGAAATCAAACCCTAAAAAGGAAATCAATGTGTAACAATATGGAAACAATATGGAAACAATAAATACATATATATGATAATATAGAAATAGTCAAACTATGGAAATCAATACGTGATAAAATGGAAACTCTGTAAATTCAAATAAGGAAACCCTAAAAATGAATATGAAATTTAATACATACCCTAAATACAACAAAAGTATAAACTTGAAGGTTAAAACAAATTTTAATTGTAACACTTCTACAACAATAATAATGTTCATTAAATAATATGCACCACCAAAATACCAACAAGAACATCAACTAACAAATTTTACGAACCCTACAACAATGGGAACAAATCAATTAATATTCACAATAAAAAATATAGACATGGGTATTAAATATGAAAACAATTAAAAATATGGACATGGGTATATACATATATATATATATATATATATATGTATAAATAATTACAACCCTAAACAAATTTAGACCTAAAATAATCGACATCCTAAAGTAAAGAAAAATCCTGCAATAAAAACAAATTGATGTTAAATATATATATATATATATATATATATATATATATATATATAATCTAAATTAATATTATAGCCAAAGGTGGAAAAATCCTGCAAAAAACATATTAATGTTAGATATACAAATATACAAAGCTCAATTTAAATGTACAAGAAAAATAAAAAAAAAAAGAAATAAATAAACTTCATGTGTATACATGCATGTGTGTGACAGTGTGTGCTTGTGGTCGTGGACTACATGCAGTGGGGCTTACAGAGGGGGCCGGAGATGGGAGTCGTGGCTGGAGGTGGCTCGGTTTGCCAGTGGGATGGCCGGAGACAGCCGCGGCTGGGACTGGTGCTGGAGTGGTCGCCGGAGAGAGTTGCAGAGGCTGTAGGGTGGTCTGTGGTGAGGACGGGTGACGGCCGGAGTTGGAAGGAGTCGCCGCTGCTGCTGGGTTGGCCTGCTGGAGGCTCTACGGGTAGCTGCTGTGTGGACGGAGTTGCAGCAGATGGCCTTGTTCTGCTATGGAGGCTGGTGGTGAGCTGTTGCTGCTGCAGAGGGGGAGTGCCGGAGTTGGGGAGTGTCGTCCGGCTTTGCAGGTGAGATGGTGGTCGCTGGAGATCCTGAAGGCTGGCCGGAGATCTTGGAGGCCGTGGAGTAGGAGGAGTGGCTGGTGCGTGGTCGTTAACAGCGTTGGCGAGTGGGCAGTGGTGACTTGTGGCGGCAGCGAGCACAGCCGACCGGAGCAGAGAGTTCAGCAGGACTGGTCTTCTCGGTTGTTCTTTTTGGATGGAAGCAGGTTGGCGGCTGGAGGTTGGCAGCGAGCGTTGCAGAGGGTTGAAGCTGGTGGCCGTGGGAGGCTGCGACGGTGAGGGTGGATGGCCGTGGGGGCACCGTTGGAATCAGAGAGAATGGTGATGGGAGAGGGTGACGGCGGTTGTGTGTCTCTGGGGAGAAGAAGAAGAAGAAGCAGGAGTATTTTCTTTTTTTTTTTTCGGCTGCGCTCCCCCCGGCTATGTTGTGCAGTGCCGCCCCTTTGCCATTATATAAAAAAAATCTCAAAACCCTAAAGCAACTTCCTTCTTGGATTTTCTTTTTCTTTTTTCTTTTATTCTTTTATTCTTATGGTAATAATGAAAAAGGAAATAATAATAATAATAATTATCATAATAATATTAGTATCAATAAGGTAATAATAATAATACTACTACTAATAATAATAAATAATTATAGTAAAAATAAAAACTAAGATACTATTGGTAAAATAATAATAGTATTAATATTAATAAAAATAAAGTAATAATACTAAAAATAATAATAAAAATAATAATAGCCAAAATAAGATACTAATGCTAATAATAATAATAATAATAATAATAATAATAATATATCAAAAACAATAAAACAAATGAAAAATAAAAATAATTATAGTAAAGTAAAAATAAAATAAAGATAATCAAAGTACTAGTAATAAAAAAAATGAAAAATAATAATAATAATAATAATAATAGCAAAATAATAGTAAAGTACTAATAATATAGGAAAATAATAATAATAATAATAATAATAATAATAATAATAATAAAATAAGAAAATATACCCAAAATAATAGTAAGGTAACACTAATTATAATACTAGTAATGAACAATAATAAATAATATAATGAGAAGGGACTCCTTTGTTCTGTTTGGCTAGGGCAAAAATAGGGTGTCTACAGCTGCCCTTTTTTGTAGGCTTAGTTGCTTCAATGTAACTATAAGAACTCTCCTACATTTTTGTAGCAACAAGCCTGCAAAGATAAAAGACACCTATTTTAGCCAAGCCATTCAACTCTTTATGGCTTTTCAGGTTAATTAAGAGTTGTTTATTTCTGCAAACCAGAGACGATCTGCACTGAATGTAAGAATCCAGGTTGAGGTACACAGGGATGGCTTGCTGCGGATCTAAGAATCCGAGCCGTAGGGATACGATGATCCAGCCATGGGATACAATGATGGCTTGCTTCGAATGTAAGAATCCGAGCCGTAAGGACACGATGATCCAGCCATGGGACACAATGATGTCTTGCTTCGAATGTAAGAATCCGAGCCGTAGGGACACGATAATCCAGCCATGGGACACAATGATGGCTTGCTTCGAATGTAAGAATCCGAGCCATAGGGACACGATGATCCAGCCATGGGACACAATGATGGCTTGCTTCGAATGAAAGAATCCGAGCCGTAGGGACACGATGATCCAGCCATGGGACACAATGATGGCTTGCTTCGAATGTAAGAATCCGAACCGTAGGGACATGATGATCCAGCCATGGGACACAATGATGGCTTGCTTCGAATGTAAGAATCCAAGCCGTAGGGACACGATGATCCAGCCATGGGACATAATGATGACTTGCTTCGAATGTAAGAATCCGAGCTGTAGGGACACGATGATCCAGCCATGGGACACAATGATGGCTTGCTTCAAATGTAAGAATTCGAGCCGTAGGGACACGATGATCCAGCCATGGGACATAATGATGGCTTGTTGCGAATGTAAGAATCCGAGCCGTAGGGATACGATGATCCAGTCATGGGACACAATGATGGCTTGCTTCGAATATAAGAATCCGAGCCGTACGGACACGATGATCCAGCCATAGGACACAATGATGGCTTGCTTCGAATGTAAGAATTCGAGCCGTAGGGACACGATGATCCAGTCATGGGACACAATGATGGCTTGCTTCGAATGTAAGAATTCGAGCCGTAGGGACACGATGATCTAGCCATGGGACATAATGATGGCTTGCTGCGAATGTAAGAATCCGAGCCGTAGGAATACGATGATCCAGCCATGGGACACAATGATGGCTTGCTTCAAATGTAAGAATCCGAACCGTAGGGACACGATGATCCAGCGATGGGACACAATGATGGCTTGCTTCGAATGTAAGAATTCGAGCCGTAGGGACACGATGATCCAGCCATGGGACACAATGATGGCTTGCTTCGAATGTAAGAATCCGAGCCGTAGGGACACGATGATCCAGCCATGGGACACAATGATGGCTTGCTTCGAATGTAAGAATCCGAGCCGTAGGGACACGATGATCCAGCCATGGGACACAATGATGGCTTGCTTCGAATGTAAGAATCCGAGTCGTAGGGACACGATGATCCAGCCATGGGACACAATGATGACTTGCTTCGAATGTAAGAATCCGAGCCGTAGGGACACAATGATCCAGCCACCTCAACTAGTAACAAGGTGTGAGAGCAAAGTCGGGAAAATTGTTAATCTATTTAGAAAATGCACTTGGGGTAAAATCCGAAAGTCAATGAATGAATCCCCTTGTCTTTGGGATCTATTGCCCTAGTTCAAAATAAATCAATGTGTGTCTGGGGTCAACTTGCCCCAGTTTTTCAAGTAAATCAATGTGCGCTTGGGGTCAGTTACCCCAGCTCATAATTAAACACAATAGGAATCTCTCCATCAAGGATGTCAAATAATCATTCAAAAGCTCAAGAAAAGTGTGAAAGGTACTCTATTGCTGCTTGTGATGCTAGAATGCAATGATATGTTGCTATATGTATGCATATTGTTAACTTATAATGTAGTGATATGTGGCTATTAATATGCATGTTACCAACTTGTGATCATATGTATGCATTTTTTATTTTTTATGTTTTTATTTTTTTGAGTAATGTACGAAATGCACAATGGTGATGCATGAGATGTATTGGTAATACATAGAATGTAGGTAATGCATGCAATGCATGGCGATGCATAAAATGTATGGTAATGCGTGAAATGCTGGACAATGCATAAGATGCATGGTAATACATGAAATGCATGACAATGCATGAGATGTGTGGTAATGTGTGAAATATAGGGTAATGCATGAAATGCATGGCGATGCATAAGATGTATGGTAATGCATGAAATGCATGGCAATGCATAAGATATATGGTAATGCATAAGATGTATGGCAATGCGTGAAATGCAAGGCAATGCATAAAATGTATGGTAATACGTGAAATGCATATCAATGCATAAGATGTATGGTAATACATGAAATGTAGGTAATGCATGCAATGGATGATAATGCATGAAATGTAGATAATGCATGAAATGCATGACAATGCATGAGATGAATGGTAATGCATGGAATGCATGACAATATATGAAATCTAGGTAATGCATGAAATGTATGGCAATGCATGAAATTTGGGGTAATGCATGACAATGCATGAATCTTTTCTCCCAATGCACTCGTGATCAATGTCCTCATCTTTGGTCTCCACATGAAACTCGCCATATTTGAATGGATCTGTAACTGATCTTGGCTTAATCTTCTTTATTCATCCAGTCATGAAAGTGATTAACTCAGCTCAAAAATCACAAAATCTGCCCCAGTTGAATGGACCTACAGCTGATCTTGACTCTGATTTCCTATTCCAATCCGATAAGAAAGTGCTTGAATGGGACCTATTGAGACTCAACTCGGAATTTGCCATAGTTAAATTCATCTGCCACCGATCTTGACTCTATTATTGGATTCCTTTTGAACTTGACATAACATTTGCCCTAGTTTGACTGCTCTTTCTCCATAAGGATCTTCTTTATAGAAATTTCTGGTAATTCTGAAACTCTTTGACTATCTATCCTCTTTTAATGCTCTAAAGAATAAGAAAGGTTCCTTTTTTTTTTTTGTGATTTTAAGGAACGAGACATGATTATGCAACTATGACATCAACTTGCTAAATCAAAAGGCCATCCGCACAAAATAAATGTTTTACCATGTTTCAATGCTATCATAGGGAAAAATTCATACCAGTATTCAAAAGTCATGTAACGTTAATTTCCCAACCTAGATGACTGTCCTTCTTGTCAACTGCCCCAGTTTCATCAACCCATGCTTTGATCTCAAGATGGTCTTTAAGACTCGGGACGAAACGTAGGCTTAGGGATGTAGGATTCCAGAATAAAAGGAAAACTAAGGCTCAACAATACCACTCCAAATAATGTTTTATGCCCCCAATTCGAGTTGAGGCGCTTTTGCAAGATGTTGACCGAACTTGTTATTTAAACAAGCTGCCTACGTACCTTTTCAGGATCAGGTCATTACGTAGTTCAGGCTCAGCATTGAGTCTGACAAATCATTTAAGACAATAATGTATACCAATCTGGTCAGGACTTTCATTTGGACTGTAATGTAGGCTAAGGGTATGGGTTGAAGAAAGAAAGATTTAAATAAGGCTCAAAATTTATCGATTTCATCGAGGGTAATTAGGTCAAAGATCACATATGTAGTATGTCCCATATTTTTCTTTCTTCTCCTTTTTCTTCTTCTTTCTCTTTCCTTTCACTGCAACTTTTACTTTTTCTTTTATAAAGGAATCTTGACTTCATTTTCATTTGAACTTCAATTGGGACCAATCTTTTAAAAACTGCCCCAGTGTGGGGTGTGATCCTTTGACGGGTTAATCAAGAAATGAATCTTTCAGGCTCAAAAATGGTTTGCAAGGGATTTTCTTTGACTTTCTTTTGGGTAGCAGAATAATGGCCTGCCATCCTTTTGGTAATGACTATTGTCTCAAATGATTTGCCAAACGCTAAGGGACGCAAACCCAGGTTGAATTCTTGGTGATCTGACTTTTAAGAAAAAGCTGGTTTAACATTCAGGCTCAATTTGGTTAACAAATGGTAAATCATTGTTTGGGTTCTTTTAGGGATAACTGGACAGCCAAAGAGGGCCATCCATCATTTGATCAAAACATGAGTGATTAATTTATCAAAACAGTGCAGCCACCTTGTTGAATTCCTTGGAAAGTAAAAAAACTTCTTCATAACCTCTGAATTCAATGATTGTTTCATCCTTTAACATCTCTTTCTAGCTCATGAACACTGGCAATATTACTTTCCCTATTCCGGCATGAAATATAAGCAAACAGAATTTGGCAATTGGACTCATGATAAAAGTGAGATAACGAACTGCATATTTATTGAATATAGAAACTATTCCGAGACACAAGCGTCCACGGATTACAAAAAGCAAATGACAATGGAAAACAAAAGAACATCAATTGAAAAGGATTAGATAGTCAAAAGTTCGGTACTCCATCACTTTAGCCTCGGCGGATAATGACTGAAACCATTAATTTTGGGAAGCTCCCTGATATGTCAACTACTTCCTTCCTCGTGTTTGGGCAAAGGATTCCCCTGGACTCCTGGTTGCTTGTCATCAAAAGCTAACCATCCTGCGTCTCTTAACGATTGCACCTTATGCTTGAAAGCCCAACAGCGGTCAATAGTATGGCCAGGAGAGTTAGCATGGTACTCACAACGAACCCCAGGATCATACCATTGGGGAGGAGGGTTCGCAACGGGCATCCCAGGGATTGCAGATACCATCCCCTTTTCCCGCAGCTGAGGAAATAATTCGGCATATGTCATGGGAATGGGGTCCACCCTTCGGAAGTTTCTGCTCACAAACCTGTCTTGTGTTTGCTGATTCAGTGGACCAGAGTGAGCAATCTGGGGCCTTGTGCCTGTATGCGCCGTTTGATTTACCATGGGCTCAAAATCAAAGTTTCTCTTGGGCCATTGGTTCCTACCTCTGGTATACTGATTCTTCCAATTAAACTGCCCCTGTATCATTTGTGCTTCTTCCTCCTTCTTCCTATTAGTCCACCTTTTGCCTAAACCAGTTTCCGAGCCACTATCCTTGACTAGGCCTGCCTTGATATCGCCTTCAATTCTTCCTCCCGCAGCCACAATATCCATAAAATCATGGGGAGTTGCTCCCCGAAGGTGCGTACGGTAGGGGTCTTTTAATGTACTTACGAACAAGGAGATAGCCTCTCGGTCACTCACCGGGGTGTCCACTTGGATTGACATATCTCTCCACCTGTAAGCATATTCTCTAAATGTTTCGGTGGATTTCTTCTCTATTTCTTGTAGCATTATCCGATCAGGCGCCATTTCTGTCACATGGCGGTAGTGAGTAACAAAGGCATTGGCCAAGTCCTTCCAAGTGCGGACCCGAGCCTTATCTTGCTGAATGTACCAACGGATAGCGGACCCAGTCAAACTGCTTTGAAAGCAATGCATCATTAGTTTTTCTTCGTCTGAGTACGCGGCCATTGCTTGGCAGTACATCACTAAATGTGTTCAAGGGCACCGGGTCTCGTCAAACTTTTCAAAGTCTGGCATTTTGAACTTTGGCGGCAGGGTGACTTTAGGCACCAAGCAAAGGTCATTTGGATTAACTAAATCGAAAGTATTAGAACCTTCCATTGCTTTTAAGCGCTCTTCTAATACGTCACAGCGACGCTCAGCCTCAGATTTGCTGATCCCCATATCAGAAGGTACTAATGGAGGAGTTCCTACTACTGGGAACCCCTGTGCTGGCATAGCAGGGATGAAAGGAGGCATATTTGGCGGTGGACCCCCCATGACACCAGGCGGTGGAATTGATGTTTTTCCATGATCTAGGGTGAACCCTGGGGGATGAGCGGGGTCCACATCTACTTCGGGATCAACATGCACTGCCTTTCCCTTGTTCATCAGTAACTCCAAAACCTTACTTATCTTGTCATTTATTTCTTCTTGTCCTTGTTCTAGACCAAGGACTCTATTTTCCAATTGTTCACTCATTTCTCTCGCTCTTCGCCTGGTATTGTACTGATGCGTGGTGATCTCAATTATTGCTTTATATTACTCATACCACCTCTTTGATTAGGAACTGAAAACCAAAAAATTTCCTTTTTTAGAACCATGAATGCACAATTATGTACTACATGAGTGAATGTGTTTTGATGCATGATCAGGGTATGTAATAGGTATTTATGTATGGATGCAATTAATGTACTTATACATATAAACAAAGACATGAGCGTGCATGCAGCCTATCATGCATGACTATGTATGAAATGAAGTGCATAAATACAGTGTAACCTAAATGACAACTTAGCCAGGATTCTAGAAAAATTCCACTAATGAGAGATTTCAAGATTAACATGACCACTGATGGGCCGCGATTTCAATTCAAATCTTCCCTTAACCATTCATTTCCTAATTAACGGTCCATGAACCTCAGGTTCTATGAAGGGTCAGATTATGTTCTGAGGTTGGGGTTGACCCAAGCTAGTCAACCCGTTGGATTCATTCAATGTGGACTTGTGGACTTTAGTGTGCACTTGGGCCGCAAGTATTTTAAAATATGGGCTTCGACCTATTTCATGATGGGCTAAGGCCTTAGTTGAAAAGGAATTGGGATTGGATTACTTCAAAAATATTGACCTGGATTTTTGGGTAATAGGGCTGAAGCCCATTTTTGGAAATATGGTTTTGACCCTTTTTGAAAATCAGGCCTGGGCCGAGTTTTGCTTAGGAAAAGGTCAGGCCCAAGTTTGTTTTTAAAGAATTGGGCCCCAGTTTATTTTTAAAGAATTGGGCCCAAGTTATTTGGAAAGGGTTGGGTCGACCCATAAAATGCTTGGGCCAAGTTCTTCATTCTTTGAAAGGATGGGCCATTGTCTCATTATTGGGCTTTTTCAGAATACTGGCTAAGTAGTATGTAAGTCTAAAATGAATGCAGAATGCATGGGATAATACAAGGTATCTCACAACATATATACAATAGACAGTATGGGGATAAGGATGTCCCAACCCAGGGTAGGTATGTATATACAGGGTTTTTCATGGCTCTATCCTGGTTAGGGAAGACTATAGACAAGTATGTATGGGTAGGCTCTAATCCCTATTGACAAAAAAGTCCCTAGTTTGAAATTTCATCCTCCCCCATAGGGGTCCGGACAAAACTCGCACTAAGCGGAGTGGTTCGCGGGTCCCATCAAGCTTAAGCTACGAAGGGACAAACGCTATTATACCCCTATCTAATCTTAGTAGGTAAAGCTCGGGTATAGAGCGTGAGAGTGTGTAAATTCAAACTTTAACCTAATCCCGCTATCCCCACATTTATTCACATGCTATAAACAATATGGAAACAAGATATCTACCATTAATATATATATTCAAAAGATAAGGAAACACAATATCTGCAATCAATATGTTGATTCAAAAAATTTGGAAACAAAAAAAATAAGGAAACAAAATATTTACGATTAGTATACAAAATATCTATAATTAATATGCTTATTCAAAATATCTACCATTAATATGCTTTATTCAGAATATCTACAATTAATATTCAAAAAATTAGGAAACAAAATATTTTTAATTAATTAAGGTTATTTACAAATTATGGAAGTAAAATATCTACAATTAATCAAAGTTATTTACAAATTACAATATTCACAAAATCAGGAGTAATTAAAAGTTTTATTAAATTTGAACTTGGGATAATTTCTAATTAATTAATGGCTCGACTCTCTAAAGTCCCCAGCGGAGTCGCCAAGCTGTCGCGACGTCCCGGGAGCGCGTGTGCCCCGGGCAGCGAAATAAAAATCAATTAATATTTTTAGAAAAAATATGGTATAGGAGTCGCCACTAACCTTTAGTGCGGTTAGAACACATGATTACTACCCCGTTAGGGGTAGAATCGGTCTACATTACCAGAGTTGGGGTCGGGAGTTCGGTTACGCGAGGGGAAGGTACAAGCACCCCCTACGCGCCCGTTCTTACGAACGGTACCTAAATAATTTGAGATTATCCCTAAGTTAATCTAATAATTTTTGAAATTACTTCTTTTTATGAATTTATAAATACATGTAAAAAAAATAAATAAGTAAAATAATAAATAAATAAAGTTAATATATACATATATGTTCCCTCAGAGCTTAGGGTACGTGATGCCCGAGGGCTCATACCCCTGTAATAAAATCATAGGGAATAATAAAAATCAATAAAATATCTAAGAAAATACGCTCCCAAATTTTGAAAATGTATATAAAATTTTTATAAGAAAATACTAGTATGAGAGGTTTTAATATATGGTAATAGAGTAATAAGCAACTCACCCTTACTAAAATATCATGAATGTCAAAATAAGTAATTAGATACCATATTACTATATATATATATATATATATTAATATACTAAGGATACTATAATACATCTCATCACATGTAAACATAATAGCAATACTATAATACTATCACTATATATATCAAAATACTAAAAAAAAATAAAATACCATATATGCTTAGATCCTAAAAATTCTAAAAATACCATAAACAGTATGAATTAATCAAAACCCTAAGATATATACGTAATTAACATAGCAATAGGGAAGAACCTAAGGTATACGGTAGTAATGCAACAATACTAATAATCCAAAAGATACCATATTAACAAAATCATAATAATAGTTCAAAACATACCATATTAACATGAAGTAACTGAAGCCCTAATTTATTATAATAATAATATACTACTTGTACCAATAATACTACTATAAAAATAACAGAACCAATATGTATATATGTATATATATCATAGCACATAATTACCAATGATAAATGCTACTAGAATAAAAAGGTGTATACATCATAATATTAATAACAATATAGGTCCTATATAACTTTAATATGATCATAAACAATAATATCCAATAATAGGGAAGAAATCAAACCCTAAAAAGGAAATCAATGTGTAACAATATGGAAACAATATGGAAACAATAAATACATATATATGATAATATAGAAATAGTCAAACTATGGAAATCAATACGTGATAAAATGGAAACTCTGTAAATCCAAATAAGGAAACCCTAAAAATGAATATGAAATTTAATACATACCCTAAATACAACAAAAGTATAAACTTGAAGGTTAAAACAAATTTTAATTGTAACACTTCTACAACAATAATAATGTTCATTAAATAATATGCACCACCAAAATACCAACAAGAACATCAACTAACAAATTTTACGAACCCTACAACAATGGGAACAAATCAATTAATATTCACAATAAAAAATATAGACATGGGTATTAAATATGAAAACAATTAAAAATATGGACATGGGTATATATATAAATATAATTACAACCCTAAACAAATTTAGACCTAAAATAATCGACATCCTAAAGTAAAGAAAAATCCTGCAATAAAAACAAATTGATGTTAAATATATATAAATAATCTAAATTAATATTATAGCCAAAGGTGGAAAAATCCTGCAAAAAACATATTAATGTTAGATATACAAATATACAAAGCTCAATTTAAATGTACAAGAAAAATAAAAAAAAAGAAATAAATAAACTTCATGTGTATACATGCATGTGTGTGACAGTGTGTGCTTGTGGTCGTGGACTACATGCAGTGGGGCTTATAGAGGGGGCCGGAGATGGGAGTCGTGGCTGGAGGGGGTTCGGTTTGCCAGTGAGATGGCCGGAGACAACCGCGGCTGGGACTGGTGCTGGAGTGGTCGCCGGAGAGAGTTGCAGAGGCTGTAGGGTGGTCTATGGTGAGGACGGGTGACGGCCGGAGTTGGAAGGAGTCGCCGCTGCTGCTGGGTTGGCCTGCTAGAGGTTCTGCGGGTAGCTGCGTGTGGACGGAGTTGCAGCAGATGGCCTTGTTCTGCTATGGAGGCTGGCGGTGAGCTGTTGCTGCTGCAGAGGGGTAGTGCCGGAGTTGGGGAGTGTCGTCCGGCTTTGCAGGTGAGATGGTGGTCGCTGGAGATCCTGAAGGCTGGCCGGAGATCTTGGAGGCCGTGGAGTAGGAGGAGTGGCTGGTGCGTGGTCGTTAACAGCATCGGCGAGTGGGCAGTGGTGACTTGCGGCGGCAGCGAGCACAGCCGACCGGAGCAGAGAGTTCAGCAGGACTGGTCTCCTCGGCTGTTCTTTTTGGATGGAAGCAAGTTGGCGGCTGGAGGTTGGCAGCGAGCGTTGCAGAGGGTTGAAGCTGGTGGCCGTGGGAGGCTGCGACGGTGAGGGTGGTTAGCCGTGGGGGCACCGTTGGAATCAGAGAGAATGGTGATGGGAGAGGGTGACGGCAGTTGTGTGTCTCCGGGGAGAAGAAGAAGAAGAAGCAGGAGTATTTTCTTTTTTTTTTTTCCGGCTGCGCTCCCCCCGGTTGTGTTGTGCAGTGCCGCCCCTTTGCCATTATATAAAAAAAATCTCAAAACCCTAAAGCAACTTCCTTCTTTGATTTTTTTTTTTTTTTTTTTATTCTTTTATTCTTATGGTAATAATGAAAAAGGAAATAATAATAATAATAATTATTATAATAATATTATTATCAATAAGGTAATAATAATAATACTACTACTAATAATAATAAATAATTATAGTAAAAATAAAAACTAAGATACTATTGGTAAAATAATAATAGTATTAATATTAATAAAAATAAAGTAATAATACTAAAAATAATAATAAAAATAATAATAGCCAAAATAAGATACTAATGCTAATAATAATAATAATAATAATAATAATAATAATAATAATAATAATAATAATAATATATCAAAAACAATAAAACAAATGAAAAATAAAAATAATTATAGTAAAGTAAAAATAAAATAAAGATAATCAAAGTACTAGTAATAAAAAAATGAAAAATAATAATAATAATAATAATAATAGCAAAATAATGGTAAAGTACTAATAATATAGGAAAATAATAATAATAATAATAATAATAATAATAATAAAATAAGAAAATATACCCAAAATAATAGTAAGGTAACACTAATTATAATACTAGTAATGAACAATAATAAATAATATAATGAGAAGAGACTCCTTTGTTCTGTTTGGCTAGGGCAAAAATAGGGTGTCTACAAATGTGATTATGATACAAATTTTTATAATGGAAAACCGACGTACGGGCTGAGATTTTTATAGGTTTTTCCGACGTATGAGTTGTGCTATGTGTATGATGTGTCAGCGTACGGGCTGAGCTATGGATATATTTTGTCGGCGTACGGGCCGTGCTATGGATGTGATTTGCCAACGTACGGGCTGTGCTATGATATGATTTGCCGGCATATGAGCCGAGCTATGGAAGTGATTTGTGAGCGTACGGACTGTGCTATGATTTGCCGGCGTAGGGGCCAAACTATGATAAAATGTGTAATACCGGCGTACGGGTCGATGATTTTCATGATATACGTATATATGTAAAATGATATGATTGATCTGATAATTAACGATATGAGATATCCATGTATTACAGTTTAAGTACATGTTATATGATATTAGAACCTGGTTGGCTTGGTCTAGGCTAGCACTTGCACGGTACCATTGCTATGTGTCTATGGTCTTTCTGATCATGATATCTGTGTTATCGCCGCTGTATAGAGTGTTGTGAGATTGGATGGTCGATGTGGTTTTTAAGAAGTGTGTGATCGCCCCTGGTGTACAGACCAGGTCAGGCAGACCCATCAGACTTACAGACTGTACTTTTGACTTGGCAGTGGTCGGCCAACCATTGTTAGGTCCCGCCTTCGGGTCACACAACCCAGTCATGTGAGGATAATACATGACAACAGCCAGCTAACCTACTAGGGATCTTTTTGTATTATCATTATATGAGATGAAATATGTTTATGAAAATGCATTATGTTCTGCCATAATTTGATGATATATATGTTTTCCCAGATACATAATAGTTATTGAATATGTTTTATATGATTTATGTACGACACAGAATACTCATGTTGCCACACATTGATATTAGTTTATTTCCTTTACTAAGAGGTGTCTCACCCCAAAATTTTATAAACTTTTCAGGAGCCCCAGATAGAAGAGCGGGAAAAGCCCCACTGATCTAGAGCTGTTGTCTGCCCTTTTTGAAGGGTAAGTTTAAATATGGACAGTTGGATTTTTGTGGGAAATGTCCCTAAACCTTGTTTTTGGGATGTATACTAAGATATAGTGGATATAGTGACTCTGGTATTTGTGGTAATGAGATAGATGTTTTGAATTTATAATACTATGATTATATGTTTCTTGCTGCTTAGGCTCCCGTTTTGTGTTCTGATGTATCCCTGGTACCCACGGGTCCAGGTGGATTATGATTTGCTGAGCTAGAATATGAGATATTGATTTTATTATTATATTTTGAAAAAAAAAATGTGAAAATTAAGCAGGTCGTCACAGTTGCTCTCTGACTTTCGATGACTTGAAAAGGATGGAAACATGGCAGGCTTGGAGGACCCGGGGTGTACTCCCGGGGATCACTCCGATGCGTAAGTAAGGGAATGCTTCAAAGAGGTTGAATGCAACAATAAAGTGTGTTAAGAGTGAGTTACCTTGACTTGTTTGCATCACCCTTCTTTATAGTGGCGAGGTTTGACCCTTGAGGTGATCCGTCATTATGATGCGGGGGCATGGATCACTCCAGAGGTTTAAAGCGCTAGCGTGGATCTCTCCCTTCATTATTGGATTAGAGTTAATTGTTCTTACCAGAGGATTTGACTTGGGTAGTGATTGTTGGGTTTTGACTTCCTTTTATAAGCTGATATATTTAGGGCATATCAGTTGTCTCCTCCCTTAGTTTCGAAGTTTTGAACCAGAAAATTTTTTTAACACCCTATTTAGCTACTTCTTTTATTTATAGCTTGCCGAGCCGGATTTGGGGCGTGCTCGGCTTACTCGAGCCGATCTTGTGGCACTTCTGGCTTTGCCGAGCTGAACTCGAAGGGGCATCGGCTAGTCCGAGCTGAGGTGGGGGTGAACACGGCTTTGCCGAGCCGATTTGTCGAGCCAAATTTTCATTAAGTATTTGTGTCGAGCTGCCCTTGTCGAGCTGTTCTCGCCAAACTGTTTATGCCGAGCTATTCTCGCCGAGCTGTTTTTGCCGAGCTGTCCTTCGTGGGCAACTTCTGCCGAGCTGCTTTTCAAGGCACTTCTTGCCGAACTGCTCTTCGTGGGCATCTTCTGTCGAGATGCTTTTCAAGGCACTTCTTGCCAAGTTGTTTTTGCCGAGCTGCTCTGCGTGGGCATCTTCTGTCGAGCTGCTTTTCAAGGCACTTCTTGCCGAACTGTTCTTGCCGAGCTGCTCTTCAAGGAACAGATTATGCGATGCGACATATTATGTGATAAGAAATATTATGTGATGTGAAATATTGAGAAATGTGAAAACTGAGATTATGAAGAGATAAGTATTACAGAGATAACAGGGCGAGGTAAACTCTCCGCTGAAGGGCTTGCTGAGAAAGGTGAGTGCCCTTATAGGTATTAGATGTAGCCATACCGGGTTGCATAATGTATTAAGGCAGAGGGAAGCTACTTGTAAGGGCAGATAATCTTCCTTATCCTCGGAAACCTTCGCTGATAAATAATTGTGTGAATGTGTGTGAATATGAGATAAACTGTCCACCTGAGGGCTTACTGAGTAAGGTAAGTGCCCTGATGAGCATCAGTTGTAGCCATACCCGGTTGCATAAGATGTAGCCATACTGGGTTGCATAATGTATTAAGGCAGAGGGAAGCTATTTGTAAGGGCAGATAATCTTCCTTATCCTCGGAAACCTTCGCTGATAAATAATTGTGTGAATGTGTGTGAATATGAGATAAACTGTCCACCTGGAACTTACTGAGTAAGGTAAGTGCCCTGATGAGCATCAGTTGTAGCCATACCCGGTTGCATAAGGTATTAGAGCAGAGGGATGCTACTTGTATGGGCGAGTAATCACCCAAATCCTTGGAAAACTCTCGTTAATAAAATACGCTGCATGTGTGTGAGTGGGGACAGAGAATAATTTCATAGTTGTGGATTAATTTGCAAATGATGATTATATTTTGTACACAAATTTCATGATAGCCACACACACTGGTATTAATCTATTCCATTTTACTGAAATGTGTCTCACCCGATATGAATTTCATCTTTTTTAGGACCTCCGCGTGATCGAGCTTAGTGAGCTCGGGGCTGGCCTAACAGTTTAGAGAGAGAGAGAGAGAGAGAGAGAGAGAGAGAGAGAGGGTATAACTTTGGATATATTTTTGGGCTATATTATATTTATGATTTCTGAGTTGTATATTTGTGAACACTGGATATTGGAGAATATTTTTTTTTGGGTATATATATATATATATATAACTCTGGTATGTTATAAAGGATGTTAGTTTATAAAGGACGTTAATTTATATATAGAACACTGTGTAATTGATGTTATAGTATCAGATACAGGAAAATGGAACACGTGGCACCCAGGCCCCACTTGGCGAGTTCAAGGCGTCACAGGTTAAGTTGGTACAGGTCGCCTATGTGTTTCCCATGTTCATACTTCTGATCAACTAGCTGACTCTCTTACGAAACCCCTACTTCAGTTCTCCTTTCTTACTTATCAAACCAAGATTGGTGTTCTCAACGGCCAAGCAACCTTGCGGGGTTATGATAAGTCAACACCTACCATTACTCCTCCAATCAAGCTGTCAATCACTCCTTCGGTCAAGCCTCCATTATCTCCTTAAATCTTGGCTGGGATTACTCTGAACTTACTGTATATAGCTCCCGCATCCATTATTGACCATGTATAAAGCCATGTATAGCAATGTATCATTAAGTAGGAAATATATAAATTAATATACAAAGGAATGATGGTTTTATTCTATTATATTTTATATTTTTGAGAGAGGGCAGGGGGTTCTAGGGGTTAGGAGGTGAGTGGTGCTCTACAAGGCTGGCATATAGGCACTAATACTTCAAATCTCAACCAATCAAATGCCAAAGAACCTCTTGACTCTTCCAAAAACAAAACTAAATCAATTACTTTCAGACACGTGTTGCATATGTGTCGTGGAATGTCTACAGGTATTGGTATCCCATACGTGTCAGACGCTAACACTTCAAGCTTCCAGAAGTGTCTGTGTTTCCTAATTGCCAAGTAGTTTTTTGATTGGTTAAATTATGAAAAAATAACATCACATTTTTCTTTTTGATGTTTCGACCTTTTTAATGTATTTATTTCCACATTAATGTTGGAAATTATACACATGTGTATGAATTTATTTTCTTTTTTCCTTTTAAAATAATTTAGAAGTAGGTATTTATTAATTTTTTTCAAATATTTTCCTTGATGGTGAGAATATACATAGCTAGCCTTAACCGGATTAGGAATTTCCATGCCTAGATGGCATCTTTTGATAACCCTCAGATAAATAGTTATGCCTTTGAATGATGCTTGGGCATTATCTTACCGTATATGCATGTAATTAACATGCTTGCATTATATAGGGGGAATTGTACAGTAGACCTCTCCTTGCACGTATCTATGTACTTGTATTTTAAATGTTAAATATATGGCAAATTGGTCTTATAATCAATAATAAAAAAAATACATAAAGGATGACATATTTCCAATGAGTGTATAATTTAGGAAACAGATATTCAGACGGAAAGGTCCCTGTATAATTTCTCTATATAGGGTGGTGAATGGTGAATACACTTAATTAATCAGTCCATCAAAGAATACTGAAGGAGAAATATACTAGTATAGTTTACTATGAATTGAGTTGGAGCTTGGAGGTGCGGTGGATGGATGGTTTTGTTTTTTATTTTTATATTTTAAACTTAAAAATGTATTTTTCCCCCCTTCCTTTTCTTTCCCTTCAATTCTCTCACTCTCTCTTGTTCTCCCTCACGCAGTGATAGAAACAGAGAGCCCAGGAAAAAATAGAGACTAAGAGAAAATGAAATTTCATTGTATTCCTTCCTCCTTGCTACAATCATCGCATAAAGCTGTATATATACAGGGCAGCAAGCCAGAAATATTCTCACGCTACTGATGATTGGGTATTGCTGATACGCCCCTACGAGCCAAATAGGTCTAGAAGAATAGTGAGGCTCAATCTGAGAGAGGCAAATCTGGAAGAAGATAAGGGTTTAGTGAAAATATCAGCTAGTTGATCCTTGCTTAAAAGAAATGAAACCTGAAGAGCTTTGGCCTGAATTCAATCTCGAACAAAATGATAGTCAACATTGACTTGTTTGGTTCGAGATGCATCACAGGATTCATAGATAGATAAGTTGCTCCCAAATTATCACAATAAAGAGTTGGAGGTGTGAATAAGAAAATACCCAATTCAGATAAGAGAGATTGTAACCATAGTAACTCACAAGTTGCATGAGCAAAAGCCTTGTACTCGACCTCCATACTTGATCTGGCCATAGTAGATTGCTTCTTTGAACTCCATAAAACTAAGTTTTTTCCATAAAAGACACAGTAACCTCCAGTGGATTTTCTATCATCTAGACACCTTGCCCAGTCGGCATTGGTGTAGGCGGCCAAAGATGAAGTGGTAGAAGGTTGCAGAAGTAAGCCATAATGAAGAGTATGCTTTAAATAGCGTAAGATGTGCTTTAACACTCTGCTAATGAGATAAACATGGAGCATGCATATATTGACAAACATGGTTGACAGAGAAAGCTAGATCTGGCTTGGTGAAAAGTAACTACTGCAAAATGCCCACTACACTATGATATAAGGTAGAATCAGTCACAGGAGTGGAGTCAAAGGCAATCAACTTAGTGGAGGAAGACATAGGACTGTTGATTGGCTTGTAGTTCAACATGTTCGTATTTGTCAGCAAATCTAAAATATATTTTCGTTGAGAAAGCTGAGCCTAGTAGAGTTACGATGACATTCAAGACCCAAGAAGTAATGTAAGTCCCCCATATCTTAATTGGAAAATCATTGCTCAAAACAGATATGAAGTGAGAAATCATGCTTGGACTGGAGCCAGTAATCACAATATCATCTACATAGACAAGAAAGTACACAAGCACTGATTGATGACGATAAATAAATAAGGAGGCATATGATTTTGAAACAACAAATCCCAATTCCAGTAGTCAAGAGATGAGTCGCGCATACCAAGCATGGGAAGCTTGTTTAAGGCCGTATATGTAATAACCCGAAAAAATATATATATATATATATTAAAAAAATTAATTAATTAATTAAAATAAATAAATTAAGAGTAATTATTGATTAGTTAGTTAATTAAACATTATTAAATTAATTAATTAATTAAATAAATAAAAGGAAAAAAATTAAATGAAAATTATTTATTATTAATCAATTAATTAATTAAGTTTTGTTAAATTTAATTTATTGAATAATTAATATGATGTATGTATGAATATATAAGGATAAGATATATATATATATATATATATATATATATATATATATAGGTTAAGTTAAAGTAAAGAAAAAAAAAAAGAAAAAGAAAGATGAAGAAGATTAAAGAAACTTACTTGCCTGCGTCTTAGGCTTTCTGCGTCTCTCTGTTTTCTCTTAGCTTCTATCACGTCCCTGCCTCTCGCCTTCGTCCTCCTCCTTTCTCTCCTCAATTTCGTCAGCCTAACGAATGCCAATCGGAAAACAGAAGGTGCCGTTGGATTCCTAACTCCGCCACCGACATTTCTACTAGAGCAGATTTGTCGTGGGAATGACTTAGGCCCTACTCCTGGGGAAAAGTAATTTTTTCCTATTTTCCCAATTTTGCTGTTAATATGCGGTTAAATCGATGATCGGGTACCACCATGTGATCCTAATCACGGTTGTTGTCATTTTGGTGTAGGTAAACTTTAAATTGGAGTTTTCTAGGCCCCACTCCAAAGCGAGAGTGAGATTTAGAAAATTTGGCAATTTGGGTATAATTGCGGGTATTATTATTTATTTAAAGATTATAACCCTAGGAAATATTTAAATAATATTTTATTCAGGAATAATTTATTAGAACTAAGAATTTAATTTCAGGGTCTGGGTGAGCGTCGCAGGCATCTTTTCGGGGTCCCTGTTGGCGTAGTTCAAGAAACAAGATAAGGGGGAAATTTATATATTAAATCAGGTTTTTCATGAATTAAAAATGATTATGTTTTATTTATGTATATATATTTTTATGTGGGTTTAAAATGCCAGTCATGAAATTTATGTTTTTTGAGCTTATGATTGTTGATATAGTTATGTATATGTGAAAGTGAACGAATGAAAGTGAAAAGAATTTTATGATGAATTAAATAAGAAATGAAATGTATTTTGAGCATATAAATGTTTAATGTGGGTTGACTTATTTTATGAGAAATATGTATGAATTTACTACTAAATTGTATGGTATGAGAATCTGTACAAATTATATGATAAATGTATGAGATGCAGACTAAGTAAGTAAAGCAATGAGAATAAAATGTAATATGGACAATGTTGCCTGTGTATGTTAAATGCAATCATGTAAAGGTACAACAGCTGAAAGCCGGGTTAGCAGATTCTATCACATTTCTATGTGGACTAACTGTAGTAGATTCTAGCGCATTTCTATGTGGACTAACAAATGACGGCTAAAGAGTGGTTGTAGTACAAAGAAATGAAATGAAAATGTTATGAAATGAAATGACAAGGAATGACAATGCAATGAAATGAAATGTGAAAGGTGAATGATACAAATGGGAAAGAGTTACTTAAAGTGAAACACAAGGAAATGTTAAGTTATGAACATGAAAGAATGTGAATGATTGAATAACGATGGAAAGAATGATGTATTATGATATTAGAAGTATTTATGCATGTAAAACATGTTACAATTGGACGAGGCATACTCTTCGCCTGAGGGCTTGCTAAGTAAGGCGAGTGCACTAATAGTTTCAGATGTGGCAGTAGCTGCATAATGCACTAGGGCAGAGGGAACTTACTTGTATGGGCGAGTAGAATTCCCTATCCTTAGGGCCTTTGCCCGTAAGCTATTGTTGAATGCGTGAGTACGAGATCAAGTTAATACTTGAGGGCTTACTGAGTAAGGTAAGTGCTCTGGTATGTTTCAGTAGTGACCTTCAAGTTATCTAAGTATCAAAGCAGATGGGTGCTATTTGTATGGGCGGGTAATCACCCCTATCCTTGGGTAATCTCGTCGGTAAACATTTGCATGTGATTGTTAGGTTCAGAAAATGACTTTCAATATTATGTTAATGATTTGCAAATATTATAAAATGATACGTATAATCTCATGATGGCCACACACTGAGTTTAATATATTATTTTTTCCCTTACTGAGATGTGTCTCACCTGAATATAAATGTATTTCTTTTTCAGGATATCCTCGAGGTCGAGCTTTGAGAGCTCGAGGTTTTATAGCATTATTGGGAATAGAAAAAGAAAATGGTATATTTCTATGTTAATTTTGGGGAATGTAAATATTTATATTTTAAATTTTTATGTTTAAAGTCTGTTGAGAACAGAATGGTTGTGAAAATACTGAAATGCTTTTGGAGATGTATGTATTTATGAAAATGCAGGTGATGAATAGATAATATGGATTATAGTTAGAATTAGTAAACTCTGATATATTGTTATATGGAGATTATATTTATGTTTTCCACTGCGTATGATATGGATTATCAGGGATTTTATCAGGTATATTCGCCGGACCCGGGGTTTAAGGGTTCGGGGCGTTATAGTATAGAACTTGATTGAGTTTGCAGACATAGTGTGGAAATTGTGGATGAATAAAACCGGGAGGTTGAGTCATGAAAACATGCTCATCAAGAGTACCATGTAAAAAAGCATTCTGAACATCCAACTGATGAATCAGCCAGGAAGAAGAAATTGCAATGGAGAGAACTAACCTGATTGTAGTAGACTTGATCACAGGACTAAATGTTTCAGTTTAGTCTAAGCCCTCAAGCTGACTGTCACCCTTAGCAACCAGTCGTGTTTTCCGTTTCTTAATGGATCCATTAGACATATGCTTTGTCTTGAAGATCCAACGACATCCAACAATATTTTGATTGGAAGTAGGAGGAACAAGTGACCAGGTATTTGTGGACATCAGGGCATCAAACTCAAGCTGCATTGCATGCCTCCATTTGAGAAACTTAGAGGCTTAAGTAACAGAAGAGGGCTCCTTTGGAACCGCAATGAAGTGGCATGGGCGCGAGGTGGAGGCCATGAAATGGTGCCATCCGTTCGAAGTTTAGGGCAAAATTTATTTGCTTTGGCTTCGATTTGCATGGGATGATTCCATGTGGAGGGGATTGCAGAAGGGGGAGGAGAAGGAATCGGAGAAGACGAAGATGGAAAGGTTGAGCTGAGAGATGCCCTAGATACAAGTGTGGATAGGCAAGAGTGAGGAGAGGAGTCGGGTAAGATAAATGGAAGCTGCACTGGGGAGTTAAGGGTGGGAGGGATAGATGGACTGGGCCGAGTTGACGAACGGTTAGTATAAGGAGATCCTGTGGGCCTGGAGCAAAGAATTGGGGGGTAGTGAAGAATGAGATTGAGTGGGCTGAGTTGAGCAATGCTGAAAAGAGCCTGAATTGGAAGCGGAGAATGCAAAAACATTCTCATCAAACAAGACATACCTAGATATGTGCATGCGAGCAATAGGAACATGAAAGCACAAGTAGCCATGATGAGAAGAGCTATATCCAAGGAATACATATGGAAGAGATCTAAAGTTCATTTTGTGATGGTTATATGGCCTAAGATTAGGCCAACATTGGCAACGAAATGTTTTTAAAAACATGTAATCGGGTTTGTGATGAAATAATGTTTCAAATGGTGATTTGTTATTTAAAGTGGGAGTAGGAAGGCGATTAATTATAAGGTAGCAGTAACAAAGGCATTAGACCAGTATGAGCGAGGCAAAGAGGAATGAGCAAGGAGAGAAAGACTTGTTTCCACAATGTGTTTGTGTTTGCGTTCAACTGAACCATTTTGTGAGTGGGCATGGGGACATGAAATGTCATGACAAATACCAAAAGATTTTAACACATTATTAAGAGCTCAGAATTCACCACCCCAATCAAATTGTAATGAGCGAATTTTTGTATTAAAGAGAGTTTCTACGTGACGTTTGAAAAATAGAAAAACAGAAGCTACATCAAATTTACATTTTAATGTGAAAATGCAAGTAAATCGACTGTAGTCATCAACAAAGGAAACATAATAGCGAAAACCACCACGAGAAAATATTAGTGCAGGACCCCAAACTTTTGAGAAAATGAGGTAAAGAGGGGTAGATGAACAATGAGATGAGCTATCATACGGTAGTTGATGAAGTTTGGCCTTGCAACCCGAAGGACATAAACCCAAGGATGAAGGGAGTTTGGTAGGCAGAGACATTTGGGAAATTATTTTGTGAACTAGTTGCATGGAAGGATGACCTAGCCAAGTATGCCACTGAACAAGAGAGACACGCTTACGAACATTAGCTTGAGGAGATGATTGTGGAAACACATACATGCCATATTTAGTAGGACCATGAAGAAGAACATTTTGGGTTTGGAAATCCTTCACACTGAAAAAGGAAGAGTGAAACACAAAATATATAGAATTATCTTCACATAATTTTCAAACAAAAATTAAATTCTTAAAAATTAATGGAACATGATAGAGTTTTGAGAGAAGAATACTGTCATTAAAGGACGAGATGGTGGAGTTGCCAACATGATGTACTGGAAGAGAGGAGCCATCACCTACACAGACTTGCTCATCACCCTTATACTCAGATGGGTTAATAGATAGATTATAAAAATCATGAATGAAGTGATGGGTGGCTGCGGAATCAGGGTACCAGTTGGAGTCTGCTGGAGTGGGAGTTGATTGTTGGGAGTGAGGCCCTAAAGTATGGTGTGCCGAGAGGGAAGGTGGAGGGTGAGATTGAAAACTAAAATCAAATCTGTGGTAGCAGGATATAGCAGTATGGCCTTTCTTATGACACACTTGACAAGTGGAATGATTAGGTGAAAAAGAAATTGGGGAGGAGGAAAAGTGGTGACCATCATGCCTGTCACGACCACCACGGCCTCTAATGTTGCCCTTGACATGTGAGAAACCACGGCCGCGAGAGAAGCTGGAACTAGCCTTTGTTTGAGTGGAGTTAACAGAGAACTCAGGGGAAGCTGTAAGAGTAGAGCTCTTATGGTTTAATCTAGCCTCATAAGTGAGGAGATGATTGTATACCTGAGCTGGTGTGAGAGGATCCACATGAGTAGAGATGGAAGTAATGAGGGGGTCATAATCTAAGCCTAAGCAAGCCAAGAGAAAAGTGATGAAATCAGATGATGAAATTATTTTACCAGAGCCATGGCAAGAGAATCCTGAAGAAGCTTAGCACGGCGAAAGTATTCAACAATTGATTCGGAACCCTTTTTGAGAGTAGTGAGTTGTAGCTGGACTTGCATAATATTGCCGTGTGATTTTGCAGCAAATAGATCTTCAAGAATTTCCCACACCTCGTGAGAAGAGGTAGCCGAAATAACATGAGCAATCAACGTCTCAAAAAAAGAGGAAATAAGAACGCTGATGATGGCTTGGTCTTGCTGCTGCCAGGCGAGGATCTAGGGGTTGGTTTGGAGTTTTTGTCGAGCAGGTGGGGAGTACATAGGGCCATCAATATATCCGAATAGGTTTTGGCCTTTGAGATAAGGCATGATTTGTGCCTTCCACAACAAATGGTTGTCATGATTCAGCTTTACTGTAATCAAATTGATGGGAAAAGAAAATGAGGTAGCAGGGGATTGTAGATGTGAAGTAGATGCAACAGAGAATCAACCATGAAAGAAGGCACTATGAGTTGAAAACAGAGAGCCCGAGAGAATGGATGTGAGTCGTAAAGGAGCTCTGATACCATGATAAAAATAGAGAGCCCAGAGAATGGACGTGAGTCCTAAAGACCGAGAGAAAATGAAATTTCATTGTATTCTTCCTCACTGCTATAGTCTTCGCACAAAGCTATATAGGGCAGCAAGCCAAAAATATTCTCTTGGAACAAACTAACAGAAAAACAGAATAATAAAAAAACAGAAAATATTCTTTTGTAACAGAAAAATATTCTTAAGTAGCTAATGGTTGGGTATTGCTGATAGAACCTTGCATTTGGCCGCCACCACCATGCTCCGGTGAATGTCGTCGGCGGCAGCGCCACCTTTTGCGCCACCACTCTGGCCAACCACCATGGCTGGCGGGACCCACCGTGAGCTCCGCCACCAAATGCTTTGGTTCGTTCATCCTCTCTCCCTCTCTGTCTCTCTCTCTCCCTCTCCTAGTTTTCCTTTCTTTCTTCTGTTTTTTTCATTCTTGAATCTAACTCCCACTTTTCTTCTTCGTCCTCTCTCTCTCTCTTTCTCTCTCTCTCAGTTCCGTGCAAATGCAGCAAAGAACCCTATGGTCAAGTCTCTACTTCCTCCTTAGGAGGATCCAAATTCATATGGTTGACTAAAACTTACTCCAAACAATCAACAGTCTGCAATACACTATAATCTTGGTGCTTAAATGCATTCAGTATCATCCAATCATGCAGTCCTAAAATTGATCAACCACGGTGTTCAAAACTCTGCTATTCATGACATAATTACAAAGAAAACATTCATGCATCAACCTAGATGTACCGATACTCTGCTGCCCATATACATGCAATTACCATTGTTCTACTCAAATACTTCACATGCATCATCCAACAATATTCAATCATATTGTTTGCCCCAAACCAAAATCTAATAATCCGACCAAATCTAAACATGCTATAGGCAAAATTGAAGGGAACCTGAGAGAATAAGGAACTTATACCTTTAGTTCTTCTACTCCCCTCTCTATATTCCATTCTAGTAGTTCTTTGAGTCCTGGTGCCTTCTGCTTAGCTGTTAGAATGACCTCCCCCCCTTTTTCTGCATCCTTTTGCCTAAGAGTTCCTTTTCCTTCCAAACCCTCAGCTCTTCTACCACATAAAATTTTGTAAAGCTCGCAAGGGCTCTCTCTCAGCTCTCTAATTTTTTACTCTCTTCTTTCTTGCTGCCTGAGTGGCTTTCCCCAATCTACAATGAGCAGTGCCTTCAAAATGGCCTTCCTGTATAGAAAGAATCACTTATTCCCCCCCCCCCCCCCCCCTTTCCCTTGATTTTCCCATTTGTCTGTGTTGGCCTATTTTCGAGGTAGGAATTTGGGTGCTATTGAGCTACAATGGGTGCAACCTAGCAGCCTTATAGTACAGGTAGTGGGGATGGTGCAGTAGGGACTACAAGGATAGGGGATGCACAGGTCGTGGCAGCAAGGCAATGGTTGCTTGTGGGGAGTTCTAGGGTGACCAGGGGGTGAGGTAGAGGAAGGAGACGACTAGTGACAACTGGGCTCAAATGGGTTGGGCTTGCATGCATTTTACTTGGGTTGGAACTAATTTGAACTGGGCTTTTTTTTGTGCACGTGAAGGGGCCTTTGTAAGGCTGGCTTGGAGATTTTGAGGTGGGTTGGAGGAATTTTTGTGTTGTCATTGTTGTTGTTGTTGTTTTTTCTTTTTCTCTTTTTGTATTTAATTGGACTCCATTTGAACTGTGTAATGTGATGTAGAAAAAATTTTAAAAAAAATGCAATTTATTTTTCAAAAGCGCGGGGAGGTGAGAGAATTAGAAGGCTATTTGAGAGTCGCGATGTAGGCAAAGACCTTATAAGGAAACCCTAATTCAACCTTGATTTTTACCAATTCTTTTTTTAAAAAGAAAATTCTATTTGTTAAAATTTGGTAAATTTTGAAAAAAAATCTCTCTAAAATTTTAATATCTGTTTTGTTGTATAAGACCCGAATAAAATTAGATGTCCAGAGAATTCAATAGCCAATGGTAAAATTGGAAAGGGCTTGAAGCGTTTTAAGTTTGAGTTTTGGGATGCATTTAAAAATTTTATTTTACATAAAATACATTATGAAAGGTAAAATTGCTATTAGAAATTTTGTCACTTTGATGACTACTATATTTTTTACTTTACACTTCTCTAGAAATAGTTTAATAAGTTAATGTTAGCTTTATGGACGTACATACGGCTTATGCACCACGCTAGTTATATTCTCAATATGTATACGAGATTTTTTTTTTATTACATATAAAACTGTATAGACTTCTGGAGTCTTGATTATGAAATTTGATTCAACATGCATCTTAATTTGTTAATTCTCATCTCAACTAATTAGTAGATAGCAAATTATAAGTGAATGCCATTGAAGCTCGTGTTAAACCTTGCTTCAAGCATATGCAAGTAGACCATGAATACCACAGATAATTGATGAAGAGAGTCATCACTAGAAATTGTTTCTATAGACAGTGGCTTGGTTAAAAGAATCAATTGAAGCGGCAACAAAAGTAAGGCTTCATAGGGTAGTTGTCAACTCAAACTTGACTTATCTTTTCATGACTATGATGAAACTTGGGTGAAAAAAACTAGCTACTTCCACAATTTTGATGTTTATTGAAACAATTGGGACTTTAATGATAAAGAATTTTATGCTAGTATTACTACAAGTCTCAACCTCCTCCCAAGAATTTAAGATTATCATTATATTATATATTGTCCCTTCATTTTTTATTTTTTTGATTTGTTTATATAGTTGTTGAGCACGGACAAAACATTAGAGTAGCACAATAGAAGAATTGTATCCTTTATTTTTAGTTTTTTATCACTTGAAATTCCAATTTGGATGAGCCTTTCGATCCCCTAGCCTGTACCAAATTAGGGGAGAACGTCCATCCCTCATGATAAATCTATTGGGTTTCCCTCCTTGTGGGGCCCATGCCTTTTGGAAAGGTGTTTTTTTATTGAGTTGGCTTCTCAAGTAAGCATGGCAGCTGCTGCCTTACATTTTTCCAAAGGTCTCACGCACACCAGCTGCCCCTTCATCTCCTTTTTCTCTTTTTTTTTTGGTCTACTTGCAGCAGCAAGGGGCTCCTCAGTTTTTTCTCTATTTTTTTTGTTTTTCCCTCACGTCTGCAGCTCCAACACCTCACTCTAGCAACCGCACCGGTCGTCTTCTTTGTTGCAGCAACCTGCTGCTGCTGTTCCGACTGTGTATTTACAGCATATTGGTATCTTTGATTATGCTCATTTTGGTTGGTTCTTTGGAACTTTGTTCAGAATATTTGGTGACACATTTTCATCTTACTACATTTATTTATACACTCTTGTGTATTTGTAAGGCTTATGCCTTTTGTATCCATTTTGTACAACATTTTTTGGTGATAGTGGATTTGAACCGCCGTGCTCCGTGGACGTACCTCAACATTTGAGGGAACCACGTTAAATTTCTTGTGCCTTATTTTTTATTTATCATTTGCATTACTCCATTGATTTACTTGTGGGAATTGTTCGTATAAATTTTTTTTTTTCCAACAAGTGGTATCAGAGCCGTGTTTTTTGTACACATTAAATTTGTGTACATCATAGATGGTAATGTTTGCCGTATGATTAGCTTCAATGGAAGCAATTGGTTAACTTGGAAAACAAAAATGCAAGATCTTTTATTTTGCAAAGATTTGGATGGGCCTATTGAGGGTGATAGCCGAAAGCCTAAAGACATGAGTGATGATGAGTGAAATAGGCTTAATAGGAAAACCGTTGGTGTTATCTGACAATGGATTGATGATAGTGTCTTTCATCATATTTCTATCGAAACTTCAGCACATGAATTGTGGAAAAAACTGGAGGGTCTTTATGATAGAAAGTTGGCTACAAATAAAGCTTTTCTTTTCCAAAAATTGGTGAACTTAAATATAAAGATGACGGTCTTATTACCGAGCATTTGAATGAGATGAAAAATATTATCAATCAGCTTGCTACTATGAAAATAGTTTTTGATGATGAATTGTAAGCATCAATGCTTCTTAACTCTTTGCCAGAAAGTTGGGAAACTTTGGTTGTGACAGTTAGTAATTCGGCTCCCGATGGAATTGTTACTATGAATCAAGTAACTAGCAGCTTGTTGAATGAAGAAATTAGAAGAAAATCAATTAGCTCTTCTCATTCAGAGGCACTTGTGACAGAAAATCGGGGGAGAAGCTGAAGCAAAAGCAGATATTTTCACTGCAATGATAAATCAAGAGGCCGGCCTAACTCAGTTTCGAAAAAAGATATTGAGTGCCACTATTGTCATAAAAAGGGGCATATGAAGTGGGAGTGTAAAAAAATGAAATTCAAGGAGCAAAACAAAGAGAAAATTTTTGAGAAAAAGTATGAAGACACAATTTCAGTTGCATCTGATGGTGATCTCATGGTTGTTTGTGATGAAAGTTGCATTAATTTGGCAAGTCAAGAGACTGATTGGGTTATTGATTCTAGTGCATCATTCCATGGCACTTCTCGGGGAGTTTTCTTCACTTCTTATTCCAAAGGAAATTATGGATGTGACAACCCAAATAATAATGGGATTTAAATAATAAAGAGGAAGGGAAATGGAAAACAATAACAGAAGGAGGAGGTCGACACATTGCACTTTGAAAGGAATAACCAAGGGAAGTCATTAGGGCTTCGTCAACGAATATAAGGGATTTGTCGACGAAGGTATAAGAGGATTCGTCGACAAAGACAGGATTCGTCGACGAAGAAATACCTAGAGAGGTTTTGAGCTAACAAAATTTCGTCGACGAGGACTGAATTTTGTCGACGAAATTATTAAAGGATTCGTCGACGAATGACGTGGTTCATCGGCGAATCTAGTTCTATAAATATAGAAAAATCCGAATTTTACTTCACAGTTAAGCCATCTTTCATTTTCTCTCTCTCCCCTTCAGGTCTCTCTCTCTCTCTCTCATCGATTTTAGGTCGGATTTACGCCGGATCAACAATCCAAAGTCACCACGACGCTCCTGGGGAAGTTCTCACCAAATCTTCCGGAACGGCTCGTTAGTGAAAGCAAGTTGGAAATCATCCCTGAGTTGAGGTAAGGCTTTTTAAGCCAAATTTGACCTTATGGTAGTTATAGGAAATGATGTACATGTAGAAATACTGAAGTTTAGTACTGTGAGTTTTCATTTTCAGGGTATTGATCAGGAAACCCTACGGATGTGAGACTAGAGTTTATAGGGGCTTTTTTCAGTAGCCAAGTAAGGGAATAAACTAAAGCAGTCATTTTCATGCAAATTATTATTATTTGTAAGAAAAGTTATTTTCAGAAAAACATGTATGATATCTGTAAATTATGAAGGGAATGCACGTTTGGGAAAATAATGCTACTATGTTGAAATGTATATATATATGTATGAGATGTCAGAGATTATGATTTTTAGAATACAATGTATGGTGTTATACAGCAAATGTGTGGCATGAATGTTATTTTACGTGGAAAAATATCATGATATGATATTGATATGTATGAAATATGTTTTGAGAAATTATGAAAGAATACAGTACATTATGATGTTGAAAATACATGATAGATTGACTATTTTCAGAATGATAAACATTTATGTATGATTTCGACGCGAGGCCGTATTTATGTATGATTTCGGCGCGAGGTCGTATTTATGAGACGATTAGCACGAGGCCATATTTATGAAATTTTTTGGCGCGAGGTCGTATTTATGAAATTATGAAAGATGTTATATTATCATGTATTATATGTTATCAAAACCCAGATGCTAGTTTAGTTCAGGAGCACGATACCGTAGCTTATAGATCAGATGTTTATGATCAGATTAGTGCTAATCACCCCACGAGAGGGTGAGAGATGGATAGTCGATGTGGCTTTTAGTAGAGTGTGGACGTCCACCTGGCAGTCCGGACCAGGGTGCGACGGACCCATCGTACTTACAGACATTTTTTACTCAGCAGTGGTTGGCCAGCTATTGTTGGGTCCCGCCTTCAGGCTGCACAACCCGTCATGGGGGGTAATACATGACACCAGCTAGCTATTCATCTTAGGTATGTTTTCAGTATTATCAGTTATAACAGATGTTTTATGTACGATATGATTTATGAGTAAATATAAAAGCATATGATGATTGAGTATGTTATGATGAATGTTTACAGATATATGAAATGTACTGTATATGTATAATTGCAATAAATATTCATGTTGCCACGCAGCTGTATTTAGTTTATTTTCCCTTATTGAGAAGTGTCTCACCCCCAACATTAATTAACTTTTCAGGAGACCTAGAGAGACCGGCGGGTCGAGGCCTCCGTTGAGTCAGTGATATTACCCCGTTAGGAGGGTAAGCAATGTACTACGAACAAGATTATTTTTGTTGTATGATCCTAGAGATATTTTTGATGTTTTGGAGGATGTATATAAATACAGTATGATGATGATGTAATAAACTCTGGTATTATGTTTTATGGTTGGATGTTTGAGATTTTATACTTACTGCTGCTTAGGTTTCCGCTGTGATTGACAGGTGTCCCCGTTACCTATGGGTTTGGGTTGACTTTCCTATTTATTATGTTACATTTTATACTGAGAATTTGAGGATGTTACGGTGGAGTCGTTCAGATGATAAATGAAGGTCTGTCAAAAATTGTTGGCATGGGAAATGTTTGTTTGGAAACAAATTTGGGATGCAAGTTGGTGCTCAAAGATGTGAGACAAGTACCCGATATTCGACTAAATTTGATATCTACCGGAAAGCTTGATGATGAAGGGTTTGACAACCATTTTGGAGATGGAAAATGGAAGCTCACAAAGGGTAATTTGGTGGTGGCTAAAGGCAAGAAGACTGGTACACTTTATATGATGTAAGGTAAAATTGGTAATGGTATTGTGAATACAATTGAAAGTCACTCTTCCATCGATTTGTGGCATAAGCGGCTTGGGCACATGAGTGAAAAAGGAATGCAGTTCTTGTTAAAAAAGAAGCTCCTACCTGGGTTGAAAGGCACCTCTCTTAAAGCTTGTGTTCATTGTTTGACCAGTAAGCAACATAGAGCTCCTTTTTGTACAAAGTTTGTTACTAAAAAATCTAATGTTTTAGATTTGATACATTCAGATGTATGTGGTCCTTTGAAAGTTAAATCTCATGGTGGTGCACTTTATTTTGTTACCTTTATTGATGATTGTTCAAGAAAAGTTTGGGCTTACACTTTGAAGTCTAAAGATCAAGTTTTAGATATATTTAATCATTTTCAAGTTAAAGTTGAAAGGTAGACTGGAAATAAGGTGAAATGTGTGTGCTCAGATAATGGTGGAGAGTACATTGGCCCATTTGATGCATATTGTTACAGCCAAGGAATTAGACATCAAAAGTCCGTCAAGAAAACCCCTTAACAAAATGGTATTGCTGTAAGAACCCGAACCATGATATAGGGGTTAATTATGTAAAAGAGGGGTAAAATGGAATTTGCACAAAATTCGTCGATGACGCCATAATCCGTCGACGAAGGCTGAAGGCTTCTCATCGACGAAATTCAGAAGCTCGTCGATGAGTAAATGCCGAGAGGCCCAGGAAAGTTTGAAATATCTAGCTCGTCGAAGTTATGGATTTCTTCACTCTCTCTCTCTCTCTCTCTCTCTCTCTCTCTCTCTCTAGAATTTGAAGCTCTCTCTCCTCGATTTCTTCACCGTTTTTTGCTTGAATCGCAAATCCAAAGTTACTACGAGGATCAGTGAAGGATTCTCTACGTTTCTAGCGGATCGAAATCTCGTTTCGAAGATTTTCGGGTTTCGAGCTAAAATCGAGGTAAAGCTCAGTTTTCATTTCTGATTCCGTATATGTGTAGTAGTATGGATTGTAAGCACATACTGTACTGTGGATTGTAGGTTTCAGAGTCTCGATTCGTAGTTTTGGGGACCGTAGAGTTCGTAGTTGGAATTCGGGTTAAGGTAAAGGGATTCTATTTATATAAGATCATTTTCAAAATCAGGATCGGTAAGCTTGTAGGCTACGGTCATATGTATGTTTTGACTACTTATTTGGGGAAATCTATCGGATAAAATATAGGATTTTCGGGTTATAGTTTTCAAGGAAAATTAGGGATTTCGGGTATCATCTCTACTTTGTTTTGGAAACTGTTGGCTATGTTAAAATTGTATTATTGAGGTGACCGTAAACCATATTTGCATAAACTGTGTACTTATTATTGAAATTGATATGATTTGCCATAAACCAAATAAATGTGGTATGTATGGATGTATGTATTTGTTCCAGGTATTTGTAAAACAACTATGTGGCGGCTAATTACCGTACGCTGAAATGTATAGGAACGCGAGTTCCAAAATGATTCTAGGGATTTGTAAAACATCCATGTATCGGTTAACTATTGTGGGCGAGAGTGGCCGACTCTATATCCGGGGTGTGAAATATCACCAGTATCTTCCGGCTGGTCACCGAAGGGTGTGTTCTACACCGTATGTAGCAATATAATCACTGTGGGCCTAGGTTGTCGTAGCGTAGTTGTGCATGTGGCAATGTAATCGTGGTGAGACTAGGTGACCTTGTGTAGTTGTGTATGGAGTAATGTAATCACTATTAGGCTTCGGTTGTCGCAGCGTAGTTGCGTATGTAGCAATGTAATCATTGTGAGACGAAGTGACCTTGTGTAGTTGCGAGCTAGTGTGACGACACTGACCGTATGTTTTGGGTATCGTATGTACTGGAATGGTTTTTGTGAAAATATTGGAACTGTATGGGATTGTATGTATATGTATGAAACTGTATGGAAATGTTTCGAACTGTATCGTATTTTATACTGTTATGAAGTGTGTGAAATAAGACTGGTATGCCACACACTGATATAACCTATTTTTTCCTTTACTGAGAGGTGTCTCACCCCGAATATATACAAATATTTTTTAGGTCCTTCGGGTAGCCGAAACTAGCATCCTAGCATCCGGAAGCGAGGGGCGTCGTTTAGCTACTACTAGTGCCTGATAGGTACGAGTTTTTGTAACCAGGTTGTCGTGATGGATTTTATTGATGCTCGTAGTATGTATGGTATTTATAGGGATGTATATCCTTGTATGGTATAGACTCTAGTATGGTATTGTTTATGTATAGAAAGACTGTATTCCGCTGCGTATTTTGATGAGTATGGATGTTTATGTGTATGTAAATGGGACATCAGTTCACCCCACGGGGTCAAACCCTCTTTGTATGTGGTATCATGTATATTTTAATTGATATAGAGACAGGTTAGGTTAATATATTCACCCCCGGGTCCCATATCCAGGATCGGAGCGTGACAGCTTGGTATTAGAGCTAACCAGGTTGTTAGGTCTTATAGACTTGGTTAGGAGTATCGATGTGTACATACCAGAGTATAGGATGTAGGAAATGGGTAGTATTGGTTGAGGGCTATTCTGTTGCTAGACCAGGATTTGTCGGCGATATTTCGTGTTTTTCCTAGGATTGTAGACACCCTAATTTTAACCAAGCCTTTCCAAGGAGACCTCATGGTAAACCTTCCCACACATTCTTGTAGGTCCCACGCTGTTGGTGGACCCCACACATCCTTGTAGGTCCCACCCTGTTGGTGGACCCCACACATTCTTATAGGTCCCACACTGTTGGTGGACCCCACACATCCTTGTAGTTCCCACGCTGTTTGTGGACCCCACATATCCTTGTAGGTCCCACACTGCTTATGGACCCCACACATCTTTATAGGTCCCACATGGCTTGTGGACCCCACATATCTCCATTGGGCCCTACATGGTTTGTGGGCCCCATATCTCCTGGTACGCTAGCTCGGGTTCATACATCCGGTGCACGTTACCCCCTTTGGTACGCTAACTCGGATTACTACATCTGATGCACGTTACCTCCTTTGGCATGCTTCTGCCTACTGGCTCGTGTTCCTATAACCCTTAAATGGTTCGTAGGCCCCACATGGCTTATGGGCCCTACATCTTTTGGTACGCTAGCTCAGATTCCTACATCCGATGCACGTTATCCTCTTTGGTATGCTAGCTCGGATTCCTACATCCGATGCACGTTACCCCCTCTGGTACGCTAACTCGGATTCCTACATCCGATGCACGTTACCTCTTTTGGCATGCTTGCACCTGCTGCTCGGGTTCCTATAACCCTCAAATGGCTCGTGGATCCCACATGGCTTGTGGGCCCCACCTATCTTGGTACACTAGCTTGGATTCTTACATCCGATGCATGTTACCCCCTTTGGTACGCTAGCTCGGATCCACATATCCGGTGCCTTGCTAGCTCGGGTTCCTGTAATTCTCAAACGGATTGTGGGCCCCACACATCTCCGATGGGCTCCGCACAGCTTCTAGGACCCTCATATTATTATTATTATTATTATTATTATTATTATTATTATTATTATTATTATTTATTTTAATTTGTCAAATGCAAGCAAACTTTGTTCCCCCATCATCATTCACCACATGTCATGTTTTCTCCCTTTATCATTCTTCCCATGCTATATTCCCTTCATAATTCTTCATCCTATACTTTGTCCCCCCATCATCACTCACCACATGTCATGTTTCCTCCCTTTATCATTCTTCCCATACTATATTCCCTTCATCATTTTTCATCCCATACTTTGTCCCCCCATCATCACTCACCACATGTCATGTTTCCTCCCTTTATCATTCTTTCCATACTATATTCCCTTCATCATTCTTTATCCCATACTTTGTCCCCCCATCATCACTCATCACATGTCATGTTTCCTCCCTTTATCATTCTTCCCATACTATATTCCCTTCATCATTCTTCATCCCATACTTTGTCCCCCCATCATCACTTACCACATGTCATGTTTCCTCCCTTTATCATTCTTCCCATACTATATTCCCCTCATCATTCTTCATCCCATACTTTGTTCCCCCCATCATCACTCACCACATGTCATGTTTCCTCCCTTTATCATTCTTCCCATACTATATTCCCTTCATCATTCTTCCCTCCATACTTGGTTCCCCCCATCATCACTCCCTTATGTCTTCTTTCCTATGCTTGCCCCAAGCTAAGCCTATAAATAGCCCTCTTATTCCAAGCACAAAGGGAGGAAAGCTCTTAGTGGTGGTAAGGAGAAGATTTCAAATATTGAAGTTTTCTATCATGAGTTTGTGAAGCTAGTTTTTTTTGAGTGAAGATCAAGAGGTCGACTGATCCCGTTTCCTATCGGTGCTGAGTCACCCCATTTGAAGAAGGCACCCCGTAGTGCCTCGAATCAGAGCTCAAGAACAACTCTCGGGAAGATGTTGTAGAGCAGCCCTAGTAGACTCACCAACGGGAAAAGAAGACCGGAGTAGAGGAAAACGAAAGAAGATCAAGCGATCGATTGATCCCTTTTCCTACCGGTGCCGAGTCACCCCATCGGAAGAAGGTACTCCGTAGTGCCTCGAGTAAGAGCTCAAGAACAACTCTCGGGAAGACGTTGTAGACCAATCCCTGCAAATTCACAGACAGGGAAGGAAGACCGGAGGAGAAAAAGACGATAGGTAGGACCAATGAACTTTCTCTTCCTGTGTTACATCTTCGCCCCCCTTTCCCGAACCGGCCTCCGCTGGTTTATTTGATTCTATTTCATTTCTTATTTTATTTTAAATAGCTTCTTTTTAACCCATAAAAAAAAAAATCATAAAAAACACAAAAATTCAGAAAAATTGTCAAAGAAAATTCAAAAATTTTTAAGGCTTTGAAACTGATTTACATTTGAAAATTTTTGAAGAAAATCCAAGAAAGTTTCCAACATGTTTGGCAAAGGTTAGATCTGTTTCCTTACATTCAAAATTTTCAAACATTCATTCTAAAGTCATACCTTTAAAACTATGATTTTCATGATTGTTGTCTAAAATTCTGTTGTATTCGGAAGAACATTGGAAAACCCCGAAAAATCAATGGTCTCGACCAAGACCTTAAACTGGTTTTTCCCCAAACCAGTCAACGTTTGACCGGTTCACCATTCCCGAACTGGTTCACCTTGGTTTTCTCCATTTCGCTTGTATATTATTGTTGTATCCATAAAATTCACAAAAATCACAAAATTTTCAAAAATTCCAAAAATATTTTCACATTTTGATTTCAACTGATTTCATTTGTGTTATTTTGAAAGTTCGGGAAAAATCACAAAAATCATTTTCACACTTAGGAAAAATCACAAAAATATCTTTTTAGGCATAAGAAAAAAATTATTCCAATCCCGAACAAATTTCAAAAAACCTCCCGAAATAGTATTTTTTTATACTTCAAAAAAAAAAAACTATAGATTTCAAAATCCCTGGGAGCGTATTTTGTATCCTATTTTTGATTTTCCTTCCCGATGATTGCAACCAAGAGCATTGGCTCTTTGGGGTATTGGATTGCCCCGGTTCTGAGGGAATACCTATATAGTATTTTCATTCTTTTGACTTTTGAAAGGGAGTAATCTTTAAAGACTTATTACATTTATTTCGAGATAACTCTTTATTAATTTGGTACCGTTCGTAAGAACGGGCGTGTAGGGGGTGCTAATACCTTCCCCTTGCGTAACCATACTCCCGAACCCGACTTTGGTGATGCAGACCGATTCTACCCCTAATGGGGTAGCAATCAAGTGTTTTAACCATACTTCAAAAGGTTAGTGGCGACTCCACCACACATCATTTTCCATGAAAATTCACATTTTTCAAAATACACATTCATTTTTCCCAGTTCGCAAGCCGAACCCATTTTTAACCAGAGATTGGTTCTTTGGGCCAGGTCTGGGACGTCGCGATAGTTTGGTGACTCCGCTAGGGACACTTGAGAGTTGAGCCAATGATTAATTAAGAATTATCCCGATCTCAAATCTAAATAAGCCTTTTTGATTACTCCCTTTCAATTTTGTACAAATTTGGTTGCATATACATGAATAATTGTGAATGCCTTGCTTGCTTTGATTCGTGAATAAACATGTGTTTGGTTCTGTTTGTTTTTGCTAAGCATGTGATTAGCAGTACCTTGGATAAGCATGGTGTTTTTTTTCCCTTACTATTTTATTAAGCATGTGTTTTGAATAATGGGTGGATGTGGGGTAGGGGGTGTAGGTTGAAATGGTTAAACTCACACACTCTCATAGCTCTACACCCGGGCTTTCCCAGCTAGGATTAGAAAGGAGTGTAATAGTGCCAGTTCCCATGTGGCATGACCTATGGGGACCTGCAAACCACTCCGCTCAGTGCGAGCTCTATCCGGACCTCTATGAGGGAGGATAGAATTTCAATCTGGGAACCTTTTGTCTATAAGGATAGAGCTTAACCACACGTGGTCATCCATAATCCCTAGCCTAGGGTAGAGCCTCAGAGGACCCTATGTACATACCTTCCTCGGGGTCGGGATAGAAGCCACATCCTTCTCCACATGTTGTAATCCATGTCCATTGTATATATGAAATGCCTTGTGTTTTGTACATCCTGCCTCCATGTCAAACATCCATATCACTTGGCCAATGCTTCGAAAAAATCCTGATTCACTTAAAATTCAAACTTTATCTCTTAAAGTACCCTACCCAGGGGAAAATGGATCATCCTTGAGATCATTGAGGTTTTTCCCAGAACCTTGGCCAAATGATTAATTAGGTTGCATTCCATGCATACATGTTCTTCTCCAAGGGGCCGGTAATCACTCTCTAACTTCCTGTCAGGCCAAGTTAAATCTAGAATCCCAACATTGAGCCCACTACTACACACCCTTACAACACTCGCAGAAAAGCAAAAGCTATAGCAGAACAGTTGGAAAGCCGTGTTCTGGGGATCGAGCAGGTGCAGGAAGAGCTGAGCAAAGGGAAGACAGTCCAAGATTAGGATCATGAAGAAGAAAATGACCCTATCCACCCACTCGGTTTTAGGCCGATTCATAGGCAATTTTCTGGTCTGCCCCCATTCACCTCGGAGAAGCCGCCGCATGGCACGCCACCTTTTATCCCGGCAGTGACAGGAATGGGGATGCCCTCATAAGCAATTTCGGGTGTAGGGACATGCAAGACCGCGACGGAATACCGTTGTGACGAGTTGGAAGAGCGGCTAAGGGCCATAGAGGGGACTCGAACCGCTAGTACCGCTAGACCCTCAGATTACTGCCTAGTGCCTAATGTAGTCCTTCCTCCAAAGTTTAAGATGCCAGACTTCGAGAATTTTGATGGGACCACATGCCCTCAGACCCACCTCCGGATGTATTGTCAGTCGATGGCCACTTATACCGATAATGAGAAGTTGATGATGCATTGCTTCCGAAGCAGTCTTATCGGGACAGCAGCTAGATGGTATGTTCAGCAGAATAAGGCCCATATTCGTACGTGGGGTGACTTGGCCGATGCCTTCGAAGCGCAATATCGTTATATCTTGGAAATGGCTCCGGACAGGATGTCTCTTTCTAAAATGGAGAAAAAGCCAACATAAACTTTCAGGGAGTATGCACATCGTTGGAGAGACGCGGCCACTCAAGTGGACCCTTCGGTCAGCGACCGTGAGGTAATATCGATGTTTGTAGGGACGTTAAAAGATCCCTACCGTTCACATCTAGTAGGGTCCACCCCTCATAACTTCATGGACATTGTGGCGGCAGGGGCCAGAGTGCAAGCCGACGTCAAAACTGGACGGATAAAGACTGGCACTACCGATAACGGCCCAAGTAAGAAGTGGGTCAAAGGTAAAAAGGAAGAAGAGACCCAAATGATACAGGGGTCTATCAGGAGCCTAAGGCAGAGAAGCCGAAGTCAACAACCTAGGGGAAATTTCTACATGGAACCAGTTGTAAACCAAACACTACATATGGGCCCGAGGCCCCAGTTTGCAACCCCCCGACTAAGACCAGCACCAACAAACAATCAAGTTCGAGAAAGGGATGCACTGAGGAATGCTAGAAGGATTAACCCAATCCCAATGCCCTATGCCGACTTGTTTCCTCAACTGTGTGAGAGAGGAATGGTGACGACCATACCAGCCATTCCCATCACCGATCCCCCACCACGATGGTTTGATCCCAATGCCCGTTGTGTATACCACGCAAACTCTCCGAGCCACTCCATTGACCAGTGCTGGGCTTTCAAATATAAAGTTCAGTTATTGAAGGATGCAGGGTATGACAAGCCGACATGCATTCAGGGAAACCCTTTACCCAATCATGAGGGAGACCAGATTGGTATGGTCGGGGTAGAACTCAGAAAGGCACAAGAAGCCAACCTAGATCGTTTGGCTTTGGATGCTGAAATCCCCTCAAACACTTCTATAGAGTGGATCCGTCATCTCCAACCAGGAGTACAACTTCAGAACTGGAGTTTTTTTGATTTACCAGATATCATCATGTAATGATCTTTTTTAAGGATTTGTTTAGTTCTGTTTTTCTTTTGTATTCCCCCAACCACTGAAAAATCGGGGAAGCTCCTTAATGAAAATGAATCATGCATTCCTTGTCATTTATGTGCATTTTGGAAATCAAATGTCAAAATTTGTTTGTTAATTTCATGTAGGAATAAAGAAAATAACAACACCGGAATCCCTCGCCAAGTAATTGACATTAACTTTGAAAATCTAATCCATGAAACCGAAGTTGAAGATCAAGAAATAAACGTGTCCCCTGAAATGGAAAGACTGTTAAAATCCGATGAAAAACCAACCTTGACCAGTAGCGATCCCACCGTCGTGATTAATCTTGGAACCAAGGAAGAACCCAAGAAAATCGGGACACTACTAAAGGGAGAAGAAAAGAACTAGTTAAACTTGATAGAGGAGAAAAGGATGGCCGCCATGGCCTGACTCACTCGAAAAATGAGCAGCTCAAAAGCTATCCCAAGTATAGGAGTTCTGTCGTGTAATATTAAGCCCAAGGGCTAGATCGTCTCCTCAGGGAATGCGTTTTAATATCAGATTTTACGTTCTTCCAATCAAAATTAAGAAGGTACTGAACTCAGTTCAGATTCGGGTTTTCAAGATTGTTGAGTTCCACTTTGAATTAAATGACATGTAATTTAAAGTCCTAAACTAAATTGCACTACATAAAAGAAAACAAGAATAGAAATTCTAGTTTACTTAAAGAAACATTGGGACACGCACTAATTAAAACTGGAAACTACAAATAAGGAATTAAAACACGCTAGGATGGAAATTCTATCAAACACACACAAGCGCAATAAAAATTGAACCTTTAACAAGAACTAGGATATCGAATCAAAATTAAACCATTAATGATCTAAATGAATATAGAATACGATAAAAACACAACTATAACAAAATCGACCCTAAACTAACTGAACCTCAAAAGAAAAAATTAAAACTTGGAAAACTTTAAAACAAATACAATATTTTTTCTTTCTTTTTTTTTTAATAACCAAATCGGACCTTGACGAAATCAACTAGATGACTTGAACAACAATTAAATCTACCACTGAAAACAATAAAAAAAAACATTAATAAATAATTAACCACAACAATGATAATAGAATATTTAAAATTCAAAATTTTGTCTTTCCCAATAACTTCAGCAAATAATTTAAAATAGTAGCACCCAACTTAATATTGAAAGAAATAAAAGAAGAGAGAGGGAGAGAAAGAGAGAAGAACAGAAACAGAGCTGCTGGGCAGAGGGTCGGGGCTGGCTTATCTAGTGCAGAGGGGCTCGCTGTGCTAGAGATTGGCCAAGACACCTGCTGGAAATTGGCCAAGACAGTGCTGGAAATTGGCCGGAGGAGAGGATGCTCAGGATGGTGGCTTTGTAGTGCTGCTGTTCTGTGTGTTGGCCTCGGGAGTCTGCTGTGGAGTTGGTTGCTGTGCTGGAACAGGGGCTGAGGAGGTCTTGCAGGTTGCAGGCAGCAGATGGCTGCTGTGGTGGTGTGGCACGGGTTGGTGGTTTTCTGCTGCAGAGGATGGAGGGGCTGGCAGAAGGTGATGGTTCTGCTGTTCTGGAAACAGAGGGAGTTGAGGGAGAGATTAGAGACAAGAAGGGAGGGGAAGGAATAAGAGAAAGATAAAAAAAAAATAGAGGGAAGGAGAACGAGAGAGAGAGAAGGGCTGAGTAAACAACAACTGAAAAAAAAATACCAAACCCAAGAAGAAGAAGAAGAAGGAGAAGAAGAAGACCAAGGCAGCGTGAGAGGGCTTGATGGAAGCAGCGCTGGGGGGTTTAAAAAGATAAAAAAAAAAAGAAGCCCTACCCAATTAGCCAACCCGACCCGGCTATGCATGGCCGGGTCACATCAACTATCCAATTCTTTTAATTTTTTTTTTTAGTTTATTTGTTCTCTGTTCGTCACAAATTCTGCTCTTCTGGAGCCTGTATCTCATAAAACTCAAAACACAAAAGTTGTATATGATCCTTTCCTCTTTCTCCAGAAATTTGAATTGTCTCAATCGGAACTTGGACGGAAAAGTTATGCACGAAATACGAACAGGTGTTGGTTTTGATTCCCGAGAATTTTCCTGCGACAAAAAAATTACCAAAACTATATGAATAGTGCAATAAAGTTCAAGATTGATAATTTTGGCACTTTATTAAAATATTGAACAATTTTGGACATTTAATTAAAAATATAAACCGTAAAGCCTGAGTTAAACGCCCAATTACGCAGTTTTGGTGCGTAATCATGGCCCATGGACAATTGTACCAAAGAAGGATGATAAGAGCGTTTAACCGAAAAGTGCAGTCCCAATAGTTTCAGGAGGGGGACCTAGTACTGAAAACGATTTTACCGATTCATACGAACCCTCATGGCAAATGGACACCAAACTATGAAGGGCCTTACGTGGTAAAGAAGGCATTCTCAGGAGGCGCCCTATTGTTAGTGAATATGGACGGAACCGACCTATTGCACCCTGTTAACTCTGATGCTGTAAAGAAATATTATGCCTGATGGTTGTATACATCTCCCAAGGAAATTAATGGAAGGATCACAATGTTATTTCATGTGTCCCCTCTTTGCTCATTGTTTCGATTAAATGACGGATGACCATTTTTGGACCACCAGTTCCCTTAAAGAACCCAATGTTTTTAATCACTTGATGAACCTTTTTGAGCTTTAAAATCGAAACCATCTTCTTCGAAAAAGTCATTTCCCAAAATTTAAACCAGTTTGGGATTTTCAAAGGTCAGGAAAATCATGCAAGCCAATAATGCAGTGCCAAAATGACAGTAGGCCATTTTTCTGCTACCCAAAAGTTAGAGAAAAAAAAAAAACACCCCTTGATACCCCCTATTGTGCCTAAAAATGTTTAATCTTTCGTTTAAACCCGCCAAAGGATCACACCCCACACTGGGGCAGTTTTGGAAAGACCGATCTTGAATGAAGCCTAAATAAATAAATGGAGGCACGATTCCCCGTAAAAAAAAAAAGAAAGGAAAATGATGCAAAAGAACAAGGGGAAAATCAAAGCACAGGAAGGGTAGGAGAAATGCACCGTTTGTGATCTTTGGCCAATTCACCCTTTGGTAAAATTCATAAGTTCGAGCCTCATGCACCCTTTCTTCTTTAACCAATACCCACAACCTACATTACAACTCGAATAAAAAGACCTGACCAGATTGGCATATGTGGTTGCCTCAAATGATTTGTCAGACTCAATGTTGAGTCTGAACTACGTAATGACCTGATCCTGAAAAGGTACCTAGGCAGCTTGTTCAAAAGGACGAGTTTGGTCAAACTCTTGCAAAAATGTCTCACCCCAAATTGGGGCAGGATTTGTTGCCATGGGATGGGTTTTTGAGCCTTGGTTTCCTTATTCTTCTGAAAACCTAAATCCTCAAGCCTACGTTTCGTCCCGAATCTTAAAGACCATCCAGAGATCGAAACATGAAGCAAAGCACCAAAATAAGCCTTGAGCAAACAACGGACCTAAGGGCACTATTCAACCTTACAGTACCAAAAGGGTTAGTCTCCTTCTAGTTGAAATCGGGGCAGTTGTCGCAAGAACAAGAGATTTTAGTTTTCAAAAATTAATGTCGATACCTTTTAGAATAGGGGATGCTGTTGTAAAACTTATCTTTTTCCTAAATAAATTTTGAATGTAACAGAACAACTATTTCGCATAGATTGACGTCTTGATTCAGCACATTAATGACATAAATGCATTATTATTCTCATTATTAGGAATCCCTCATTTATTGAGGTAAAAAACCGGGAACCCAATACACCAGGAGGGTGTTTAGGCACCAATGGGGAGCCTGAAGCATGTCAAACATCGGTAATAAAGGAATGTTGGGTCGGATTCGGTGTACTCCTTTGAGTTTTGGGAATCGCTGGAAGCGTTAGTGATTAACTACCAGGATAGGTCTTGAACAATCCATGAGTTTTGAAGATCATGGAAAGTACTGACAGCCAGACACTGGGGCGATTTTGAGTATCTTTTGGAATCTGAAGTGCCGATAGCCGGACATGGGAGCAGAAATTGAGCATCTTTCGGAATTTGAGGAAAGTTCTGACAGCCAGACACTATAACAAATGTTGAGTATCTTCTAAAAAATACCGACAATCAGACACTGGGGCAGATTTTGAGTTCCTATAAAAATTTAAAAATGGTCAGAGCTGTGACAAGAAAACACTGGGGTAGATTTCGAGACCCTTTTGGGATCTGAAACGCAGTAAAGACTAATAGCCAATGAACGAAACCGGGGCAGTTGTTGAGTTCCATTAAGGTGAAGTTTAGTACCATCGTGCCAGACTAGAACTTAAAAGTCCAGCCAAGATCCGGGATCGAGAAGAAAGGCCATGCATCCTTATACATTTCATGCATGCACTTCATGCATCCTCATGCATTTCATGCAAGACATTCCCATTATAGGTAGCAACATACATACATATCATGTAACGGGCATCATGTATATATAACAACATGCCCCTGTATTCAAGCATCACAATTTAGTAACATGCATACATATAGCAGTAGAACACCATTCATTCGTACTTGTTAGTTGAATAAATTTTTGATTAATCCTTTCACATCCATAGCCAACCATCATAGGGGTTTTGGTCATTGTACCCCCATGGCCCAAATTTTTACATCCATAACAAGCCATTCGGAGGATATTATAATCCGGTTCGGTGTACCAACAATACTATTGTCCTAAAAAAAAAAAGGGAAAGAAAGAGAAAACACTCAAATTTTATTAATTGCCCTCGCTTATGGCAGAGGAATACCGTGGTTATAGTCACGGTCCTGGGAGATTACAACCAAAACTCTCCCAAAACCCAAAAAAAAAAAAAAAAAAGTTTGACCTTTTCCAGGTCACGTACACACGGATTTTCATTTCAGGCTGAAGAACGAGAAGTATGACCTTTTCCATGTGCCATGGTTTTGAGCCGTTTTTGCTCCTGCTGGATGTCCTCCCGGCTTTTCTCTAACTCAGCTATTCTAAGCCTAAGGTCGTCAGAGTAAACTGCCACCATTTTTCTCAAATCATCGATCTCCCGTTTTAACATCATATTTTCTTGCCTTAAGTTTCTCGATTTCCGCTGTTCCTCTTGGTATTTTGTCCGTAAGGCGTAGGTTTCATTCCCAAGGAGGGTCACAGTCTCATTCTGTCTTTGCAAGCGACGGACAAGGTGAGATGTCGAAGACATTGCCTGGGCACTGTGATAGAGTGCCTGATTGACTATGCTTACATCGGACATCGTGGCCAGTACTGCCTCATTCCTCAGCATTTCTTTTTGGAACCGAGGAGAGAGCTGGAAGGAACTGAGAACAGTAGAACAGGATGGCACCTCGGGTGCCACATTCAAATCAGGAACCTACTTAGAAGATGAGGCCCCTGCCATGAGAAACAGTTCAGAGTTTTGAAAGATTGGAGATAGTCAAGGTGTGGTTTCTCGTAACAGAGGATGGCCAAAGATAGGTTACAGTCACGCTTGGAGTTTGCTTGTGGTGTTTAAATGTGAGAGGAAGTCCGCTTAAATAGAATAAAAAAGGATTGCCATGCTGAGTGTGTGTTTGATAGGAGAACGAGAGAGGCGAAGTGCATCAAGAAGCCCCCAAAGATTGTGAGCGAGGTAAGCTATGGGAGTTGTGCGGTCCCCTCAGTGGAGGATTATGTTCACAAGGTGGCGAAAAAAATCCTGAGACAAATTTTGAGAGACGTGGAGCAGTCATAATATCTAAACCTGAGGAAAAAGAAAAAGAAAAAGAAAAAGAAAAAGGGGGGGGGGGCGCATTTATTCTTGAGGCCTGTTTTTCTTTTTAGAACCTGAAGCCAGTTTGTTTTGCACAAAGCCCAACTATTTAAATAGACACGGGCTTCATTGTTTTTAAAGGGGAAAGTGGGCCGGCCTGTTTTTAAAAATGACTTGGGCCCTGTTTCTTTCTGAATTGGGTTGACCCAGTTTTAAAACTCCATCCAAGCCCAACCATTTAAATAGACACGGGCTTTATTTTTTAAAAGGGAAAGTGGGCCGGCCTATTTTAAAAAAGACTTGGGCCCTGTTTCTTTCTGAATTGGGTCAGCTCATTTTAAAACTCCATCCAAGCCCAACCATTTAAATAGACACGAGCTTTATTTTTTAAAAGGGAAAGTGGGCCGGCCTATTTTAAAAATGACTTGGACCCTATTTTTTTCTGAATTGGGCCAGCTCGTTTTAAAACTCAATCCAATCCCAACCATTTAAAATAAACCCGGGCTTTATTTTTTTAAAGGGAAAGTGGACCGGCCTGTTTTAAATGACCTGGGCTCTATTTCTTTCTGAATTGGGCCGACTCAATTTTAAAACTCCATCCAAGCCCAATTGTTTAAATAGACATGGGCCTTATTTTTTAAAAGGAAAAGTGGGCCGACCTATTTTAAAAAAATGACTTGGGCCCTGTTTCTTTCTGAATTGGGCCGGCCCGTTTTAAAAATCAAAGCCCATTTTTCGAAAGCAAACTCAGGCCCAATTTACTCAAGCCCGTCCCAAAGACCACACGTGACCTGAACACGTGATAGAGCCCATGTGGCTCGCTCGTGATCCCCCGAATTCACTCAACTCACTCGACTTGAAGATGAGTTGACTCATCCTCGACCTCACCACCCCAACGGAAACCATAACGTTCAAAACCCTAACCCTAACTTCCAAACCAGAAACCTTAAATACCTCAAGCCCTAAATTTCCACACAAATAACAACCAGTAATCAAGCATACACAACATTGAAAAAATATATATATATATAAAGAGAAGAAAGAAAGAGCTTATCTCTTTTGGGAGTTCAAAAGAACTCCGCTTGCATCTGTGCGGATCTTCCCTACCGGGGCACTCCCAGTGATCATCACTTGTTTGGGCTTCACCAGATCTCTCCAGATCTGACTGCGAAGATAGAATAGGAGGCCGATCGGAGCTGGATCACCTCTAAAGATGTTTGGGATCTTAAGTTTGTCAAGATCTAAGATCTCTAAAGAACGGTATAGAGAGAGAGAGAGTTTGGAGGTAGGCAAGAGTGGGAAAGAAATTACAGAGGGGCTAGGGTTTCAGGTTCGCAGCAAATAAGAGCAGAGCACAGAGATTGAAAGAGAAGAATAGAGAGGGTGAAAGAAGAGAGAAGAGAGAAGAGAGAAAGAGAGGGCGTTCGAGAGAATGAAACGCAGGGAAATGAACAGAACAAAAAATTAGGTTTAAATATCTAAAGCCCCAGAGCCATGAGATTCAACCACGTGGCAACCCGTCATCTGTTCGATCAAAAAGTTTGCGTGGCCACCCTGATCACCGCACGATCTGTGTTTTCCAAGGACGGTCAGGATTATGCCACGCCTTGATCTAGGTCACATTTGACCAGCCAATCAGTCACCAACACATGGCTCATTTTCCCCCACACACAAAAAGTCTGCGTGGCCACCTTGATCACCGCACGATCTATGTTTTCTAAGGACGGTCAGGATTGTGCCACGCCTTGATCCGGGTCACATTTGACCAGCCACTCAGTCACTGACACGTGACACCCCTCCTCAACCGCACGATCTGTGTTTTTCCAAGGACGGCTTGGATTGAGCCACATCATCGATCCACACCCGCATACACCAGCTATTCAGTCACTGACATGTGGCACCTCTCCTCAACCGCACGATCTGTGTTTTTCCAAGGACAGCTTGATTGAACCACATCATCGATCCACACCCGCATACACCAGCCATTCAGTCACTGACACGTGGCACCTCTCCTCAACCACACGATCTGTGTTTTCCAAGGACGGCTTGGATTGAACCACGTCATTGATCCACACCCGCATACACTAGCCACTCAGTCACTGATATGTGGCACTTGTCCTCAACCGCACAATCTGTGTTTTCCAAGGACGGCCTGGATTGAGCCATATCATCGATCCACACCCGCATACACTAGCCACTCAGTCACTGATACGTGGCACCCCTCCTCAACCATTCGATCTATGTTTTCCCAGGACGGACCAGATCATGCCACGTCTTCGATCCGGGTCACCCTCCATCCTCCCTTTTTTAGTCAGCACATGACTTTACTCAGAATACGACACGTCGTCGGTTGTATGGCCTCGCTAAAATAGGTGTCTTTTATCTTTATAGGCCTGTTGCTATAAATAACATAGGAGAGTTCCTACTCTTACCCCAAAGCAACAAGACCTATAAAGAGGGGCAGCTGTAGACACCCCAACTTTAACCAGGCCTTTCCAAGGAGACCTCATGGCAAACCTTCCCACATATTCTTGTAGGTCCCACGCTGTTGGTGGACCCCACACATCCTTGTAGGTCCCACGCTGTTGGTGGACCCCACACATTCTTATAGGTCCCACGCCGTTGGTGGACCCCACACATCCTTGTAGGTCCCACGTTGTTTGTGGACCCCACATATCCTTGTAGGTCCCACACTGCTTGTGGACCCCACACATCTTTGTAGGTCCCATATGGCTTGTGGACCCCACATATCTCCATTGGGCCCTACATGGTTTGTGGGCCCCATATCTCCTGGTACGCTAGCTCGGATTCATACATCCGGTGCACGTTACCCCCTTTGGTACGCTAGCTCGGATTCCTACATCCGATGCACGTTACCTCCTTTGGCATGCTTCTGCCTGCTGGCTCGTGTTCCTATAACCCTTAAATGGTTCATGGACCCCACATTGCTTGTGGGCCCAACATGGCTTGTGGGCCCCATATCTTCTAGTACTCTAGCTCGGATTCCTACATCCGATGCACGTCACCCCCTCTGGTACGCTAGCTTGGATTCCTACATCTGATGCACGTTACCCCCTCTAGTACGCTAACTCGGATTCCTACATCCGATGCACGTTACCCCCTCTGGTACGCTAGCTCGGATCCCTACGTCCAATGCACGTTACCTCTTTTGGCATGCTTGCACCTGCTAGCTTGGGTTCCTATAACCCTCAAATGGCTCGTGGACCCCACATGGCTTGTGGGCCCCACATATCTTCATTGGGCCCCACATGTTTTGTGGGCCCCACCTCTCTTGGTACGCTAGCTCGGATTCTTACATCCGATGCATGTTACCCCCTTTGGTACGCTAGCTCGGATCCACATATCCGGTGCCTTGCTAGCTCGGGTTCCTGTAACCCTCAAACGGCTTGTGGACCCCACATGGCGGGTGGGCCCCACACATCTCCGATGGGCTCTGCACAGCTTCTGGGACCCTCATATTATTATTATTATTATTATTATTATTATTTATTTATTTTAATTTGTCAAATACAAGGAAGACCGACAGGGTTTTGGAAGTCCTCCACTGCACTGTGAAGTAGAAGGTTTTGTACGCTACCTTCCAGCTGACTGGGGAGGCAAGGCAATGGTGGACGATAGTGAGCCTGCTGGAGTGGTAGAGAGTTGGTCCATCTAGTATGACGTGGGGCCGTTTCAAGGAGGTATTTTCTGAGAGATACTTTTCAGTCTCCACTCGGGATGCAAAGGTCGATGAGTTTTCGGGCCTGATACATGGAACTTTGACGGTGCAGAGGTATGCTGCTAGATATATCGAGTTATCTCGATTTGTGCCATACTTGGTTCCAAATGAGCACGAGAAGTCTCGGAGGTTCGAGCGGGGTCTAAGGAAAGACATCCGCCGTCTTATGGGGATGCTGTAGATCCGTGAGTTCTCTGTCCTGGTGGATAAAGCCACCATAGTTGATACCGACCTTCGGGGAGATGAGGTGGGGCAGGTTCAGGGGAAGAGGCCAGTATCTTCTGGTCCTCAGAGTGGTCCTCGACAGAGTCAGTGAAAGAAGAAAAAGAATTACAGCTCTGGTTATCAGCAGAACACCGAGCAGCCGAGTTCTCAGGGGGATCCATCTTCTGCACCGTGCACCAAGTGCCATAAATGGCACGATGGCGAGTGTCGGCCATTCTGGGGTGTTTTCTACAACTGTGGCAAGACGGGCCACATGGCGAAGAGTTGTTAGGAATAGAGGAGGGTTACGCCTGTATAGAGTCAAAACTGTGGGAGTAATTTGGTGCCTTGGGTGAATTACCAGGCAACCATGGCTCCGGGGAGAGTATATTCACTTACTCCAGCAGATGCCGAACACGTTGGGAACGTGGTGACAGGTACCGTGTTATTGCTTTCAAATAGAGCTATTGTTTTATTTGATTCAGGGGCAACCCATTCGTTCATATCTGCTAATTTTGTGAAGTTGTGTGGGGCGAAAACTTGTGTGATGAATGAAATGTTGTTTGTGACTACACCGAATGGGAGTGTAACGATTTGTAGTAAGATGTTAGGAAACTGCCCAGTTGTGATTCAGGAGAGACTACTATCGGTGAATCTTGTAGTATACGACATGTTGGGTTTCGACGTCATACTAGGAATGGATTGGTTGTTCTCCAGCTATGCAGTGATTGATTGTTGTAAAAAGGTAGTGGTGTTCAGATCTCCTAGGAAGCAAGAATATGAGTTTATAGGATCGTGTGTGCGTACGATGCCACAGATTTTATCAGCATTATAGGCGAGGAGGTTACTTTTGGATGGTTGTCAGGGGTACCTAGCTTGTGTGAAGGAACCGCTGCGGGATGAGTTGAGACTCGAGGACATTCGAGTGGTCAACGAGTTTTTATGGATGTGTTTCTAGATGACTTACCTGGTTTACCTCTGGATCGTGAGGTGGAGTTTGCGATAGAGTTGCTGTGTGGCAAGGCACCGATCTCTAAAGCTCTGTACCGGATGGCTCCAACAGAACTTCGGGAGTTGAAGAAACAGTTACAGGAATTACTAGACAGGGGATTCATTCGACCTAGTGTTTCGCCCTGGGGAGCTCCAGTATTGTTTGTGAAGAAGAAGGATGGATCGATGCGTATGTGCATTGACTATCGTGGGATCAAAAAAGTGACGGTGAAGAATCGTTACCCTTTGCCTCGTATAGATGATCTTTTTGACCAGTTGCAGGGCACGTAGGTTTTTTTGAAGATCGACCTACGGTCAGGGTATCATCAGGTGAGGGTTAGATTTGAGGATGTAGCAAAGACCACTTTCCGAACCAGATATGGTCACTACGAGTTTTTGGTCATGCCTTTTGGGTTGACAAATGCTTCGGTGATGTTCATGGATCTGATGAACAGGGTTTTCCATGAGTACCTAGATCGATTCGCAGTGGTATTCATTGACGACATTCTGGTATACTCGAGGAGCACAGAAGAGCATGTGGAACATTTGAGGTTAGTGTTACAGATTTTGCAGGAGAAGAAGTTGTATGCTAAGCTGAAAAAGTGTGAGTTCTGGTTGATACAGGTCATATTCTTAGGCCATGTGGTGTCTAGGGGCGGTATCTCCGTCGATCCCGATAAGATTGAAGTTGTGGTCGACTGGGCTAAACCAAAGAGTGTTCAGGAGGTTCGAAGTTTTATGGGACTGGCGAGTTACTATCGTCGGTTCGTGAAGGGTTTCTCTAAATTTTTCGGACCTCTGACACGATTGACTAAGAAGGGAGTGAAGTTTGACTGGACTAGTGATTGCGAGCAGTGCTTTCTCAAGTTGAAGCACCGGCTGGTTACTGCTCCGGTATTGACCATTCCTATGGGGGATGAGAGTTTTGTGATTTATAACGACGCGTCTCTGAAAGGTTTAGGATGTGTGCTTATGTAATAGGGTAAAGTGGTAGCTTATGCTTCTCGGCAACTTAAGGAGTATGAGAAGAATTACCCTATGCATGACCTAGAGTTAGCTGCTATTGTTTATGCCTTAAAGATCTGGCGACACTATCTGTACGGTGTTCAGTGTGAGATTTTCACTGACCACAAAAGCCTTAGGTACTTTTTCACGCAGAAGGAGCTGAATATGAGGCAGAGGCGGTGGCTAAAAATGATTAAGGACTACGATTGCACGTCAGTTATCACCCGGGAAAGGCTAATGTGGTAGCAGATGCGTTGAGTCGGATGTCAGAACATGCAGCAGTATCTACAGTTGTAGCTCAGCATCATGCCAGGCGGGATCTAAAAAGCCTTGGCATGGAGTTGGTGTCTAGTGATCATTAGGTTTTTGTTGCTAGCTTGGTGATCCAACCGACTTTGTTTGAGCGTATTAAAGCAGCACAGGCAAATGATGCAGAATTAATTGAGATTGTGGAGAAAGTACAGTAGGGTTTGGCTGCGGATTTTAACATCTTTGACAGAGGTGTGTTGAGGTTTGGGACTAGACTGTATGTTCCAAATGACGATGGGATCAGAAGGACGATTTTGGAAGAAGTGCATCATTCTTTGTATACGGTACATCCGGGTAGTACGAAGATGTATCGGGATTTGCGCGAGTCCTTCTGGTGGCGTGGTATGAAGAGGGATATTGCCCGATTTGTGGAACAGTATCTGACGTGTCAGTAGGTGAAAGCTGAACATCAGAGGCCGGCAAGGCCGTTGCAGCCTGTACCTATTCCGGTGTGGAAGTGGGAACACATTTCCATGAACTTTGTTACCGGATTACTGACAGCGCTTCACGGGCAGAATGCTATTTGGGTAATCGTGGACAGGTTGACGAAATCTGCTCACTTTGTACCTATGAAGGTCAGCTACCCTTTGAGTAGACTAGAGGACCTATATGTGCATGAGATAGTGAGAATGCACAGAGTTCCAGTGTCCATTGTTTCAGGTCGAGATCCGAGGTTTGCTTCTCAATTCTGGAAGAGCTAGCAGGAAGTATTGGGGACGAAACTTACTTTCAGTTTAGCGTTCCACCCCCAGACTGATGGACAATCAGAAAGGATGATACAGATCTTGGAAGATATGTTACGAGCTTGTGTATTGGACTTCCCTGGTAGTTGGATTCAGTTTCTGCCACTAGTGGAGTTTGCTTATAACAATAGCTTCCAGGCTATTATAAGGATGGCACCGTTCGAGGCTTTGTTTGGTCAGAAGTGTCGATCTTATTTGTATTGGGGTGAGGTCAGTGAATGTCAGGTTTTAGGACCTGAACTCGTGCAGCAGGCGTCTAAGAAGGTGGGTTTGATCCGGGAGAGGATTAGATCAGCTCAGAGTCGGCAAAAGAGTTATGTAGATGTTCGTTGTCGTGAGTTACAGTTCGAAGTGGGAGGTAAGGTATTTCTGTGTATCGCTCCGATGAAAGGGGTGATGAGATTTGGGAGGAAGGGCAAGCTGAGCCCGAGGTATATTGGACCATTCGAGCTACTTGAGCGAGTGGGTACGGTAGCCTACAGAGTTGCATTACCTCCAGCTCTTTCTAGGGTCCATGATGTGTTCCACGTATCCATGTTGAGGAGGTACGTGTTTGATCCTTCACATGTGATTAGTTATGATGAGTTGGAAATTGAGGATACTTTAGCGTATGAGGAAATACCTGTTCAGGTTTTGGATCGTAAAGTTCAGAAGCTTCGTACCAAAGAAATATTGTTAGTAAAGGTATTGTGGCGAAATCATGCAGTTGAGGAAGCTTCTTGGGAACTGGAAACGAAAATACGCCGGAAGTATCCGCAGTTGTTTAGAGTAGTACTTGGATAGCAAGTGGTATGAGTATGTATGTATGTATGTAAACCTCTGTTATCATATTAGTATTGTGCGGTTAGTCTCTAGGAGGGTCTTGTAGTATTGTAAGCTCCCGAGACCGTGTATGTATGTGACCACGGTATTCCTCCGCCATAAGTGAGGAAATGTATGTATGTATTGTAACGGGGCTGCGTATAAATGGCTGCCATATTCTCTAGAGTATGTATGTATGTATCATGACGGGGCTGCGTATAAATGGCCGTCATATTCTCTAGAGTATGTATGTATGTATCGTGACGGGGTTGTGTATAAATGGCCGCCATATTCTCTAGAGTATGTATGTATATATCGTGACGGGACTGCATATAAATGGCCGCCGTATTCTCTAGAGTATGTATGTATGTATTGTGACGGGATTGCGTATAAATGACTGTCGTATTCTCTAGAGTATGTATGTATGCATCGTGATGGGGCTGCGTATAAATGGTCGTTGTATTTGTTAGAGTAGGTATGTCTGGATTGTGATGGGGACGCTAGTTTTGCTCTAGAGTGATATAAATGTGTTTGATGGTATGTATGAGTATGTGAATGAGAGATGACAAATTTCGAGGACGAAATTTTTGTAAGGAGGGGAGGTTGTAAGAACCTGAACCATGATATAGGGGTTAATTATGTAAAAGAGGAGTAAAATGGAATTTGCACAAATTTCGTCGACGAGGCCATAATTCGACGATGAAGGCGGAAGGCTTCTCGTCGACGAAATTCAAAAGCTCGTTGACGAGTAAATGCCGAGGGGCCCAGGATAGTTTGAAATATCTGGCTCATCGACGAGGCTGCCGATTCGTCGACGAGGCTAGTGAAGAATTCGACGACGAGGATATAATTCGTCGACGAAATCCCCCGGGTCAAAGGTCTTTATAAGGATATTTGTAGTTTCTTCTTGGCTAAGTTATGGATTTCTTCTCTCTCTCTCTCTCTAGGATTTGAAGCTCTCTCTCTCTCTCTCTCTCTCTCTCTCTCTCTCCTTGATTTTTTCACCGTTTGTCGCTTGAATCACGAATCCAAAGTTACTGCGAGGATCAGTGAAGGATTCTCTACATTTCTAGCAGATCAGAATCTCGTTTCGGAGATTTTTGGGTTTCGGGTTAAAATCGAGGTAAGGCTCGGTTTTCATTTCTAATTCCATATATGTGTAGTAGTATGGATTGTAAGCACGTACTATACTGTGGATTGTAGGTTTCGGACTCTCGATTCGTAGTTTTGGGGACCGTAGAGTTCGTGGTTGGAATTCGAGTTAAGGTAAGGGGATTCTGTTTATATCAAATCATTTTCGAAATCAGGATCGGTAAGCTTGTAGGCTACGGTTGTATGTATGTTTTGACTACTTATTTGGGGAAATCTATCAAGTAAAATACAGAATTTTCGGGTTACAGTTTTCGAGAAAAATTGGGAATTTCAAGTATCATCTTTACTTTGTTTTGGAAACTGTTGTCTATGTTAAAATTGTATTATTGAGGTGACTGTAATCCATATTTGCATAAATTGTATACTTGAAATTGAAATTGATATGATTTGCCGTAAACTAAGTAAGTGTGGTATGTATGGATGTATGTATTTGTTCAAGGTATTTGTAAAATAGCTATGCGGCAGCTAATTACCATACGCTGAAATGTATAGGAACGCGAGTTCCAAAATGATTCCAGGGATTTGTAAAATAGCCATGTATCGGTTAACTACTGTGGGCGAGAGTGGCTGGCTCTATATTCGGGGTGTGAAATATCACCAGTATGTTCCGGCTAGTCACCGAAGGGTGTGTTCTACACCGTATGTAGCAATGTAATCACTATGGGCCTAGGTCGTCGTAGCGTAGTTGTGCATGTGGCAATGTAATCGTAGTGAGACTAGGTGACCTTGTATAGTTGCGTATGTAGCAAAGTAATCACTATGGGCCTGAGTCGTCGCTTTGTAGTTGCGTGTGTAGTAATGTAATCACTGTGAGACTAGGTGATGTTGTGTAGTTGCGTATGGAGCAATGTAATCACTATTGGGCTTCGGTCATCGCAGCGTAGTTGCGTATGTAGCAATGTAATCGCTGTGATACAAGGTAACCTTGTGTAGTTGCGAACTAGTGTGACGACACTGATCGTATGTTTTGGGTATCGTATGTACTAGAATGGTTTTTGTGAAAATACTGGAACTGTATGGAACTGTATGTATATGTATGAAACTGTATGGAAATGTTTCGAACTGTATCGTATTTTATAGTGTTATGAAGTATATGAAATAACACTGGTATGGCACACACTGATATAACCTGTTTTTTCTCTTACTGAGAGGTGTCTCACCCCGAATATATACAAATATTTTTCAAGTCCTTCGGGTAGCCGAAACTAGCATCCTAGCGTCCAGAAGCGAGGGGTGTCATTTAGCTACTACTAGTGCCTGATAGGTATGAGTTTTTGTAACCAGGTTGTCGTGATGGATTTTGTATATGCCCGTAGTATGTATGGTATTTATAGGGATGTATATCCTTGTATGGTATAGACTCTGGTATGGTACCGTTTATGTATAGAAAGATTGTATTCCGCTGCGTATTTTGATGAGTATGGATGTTTATGTGTATGTAAATGGGACATCCATTCACCCCACGGGGTCGAACCCTCTTTGTATATGGTATCATGTATATTTTAATTGATACAGAGACAAGTTAGACTACTATGTTCACCCCCGGGTCCCATATCTGGGATCGGGGCGTGACAATTGCCAAAAGGATGAACCGCACTATACTGGAGAGAATGAGATGTATGCTCTCCCATGTGAAGTTGCCAAAATCATTTTGGGGTGAAGCAATGAGGAGGGCGGTGGACTTGATTAATTTGTCTCCTTCATTTCCTCTACTTGGTGAAGTTCCCGAAAAAATTTGGAAAGGTATGGATGTCACTTATGATCACTTGAAAGTGTTTGGTTGTCGTGCATTTGTTCACATTCCAAAAGATGAAAGATCCAAACTTGATGACAAGACAATGCAATGTATTTTTCTTGGTTATGGGCATGATGAATTCAGATACATATTGTGGGATTTGGTTGATAAGAAAATTGTTAGAAGCCGAGATGTTGTATTTTTTGAAGATCAAACAATTGAAGATTTTGGTACGGTTGAACAACCACAATATAATGGGAATGATTTTGTTGACTTAGACTTACCTTCTCCACCTTTGGAACATGATGAAAATTTAGAAGATGTTCTTCCACCTCTTGAAGATGTTGGAAATGATGAAATTCCTAGTGGTATTGAAGATGAAAATGAGGGGGAGCAACAAGTTCAAGAGCAAGCTCCAATGAGAAGGTCTTCAAGAGAGCCAAGACCTTCAACTAAATATTCATCAAGTAACTATGTTATTCTAACCGATCAAGGGGAACCCAAAAGTTATTAAGAAGCCATGAACTATGAAAATAAAGTTGAATGGATGGAGGCTATGCAAGAGGAAATGAATTCCATAGTCGACAATCACACTTATGATTTGGTTAAACTTCCTCTTAGAAAGAAAGCTTTGAAAAATAAATGGGTGTTTAGGTTGAAAAATGATGGAATGAATCTTCGGTACAAGGCTAGGCTTGTGGTAAAAAACTTTGGTCAGAAAAAAGGAATTGACTTTGATGAGATATTCTCACCAGTTGTGAAGATGCAATCTATTCAGGTTGTTCTTGGCATGACAACATACTTGAATTTAGAAGTTAAGCAACTAGATATGAAAACCTCTTGCTTACACGGTGACTTAGAAAATGAAATTTACATGGAACAACCAGAAGACTTCAAACAAAAAGGAAAAGAGAATTTAGTGTGCAAATTAAAGAAAAGTTTGTATGGGTTGAAGCAAGCACCACAAAGATGGTACAAGAAATTTGATTATTTCATGATTGATCATGGTGACTCAAAAACCTCTTCGGATGATTGTGTGTTTGTGAAAAATTTTTCAAATGGTACTTATATTATTCTCTTACTCTATGTTGATGATATGCTCATTGTAGGACATGACTTCTCTAAGATTGACAAGTTGAAGTTGGAGTTGAGCAAGTCTTTTGCTATGAAAGAATTGGGACTAGCAAAGCAAATTCTTGGCATGAGAATTGTTCGTGATCGTGAAAAAGGGCAAATTTGGTTGTCTCAAGAAAGTTACATTGAAAAAGTGGTTGAGAGGTTCAATATGGATAAAGCAAAACCCGTTGGTTGCCCACTTGCTAGTCACTTCAAGCTTTGTACAAAACAAAGTCCTACAAGTGAGAAAGACAAGGAAGAGATGAACAAAATTCCTTATGCTTCGGCTTGCACAAGACCGGATTTAGCTTATGCTATTGGGGTTGTTAGTCGCTTTCTCTCTAATCCAGGAAAGGAGCATTAGTTAGCGGTAAAATGAATTCTCCAATACCTTAGAGGCACTTCAAAGGTGTGTTTGTGCTTTGGAAATGGTAAATCTACACTCCATGGATTCACGAATGCCGACATAGCCGGTGATGTTGATTATGGAAAATTCACTTCGGGTTATTTGATGACTTTTGCAGGGGAAGCTGTGACATGGCAATCTAAATTACAGAAATGTGTTGCTCTATCTACTACGAAGGTCGAGTTTATAGCCATTACGGAAGCTTGCAAAGAATTACTTTGGTTGAAGAAATTCTTGAAAGAGTTGGGCGTGGAACAAGAAAGGTATGTTCTTTATTATGTTAGCCAAAGTGCAATTCATTTGAGTAAGAATTCTGTCTTTCATTCAAAATCAAAACATATTGATGTTAGATATCATTGGATTTGGGATGTGTTGGATGAGAAATTGTTGGAACTTAACAAAATTCACACTGATGATAATGGTTCAGATATGAAGACAAAAACATTAATTAGAGACAAACATGTGAAGTGTCGAGTTTTGGCTGGATTGGTGGAGTTATCCCCATAAGTCGGAAGGGGGAGTGTTGAATATGGTGTAATCCCAAGAGCGGGGGTGAATTGGATATAAAAAAAAAAATTGATCCACTTAATTTCCTTTTACACACTTCTTATAAATTTACCAACTACTTCTTGTTGCTCAATTATGTATGTGTGTGGCAATCCTATCTATGCATGCAATATACTCAATTTAAATATAATGTGAAAAATAAAGAGTATAAAGAAGAGAGAAGGCAAACACGATTTTACGAGGTTCAGCCGACTTGGCCTACATCCTCGCCTTGAGCAACCACTCAAGGATTCACTAAAATCCCTGCTCCTTAAAGTGGGAAGGAGCTTCCCTTACAAACCGCTGCTTACAAGAGGTACAGCTCCCTCCTTATCCGCTGCTCACAAGAGATACAGCTTCCTCCTCACACCCGGTTCACAACTCGAATTGTGTTTACAATGAAATCTGAAAATAGCACTCAAAACAATGTTTCTAACAAAAGTTTGTGAGTACAATTCAATTTCCTAGTACATTAACATATGATATAACTTGAAGCTTGTGAATGTATGAAAACGATATAATCGTTTTATGTATAATATGCTTCAACACACAAAACCCTTTTTATTAAAAACTCCCAAGTAAAGAAATATTTGCAATGCTTTGGAGTATATTAGGGTTCTTGATTCACTTTGTAAAGATGCACAAGTATATTTGAAGTGAACTAGTTGACAAAATCTTTGTCTTGAATACAAACGCAATCAAAATTACAAAGCTTCTTTCAAGTTCCAATATTTTAATCAAAGTAGGTTTTTCAATAAGAAGCCCTATGAACAATGTATATATATGTGTTTATATACTTCTTGAATCACAACTCAATCAACCAAGCTAACAAGTTTTTCTCAAAACATGATTTTTCAAAAATCAGTTTTTATATGTGAATAGACACTCAAGATCAAAATCTCTTTCTAATGATAAACAAGGTAAAGAAGTGAGAGGTTCTTGAAAAGTAATAACTTGAAAGATCAAACCTTAATGCTAGATTAAAGTTTAGTTGGATGAATGAATGCCTTTTTTATTTCAGTAGAGATTTGCCCAAAGAAGATGGAAGAAGATTGAAGTGCAGAAAATCAGCTCTAACGTTCAAGTCTTGCAATGAGATGTATATTTTCCTTGTTGTGTGTCTTCCCTTTTCTTTTCTTTTTTTCTCTAGGGTTTAGATATTCATAATATATAGTATATTACCCTTAGAATTAATCTCAGCCGTTGGATCAATAAGATACTTCGCATGTATTTTTAATAAAGAACTGATTTTTAGGTTTTCCCGCGAGTTCAGGCAACCGAACTCAACTTCAGGCTCCTGAAGTGTCAACTTCAGGCACCTGAGGTTCCAAGGTTAGGCGACCGAAGAGCCTTGGTCAGGTTCTGTCTTCTCCATTTAATTCTTCAGGCGACTGAACTTAATCTTCAGGCAACCGAAGAAATTCTTCAGGCTACTGAGGTTTGAGTTCAAGCGACCGAAGTCCCCATTTTCTCAAATTTTCATTTCTAACTAAAAATCTGCTTGACTCCTTTTCTTGGGTCTTTCATAAAACATATTTTTCATGATTTTGAAAACATTTCAAGGTCCATGAGAGTTTCCTAATGATGTACATGAAATGCATGAATCCTAAAGTCATTCTAAGTTATAATGAGCCTCAAATTAAATCATATGAAAATGTAAATACATGAGTTCTAAATACCCTTTTCCAAGATATTCTTGAACTTTGCCGCTTGCATGTTGATTCTCGTACTCTTTGAGTTCCATGGATCTTGCCAAGATTTGTTGACTTTTCGTGCATGCTTAGTGTAAGTCCTATTCACAAACTCAATGCACAGATCAAATATCAAGTGATTTGTCATTATCAAAACAAGATTAGACTCGTAGAGTCAACAGGGAGATTTGTTGGGTTTCCCTCCTTGTGGGGCCCATGCCTTTTGGAAAGGTGTTTTTTTATTGAGGTTGTTTCTTAAGTAAGTATGACAGCTGCTGCCTTGCATTTTTCCAAAGGTCTCACACACACCAGCTTCCCCTTCATCTCCCTTCTCTCCTTTTTTTTTTTTTTTTGTCTACTTACCGCACCAAGGGGCTCCTCAGTTTTTTCTATATTTTTCTATTTTTCACTCACGTCTGCAGCTCCAGCACCTCACTCCAGCAACCGCACCGGTCGTTTTCTTTGCTGCAGCAACCTGCTGCTGCTGTTTCGGCTATGTTTTTATAGCATATTGGTATTTCTTTGATTGTGCTCATTTTAGTTGGTTATTTAGAGGTTTGTTCAGAATATTTGGTGAGACATTTTCATCTTACTACATTTATTTATACACTCTTGTGTATTTGTAAGACTTATGTCTTTTGTATCCACTCTGTACAACATTTTTTGGTAATAGTGGATTTAGACCGCTGTGCCTCGTAGACATACCTCAACATTTGAGGGAACCACGTTAAATTTCTTGTGCCTTATTTTTTATTTATCATTTGCATTACTTCATTGATTTACTTGTGGGAATTGTTTGTATAAAATTTTTTTTTTTCCAACAAAATCATGAATTGGCAATACGGGTGACTATTTGTTGGGAAATCTAGATGGAGAGATATGGAAGAATTTTTCGTGAAAGCTACTCCACATGTGATACCCCGTGGATGAAAGACTTAAAAGATTAGATGTTACTACCCATATTAATAAGGTGCACATTTCTTTTCGGGAGCTTTCCCATAAGAACTCCACGGTTAAGCGTGCTTGGCTTGGAGCAATATTGGGATGGGTGACCTCCTGGGAAGTTTTCTCAGGAAGTGTGTGAGTGAGGACAAAACACACTGAAAAGGACACGTGTTGATCTATGGGGCCAGTCATTAGTCCGATAAGGGCCACCCCCCTATTGTTTGATCCAGGTGGAGGAGGAGAGATGCAGTGCTCCCTGGCAGACTCAAGTTGGGGCGTTACACCACAGCCTCCTTGGTCACTCACAAATGTTTGTCAAATATGCATCCTTGGAGCCGGTTCAATGCTAATTTGAAATCGTTGAACTGGGATGAGTATATTGTATATATCTATGGTCTTAGTCTTGGGGGTGTTGCTGTGGAATTTCTATTGTTTCCTTTGTGGTATTTTCTATTTTGTAGTATCACTCGAGGGGTTGGATGACGTGGTTGCTGCTCCTGACCAGGAAGGAAATAGCAAGCCAACAATCGGTGGATCTGCATTCTTTTAGGAGATGTGTGGCTTGTATAGGTGTCTGTAGCCGCACCACCCAGCAGAAAATGTTGAAGTTGGAGATGGACGGCCACCAACATTTGACCTACCATGTTGACAAATCCATCTCAAAATCCCTCGTTTTTTTTTTTTTCTCTTCTTTCTTCGTTTCTTTTCCTTTTCCTCTCTATTTTTCTTTCTCCGAATCCTCGCAGATCTCTCTCACTCCCTTTCTTTTTATTTTATTTTATTTTTTATTTGTCACTCATCTCACTCTTTTCTCCTTTTTGTAGATCTGAACCATGAAGGGAAAAGTGAGCAAAGAACTTCAAGTTCTTTCTTTCAAATCCATAATTGGATCGAACTCTGGGAAGACAAGTTCTCTATTCCCTTGACTTTAATTTTTTTATTTTTTGGTTTGCTTAAATTTTATTGGGAAATTTTTTTTCCAGCTTTTCTTGTTAACCAAACAATGGACAACTTTTAGTTTGGGCTTTGGGCTTGAACTTGGTTTGGGAATTGAGCTTAAGAATAAAAAAATCGATTGGGTCAGGACAAACTAATTGGGCTGGGCCCAATTAGTTTGAGATACTGGGTTTAAGTGTTGGGTCAACGAATTAATGGTCCCAAATTGGATCTGGGTTTTCGGGTTGCCATACCAAGGATTGATGTGTCGGATCCGATTATGGATTGAACTCGGGTCAATGGGTCGGATCTGGATTAAAGATTTTGAGAATTCAGGTTATATTATGCATATTGTTTCTTACCCAAAATATTGAATACCAAATTTAAAATTTAGCATTTTTTGCTCAAATTTAACAAAAAATTGGTACTTACCTCTGAATTGTTCCAATCCTTCTGCTTGAATTCTCCTAAAACTTCATAACCCCTGCAACCAGCAATTCCCTGAATTCCCTCGACTTCAAATTATGATTCTGAAACTTTAAAACTTCTGAACTCCTTTTGCAGTCTACTCTATAACTCTTCAATTTTTCAGCAATTCTCTCAAATTTTGAATTCACTCTAAATTGCAATCAGAATTCTTTAATTTTCCTCACGCAATTTCTTGTATGCTCTCTGCAATTATTTGTCTATGTGAATGTGTGAATCATCCCAACCCACTATTTATAGGTTTGGGGAATAAATTTAGATTAAATTTGTATGATCAATCAATCTTTAATTGATCAATCAAACTTAAAACAAATTGATAATTTGATTAATCAAACCAATTTAAGCTGCTAAATCATGTCAATTAATTTTATTTCTAATTTTCTAACTATTTTGTGCATGTGTGTAGGTGTCTGCATGGAATGACCTCTTTTTTTCTTTTATTTTTTTATTTTTTTATTTTTCAATGTAACATTCATTTCCATGTATTTCAATTTTTTTCCCATTTTTATTATATTTTATTCATTTTATAAAATAAGAATTTGTACAATTTTGTTATATTGGGCCCAGACAAAACGGGGTGTCTATAATAACAATAAAGAGTTTTAGCACTACTTTATTGTGAAAATATTTTCATTTTCTATTTATAAATTTTCAAATAAAATTTACAAAATTTCAGTTTAATTTTCAATTTTTAAAATTATAAAACATCTTTTTTTTTTTACTATTTTTCTAGAATTTTGATTTCTTACTTTACGTTTTGAAACATACAATTCAAATCTTAAACTTTGATTTATGTGTATTATACCAAAATATAATATAAAATTATTTTAAGTTTTTTTTTTTTTCAAATTTACGAACACAAAGCCAAATTGAAGCCTCAAATTCTACTTTTTTAAATATTACCTTATATAATATTTATAAAATTGAAAAAAATATATCTTTTTTGTAATCAATCTAAAATTTAGAAATAGAAAATGATTTTTTTCACATCTAAACAAATTTTTTATTTTCTAAATTTATAATACAAATCTTGAAAACTAAAAAATAAATTAAAATTTTAATAATTTTTTAGAAAGCGAAGCGTGAAAAATAAAAAATATTTTTCACAACTAAATGGGCCATGAAATATCTCAATCTTCCCCTCTGATATATTTGGAGCAACAATAAAGACAAACTGCATGCTCGAGGCTGCGCATGCTCCGCGAGCTACAACTTCCCAAGCAACAATAAATGCACCAACATGGGTGGGTCAACAAATCACCCCTTCTAAACATGTGGGGACAGCCAAGTGTCCGCTGATGCTACAACACGAGGGGCTAGAAGATCAAAAGAGATTAATGGCGGTGCGTAAAAAAAAAATTCCCTTCACGCCTCTGCGACGTGGTTTGCAGTCGCAGCTCCGACTCGACGTCACCAAACTCCGAACCCGAAGGTAAGCTCAAATCATGCTCCTCACCTTTTCTAGCTCTGATACCAGTTGTTAAGGCAAAGGGGAGGAATCTAGCAAACACAAATCACCAATACATTCACATAGCAAATACAAGGAAATTATGTGGTTCGGCCAAACTCGGCCTACATACACGGGAGAGAGGGAATCTCACTATAAGATCAATAAGAGAGATACAAGAAAGGAGGAGTAACACAACTCAACTCAACTCTCCGAACTAACCTCTCTGCCTCACACACAACTTACTCTTCTTCTGAACTCTGTAAATTATTCACACACTCACAGTTTTACCAAGCAGTGTACAAATAAATATATCAGAGGGGAACATTGAAATGGAGCAGCAATAAAGACAAATTGCATGCTCAAGGCTGTGCATGCTCCACGAGCTGCAACTTCCTAAGCAACAATAAATGCACCCACTTGGGTGGGTCAACAACTTCTTATTGCACTATAATGATATCATGTAAATATATAAATGAAGTCATCAAATTATATTTATATATATATATATATATATGTACGTATATATATATATATATATATATATATATATGTATGTATCTATATAAGAAAATATAAAAAGGTATTTTATAATCGCCGAAGTTACATTCTATGTAAATATTTACAAAAGAGTAATTCGATCTAAAAGCTTAAATTCCATTGACATATGTGGGTAAGTAAGTAGGTTATAAACTTTAGACTTTTTCCTTTTCACATTTTGTTGGGACAATTTGGTTAGTAGGCTATGTCATTTTGTGGGTCAATTAATGAATCATTTTTTAAGTCAAAATAGCAATTTGTCAATATTTGTCCCCTTGTTTTGGTTTTGTTGGGGACATAAATAATTATTTTATTATGCATTTTTGACATTTTTGTTTTTAATTTCCAAATTTGAGGCTGTAAAAATACTCTATTTAAGAAACATTTGGCGAAATTCTTTTTATGCTTTTGAGAGTTAATTTTTTTCCCTTTTTAAAGAAGAAACTTTCACAAGTAAAGAGTTAATTTGAAGCTAGTAAAAAAAATTAGACATTTGCTTTGTTTAAAAAATAAAATAAAATTTTTTATGCACTAATGTCATAATTTTTGTAAATATTATAAAATTACTATATATTTAAAAATTTATACAATTTTATAAAATTGTCCACTTCTGTCATTTAAGACATTTTAACAAGTGGAAACTTAAAATTATGATATGAATAACATGTTAAGCTTGAAAATATAGATAAAATAAAAGTTCACGAGCATTTTTCTTATGCTTAAATTTAAGTATTAGGTGAAAGAGACTTTTATATCATAGTGAAAAATATAAGAACTTGTTAGACCATGAACTTGAACTTCAAAAGAAGTTTCATTTGTTTTATAATTTTGGATCTATTATTTTTAAATCATTTAATTCTAATAAATTATATAATTGTGTTTTATAGTGTTGGTAAAGAAAAAAAAAAACCATACATCATAAGAGTACAATATGATGCATGCATTTACGCAATACACACAATCCACAAGTCATCATTCATAAAATGACCTCTTTAGAGAAAAGGGAAAAAGTATAATAATGTTGTTACAACAAGATATGTAGGTATAATATATTTGATACGCCTAACCTAGTTTATGGTCAATAATCTAGAAAAAAGATTTAGTAGCGTAGCGCTGTGAACCCAGTGGGGCATGGAGTGCTATTCCCCACACATAATCTTTGATACAATAACTATACCGATTTGTATCTAAAGTGGGGTACTGGGACACCTATCATAACTCCATATTAAACCACATGGCGGAAGCATGCAAATATATATATATTAACCCCAAATACAATATCAGAGTTCTAGTGTCACCATAATTACATATATAAATCTCCAAAAATCCATAATACATCCTAGATACACAAAACATATCCATATATATAATTGTGTCTCACAAGTACCTACTTTGAACTACAATACCTAAGCCTTGCCTTGGAGCTCTCTAGGTTTGGTTCCTTGGATTTCCTACAATGATAAAGATATTGGAGTGAGACACCTCTCAGTAAGACATAATTGATTATCGTAAGTGTGTGGCAACATGAGTTTTAATGTATCATAAACATATCCTGTAAATAATTAAGTTTAAATGATAAATCATTTAAATTTGTACTCATATTTATATATATATATATATATATATATATATATATGTTTGGAAAAATACATACTTTCCAACATAAGTATGCTATATCGTAATAGGTTTCTCTGTGTATGTAAACCATTTGTTATATCTATACATAAAAGAATTTTTCTTGAATGGACAATCATATAATATCATGTAATAACCTCACATGATTGGGTTGTGCGGCCCGTAGGCGAGACTTAGCAATGGCTGGCCTACTACGCTAAGCCAAACATAATGCGTTTGTAAGTATGATTGGCCCACCCAGTCTGGTCCGGACTGCCAGAGGGGGTACTCCACTCTTCTTCGGCTTAATCGACTATCCACACACCAACACTTCCTGAATAGTGTGGTGGCATTGACTATATCATATTAATTACGGTATCATGTTCTGAACATAATTGGTCCATCAGAGTTCTTATGCCATATAATAATGTTCATATATATAATAAAACTGTAACTTGATCTAATTTTCATAAAACATGTCTTATTCATAATCTGTCTGAATACTGTCATATCATAAATCTGGCTGAATACTGTCATATAATAATTTCATAATATTCATAACACTTCTAGAGATCATTATAAAATCATACTTATTCTATATCATCATTAAAATATTCTAACAGGTTTATTTATGCAGTAATATATTCATTACTCATGCCACACAATTTGAGTGATAATTTATAATATAATAATCTGCCTGGGAAAAATATGTTTTACTAAGAAATAAACGTATAATCATTTCTAGGATTTACTTAAACCCAAAATACCTGATTTTCCAAAAACATACATATAATAATAATTCAAAATTTTCATTTTCATATAACTGAATTGTAATAACCCCAAAAAGGGATATAGAAGATTAGTGGAGTGACTCTAAATTTTTTTTAATTAATTAATTAATCGAAATTATAAAAAAAAGAAAAAATTAATTAAAATTTATTTTTTTTTATTAATGAAATATATTATTATTAATATTAATTAAATATATTATTATTATTATTATTATTATTATTATTATTATTTTATTATTAATATATATATAACCATTCACCTGAAGCTTCTTTAAGCTTCAGGCAAATTCAGGTTCCAGAGCCCCCCCCCCAACTAAAATTCTCTCTCTCTCTCTCTCTCTGTCTCTCTCCTCTCGTTCACTCTCCCTCTCTCCTCAGTTACGTGGTGGATTCTCACCCGATCGAGAATCATAAGATATCATTAAGTTCCATTCTCCGCTGCTGTCATTTCTATCGGAGTGGATCGGTGGTAGGAGCGGCGTAGACGTATCTCCTGGGGTAAGCCAATTTCCCATTTTTTTTTAATTTCTAGAAAATTATAAGCCTGATTGATGAATAGACACCACCATGAGAATCTATGGATGATTCTCTACAAGTCTAGCATGACGAAATTCTCGTGGGATTGTCATGGGCAAAGCCCCAAATTTGGGGTACGGAGGTTATTAATGAGCTTATTTTTAATTAATTAGGATTAATTTGGAAATGCTAAAATGTTGAGAATCTGGAGTTGAAGTAAAATTTTCATAATTTATGGTCCGGATGAGCCCCGCGGGTGTAATTTTAGGATCCACAGGAAAAATTCAGAAAATTAAGTGGGGGGGGATGGATCCCCCTGATAACTCTGCCGCTGGGTGTTCCACCGATAACCGGAACTGTAACTCTTCTTCTTCTTCCACTGTCCCTGCCGAGAACCACTCTGAGAACCAGAATATACTGGCCTCTTCCCCTGATCCTGCCCTACCTCATGTCCCTGAAGGTCGGTCTCAACTATGGTGGCCTTATCCACCAAGACAAAGAACTCATGGATCTGCAGCATCCCCACAAGACGGCGAATGTCTATCCTCAGACCCCTCTCAAACCTCCAAGCCTTCTCGTGCTCATTCAGAACCAATTACGGCACAAATCGAGACAACTCGATAAACCTGGCAACATACCTCTGCACCATCAGAGTTCCCTACGTCGGGCCCAAGAACTCATCGGCCTTCGCATCCAGAGTGGAGACCGAAAAGTATCTCTCGAAAAATACCTCTTTAAAGCAGTCCCACGTCATACCAAATGGACCAGCTCTCTGCCTCTCAAGCAGACTCACCGCTGTCCACCAACGCTCTGCCTCCCCAGTCATCTGGAAGGTAGCGTACAAGACCTTTTGCTTCTCAGTGCAGTGGAGGACTTCCAAAATCCTCTCGGTCTTCTCGACCTAGTCCTCCGCCACTATCGGATCAGGTCCTCCCGTAAATGTCAGAGGGTGCATGCGTGTGAACCTCTCGATGGTACACCCCGTATCAGTAGGAGAGTTCTCGCGTCTCCTAACACTCCGCCCAATATCTCGGATCACCTATCTCGCCAAACCACGAGACACAGAAATAGACTCATTGCTTGTTGTCTCCTTGGAGCCACTCTCCAAGTTATTATCCTTGTGCTCCATTCTAAAAACAGAATAGGATTCTGTTAGAATTCCTATATCATACACAGTTAACACAATCATAGACCTAATCATGTCAACTATTACTCTCACAAGTCTAAGCCTACCCCATCACATCGACACGAATCCATCAATGGTTTGCCCTGCCTTTACGGGAATCATCATCCTAGGAAAAACACGGAATACCGCCGACAAATCTCGGCCTAGCAACAGAACAACCCTCGACCAACACTACCCATTTCCTACATCCTATACTCTGGTATGTACACATCAATACTCCTGACCAAGTCTACAAAACTTAACAACTTGGTTAGCTCTGATACCAAGTTGTCACGCCCCGAACGCACACATACATCCATACTCATCAGTTATCAATTCAAACATACATGATACAATACAATAAGAGGGTCCGACCCCGTGGGGTACACGGATGCCCTATACTCATACATCCATACTCATTAGTTATGCAGCGGAAAATGCTTCATCTATCTATATAACATACCATACAAGAGTTTATACAAAGTTGGGATACACGAACCCATACTGTACTAAGGTATACAATCCCATAATTACCGTACATACTCTGGGTGTCTACAAAAGCCATCACGACAACCCGGTTACAAAATCTCGTACCTAAGTAGGTACTAACAGCAACTAGTGACACTCCCGCTTCTGATTGCTAGGATGCTAATTATGGCTACCTGATGGACCTGAAAACATTGTACGTACATCGAGGTGAGACACCTCTCAATAAGGAAGAAAGTTATATCAATGTGTGACATACCAGTGTTATTTTACGCAAAACATAATACTATACAATACGATACAGTTCGAAAACATTTCCATACAGTTTCAGTATTTTCACAAATGCATTCCAGTACATATGATACCCAAAACATACGGTCAGTGTCGTCACACTAATACACAACTACGCTATGAAACCCGAAGCTTCACAGCGATTACATTGCCAATATGATGTAGCTCACACTAGTACGTAACTACTCCATGAATCTGAAGCCTCATAGCGATTACATTGCCAATACGCAACTACTCTGTGAAACCCGAAACTTCACAGTGATTACATTGCCAATACAGTGTAGCTCACACTCCTCGGTGACCAGCCGGGATACGTAGTGATATTTTACACCCTCGGATATAGAGCCGGACACTCTCGCCCACGTTTTTCACACCGGTACATGGCGCAGCGTATGGTAATTAGCCACCACATAGCTATTTTGGCGTACGATAATTAGCCGCCACTAGCCGATTTCACAAAACCTGGAATCATTTTGGAGTTCACACTCCTATACATATCAGCGTACGGTAATTAGCCGCCATATAGCTGTTTTACAAAATACCCGGAACAATTAGATACAACCATACGTACCACACTTATTTGGTTTACGACAAATCATATCGTTTTCCAATTCAAGTATACACTTTTATACAAATATGGATAATAGTCATCTCAATAATACAGTTTAAACAAAACAAACCGTTTTCCAAACAAAGCAGAGATGATACCTGAAATTCCCAAATTTCTTGAAAACTGTAACCCGAAAATCCCGTATTTTTACCCTATATATTTTCCCAAATAATTTAATAGAACATACATACGATCATAGCTTACAAGCTTACCGATCTCGATTTCAAAAATAAACTAATATAAACTGAATCCCCTTACCTTAACCCGAATTCCAACTATGAACTCTATGGTCCCCAAAACTACGAACCAAAACTTCAAAACCTACAAACCACAGCACAATACATGCTTACAATTCGTAGTACTACACATATTCTGAATCAGAAACGAAAATCGAGCCTTACCTTGATTTTAGCCCGAAACCCGAAAGTGCTCAAAACGAGATTCTGATCCACTAGAAACGTAGAGAATCCTTTCATGATCCTTGCAGTAACGTCTGATTTACGAATCAGGCGACGAACGACAAAGAAAACTAGAGAGAGAGAGTTCTTCAAGTTTTAGAAAGAGAGGGAGAGGATATTTTGAGATTACTTAACTTAGAAGCAATGGAAATTGATATTTATAACCCTTGACTTGGCCGCCCTCGTCGACGAATTAGCGTCCTTGTCGACGAGTCCGCCATTGCCTTCGTCAACGAGACGGTGGCCTCGTCAACGAGCCGAGGTTCCACATTTTTTCCAAAATCCCTCGGGATCTCCTCGTTGATGAGACACTGAATTTTGTCACTAAGAACAGAAGGGACTTCGTCGACAAACTCTGGCTTCGTCGACGAAGCTTGCCCAAATTACCACTTTACCCTTCTTTCCAACATTAAATCCATATACCACCATTCGGGTTCTTACAGCAGAAGTACATACATCATCTAATACTTACCAGAGTTTATAATTGTTCCCATATACATCTATACATAACTAAAAGCATAATTTGCTATATATTATAATCCCCAAAAGAGACAGTCACTATCTAATATCTCACCAGCTCTGACAAAGGCTGTCTACTATCCAAACTCAGCCCGGCAGGACGCTAGGCTCGATCCCTCGGAGGACTTGAAACATTTGAATGTTAAGGTGAGATACCTCTGAGTAAGACGGATTATATTATTGTCAGTGTGTGGTTAACATGAGATTTCGTGTGTACATATACTACTAACATTTAAATACATTTAATTGACATTTTAAAATATGTATTATTCTGTAAATCTGAAAATACATACTGCTGGTTCAATATAACCCTTCCTATAGTAAATATGGCCATATATGACTAGAAGATACGACCTGAACTGTAGGACTAGCGTCATTACGCCATTAGAGACACGTGTGGCATGCTTCCCCCCATGACGGGTTGTGCGGCCTAAAGGCTGGACCTAACAAATAGACGACCGACTAATGTTAAGTCAAACATAAAGTAGTACGATGATGCCTACTCTCTCTGTGCTCGAAGGCTGCCTGAAGGTTGAGTCATCCGAATTACTACATTGGATGGCCCCTAAAACTTCTGCATCGGGGAGTACTTTACCCAGGCCACCAATTGCCTTTCCCATCCACACTCTATCTGAGACGTGTGGTTGCACCTTTACATACATATAGCTACGATACCATACTTTTACCATGAGAACATAACAACAGGGCTCTACTATCATATATGACAATTCACATCGTATAAAACTGTAATCATAATTTATTTTACAAAACTGTATGTAACATATGTTGTACATAATTATGTGAAAACATCTGCTAGATACTGACTCGGTAATAATCAGCATATCATATTTGTCATAACTGGCTTGGTAAAAATTGACATTTCATGAACTCGAAATTTAGCCGTCATATCTCATCTCTTGGCATATAGCCATCATATCTCATATCTTAGCTTATAGCCGTTACATTTCAGTATTACACAAAACCTACTCATTTAATGTCAATTAAAAACTATACTCATGCCACACAATTTTTCATCTGGTAACTCATAAATAAATCATCTACTTGAGAACATAAATACTGTTGCTAAACTGGGGTATGAATATCTTTAGGTCGTTATTTTACTAAATATAGATATATAGCTAAATATGGGAAAAATGGAGATAATCAACCCTACCGTCTTTGGTTGGTTTTTAAACAAGTCTATGGTTTGAAATAACAATTTCCTAACCGGTAAAAACGTTCAGAAAGACCAATACTATACTTTGAAAATATCATACTTAAATTTAAATGGTTGGTTTCGAAAATAAAGTCGGTTAACCGAACCCTAGGCCCGAAAACCCTAGAAAAACCATAACTGTTTATCTAAAAACTGTTTTAACATTTCATTTCGTTAGAACTCATAAACATAGTTGACATAATACAATCCCCTTACCTGTTTCATGAAAAATGACCCGAGACGCTTAAAACCGAACCCTAACTTTTTCTTGAGATCAAGAATCCACTTCCCTAGATTTGTAGATATTCGCTCCCTGATCCTCTTGGTAACTTATGATCGTTGAAATGGGCAACGATCGACGAAAGATCGAAGAGAGAAAGAGAGTGTGGGCGCAGGTTAGAGAGAGAGAGAGGGAGAGATATTTAGTTTACTTAATGAAGAAGCAAACGAAAATCCTATTTATAGACTCTTGACCCGGTTAGCTTCGTTGATGAAATGACGTCTTCGTCAATGAACTACAAAAGGTCGTTCGTCAACGATAGAAGGGCTTCATCAACAAACCCTAATCCTGATATTTTCGTCGTTCTGGATCTCTTCGTCGATGATGTTCTGAATTTCAACAACGAACCACATGAGGTCCTTCGTCGACGAGAACATGGACTTCGTCGACGAAACCTGCTGAAATCCCCTTTTTCCTTTTCTTATTTAATTTCTTTATTTTCCTGGTTCAGGTCTCTACGTACGGCGTGCAGAAGATGAAATTCTCTTGATTAAATCTTTGAAGAGCATAATTAGGACTCGAGAATGATGTTCGTTCTTTAATTTCGCAGGAAAATGGAAGAGAAATTGAGAGAGAGAGAGAGAGAGAGAGAGAGAGAGAGAGAGAGAGAGAGAGAGAGAGAGAGAGAGAGAGATTGCAGGGGGTTCCACAAGGAAGGAGAAGGTGGGGATTGATTTCAATCCTCATCCTATCTTATAATAATAATAATAATAATATTATTATTATTATTATTATTATATTATATTATATTGTATTGTATTATATTAATAAATTAATTAATTTAAATTTAATTTATTATTATTATTATTATTATTATTATTATTATTATTATTATTATTATTATTATTACACTTACATGTATATTATTTTTGGGGTCATTACAAATGCAATGGAACTTTTTTATTAAATACTGAATAGATACATTTTATTTAATAATCTATAATTGTTTCAACATATACAAGTTTTCAATAAATAGACATACAATTTAGTGCAAGAACTTGCTCAACTAATATGCATGATTGATGTTTTGTGCCTTTGCGCTAGCTATAGTGCAGTAACACATAATGTGGTGAGCATTAAGAAACTGGAGCTTATGAACAAATCTTTAATGGGGAAATAATTATGATGATTTTGCAAGGAGGATATGACTCTTTGGAAATTGATGATTTGCATAAAATACAGATATAATATCCTTAATTGGTTCCCAACAATGTGGTCAGGAAGCATAGGATAAGGATTATGGAAGAATTTTGTCAATCAAAAGGCAACCATTTGGGATTATATCATAGTTAAGATAGGAGATGGGAGCATAACAAAATTTTGGATGGCTAAATGGGTTGCATGTACTTTGCTCCAAGAACTCTATTCGAATCATTTTCTTTTGGCGCGCTAGATGAAAGGAAGTTAGAGTGGTTCAAATTTTGAGCATTTCCAACAACAACATGGTTTGGGATCTATCCTTTGTAAGATATTCAAGGGAAAGGAGGTGAATCAAATGATTGAATTTCTCAAATTAGTATATAACACACAAATAAATAGAGAGGAACAGACTCTTGCTCGTAGGGCCTTACTAGTTGTACACAAGTTTTCTCAGTGACTAGTCTTTATAATTTCCTCCCTCACAAGGTGGATTCATGCTCTAAGTCAAGGGTGCCTATAAAAATGGTGTGGAACACTCTTGTCCCCTAAAAGATTAGTGTCTTTTTCTAGTTGCCGGCTAAAAATAAAATTCTGACGGCTAATAATATGCAAAAAAAGAGGATGAACAATGACCTCAATGTGCTCTCTGTGTAAGAAGGACATTGAAGGAGTAGACCATATCTCCCTGCATTGTCCTCTTAGCAGGCAGATCTAGATCACAATGTGGCAAAGATTACATCTTCATTGGGTGATGCCAATTGATTTGGCTTCAATGTTCTACACCTGGAACTTCTTTAGACAGAGGGGGTTCCTCAGAAATCTCAAACTTGCAAATCCGTTGGCCATATGTTGGGAAATTTGGAAGGAGAGGAATGATAGAATATGTAGGGTGAAATACTCAGATGTATCAATGGTATTGCATAGATGCCTTTTAGACTTGTTTTAGTGGAGCCAGACAAATTAAAATATATGTTTGTTAATATTGGAGGAGTTCTTGTATGTCTTATCAAATCGCCGGGGGTGGGGGGGGGTGATATTTGTTCTATTTTTTTTAAACTTGATTTTTGTAATTGTTACTTCATAGGAAGCTTCAAGCTCCTAGCTTGTTTCTTCCTATTTTATCACTTTTAATGATATTACCTTTTCTAAAAAAAAATGTCAAAGTAGAATAAGAAGTACTAGCCATGATAGATAGGTTTCGGTGAGGTTCCAACACATAGCTATTTGAGTAGGTTTTGCTTCCAATTTTTGTGGATTAATCTTTATAAATTTGGTTCTAGGTTTTGGAAGTCAACTTTGTAATTACCAATTTTTACAGGTAGGTTCCAAGTTTTAAATTTTAAAAACACATCGTCACTAGGTGGGTTGCAGGTTCTAAATGGTGAAAACCTACCTATCTTATCCTTACCTCCCCTAACTAATAGGATATAAGGATTGCAAATAAAGAATTTGAGGCATATACTTAATGCTGTTAGGAGACAATATGTATTGACATTAAAGCATAAATTACTTTTTTTATTTTAAAATGGTCAAAAAATCGTTTTTCAAAAAGAATGAGTAGGACTTTTAAAAAATATATATTTTAAATTAATTGATTAGCTATTTGAAATAATCTCAACTAGTTATTTTTAATTATTAGCAAACCGAAGATTAACTTCAACAAATTTGACTTTTTTTTAGTATAAAAGGAGTCTTTCTAGGCGTGTCCTTGAAAGTATAGATAGTAAATTTTGTTTTCATGTCTTCTGACCATATTTCATTAGGTATGTAATCTCTCTTTATTTGTTATTTTTACGACATTAATTTCTTTTGTTGTTAATCAATACGTTAGAAAAGTTCAAGAATGTCCTCTATGTACATATCCACATCTCAAGTGCATATATCATGTGTGATCGCACCTGCCATTTGTCATTTCCATACATATTTCTTGATATATTTTTAAAAAATACATAAAGGCTATCCGTAGTATAAAAGACTCATATAAGCAATACTAATTTTCTAAGCTACAACTCTTCATAGGGCAGCATCGAATTAAGCATCATGGATCCCAAGCACAATCCCTCCATTACCGTCTGCATGATCACCTTCTTCTTCTTCTTCCTCTTCAATATGGGCAAGTGGGGTTCCAGAGCTTCTTCATCTCCCACTCTCCATGACCAAACCATGCACCAGAGGTATGAACAATGGCTAGCCAAGTACAACAAGATGCATGTGGATGCAGCTGAGAAGGATACGAGGTTTGAGATTTTCAAATACAATGTGGAAAGAATAGACCTTCACAACAGTGACCAAACCCGATCGTACACATTGGCCGTCAATGAGTTTGCTGACCTTACCACAGACGAGTTCTTGGCCTCCTACACAGGATACAAGAGGCCACCTAGAAAATTTGAGTCCTATTCCTCTGCAGCGAGCACTTTAATGCCCTTCAGGTATGGAAATGTGAGGAGAGTGCCACCATCAATGAGTTGGACAAAGAAAGGCGCCGTGACCAATGTCAAGAGCCAAGGCGGATGTGGTAAGGCCATGTATAATAATATATATATATATATATTGACGGGAAACTTGGGATGGTCGGGTCCTTTGGATCCTTAACTTCTTGCCAAGTTGGGGCTGAACTGATCATGCCCGCTATAGCTACTACCGTAATTTTGATTAGAACGAATTTGGATAAAATTTAATATAATTTTATATTATATTTTTTTTCCAAATCTATACAAATCCAAATTTAAGCTGTCTCCCAAACATAGTTAGTATATACTTGAAGATTTAAATTATACACACACATTATTTAGTTATATATAATTTAGTTAATTATCTTAATATTAATATAAAAGTAGAAGTTAATGATCATGAGCTTAGATCAAGAGTTTTGCCAGAGAAAAGAAAGGAAAAAAAAAATTCAAAAATTGATTTTCGCATTCTCAAAGTTTAAGGAATGAAAATTTATTCAAATATAATTAAAATTGTGAAAAATTAAATATTAATGACACGTAAAATAACATTTTTGTTTAGTGATTTATTACACATTTTATTTTCTTCATATCATTTCTTTCCTCAATGACTAAACAAAAAAAGGTAATTATTTTCATACTTTTATAGATTGCAAACTGAGATTAAAATTACCTAAATCCTTAGATTTCATCAACCATCCAAATTAATTTTATTTCCTGCCCTCCATCCTTTTCATTTTTATTATTTATTTAAACCTTTTCTACAAAAATTGACCAAAGAAATTTTAAAAAAAATTTATTATATATACATATACATATATAAATGAACGTGCACACACAGAAAATCTGTACAACTATAAATTCTTTTGGATCTAGTTTGAATAAAGATTTTATTTGGAAAAAGAAAAAGAAAATAAAATTTATTTTCTATTTTCTTTGTATATCAAATACTATTACAAATGAAATTTTATTTTAGTGCAATGATTGAAACTTAAGAAAATAAAATGTTAGTGATTTATAAAATCAAATTTTTGTCCATTGATTTAGTATATTTTAAATTTTCTCACTTACTTTAAAAAAAAATGAAACATGAAAAAACAGACTTTCTTATATTTTCTTTCGTTTGGTTAATGTTTTTAGAGCCCGAAAAGGTCTTAAGATTATAGTTGCTCACATTTTGAGAATGTTGGAGTCGCCAAACTTAAATCAATTACGCACCTATCCTATTTAATAATTTCTCTTCACTTTACTGATCCAAGCATCTATCAACTACTACATACACACAGCCAAGGGTAACCCAATACATATCAGGTCAGAAAAGGAATAGAGTCTATTGTAAACAATCTTTCCCTTATATTTCGATAATAAAATGTTCTCTCATGCCTCAAACCCATGGCTTCCAGGTGCCAACACTACCCTTCAAATTTATTAACTTTGAAATAATGAATAATATGGAAATTGTAGGTTGTTGTTGGGCATTCTCAGCAGTAGCTGCCATGGAAGGATTTGCCAAGATCAAAACTGGCACGCTGGTTTCTTTATCAGAGCAGGAGCTGGTAGACTGTGACAGACTACTCGACGGCGGCTGCAAAGGTGGTTGGATGCGAAGTGCCTTCAACTTCACCAAATACAACAAGGGCCTCGCTGCAGAAGACCAGTACCCATACCAAGGAATCGATGGATTTTGCGACAGAGCCAAGGCGTACCCACCCGCCGTCAAAGTCAGTGGCTACGAAAGCGTCCCTTCCAACAGCGAGAACGACCTATTGAAGGCCGTCGCGCACCAGCCGGTAGCGGTGGCCCTCGACGTTAGCAGCGAGCAGTTCAGGTTCTACAACAGCGGCATCTTTCGGGGGTCGTGCGGCACCAACCTAAACCACGGCGTTGCTTTGGTGGGTTATGGGACGACGACAGATGGGACTAAGTATTGGGAAGTGAAGAATTCTTGGGGAGAAGGGTGGGGTCATGGAGGCTTCATACGGATGCAGAGAAATATTAATGGTCCATATGGAGCAGGCCTCTGCGGTATCGCTGTTGATGCCTCTTACCCCGTATAGCATGCATCTTGAATTGAGAAGCTAGCTAGCCAGGGTTTTGTGGTCAATGCGTGATCGAGCACTCTTTGTGTGAGCTTCTTCTTTTGTTTTTTTTTGTTTTTGGTTGGGAGAGGGGAGAGGGGAGGGGGGAGGAGGTGAGGTCAATTATTAGACCTATGCATCGAGGGAGAACTATACAAAGGGTTAGCATAGCTCATCCCCACTCTGAACCCCTTCTCATCTTTTTCTAGTACTAGAACCCTGTAATCTCTAATATGAAAGTCTTAAATTTTAACCATTAATCAAGCTGTCCTTTATTGAAGCACATTGATGCTCAATGACCATCAGTAATAACATACAACTAATGTTGTAAGCATGAAGGAGTCTTGAAGTGTTTATTAAAACTTGGATTTATCCATACATATTCAAGTTTAAGGATAGACAAATTAACTCATCAATTAAAATTTTTAACAATCACTTGTTTCAACAAGTTTTCTTAAATTAAAAGTATTATTTCTTAATAAATCAACTATCAATTAGGAGCTATTAATCAACTAACCAAAAGTCAAGAAATCATGTAAGTTCATTCCCCTATAAGAATTGTATTCATAGAATACTGGAATCTATCACTTCTCGTAAATTTGGTAATCTTGAAATGACCAATAAATATAAAAATGAGAACCAAATATACTATCAAATTACGGTACTCTTTTTAAGCAATTTGTTTAAATTATTTTTACTTGCACGTCAATAAAAATATATGATAAACATCTTATATGCTATATAGTAACATAGTGAAATGTATACGATCCTTAATTTCTTCGATTTGTGAAGAAAAGTTATTCAAGATTCGAGATAACTTACCCAATGAAAATTACTCAATTTTATTTATTTATTTATTTATTTATTTTGGTGGATAGTAGGATGCTACTTTCATTGCTCCAAAAAGAAAATTTTAAAAATAAAGACTTTCTTTTTAAGTTTCGCCGGAGGGTGGGTGTCGCTACTATATACCCTTGCCCGCACAAGATCTCTCACACTGGACGCGCCATGGCCGTTTCAGGCCAGCTCCACCCATAAATTTACTAAAATGCCACGCACTCTCACTCTCCCTCTCTTTGGCCACCGGCCTCAGCCTTCCGACCACTACTCCAAGTCCGAAAAGTCCAAAAAGCCCCTCCCAACTCCTCTTAACCCCTCCCGCACTCCCCTGCCCATTCTCGTCTTTTCCATCTTCTCGCTCTTAATCGGCTTCGCCGGAACGATCTTCGGCGTCTCCGTCCTCCGCCGACCCCCGCCGCTCCGTGTCTTCCGCTGTGGCCGAGTCGAAGATACTTTCCGGGAATTTTATGCGCTGCCCTCTTCGCGGCTCATCGGCGGCGGTAATGGTGGCGGCGTCGTCGATCGCCCGAAGCTTCTCGGCTTTGTTGGGATTCAGACTGGCTTCTCTTCGGCCGACCGCCGAGCCGCTCTCCGGTCCACTTGGTTCCCTGCCGATCCTGACGGGCTTCTGCGGTATATGATTCTTGTTTAATAACTAATGGCTTTCTTTCTGGGATCAGTAATGGAATCCAGCTGTCTTTGATCTGAACTTCGTTAGTTCTTGTTATTTTGTGAAGTGATTGATTCAATTGATGATTTCTTGTTTTGCTTGTGAAATTAGTAAATTACTGTCTACGGGAGCTAATACTAATTTGGTCTAGCCTGTATGGGTCCTACATGAGTTATTGCTTTTTAATTAAGTGATTAAATCAATTAATGATTTTCTTGTTTTGCTTGGGAAATTATTGTTTGCCAAGCTCCTAAATATGCGCTTAGCCTGTACTGGCGTAAGGGTGATCTGCTTTACACTCCATTTTCATTGTTCTGGTAATGAAATTTTAATTCAACTAAAGTCAGCTAAGCTTGAATTCCAGCTATTTGGGGCCAGCTTGATGAATCTCTTTTGCCATTCGGCTTTGTTATTATTCAGCTGCTTCTTTAATTCAGGGATTGTTAATTTATAATCTCTAGAAATACATTTCTTTTAGTCGAAAGCAAAAGTTTACTGAAATTATATCTTAACCATTTAGTTGGAGAGAAATGGAGAAAAGGGAAGAGAAAAGAAATGGTTTCTCTCTACTTCTCTTGTTCGGTTGACATGAGGTGAAGAGAAGAGTAAAGAAGTGGAGAGAAAAAGAGAAGGTGAAGGCCCGTGCCCCCAATCAGACAGAAATGGAGAGAAACTAGAAGAAAAATACTAGAACACCCTTAGACAACCTTAATAAGTGATCATATGGGGGACATTCTTGTAAATGGCGATTGAATATTATCTTCTTTCCCCATGTTAAACCAAACAAGGTGGATAGAAACTAGTTTCTTTTCTTGTCTCTTCTCTTCTCTTCTATAGGTTTATTTTCTCTCCTTTCCACTTCGCTCCAACCAAATGGACAATCCCACCTTTCTCATAACTATTTGAATAATCACACGACCATACAAGCCGACATTTTATCCAGTTTGATGTTGATTCGTGTTTGGCTTTCTATTCAATCCAATCACAAGACAACAAGCCTTTTCTTCATTGGAATCCCATATGTAGTTTGAGGTAAAAAGAATTGTCATGTTTCTTCCTGGAGAGAAATACTTGCCTCTTCTGTTGTAACTCACTTTATGCCTTTTCTTTGGTTTTTGGGTCATCATTTTCACCCAAGTACCATCTATTTCTTTTTGGAGAGAAATTCTTACCTCTTCTGTTGTAACTCACTTAACACCGCTTGTGATGCACTAAATGTCCTAATTTTTTTACACACAGCCAATCCCAAGCCCGGATAAAGGAGGAGGGTTGCACTAGGTAGCTGACAGCCAGCGTAAAATTTGTTAGATCACTATGATATGAATTCTTACTGAATATTTGTTGAGACGTCCCATACGAGCAACACGCTGCACTTGTACCACCCAGGTATAGCAAAAAGTGGGCGAGGGTGGGCTAAGTTGTCGCCCCGGAGCGACGTGCCATGTCGCCGTTTGGGTATGGTGTCAAATATGCGAGGATTCCTACATCAATTTGGACGTGGGTAGGTAAAGAAGTTAGTTCAGGAAATTAGAATTAGATTGACAACTTGGAATATAGAGACACTTACGGGTAAAAGCATGGAAATTGTGGACACATTGATTAGAAGAAAAATTAATATAATTTGCCTTCAAGAAATTAAGTGGCATGGGGAGAAAGCTAGAGAAATTGATAAATAAAGATTTAAACTTTAGTACACTGGAAAAGAAAAACATAATAATAAAGTAGGAATTATTGTAGACAAAAACTTAAAAGATAGCGTTGTTGATGTAAACAGAATATGGGATAAAATTATAAAAATCAAGATGGTATTAGGTCAAGAGATAATAAATATTATTAGTGCTTATGCTCCTCAAGTAGGCTTAGCAGAAAATCTTAAGAGACAATTTTGGGAAAATATGGATAGTATTATACAAGACATACCAGGGACTGAGAAAATATTTATAGGAGGAGATTTGAATGGACACGTTGGAAGGGAATAAGTTATGAGAGGATACATAGAGGATATGGATATGGAGACAAAAATGAGCTTGGGGAAATGATCTTAGACTTCGCTATGTCATATGATTTTAGTATAATGAATACTTGCCTTAAGAAGAGAGAAAAACACTTAATAACCTTTAAAAGTGGACAAAATAGAAGTCAAATAGGGTTTTTTTTTTTTTTTATACTAGGAGGGTAGATTGTTTATCAAGCAAGAATTGTAAAGTTATTCCAAGGGAAAGCCTAACCACACAATATAGAGTCTTAGTGTTAGATATATGTATTAAAAAATGGAAGAAAAATGATAAAATAAATCAGTGTAAGAGAACTAGGTGGTGGAACCTAAAGTGAGAAGATATATAAAAAAAATTTAAAGATAAAATGATCAAAGATGAGGATTGGACTATAGAGGATGGGATAGATACATACTCTTGTTTTGGTTAAGGACAAAGATATTAAAGAAAGATGACAAAGTTATTTTAGTAAGTTGTTTAATGAAAATCAAATAGAAGGCTTAAACTTAGATTTGACAAATGAGGAAAAGACTAAAAATATGAGATTTATTCATAAAATTAGAGTTAACGAAGTTAAGCTTGCACTAAAAAAGATGAAAAATGGGAAAGCTATAGGACCGGATAACATTCCAATTGAAGTTTGGAAATGCTTAGGTGATAACGGAATTATATGGTTAACTAATTTATTTAATACAATTATAAAAACTAAGAAAATGCCAGATGAATGGAGAAAAAACACTCTAATACCTATATACAAAAATAAAGTAGATATTCAAAATTGTAATAACCATCGTGGAATTAAACTTATGAGTCATACGATGAAACTATGGAAACGATAGTTGAACAAAGATTAAGGTTAGAAACGAAGGTCTTAGAAAATCAATTTGGTTTTATGCCTGGAAGATCTACCACAAAAGCTATATATCTTTTAAGAAGATTAATGGAAAAGTTTAGGGAAAAGAAGAGGGACTTGCATATGGTATTTATTGACCTAGAGAAAGTATATGATAGGATATCTAGGAAAGTTCTATGGTGGGTTTTAGAAAAAAAAAAAAAAAGGGTGTATGTAGTAGGTATACTGATGTCATTAAGGATATGCACGATGGAGTATTGACTGGTGTAAGGACTATAGATGGAGAAGTTTAAGAATTTCCAATCACCATAAGTGTACATTAAGGATTTGCGTTGAGCCCTTTTGCTCTAGTGATGGACCAACTGACTAAGAGTATTCAAAATGAGGTTCCATGGTGTATGTTTTTTGTAGATGATATTATATAATTGATGAAACTAGGGGCGGAGTAGAGGCTAAGTTAGAATTATGGAGAGAAATTTTGGAATCTAGAGATTTTAGGATAAATAGAAATAAGCCAGAATATGTGAAATGTAATTTCAGTAATAGTAGGAGGAATATTGGAGACAAAGTTAAACTTGATGATGAAAAAATAAATAACACTTGTAGATTTCGATACCTTGGATCTATTATGCAAGTTAAAGGAGAAATTGAAGATAATGTAATGCATAGAGTTAAAGCAGGTTGGGTAAAATGGAGAAGAGCGTCAAGTGTGCTTTGTGATCGTAGAATACCCTTAAAATTAAAAAGGAAGTTTTATAGGAAAGCTACAGGACCAGCTATGCTATATGGATCAGAATGTTGGGCGACGAAGAAATAGAATATCCAAAAGGTAAAAGTTGTCGAGATGAGGATGCTTAGATGGATGAGTGGTATAACACTGAAAGATAAATTAAGGAATGAACATATTCGAGGTAAGTTAGGTGTAGCTTCTATAGAAGATAAGATAAGGGAGGGACGACTCTAATGGTATGGACACTCGCAATGTAGGTTGCATAGTGTGCTAGTGAGGAAAAGTTAATTAGTTACTGTGGGGGCAGTAGAAGAGGTAGGGGTAGACCTAAAATAAATTTGAAGGAGATAGTGAGTAAGGATTTAATAGCCCTAAATTTGTCAAAGAAATGGTCAATGGTTGCATAAATTGGCTGAAAAGGATTCATATAGCCGACCTCACCTAGTGGAACTTAAGGCTTGGTTTTGTTGTTGTTGTTTTTATGTTGTAACTCACTTTATGCCTTTTCTTTGGTTTTTGAGTCATCATTTTCACCCAAGTACCATCTATTGTAGGTTGGAGCAAGCTACTGGTTTAGCTTTTAGGTTTGTCATTGGGAGATCAAAAGATGTAAAGAAGATGGCGGAACTTGAGGAAGAGGTGGAGAAGTATAAAGATTTTATGCTTATAGATGTTGAAGAAGAATATATGAAGCTTCCATACAAAACGTAAGAGTTAAAAAGTTGCGGTCTAATATTATAATGTTGATGTAGCTAAGACCATGCGGTAACACTTTTTTTTGCACCCATCTTGTAGGTTGGCATACTTCAGAGCTGCTTTCCAACTTTTTGAGGCAGATTATTATGTCAAAGCCGATGATGACATTTACTTGCGTCCAGGTATGTTGGAAGTTTACTTAGCTGCATTGTAATTACCTTCTATATTGTAACATAATATCATTTTCTTGATTATTCTTCAGATCGGCTTGCAACTCTTTTAGCTAAGGAGAGAACTCATTCCCTAACTTACATGGGATGTATGAAGAAAGGACCAGTGGTCACTGATCCAAAAATGAAATGGTAAAAGAAATTGTAGATGATCTTTGCAACTGTTACTTTTGAATTAGTGTGTTCAATTTTGTGAAACTTGTGCCTTCATGGATATCAGAAATTTATTATGCTAAAATTGCAGGTATGAGAAATCGGGAGATCTGCTTGGAAATGAATACTTCTTGCATGCTTATGGTCCATTATATGTTCTGTCTGCAGAGGTGGTAGCATCACTAGTGGCTGCTAGAAATAACAGGTCTGCTATTTGCCTTGATTTGCAGCTAATTGCATGCTCTCTCTCTCTCTCTCTCTCTCTCTCTCTCCCCCCTCCCCCCTAAAAGTAATAAACATGATTATGGTTTAATTTTTGGACCAGGTTGTATATGCTCTTTTCCCATGGAGTTTAAGGATTTCTCCTATAAGCTGATTTTGCATTTCAAATGTATGAAATTTCCAATTATATTAGATGTCTGAAATTGGGTCTTCAAAAGTTGTGCTTTGATACTCATGCATGGCTCACATGCACATGTTTAAATGATCATATTTGTACCTGATGTTTTCATCCTTGTGTTGTTAGAGTGGTTAAAAAGAAACATGCTAAGCTTTCACTATTTGAGTGTGCTTTTCTTTGACTAAATTTAACAAAATATTGCCAACTCACAGGAGTATTCATTCTATTTGGCTCCTTTATTTTTTAAGAGGACAGGAGCTCAAGCACGGCCTCTTGACCTATTTTTGGTGTTGTTGGTGCTCACTTAGGTCTAGGGAGGTGGATGATCCTTGTATGAATCCTAGGGAGAGTACTCCACTTCAATTTGGATTTGGCTTCATGTATGGTTTGTCTACCTGAAATTAGGGAGTGGGGTTCTCATCACTCCGAGGATTCATCCTTCGAACTTGACAATATTAATACTATCCCAACAACTCCTCCTATAAGTTGATAAATCATCAAAGTACATGCCTCACTCTCGGCTTTGTGTCGGAATGAGCAGGGACTAGGGACTCTTCATGGAATTATTTGTGTACAAAGAATGGTGTCTATATGACTTCATGATGTGGGACAGCAATAAGGATCTTTAGCCATGAGAGATAGAAGGGAGGAAAGGCGAAGAAGAATAAAGGAAGAGAAGGAGAAGAGAGAGGAGATACAAGGAGGAGTTACACGATCACTTTCAAATTCAAATTCATTAATGACCTTCTACATGGCTTCACACACTATTTTTGAGAAAGCCTCTAAAACATGAAATTATACATATACCCCTAAAACTACATGAAATTACAAACCTAACCCTACATTGCACAAATATTACAAACAAGCCCCAAATACACAACATACTACGCTAATTAAACTAATTACTTAACTAAACACAACAACCCTTACCGAAGTCTTCTCTATTAATCTCCAACAAGGCTCATGCCATGGTCCCTAGCGTATTGTCTTACGTCAAATCTCCCTCAACCAAAAAAAATTCAGCCTCAAATATTGAAATGCTGGAGGATCAAAGTAAGAAACGAACTTTGGCTCTCTTCAATAGCCATGAGTGATACAAGAAACCATGTTCCATTGACAACACCATGAACTTGAATTGTGAATTGACATCAATGAACACATCTCGAATAGAAACTCAATGGTGAGAATGTTCGAAAGACTTTGGATGTCTTCAAACACATGCGTTGCTTGTAGTGCCTTCAAGTTGAGTAACTGATATGGGACAGCATCAATGATGTGCAGCCATGGGAGATTTCTTAGGAGGGAGGAAAGGGGAAGAAGGAAGAGGGAAGAGAGGAGAAAGGAGATACAAGGGGGAACACACATTCACTTTCTCAACTCAAATTCAACGAACAACTTCTGCATGACTTTTACACAATATTTATAAGAAAGCCTTCTATACATGAAATTTCACATTTGCCCCTGAAACTATATGAATTACAAATGTACCCCTAAAGTGCACAAATATTACAAGAAAGCCCCTAAAACACATAACCCTAATACAAGAAAACTAAAGACACATAGTTAAACAACTAACTAAGCACATTCGGGTTTAGAACCCAATAATTCATTGATCCTTGTCTTTGACTTGGGCCTCCAAATTGGGTTGAAATGATCCATCCAAATACCGACTTCTTGTCCAACATCAATTCCCTCCCCTTCCAGAAAGAACTCGACTCCAATGAGTTGGGGAAAAGTACCAAGGAGTCCATCAATAGGAATATATTCATCTTGCTTCATAAGAAAGGAATTGGCAATACACTTCAACTTGGTAGTGTAAGAGCTTGAGATGGCATCAACTTATTCTTCTTGTTGTCTATAGGTAGGGAATAAGGATTCTTATTTCCATCATGCTTAACCTTCCTATCAAATAACTATGGACGACCGAAAAGGATATGACGAATTTTGAGAGGAAGGATATCTCTTATCTCCACAACAGAACCAATCTTGAAGGTAAGTAAGCAATGATTATAGACCTTCAAGTTGGTATTATTCACCCAAGCAATTTTGTATGGATTCAGATGAGGTTCAAATTCCAAATTTAACTTCTTCCCAGATTCTTCAAAAATTTCATTTGCACAACTACGTGGATTAATAACCAAAGCACAAAGTTGCTTTTGGCAAATCACTTGAGTTAGAAAGATGTTGGTTCGCCTTTAGTCTTTTTTTTTCTTCAATTTTGTGGAAAGAGAATGTTGAAGCACTAACTTGATTTTCATATTGCTGCTATCATCTATGTTATTTGGGATCTTTGTTTCAGGCTTCTAGCTTCACTACTTGAGTGCCTTCATCATCATCATCATCATCATCATTATCGTTTTTTTTTTGCAACAACCATGACTTGGTTAGGGCATTTTGTAGCTCGATGCCCAAAACCTCGACATTTAAAGCATTTGAGTGATGGACGAGCCCTTTGAAGTTGTTCTGGAATGCTAAGGAGTCTTCCAAGTGGTATTTGTCTAAACTCCTTTGCCTAATTGCTTAATTGTTTTCTCTCATATAACTCCACTAGTACACTTCTCAAATCAAGGGTTGATGTAGCTATAGGAGGTTACATTGCATATCCTCCTCAATCTAAGTGGAAACCTATATTGCGTCCCCAACTGTAAATTGTAATGAGACAACATGTAGCAAGCTTTCAGGCAATGGTTGGTTTCAATTCTACCTGCACAAAGCTATCATCACATCCTCTTCCATTCTATGACTGCATGAGTAGCCAATTGATATAACTTACTAGCGTACTTTGTCATTGCCTTTTCTTCTTGTTTCAAATTGAAGAGTTGGAGATAAACACACTATTGGCAGCTGGGAGGCACAAATTGCTCCTATATGGCTCACTTCATCTCATCCCACATTGTAATCTTACCAAATCTCCTTCTTCTAAAGATCCCTTGTTGTTTAATCCACCAAACTCTAGCAGCTCCCTTCAATTTTGATTCAGCCAAATACAATTTTCTAGCCTCATTCATGTCATACCATCAGAAATAGGACTTCAAAGAATACACCCAATCATCAAATTCGTATGGAGAACCATTGCCATTAAAACCTAAGACTTCTAGTTTAATTCCCTTTACTCAAATGATCATTTCGGCCTTTGACAACTCATAACTATGAGGGACTGCAGCTATCCCACCATCTTGTATGGTAGGAAAATCCATGGGCCTTTTACCTAAGGCTGCAACCTCAGTTGTTAGCCTATTCAAAGCATTGGTAGCAGTCTCCAAGGCATTTTCCATGTTTTGTACTCTACCAGATAACAATTCCACCTTTGCAGATAATTCAACAATGGTCACCATGATCCAATTTTATATAGCCAAGGATTCTTGAACAATTTGCTAATAATCCTCAATCTATTCTTGCAAAAGATATATCAGATTCCTAATTTTCAAGAACTATCTTCATTTCACCTTCAATCTTGAGTGTGAAATGAAACAAATTCACTTTAAAGATTCAAAAAATGCAGCGATAGAACCTGATTTTTAGTGCTGGCAGCAACAATTTCTTAGCCTACTTGCCTCCCTCACTAAACACACGTTACTTATAGAGGTATTTGTCAATGAATTTCATTGCTTCAATGTTTATTGCTTGCTTGCCATTTGCTTTCATGAATTGCTTACTACTTTCGCTTACTGTACATTGAACTATTGTGAATGTATTGTATTGGTAAGTTGCGGTAATCTTCGGTTGACTAGTTAAAAAAGAGTGTTTTGGCTAGTGCCACCCAACCCTTCGCGAAATGTAAAATACTTAGCCCGTGACAATTGGTATCAGAGCTTGGTTAATTACTACATAAATTAAATTGTCTTTGTTGGGGGACTGTGTTAAGCATTGGTAAGAGATCATGCTGACCAATACCGGGAGAATTGAAGCGCTAGAGGCTTAAGCTGATACAGCCAACAATGTGGCCTTAGTTAGAGATGGTCAAATATGCTGAACATGTTGATGCTTTGGAGGGATCATAAAAACATCAACAGAGTTTTATGCTGGAAATGTCCAAGAACCTCCATTATATGGTAGAAACTTTATAGGCTTAAATGGCAGAGATTACTGCCAAAATGAACCTAATGGCAAGGATTGTGTTAAGCATTGGTAAGAGATCATGCTGACCAATGTCGGGAGAATTGAAGTGCTAGAGGCTTAAGCTGATACAACCAACAATGTGACCTTAGAGACGGTCAAACTTGCTGAACATGTTGATGCTTTGGAGGGATCACAAAAACATCAACAGAATTCTGTGGTGGAAATGTCAGAGAACCTCTGTTATGTGGTAAACTTTACAGGCTTAAATGGTAGAGATGATTGCCAAAATGAACCTAATGGTTCTTGTGGTGGGAACCTCCAATTCTGCGGAGAATAGAGGAACCAGGATGCCAAAACACAAAATGTTTGGGGGTGCCTGTGATCATGGTTTTAAATAAAGGTTGCGACCGTTAGGTAATGCCGTTATGTAACGGTTTTTTGGGTTACCGATACCGTTACACACCGCGAAATCGGTGAGAAGAAAAATCACGGCTGTAGCGGCCGTTACGGACCGTGACCGTTTCGTAAAGGCCGCTACGGCCGTTACGTAACCGCTATAGGATCATTACACCAAAACTTTTAATTTATTTTTTACTTTTTCTTCTCACTTTTTCCCTCTCTTTCATAAATCATTCTCAATATACCAAGTGGCGAGAGGGGGAAAAGATTATAATGAGGATGACAATGATACAAAATTGAATATTTCTTTAACTACTTACAATATATGCATTAATTAACAATTTGAAAATACTAGTTAGGAAAATATTTTATTTTGATAATTAGTAATGTGATATTTATGTTCTATATTTATCAACCTCAACCATCTTTCTTTTCTAGTTATTTTATATTTGTATGTCTTATGTGTCTAATAGATTAATAGAGTGTATAATGTATTTTGTTCAATTAATTAATTTAGCACACATAAGAATTTATCACAGATAAGAACAATGAGAAGCATAAATACACGCACGTAATTTTTCTATCAATGGTGGTTTAAAACAAATGTAAAGTTGTTGCCCTTACCAAATAACTTAGTTACTCGAACAAAAGGATCCAAAATACACTAAAACTCTTTGTAAGAAGGGCTAAAAGCTTAAAACATGCAAGTACGCTAATATGCACAAGGTTGTGCATGCGTAAAAAAAATTCACGGCCATTACACTCGCTTCCCATTATGTAACATCCGTTACTCTTGCTTCCTGTTACACCTATTACCGTTACGTTATGCTACTCGCAATCGCAATTTAAAACCATGCCCGTGATGCCAAGGAGTTAGAAAACTTCTTATTTGATATCCAATAGTACTTTCACAATGAGGACCGACTCTGAATAGGTGAAAGTAATTACTGCAACAATGTACTTGGTTGGTGATAATAAGCTGTGGTGGTGTACCTAGTACGATGAAATTGAGAATAGATGTTGTGTAGTTGATTGTTGGGCAAAATTGAAGAGAGAACTTAAGGCTCAATTCTTTCCTAAGAATGTTGAGTATAATGCAGGATGTAAATTGAGAGACCTTAAACACAGTGGTTCAATTAGGGAGTATGTGAAAAAATGTTCTATTTTGATGTTGGATATTTGGGATATGTTAGAGGACAAGTTATTCTATTTTATTGAGGGGTTGGAGCTGTGGGTAAGGACATAACTTCATCGACAAAAAGTTGAAGGCTTGCCTACGACACAAGCTACCGTGGAACGCTTGATTGACTATGTTGGAGAGAGCATTCGAAGAGAGTGGCATGGGTGTGAACGACAGAAAGTTTTTCAAGGACAAAACCATAAGTGGAAGAGTTGATACCAAGGCATCAACTTCCAAAGAAGCTTCTCGTCTCAATCATTCAACACACTCAATGGTAAAGGTAAGATTGCTTCTTATGTCAAGGTCCTCATAGAGTTGTTGAGTGCCTTCACAAGTCATCGCTTAATGCCTTACAAGCTTTTCCATTGTAGAAGGGGCATTGCAAGATGATGATGATGAGGATGAGGAGGAAACCTTAAGGATGGATGCATTGTGGCTAGTCAACACGTTAGAGCGGCAGACAAAAGAGGTGAAAGTTACCCAAGCTAAAGGGTTAATTTTGTAAGCTTACGGATCAATGGGAGGAGCACCTGTTATATTGTTGATATTGGGGCTACACGTAACTGTGTTTCACAAGAAGAAGCATAGAGACTCAACTTATCCTTAGAGAATGATTCAGAATACATGAAAGCAGTTAACTCTGGAGCCCAACCTACTCTGGGAGTAGTCAAGCTAGTGACTGTAAAGTTTGGATAGAGGACGAGATATGTGAATTTCAAAGTCATGTAGTTGGATGATTTCCAAGTGATTTTTGGAATGAAATTGTTGAGGGAGACTAAGGCGGTACCAATGTCATTTGCTGAGAGACCACCTTTGAATGGTGCAAGCTTTTGCAAGGAAAGGAGACTGAGAGAAATTCCTTTCTACCATACACCTCAAGAAAGGATTGAGGAGGGGTAAATAGACATATCTTGCGACACTAGTGGTAAATGAAGGTGTAGGCCAAGAGCAGGTGCCTACTACCATCCAAGCTGTGTTGGATAAATACAAAGTTGTGACACCAAAACAACCTACCTCACAATTGGGTGAGGAGTGTGGAACATAAGATCAAGTTGTAACCGAGAGTGAAGCCGCCTGCTAAAGGGCCATAGTGGATGGCATCTCTAGAGTTAGCTGTTGAGTTAACAACTTGATAAGTTATTGGAAGCAGGTTATATACGTTCTTCCAAAGCACTGTTTGGAGCATTGATATTGTTTCAAAGGAAACATGATGTGAGTATGTGGATTACCACACGCTCGACAAGGTGACTGTGCACAATAAGTACCATATTCCATATTTTTTTGATCATCTAAGTCATGCAAAATACTTCACCAAGCTTGAACTGAGGTCAGGCTACTATCAAGCGAGGATAGTAGTGGGGATGTACCGAAGACGACCTATGTGACACAGTGTACGAGGCATATGAGCTATTGGTGATGCCATTTGGGTTGATGAATGTGTTAGCAACATTCTGCACCTTGATGAATCAGGTATTTCATAAGTACCTTGACAAGTTTGTTGTGGTATTCCTGGATGACATGGTTGTCTGCAATTCCATTGTGGAGGAACATAAAGAACATCTATGGAAAGTGTTCAATAGGCTGAAGGAGAACATTTTGCATGTGAGCATTTAAATTCATATGATCATTTAATTTTGATTTTAATTTATAAGTGTATAAAATGAATAATTTAATCTAAAAAAACTATTTCTGGATATTAAAATTTTTGGCAATAGGTTACCAAAACAACTGAAAACCATAAAATCTGATTTTCAGTTTTTTGGAAAATAGTTGAAAACCAATAACAAAAACAAAAAATTGACAACATAAACAAATGCATTTTGATAATTTGTTTATTCACTGTGGAGAAACAGGAACAGAAACAAAAAATCAAAAACAACAATGATACCAAACAGGCCCTAACTTGTTAGGAAAATATTTTATTTTTATAATATTAGTAATTCGATATTTAAGTTCTATATTTTTCAACTTCGACCTTCTTTCTTTTTTATTTATTTTATATTTGTATTATTCATATGTCTTATGTGTCTAATAGACTAATAGAATGTATAATGGTTTTTTTATTAATTAATTTAGCACACACAAGAATTTGTCACACATAAGAATAATGAGAAGTATAAATTCGCACGCACACATAATGTTTCTATCAATGGTGGTTTCAAACAAATGTAAACTTCTTGCCCTTTCCAAACAACTTAGTTAGTTGAACTAGAGGATCCAAAATACACTCAAACTCTTTCTAAGAAGGGTTAAAAGCTTAAAGCCTGCAAGTAGACTAACATCCGCAAGGGTTGTGCGTGCTTGAGAAAAATTCACAGCATTTACACCCCCATCCCACTATGTAACGTCAACTACTCCTACTTCTTGTTACTCCCATTACCGTTACATTACACTACCCACTACGACGATTCAAAATCATGTTAACAAGACTTAGTGTCAAGATTAGATGCAAAGCTCAAATAAGGTACTAAATGTTTCAAATTTTCCAATGAAGGATGACCAAGGTGACAATGAATTTGGCAAGGTGTGGCAGTAGTAGTGTAGGCGATAGAAGGAGATAGTAGCTCAAAGTAATAAAGTCCACCAGCTTCATGCCCTCTTCCAATCGTCTTCCTAGTCTTCAAATCCTAAATAACCACAAAATTAGGGAAGAAAAAAGGGAATCTTGCCAACGGGCATAAAATTGAAAGGAAACTTGGGAATATACAAAACCAAAGGAAGAGAAATAGAAGAAGTGGAATTTATAGTCCTAATTCATTTAACAGTGGTGGTGGATCCATTAGAAAGAGCAACACAAGGTAAATTTTTAGGATACTGAAGAGTTGAGAAGAAATTAGGTATACCTGTGATATAATCAATGGCAACAGAGTCTATAACCAAAGGACTAGGATGTGAAGTACTGGATGACAGACATGCTGTTGGATTACCTATTTGGGCAAGGGATGCAATGGGAAGAGAAGCTTGTTGGGATGCTTGATACTGTTGGAACTTGGAATTCTCTTTCTCTAACATAGAAGTACGTTACCCCCTACTTGAGCCCGAAGGTGTGGAGTCATGGTAGTTGCATTGGCAATGTTGACACCCATTTTGTCCGAGGCTACCGATCATTATTTTAACCAGAGCCCCAAGGTAGAGGTTGGCAGGTCTTTTTACCTTTTTTATTATTTTGATTTTTTTTTCTTTTTCCCTTTGTTTGACTGTCCCAGATGATTCGGGATGGTTTGAAATAGTAAAGTGGGGTCCAACAATGATTTCGACCTTGTACATGCAAACCAAGATAAAACCCCTATCATTTCGAGATTTTTTGGTCCTTTTCTGCCAAATTTGACTGCGTGGGGTGATTCAAAGCAGTCTAAAACGAAAGGAATAGGTATGACAGTGATTTTGTACGCAAATCGAGGCAAAATCCTTGCCCTCCGGCTTTTTTGGTCCTTTCTTGCCAATTCTAACTGCATTGGGTGATCCGGAGTAGTCTGAAATGGTAAGGTAGTATCCCCCAGTACTTTCGCCATCGACCATGAAAATCAAGGCCAAAGCCCTGTCATTTATGGCTTTTCAGCTCACTTTTTGCCAAATTTGACTGCACTATGTGATCTGGAGCAATATGAAACGGTAAGGAGGGTCAAATCACAATTTTGGGCTTTTGCACGAAAATTGACGTAAAATTTTGATTTGTCTGTAATTTTTTGGCCTTTTTTTGACACTTCTAAATTTTTTGATCAATTTTTGTAGACCCCACTTGTTTTTTAATTAATTTAATAGAATTTACAATTTTTTTAAAAAAAGAATAATAATATTAAATTATAATATTCAGATTTTAAATATATATATAATTAAAATTACTATTTTTTTTAAAAAAGGAAAATTGACTGTTGTGTGGGGGGCCTAGGTGCGTGCGCACACGCGCCTGATGTTTAATGGAACAACACCTTTTTGGCCGTCTCGTTAAAACGCCAAAATGGCGTAGTTTGTTTTTTCCTTCCTCGTTTTCCTCTCTCGCATGCTCCGGCGACCGGACTCTTCTTGGAACCTCATGGCCGGCCACCGTCGCCTCTCCTTTTTCATTCTCTATTGTCTCTCTCTCTCTCTCTCTCTCTCTCTCTCTCTCTCTCCACCATGTGCACCCACGTGCATCCTTGCCCAGCCGCATGGCTGACCACCTTGACACTCGCATGGTCCTGATAGTGCAGCCTCGGCGAGCAGGACTGTCCCCCTCCCCCACACGCATTTCTTTTATTTTTTTCTCTTATACCCACGCCCCCATTTCTCTTTCTCTCCTCACTCTATTTAAGCCCGACAGGGCTGGGCTCACAAGGGGGAGAAAAAAGGAAAAAAAAAGGGAAAATGGTTGGGGAAATTCTCTCTCTCTCTCTCCATTGCTCTCTCTCTCTCTCTCTCTCTCTCTCTCTCTTTTCCTCCTCCTTCGTTTATTTTCTTCCCCATTTTTCCTCCTTATGTCCACAGGTGAAACTCTCTCTCTCTCGGCCATACCTCTCTTTCTCTCTCAGTTTTCCTTTCTCTGCCATTTTTGTGTGTGTTGTATGTGTATGTGTGAGAGAGTGTGTGATGCATGGAGGTGTGAGTGAGTGCATGTGCATGTGATGCATGTATGCATGTGTGAGGGTGTGTGGTGCATGAATGTCGGTATGCATACATGTGGTGGATGCAGGTATGTCATATGTGTGTGGTAATATATATGTTTATTTGTATATGTGGGTGTGTATTAATTAATATATATGGGTGAGTGTGCTTGCATAAGTGTGTATTAATATAAATATTATATATATATATATATATGTACGCTTGCATGTGCGTGTGTGTGTGTGGATTAATATATATATATATATATATATATATATATATATATATGCATGCTTGCATGTCAGTGTGGAATGGTTGTATTAATTTATAAATATATAACATATGTGTGTGTGTGTGTGTGTGTGTGTTTTGATGTGTGCTTCAGTATGTGCATATATTTATATCTATATATATGTATATGTGTGCATGTATGTGTGTGTGCAATGTTAGTATCTTCATTGTCATTTTCGGTATTATTGTTATTGTTGTTATTGCTATTATTATCGTCAGTATTCTTATCGTCAAACATGTGTTAAGCTTATTTGTACAGGTGTGTGTGCGCATTCCCCTATGAGGGAAATTTTAAAAAATGGGGGTTCTTTGATCCTAAATATCTCCTGAGGGTCAGAGATTCTAACTAAATCACTTTATCTTTAGTGATTCTTTTAGAATCTTTGAATTATGATGCGCACCTTGTTTTCAATTTTTGGGTTGTGATCTTAATTGCATATATTTAACTGTTTGCCTATTTGATGTGCCACTGATTGGAAATCTTAATGAACTTTCTTTGAAATCTTAAACGTGTCTTTGCATGCCTTTGAGGTTTGAAGATAGGAAGTCTTTGTCTTATGCAAGTCTTCCTGAAAAATGAAGGTCAGGTGATTAACACATTTTAAGGGCAATAAAGGGAGGCTTTAAATCATCCTCGAAAAGGATAACTAAGAGTTATGTTCTTAGCACGTTCTGATGTGAGGATAGTCTCTGTCCTATGCAGGACTATCCAATATTTAAAGACTAGGTAAATAAATAAACAGTACTCTCGAATTTTGAGTGTAATCTTTAGGCTAATTTGGTACCGTCCGTAGGACAAGTATGAAGGGGTGCTGATACGTTACCTTTGCATAACCGTACTCTCGAATCCAATCATTGGACCTAGCTGACCAATGAACTAGTAGTATATTAATAGGTGTTCTAACTGCACCTAGAATAAATAGGTTAGTGGCGACTCCGTTGTTTTTGAAGTACCTCATTTCCCATTTCATATATTATATGAGGTTTCATATAATATAATATTGAGTCTGTCACTTGGTTGAAGTGATTCGGAATTTCAATCATTCCCGTTGCGTGGGGGTCGGCTCTCCGGGGACGTTGTGACAGGAAACACATGAAGGTCTACCATGGTAATGAGCACACTTGTGAGGAGTGCCTCTACCTCATCCATTTCTATCACCATGACCACTTGAACCACCTCGAAAACTTCTGTGGTTGTATGGTAGAGAACAAGAATCATCATGTGTGGCAAAGGATGTCCTCTTAGAGCCAGATGCAAGAGCAAGAGAATATGTGCCAACGGAAGCACAAAGGACACTAGAATAGACATCGGCAAATGATGGCAACTCTGCACTACTAGGTATCTAGGACCAGACTGCTTAAAACTTGGGTTTCAAGCCCACTAGAACCCGAAGAATTGTTATCTGCTCCCTCTGCTTCTGCATCTCACAAATGTCGGCAGTTATAGGTTGCATGATGTTAAGCTCCTCATGAATGCATTTCATCTCTCCAAAATAATTTGCAATGGTTCTATCTCTCTGTTCTAATTGCAGGTACTCATGGGATAAATCATACATACGTGTAATGCTACTAGAGTACGGAAGCTTCGCATAATCCCAAATCTCCTTACATGTATTTAGATGCATTCTACATCCATGCGGTCTGGGGCTCCATCAAATTCCACTAAAGGGAAACAACCAAGGCATCTTCTTGAATCCACACTTTTTTGACTTCTTAGACTCCCGCTAGAGGCTCACTCAGGTCATATTCTCCATCGTATCCAAGTCCAGGTTTTGTCCAACCTAAATTTACGATTGAAGTGATATATATATGCCTTCTTAGTCAAGAACTTAGAGAATTCATTAACTTGAGATCTTCGTCCAATCAATAAACAATGGATGTCTCTACAAATTTCATCACATTTGGTCTTATCATTGAGGAGCTTGAATTTGGGACTGACTTAGCCTGTGGGATAACTGGATAAGGCTTGGAAGAAACCTGAGCCATGTGAGAAGAACTGAAATTCAACCCCAGAAATGAAATGTTTCTCATACTCTCTCTTCAGAATCTTGTCCAATTCCTCCTTAGTGATGTAGGGGGTGAAGGCACTGGAGTGAGGTTTAAAGGAGCATGCAAAGTAGACCTGTTTCTAAACTTGTGTGCAGTAGGTGCAGGAGGCATGTTAGAAACTATCTCCTACAGAGTGGTGTCTGAGTGACCAGGTTTGAGTAGGATCTTCTTGGGCTAGCAATGTACTTCTGTCATGCCCTTCCCACTTGAGGGCGGAAAGGCAATGTTGGGATTGTGTGATCGATGGTGGCCACCACTTTATTAAGTATTTTAATGTTTTTTTGGGAGCAACAAACAACTTCACTTGAGAGGATTGATTATTTGCAACATTTTGGCCATATAGGTGGCGAAGCCTTGAGATTTTTGGTGTAGGATGATCACTTGTGTGACTTTTGTCCACCTTTTGTCAATTGCCTTGGGTAGGTTGTGTGTTAGAAGCTTCTAATTGAGTACCTGGCCTTTCATTATCTTACACAACCATACTGATGTAGGACAAGAAGCAGACCTTGGGAAGATCCATGTTGGAGAATAATTAAAAAGATTTGGGTTAAGGGATGTTGGGTTTACTTATAATGTGTTTAGTTTAATTAGTATATTATTATATGTATTTGGGGGCCTGTTTGTAGTATTTGTGTATTGTACGGGTATGTTTGTATGTAATGTAATTTAGGGATTTATGTGTAATTTCATGCAAAGAGGCTTTCTTATAAATAGTGTATGAAAGCCATGTTTTAGGCAGTTATTAAATTTGAATTGAAGTGAATGTAAATTTTCCCCTGGTATCTCCTCTCTTCCCCTTCCTTCCTCTCATCAATTTCTTCTAGTCTCTTCCATGGCTGCAGATAATTCTGCCCCTGCATAATTTGGTATCAAAACCCAAAAGTTGATCTCTATTCTTCCATTTCACTCCCCCAACTTTCCCTCACTCTTCTTTTTTCTTCTCCTCCTCTCTCCTGTCTTTTTTTTTCTTTCTTGTTCTCTTCTTCCCCCCATCTCTGTTCTGCCTTTTCCATTCTCTCTCTCTAACTCTGTCCTCCTCTTTCTTTGCTCTCTATGCTGTTCAGCAGCACCTTCCCTCTATTTTCTGCTCTCTTTAACTCACTGCTCTGCCTGCTGCAGTTTTATCCTCTCTTTCCTTCTCCCTTCTTTTTTCTTTTTCTTCTTGTCCTCTTCTCTCTCTGATATTCTGCAATCTGAAATTCTGAAATTCTCTTTTTCCTTTCATCTTTCATTCTCTTAATCACTCTCCCTCTTGGTTAATCTCTCATCTCAAAGCCATCCACGAAAAGCACCTTCAATCATCATCTCTGCTATAAAATTTCAGTCAAAAAAAAAAAAAAAAAAACCACCTGCAACCTCCAGGTCATCCACTTCTTTAATTGCAAGCCCAATTATTAATAAAATAAAATAAAAATAAGAAGTGAAAAAAGAGACCCAGCTCATCTTAAATCTCTTTTGCCCATCCTAGAGACCAAAAGCCATTAAACCAAAGCTGGTTACCCCACTGGCTACTGCCACTTCTTTAAGCCACATCTGCGGACAAGTAATCTACTGTCTTCCACCACGAAAGCATATTGCTCCGAAAGGGGAAAAAAATTTCCTGAATTAACTTCATCGGGGACAGCTGCAAGAAGAAAAAAATCCAGCAACATGGTGACAAATTATTGGAAAAAGGAATGCCTTTTCTCATACCTTAGGGACAATTTCAAGTCATCTCATTCCTTTCCCAAGTGTAGAGAAACTGTTTGTAGAATCATCGTTGAGGGAAGATGTCTTATGAATATGGTTTCTATAAATGAGGTCGCTCATATGCAACTTCGTCCAGAACCTTACCCAGAGCCTTATGAGATGTCTTGGATTGATAACACTACCTTACATTTTTGCAAAAGATGTTTGGTGTGATATTATACCTATGAAGTTTGGCCATTGACTCCTTGGTTCTCCTTGGTTGGATGATTTGGGTGTGACTTAAGGACATGAAAACACATATATCTTCCACTACAATGGGGAGAAAATTATTTTGAAGCTTGCTACCAATCAACCAGGACAAATAATCTGAAATTATTGATCATGTCAAAGTTACTCAACTTGAAGCAAGGCAATGAATGTGTTTGAAGACATCCAAAGTCTTTCAAACATTCCACCTGTTGACTTTGTTATTCCCGACGTGTTCATTGATGCCAACTCTCGATTCAAGTCTATGATGCTGCGAAAGGATCGTGGTTTCTTGTATCACTCAAGCACTAGCTTTTGAAGAGGCCAAGTTTGCTCCTTGCTTTGATCCTTTGACATTTCAAAATTTGAGGCCGGATTTTTTCTAACTAGGGTAGATTTGATGTAGGACAAGAAGCAAGACCTTGGGAAGATCCCTGTTGGAGAATAGTTAAGAATATATGTGTTAAGGGACTATTGGGTTTAGTTAGTATAGTATTACGTGTATTTGGGGGCTTGTTTTGTAGCATTTATGTATTCTTGCCTTGGAGGGGTATTTTGTAATGTAATGTAATTTAGGGGTTTATGTGTAATTTCATGTGAAGAGGCTTTGTTATAAATAGTGTGTGAAAGCCATGTCGTAGGCAGTCATGAGTTTCCCACTTGTATATCTCCCTCTCTCCTCTCTTCTCCTTCCTTCTCTTCAACTTCTCCTAATCTCTCCCCTGGCGTTAGATCCTTATTCTTGATGCTGCCTCTACATCAGTTACTCTCTTAAATAGAGTTGGAAAAATGATGGGGGCAGGGGGGTGGTTTTCTCTTGAAGGTGAAGGAGAAGATCCAGCGTTGTGCTTAAGTAATGGATGCTGATCTTGAGAGGAGAATAAGACAATCTTTGCAGAGCTCAGGCACAAGAGGCCAGTGAGGGATTCTGATGGCTGGAAGGCGTCGAATTAGAGAGGGCTGAAGCATCATTGAGGCTATTTATTATAAAAGAGGGGCATATATGCGTGAAGTGTCATTCTCAAATGAGGGAATATCATGTCTACTCTCAAACAATGAGGGGAACCTAGATTGTTGGTCTAATAGGTTGTGAGACAAAGTTTAATAAACCCTGGTTTGGGCCTGTCAACCAGCCAAGGCAAGACTCTTTAGAACATCCTAGGAACAAGATCGTTAGAGAGACCCTGTTACGTGTCTCCATGACCACAAGCCTGACCTCTTACAAAGGAACAAATTTAGGATCATTAATAATTAATTCATAATTGTGTCCATACAAGTTCAATGTAGAAAGTTTTCATAATTTGAGGCAGAATAGTAATTTTATGGCTTTACAACGATAAATCTTGTAGAGAGGATATCATACGCATCTTCATTTTTCTTGTCTTATTCACTGGTTATACTATGTCTAGTTTGTAAATTTTAGATCAGACCTTAATATGGTAATATCTATCAAAACTTTTTTCATTTTTCCTTATGTTTTCCCCCTTCATATTTTCGATTATGTTCTTATAATGTTTTATAGACTCATTCAATTTGTTTCCTGTTTTCGTGTGCTTATTCTTCCTTAATTAGATGCATTTTCTGCCTTTCAGTTTGAGAATGTTTAGTAATGAGGATGTCACTATTGGGTCATGGATGCTTGCCATGAATGTCCATCACGAGCATAACAAGGCAATGTGCGATCCTCGTTGCACACCCACATCTATTGCTGTCTGGGACATCCCGAGATGTTCAGGTGAATTGGATAACACAAGCACCCTTGTTATTATTTCATCTATTTTAAATGAAGTTTAACTACTTCAATATCAGATATATTATTTTCAATTTTGAAAACCACGTTTGCGGTTCAATTGTTATGATAATGTGGATATTACACAAGGAACGTGAAGGCTTATCTTGAAAAGAAGTGAGTCTGGTGCACTACCATTTGTTAGCTGAGAATTCTTGACAATCATATATTTTTACAACATGAGATTTCTCTATCCCATGAAAACGAGAAAACAAGTTGCATATCACATAAATTCTGTTTCATGCTTAGGGAGAATGTCTCCCTTCATGTGAGTTTATACACATAATTGTTTGGAATACACATAATGCTAGCCTGTGATTATTATCATTATTAGTATTAATATTAATATTCTTATTATTTTGAAATGATCTGCCATCTTCCCTTCTAATATTTGCGGCGTATGTTGTGCTGCAAATTTGTGAACACATATAATAATTTCCAGTGTTCCTTGATGAGGGTTTAGTTAATCTGAGCTTTTTAATTATGATACTCCACTATGTTACTCTAGTGAACTGTTATCGTTGCTGGAAATTGCAGGACAACTACTTATATTATCTTATCTTATTGTAGTTTGGCATAGCTTTCCCTCCAGCTTTTGCTTGTTTTACAGCATCCCTGGATGTTTGACCTCAAGACAAATAATTTGGTGATTGGAAAACTGCAATATAAATATAATTCAAACTGTAGTGTACTAGTATGACCTCTAACCAGAAAATTGTGAAAACCTTTTTTCCAGGATTGTGTAAACCAGCTACCAGGCTGAAGGAGCTTCACAAGATTGATATGTGCTCCAAAAGTCCAACGCTGCCACCTGATGATAGGTAGTGCTTTTTTCTGCTCAGTTGAAACTACCTACATGCCTGAAAGCAGCAAGATGGGCTGGATTTGTTGCAGATTAATCCCAATGAGGCTTAAGAGGTACCTTCAGTAAACTTGAAGTTTACTTCTGTATTCAATTCCATATGGTTCTTCTTCGACTACCACTGTTGCATTGAAATTTTTTTCGCTTTGTCAAGAGGCATATGTAAAACTAGCACATACAAGAAAGTTGGTGCATGGTCATTCTGCCTGCTAGAAACTCTTGAATTTAAAAAGATGCAGGCTTTTTTTTTCCCAACTAGGTGGTTGGTTTTGAGCTGCAGATTTGTTTCAAGTTGTAATTCATGTTGTAACTAGGTGAAGAGGACATTTTTTTGATAGTGCCATAAAGTGATGATATACCCTTCGTGTTTTATATGTAATATAATGAGTCTATTCTACATTCCATAGCATTGTAATGAATCTGGTGTTATTATTATTATTATTATCTTCGTATGCTGCTTATAATCATAACTTCTTGAGAAATCACGAAAAATCTAAAGACAGAATTGGTTTGTTGAGAAGTAAAACGTAATGTGATTAAAATGTAATTCACTAGTTCCCGTATTACATTTGGAGACCTTCCACCCTCCCTCCCAGACCAATTCTACATATTTTCACAAGAGCAAATTTCTACTGCAGTAAATAGTACCATACCAAGAAAAGAAAAAGGAGTATTAAAATAATTTGAGAAAGAATTGTAACCCCTCTCTCTCTCTCTCTCTCTCTCTCTCTCTCTCTCTCTCAATTCAGTGAGACCTCTGTAGGCGTACCATATGCGGATGTGCAAGTGAACGCATGGTTCGCCATCACTCCTTAAATACTAAGTTTTGCAAGTTGCAGAGGTTGCTTGCAGCCGTAGTGAAAATGAAAGGGGACGAGGCAAGGGGAGTGATGGGAATGGGGGAGGGTTCGTGGAAGTTGTACTCATAGCCCCCTAAAAATAAACAAATGCCAATCTGCGTTTGTATGTGCTTTGCAGATTTCAATGGAAATGGAAAGGGAGGAAGTGGGGGCATTTTGGTCAATTCTTAACCCCCTCCTAAATCTTGTGTTTCTCGTGACCGGGTCCACATACGACGTCGTTTTCTTCCTTTTCTTCTTCTTCTTCTTCTTGTTTTTTTTATTCTCCCCCTCCCCGAGTGGAGTGGAGTCTGATGTGAGCACATACGGCATGTGGATGTAGATGTCGATGTATATTGTTGACGCGTAACTCCCCCTCCCATTCCCTACCACTGACGAATTTCATTTTGAGCTCTCTCTCTCTCTTTGCTGCATTTATTTCATTTTAAACCCTAAGAATGCTTTTTAAAACAAGTTGCAGGTCTGTATTTTTTTTGTATCGATCCCCTCTTGCATCTTTCTTTTCTCTTCTTCTTTTTTCTTTATTTATTGTTTTTTTTTTAAAAAAAATGTGGTGGATATGTTGAAATTGGTTGTCTCTAAAATTTGATGGTAAAGTAATTTTCATCTCTATTCATTACAATGTTGTAGAAAATAATTTTCGTTTTTTATTTTTAAATTTTTTTAAAGATTTATAAAAACTTTACTTACTTTTTAGTTTTTCAATACTCTTATTAAATATATAGAAATAAAGAGTTTATATAAATGTGCAAAATAAATTTTCATTTTGTATTTTTTGATTTTAAAATAATTTAAAAAATAATTCTTTTTCTTATTTTTCAAAAATTGTATATAAGTTAATGCCAAGAAAAAGGATTTTCAGACTTAAATTTTGGATTTGTATTAATTTAGAAGAAATTTTTATACATGATTCACATAAATTAAAGTTCAAGATATGAATTTCATACTCTATCGCGAAAAATTATTAAATATATTTGATCTAATATGATTTTGCCATGTGTATGTTTTAATTAAACTGGTCAATTTTTTATTAAACATGGCAAAACCATTTTAAATTTGACGTACACATGGTGTACCTAATATTTTCTCCCCATATGCAAAGTAATAGTTAGAAATTTAAAAAAATAGTTAAGTTATTTTTTTTTATTTTCTTTAATGTCACTGTAGAAAATTAGAAAACAAAGTGATATTTTTGTAATTATTTTTAAAATTAGAATTAAAACGTAAAACTATTTCTACAAACAAATGGTGACAAATTTGTTTACTTGTTCATTTATTTCACACTAATGTTATAAAAATTAAAATTTATATATATATATATATTAAAAAATTAAAATTATTTATTGCAACTAAATATATAGGTCATTAGGCCTTAAGTCTTTGAAACATCTCAATTACTAATGAAATGAACTAGTCAATTGGCATATAGAATTTTAAATTTATATAGAATTTTAGCTATGAAAGAGCTAAATAATAGACTTTTAAAGAAAGAGGAAATAAAGTACTAACATTTTAAAGTCTCGAGATCGTCATATTACTTAATTTTTATCTAAATAGCGTCACAAAACTCTATTATAGCTAAATAAAATATTACTATTTTATTTTTTATTTTTTAAAAATACTATAACATTGATTTTCAGTGATATGATAAGATTCATCTTAAGCGCAACGATTGTCAAAACTTATGACCCACAAGGAAAAAATATTTTCCATTTTAACAAGAGATAGAATTACAATGAAGACAATAAATTTGTAAATTTAGGTCAATTTAATATCAATGAGACAAATTAGGGTTCAAAAGATTAATTTAAAAAAAAAAAAAAAAGTTATATATGAAATAATGCGAGAGAACATCACATGCAAATCTAGCTGTTCTGCAATATTAAACAAATCAAATTGTTTATGAATCAAAAACCCACATTAAAACTTGTCAGCACTTCCCTTCAGAGGTTGTGCAGTTACTACTACAATCTTGACACATCACCCAACCTCCGTCCTCCGTGGCAGTACCACCTGCCAACGTGGCCACCCACGACACCCTTTAAATACCAGTCCTCCTCTCTATCAGCCTACCTGTGCTCTCTCTCTCTCTCTCTCTCTCTCTCTCTCTCTCACACACACACACACACAAACACACGCATATATGGAAGCTTGTGAGGCGTCGCTGGAGTTCAGTGATGACGCCGGCGGGGTGGCGGGGAAGATAAGCGAGTTTCTGGAGATAGCTGATGAGTTCTCTGCCGAGTTTCCCATCAAAGAAGAGATGGTGGAGAAGGTAATGCAGGAGTTGCAGAGGGAGATAACCTGTTCATCTCGCGCCGGCGCCGTTAACGCCCCCGTGCCGCCTGCTAGTTTGGGATCGGAGCTGCCCCCGTCGCCGTTCGACTTTGGCCCGCAGAGCAACAAGGAGAAAAGTTGCGGGGTCTTGTTTTCCGGCACGGCGGCGGCGACGACGGCCGGCATTGATGTGGGTGCCCCGTTGCTGGTGGGGTTGCCGGAGAAGTTCGGGGGCGGGAAGGAGGAGGTGGCGGGGGCGGGAGAGGAGGAGATTGATGAGGAGAAAATGGACGGCGGCGATTGTGGGGAGATGGATGATGAGTGGCTGGCGAGAGTCATTGGGTGGGGCCCAGTTCAGCTTGATGAATGGACGTGATGCTTTGACAGTAAGCTTAGTGGGAAATTAACAAAGGAGCGAATTGGAGAGGCGCGTTTGGGAAATGGGAAGTAGCTGTTGATGTGTTGGTACTTGGGTTTTCGCTTGTCTGTGTTTTCCTTTTTACATGCCACTACTTTAATTTCTCTGTAAAAGCTTCCTTAGTTTGTTCTCATTGAACCTTTAACATTTTAATGCTTTTCTTTTCACAATGGCAATGGTCTTCCCATGAAAAATCAAATTATTATGCCAGTTTAAACAAAAGACATAATATAAATTGAATTAGGTTGTATTTTTGAATTTGAATTTGTGAAGATTTTTAAAAATTTTAAAATAAAAAATTAATATTATATTTTAATTAAATGCATGTAAATTTAAATTTAAAATCTAAAATTTATATTATTAGATGTAAAATTAGATTAATCCCATATGGAATTACATAGACGTAAAATTTTTGTTAGAGGGCAAATCAAAGGTTATATTTTAGGGTTGAAAAAGATGGAGACTTTGTGTCGAGAAATAGTAAGGTGAACTCTAATTTATAGTGCGTCTTAATACAAAGTTTTCTTATAGATTTACTCATTAATTATATTAAGGATTCAATATATTTCTTAATATATATATATATATATATATATATATATATATATATGGAGTTGAAGTCAAATTTTATTAAAGGAGACAATATTCCTTGCACGTTCGGCTAACAAAAAAGTGTGAGATAAAAAATAAATGGAATAAAACTTTAAATAACGAGTGTGATCAAATCAAATCATGACTTTGATTCTATTCTCTCTTACTTCATTTCATTTTTATGTACAAAAGTGAGACTAATTTATTTAATTAAATAAATTATTTATTAAAATTTAATATATGTTTTTTTTTTTTTTTAAGTTAAATACTGAAATAAATGAAAAGGAATCAAGCATAGAGACTATTGACACTTTTGAGACCAGGACTTTTTTATTGAAAGCAATCAACGCATGTCTCTTCACTCCAACATACTATAAACTATTTTCATGTTCTATTTGGGTCACATGCTAAATACACCCATGGCCTTATATCTCATAATGCCACATTACAATCTATTACCTATCCTAAGCTGAAAAAGTTTTTCTTTCACTCTATGTTTATGATTTGAAACCTAATATTTTGTATTATGAAAAATAATATGTTGGCCTATGGGCGCAAATGAAACAAACATGTAAAATAAAAAAAGTTGAAAAAATTGAGAAACTGACCGAGTTAAATTTAGTTTTTACCGTGCATTCAAATCATTTCAGTAGGTAAGATTTTAAAGCTAATGTAGTGTTATAGCTTAGATAAAGAAGTGTAGTTCACTTGAATTTTTTCACTTTTTTTTTTTTTTTTTTTTAATGTGGAGGGTGAGAGGCCCAAAAGACTCTGAAGGTTATTATATTGTTATATGATGCAGTATTTTTGAGTTAGGGCATAGTAATGTCATTTGTAGGCACCCTATTTTGTCCAACTATTATATAACAAAACTGCTTTTATTTCTATCCTTTTTTAATTTTTAAATTTTCACCTAAGTATAATTGAAGTTGTTTTCTCTTGCATTGAATTTTAATTCAACTTTCTTAAAAGTCACCAAATTTTTTTTTTTTTTGAAAATATGTTGTAAAAAAAAAAAAAAAAAATCCCTCTAAGGTCTTTCCTTATGTCGTACCCCTCACTTAGCAATCTAACTCTCATCTCCCGCACTATCAAAAATAAATTGTCTTTTTCATCTGTATTACATTATGTAGACACCCTATTTTGTCCGGATCTTATATAACAAAATTTGGGAAAAATAGTTATTTCATAAAATAAGAAAATATAGGGAAATAATCTGAATACAGGGAAAATGAATTTTTACATTGAAAATAAAAAGAAAAAATAGAAAAGGGAAAATGAAATAAAAAAAGTGGGTCAACATCTTCAGTTTCAAACCTGCAAGCACAAAAGAAAAACCAGCAATTAGACAAATGAAAAATGTGAAAAAAAAATGGGTGGGTCAATTTGAAGTAAATTCGATTGATTAAATTGGATGTTGATTGATCTAATTAGTATTAAATTGAACGAATCCTTACGTCTATAAATAGTGAGCTTTTGAGGGAGACAGGAGCACTGGCAGACACATAGACAAACAAAGAGTAAAGAAAGGAATTGCTTAAAAATTGCTTAGAGTAAGAGAGCTTGAAGTTGAGAAGTTGAAGGAAAATGAAAAATCAAGAAGTTTGAGCTGTTGAAGTAGTGGGAATTTTGTAGTGAAGATTCAAAGTAGTAGGCTTAAAAGATTGGAGAAGTTAGAAAACAAATGTTGGTTTCCTTTAATTTTATTTAGTTCTATTTAACTTCTTGAATAATTAAAATTGTAAAATTTGAAATTCACAATTTTGTGATTTGAATATAAGTAGGAATTTTAATTCATATTGATTACCCACATCTAGATTTAATAATCCAGATTTGGATTCGAATAACTATATTTGATTACCTGAGATCTGACTCGGAACCCGAGTCAACTTGACCTGGGTTTAAGTCAACTAACTCGAATACCCAACCCATTCCTATGACCCAGGTCCTACCCAAACACTTGGACCCCCAATTGGACTTGACTCAATCTAAGCCAACTAGCCGACAACCAATTTAAACTAACCAATTTTAGCCCAAAGCCCATCCAAGTTGTAAGAACCCAATCCGTGAGATCCAGAATAAATAAATAAGGGAAAGGACAAGACAATAATTTAAACAGGCTTCATCGACGAAGCCAGAGTTCGTCGACGAAGGCCTTCTGCTATTCAGCGATGACTTTCAGGTGCTCGTTGACGATGAGAAGTCGAGAGGTTTCGGGAAATTGGAAATCTCAGGCTCGTCGATGAGGCCACCGTTTCTTCATCGAGCTGTCTACATTGACTCATTGATAAAGATGCCATTCATCGATGAGGTCGGCCAAGTCAAAGGGCTATAAATATCCTTTTCTTTTCTTCCAAGCTAAGTAATCAAAATATCCTCTCTCTCTCTCTCTCTCTCTCTCTCTCTCTCTCTCTCTCTAAGAAATCGAAGGGCACTCTCTCTCTCTCTCTAGATTTCTTCATCGTACGTTGTTGGAATCGTTGATCCGACGTTACTACAAGAATCAGGGAAGGATTATCTTTGAGATTTACGAAACAAATCTTCGCTTCGAGCATTTTCGAGGTTTGGCTCAAAATCGAGGTAAGGCTCGATTTTCAGTCCGTTCCGGTAGTTTTGTAAGGAATGGAATTGTGAGTATATTTTGTATTGTAATTTATAGGTTTTGAGAACTCGGTTCGCTATTTAGGAGCCGTAGAGTTTCGGGATTAGATTTTTGGGGAAAGGTGAGGGGATTCTATTTATGTCGGTTATTTTTTAAATCGGACTCGGCAGAACTGTGGTTCACGGTCCTGCATGTGTTTTGCCTAATCATTTGGGGGGATCTAATGGGTAAAATTATGGGTTTTGCATATTACAGTTATGGGAAAAAGGGGGCCTTGGGTTGCATCTCTGGTTTGTTGGAAAACCGTGGATATATTGTGATATATATTGTGTTATGGAGATGGCTAGGCCTTGACTTGTTATAAACTGTATTTTGAAAACCGTGATTGTTGAGATTACCAAATGAGGGTGGATTGGTTTGTTATATGAACATGCATGAGTTGTGTTTTGTTGAAAGAAAACAAGAACGGGTTCTGAAATTGTTCTAGGTTTGAAATCCGACTTTTTCCAAAGAGTGCACAATACCACTAGATCGGCCAGTTTTTACCGAAGGGTGTGAAAGCACCAGATCTGCACCAATTCAACACTATAGGTTGATGCTATACCAGGTTTTCGGGGGCACCGGCTTTTGCCGAAGGGTGTGAAATATCACCAGACTGCCAGCTTTTGCCGAAGGGTGTGAGATATCACCAGATCGCCGGCTTTTGCCAAAGGGTGTGAAATACCGCCAGACAGCCCGACTTCGACCGAAGGGTGTGACGACACCAGATTGTATTGCTTTTTTTGTGAAAATACTGGAACTGTTTTAACTGTGTATGTTTTATGTCTTGATAACACTCATGTGCCACACACCGATATAACCTGGATCTGCCTTACTGGGATGTGTCTCATCCCTACTGTACGTACATATTTTTCAGGTCCTTTGAGTAACCGGAACTAGCATCCTTGTGTTGGGAGCATAGTGGTCGGTATACTGCGGACAACACTTGTGTAAGTGCTAGGACTTTATCGGGTTGTCATTTTTGGGGGTGGTTGACACCCAAATTTATGTTTTGTATTATGGAGCCTAGACTCCTTCTGTATAGATTCTGGTATGGTACAATATTTGTACAGAAAGAGCTATTTCCGCTGCCTATTTGCTATGCATATAAATGTGTATAGGATGCTTGAGAACCCTATGGGGTCGGACCCTCATTCAATGGATATTGTATCACTGGTGATTTGTATGATATAGGGACATGTTAGGTTACTAATTCACCCCTGGGTCCCATTACCGGGTTCGAGGCGTGACAACTTGGTATCAGAGCTAACTAGGTTGTTAGGTCTTGTAAACTTGGTTAGTTGTAATTATGTGTACATACCAGAGTATAGGATGTGGGAAATGGGTAGAGTAGGTCAAGGGTTGTTGTGTTGCTAGATAGGGACTCGTTGGCGATGTCCTGTATTTTTCCTGGAATGACGATTTCAGTAAAATCATGGTAAACCATTGATGACTTCTGTGTTGGTGTGATAGGACAGACCTAGACCTATGAAATAGTAGTTAACAAGATTAGTTGTAAATAATTGCGTTAACTGTACCTGCATAGGAGTGTTAATAGAATTCTATCATATTTTCAGAATGGAACCCAAGGATAATAACTTGGAGAGTGGCTCCAAAAAGACTACGAGCGATGAGTCTCCTTCAGTGTCTCGAGGTTTGACGAGGCAGGTTATGCGGGAAAGTAGGCGGAGTGTTAGGATACACGAACGTTCTCCTACTGTTGCGGGGAGCATCATCGAGAGGTTCACACGTATACACCCTTCGACGTTTTCAGGAGGACCCGATCCGATGGTGACCGAGGACTGGGTTGAGAAGATCGAGAGAATTCTGGAAGTCCTCCACTGCACAGATAAGCAGAAAGTCCTATACGCTACCTTCCAACTGTCTAGGGAGGCGGGGCATTGGTGGACTGTAGTGAGTCTGCTAGAGAAGCAGAGAGTCGGTGTTCCAGAGAAGACATGTCACGCCCTAAACCCCGAAATGAGACCCAAGGGTGAAATATAACTAACCTGTCCCTATATCTGATAAAACATCCAAAGATACAGTACAATGGATGAGGGCTGACCCCGTGGGGTTTCCAGGCACCCTAAACACATCCAAATACAAACATATACACAGCAGAAAAAGGTCATTCTATAAACATATACAGTACCATACCAGAGTCTATACAAGAGCAAAACAGGGCTCTATCAAAACGTACAAACGGGTGTCCAAACACACCTCAAAATGGCAACCCACCAAAAATTACAGTCCTAACACTTACCCAAGCGCTAAACGCAGTACACCGGCCACTACGCTCCCTACACTAGGACGCTAGTTCCGGTTACTCAAAGGACCTGTAAAAATGTACGTACAGCAGGGGTGAGACATCTCTCAGTAAGGAAGAACATAGGTTATATCGGTGTGTGGCATTTGAGTGTTATCATGATACACTAACATGCATGGATCAATAGTCAAAACAATCAAAACAGTTCCAGTATTTTCACAAACCAAGCAATACAATCTGATGTCGTCACACCCTTCGGTAAAAATTGGCAATCTGGCGATATTTCACACCCTTCAGAAAATGTCAGTGCCCCCGGCAACCTAGCATAGCATCAGCGTTGAACCGGTGCAAATCTGGTGTTCGCACACCCTTCGGATCGAAAGTCGGCCAATCTAGTGGTATTGCGCACTTTTCGGCAAAAGCCGGATTTTCAAACCTAGAACAATTTGGAACCCCATTCCTATTTTACCAAAATACAACATATGCATGCTCATATAACCAAACAAACCACACCCATTTGGTAATCTAAATCACGGTTTTCCAAACAAATACAGTTTAAACAAGTCAAGGCACGACCATCCCAATAACACAGTATAAATCACCATATGCGCTTGGTTTTCAACAAAACCAGGGATGCAGCCCGTTGTCCCCTTTTCCCAAAACTGTAATAATGAAAAACCAATAATTTTTCCCGTTAGATCCCCCCCAAATGAGTAGCCAAAACACATATTGGACCGTGAACCACAATTTCACCGAGTCTGATTTCAAAAATAACCAATATAAACACAATTCCCCTTACCTTTTCCCCGAATAGCAAATCTCGAACTCCAAAGCCCCTAACCAGCGAACCGAGTTCCAAAACCTACAAATCACAATATAGAATATACTCATAAAAATGTTTCCTACAAAACTACCTGATCAGAATTGAAAACCGAGCCTTACCTCGATTTTATGCCGAAACCTGAAAATCTCCGAAACGGGATTCCGATTCGTAGAACTTGTAGAGAATCCTTCAACGATCCTCGTGGTAACTTCAGATTCATGATTTCAGCAACGATCGGCGAAGAAATCTAGAGAGAGAGAGAGAGTAGGGAGAGTTCTAAAGAGAGAGAGAGATATTTGAACTTTCTTAGTGGAGAAGTAAAGGAAATTTCTATTTATAGCCCTTTGACCCAGGCAAACTCGTTGACGAAATGGTGCCTTCGTCGACGAGGCCCTAAAGTCTTCTCGTTGACGAGACAAGGAATTCGTCGATGAATCTTGATATTCCCGGTTTCTGAAACTCCTTGGCTTCTCCTCGTCGACGAGTCTCTGAATTTCATCGACAAGAAGGACAATGACTACGTCAACGAAATTTGGCTTCGTCGAGGAGGCCTAATCTTTTACCAAACTGCTCCCTCTCTTTAAATATTTAAAAGCTATTATCAAAAGTTGAGTTCTTACAATCTCCCCTCCTTACAAAAATTTCGTCCTCGAAATTTGCCATCTCTCTCATTCATAAACTCATATATACAATCGAACACATATATACCACCCTAGAGGAACACTGGCGACCACTACAGTGTAGCCCCATCATACACATACACATGCATACCCTCACTTATGGCGGAGGAATACCGTGGTTACATATACAATTGTCTTAGGAGTTCACAATACACACACTCCCGATGACTAACCACCTATCCCAACCTATAGTAGGATCATGTACAAGTGCTCAAAACAACTATGGATACTTCTGGTGTATTTCCGTTTCTGGTTCCCAAGAAGCTTCCTCAACCTCGTGGTTTCGCCACAATACCTTCACTAACGGTATCTCTTTGGTACAAAGCTTCTGAACTTTACGATCCATAACCTGAACAGGTATCTCCTCATACGCTAAAGTATCCTCAATTTCCAACTCATCATAACTAATAACATGTGAAGGATCCAACACGTACCTCCTTAACATGGATACATGAAACACATCATGAACCCTTGAAAGTGCTGGAGGTAATGCAATCCTATAGGCTACCGGACCCACTCGCTCAAGTACCTCGAATGGTTCGATATACCTCGGGCTCAGCTTGCCCTTTCTCGCAAATCTCATCACCCTTTTCATCGGAGCAATACGCAGACATACCTTACCTCCCACTTTGAACTCTAACTCACGGCAGCGAACATCTGCGTAACTCTTTTGCCAACTCTGAGCTGATCTAATCCTCTCCCGGATCAAACCCACCTTCTCAGATGCTTGCTGCACAAGTTCAGGTCCTAACACCTGACGTTTAGCAACCTCAGCCCAACACAAATCTGATTGACACCTTCGACCATACAAAGCCTCGAACGGTGCCATCCCGATACTAGACTGGAAGCTGTTATTATAAGCGAACTTTACAAGTGACATAAACTGTATCCAGCTCCCACCAAAGTCTAACATACAAGCCCGCAACATATCTTCCAAAATTTGTATCGTCCTCTCCGACTGTCCATCAGTCTGGGGGTGGAACGCTATATTGAAAGTAAGCTTCGTCCCCAATGCCTCCTGCAAGCTCACCAAAAATCGAGAAGTAAACCTCGGATCCCGATCCGATACTATGGACACCGGTACTCCATGCATTCTCACAATTTCATGCATATACAAATTTGCTAGCCTACTCAAAGGATAGCCAACTTTCATCGGTATGAAATGAGCAGATTTTGTCAATCTATCCACAATCACCCAAATAGCATTCTGCCCATGAAGTACTGGCGGCAATCCGGTCACAAAATCCATGGAAATATGCTCCAATTTCCACATCGGAATAGGCAAAGGTGGCAACGGCCTTACCGGCTTCTGATGTTTAGCTTTCACCTGATGACATGTCAGACACTGCTCCACGAATTGAGCAATCTGCTTCTTTATACCCGACCACCAGAAGGTCTCGCGTAAGTCCCGATACATCTTTATGCTACTAGGATGTACAGTATACAAAGAATGATGCGCCTCCTCTAGAATCATCCTTCTGATCTCATCATCGTTCGGAACACATAGCCTGGTTCCAAACCTCAATACACCTCCCTCAGATATGTTAAACTCTGTAGCCAATCCCTGTTGTACCTTTTCCATAACCTCTACCAACTCTGTATCACTAGTCTGCGCAACTTTTATACACTCAAATAAAGTCGGCTGAACCACCAAACTAGTAAGATAAGCCTGATGATCACCAACTACCAACTCTATACCTGAGCTCTCCAAATCCCGTCTTATATGACACTGAGTTACAACTGCAGATACAACCGTAGGCCCTGACTTCCGACTCAATGCATCAGCTGCCACATTATCCTTCCCCGGGTGATAAATGATCGTGCAATCGTAGTCCTTGATCAACTCTAACCACCGTATCTACCTCATATTCAACTCCTTCTGCGTGAAGAAGTACCTGAGGCTCCTATGGTTAGTGAAGATCTCACACTGCACCCCGTAAAGATAGTGTCGCCAGATCTTTAGGGCATATACCATAGCAACCAATTCCAAATCATGCGTAGGGTAATTCTTCTCATACTCTTTCAATTGACGAGAAGCATACGCCACTACCTTACCCTGCTACATAAGCACACATCCTAAGCCTTTCAGAGACGCGTCGCTATAAATCACAAATTCACCATCCCCCGAAGGAATGGTCAACACTAGAGCAGTAACCAGTCGGTGCTTCAACTCCTGAAAGCACTGCTCGCAATCACTGGTCCACTCAAACTGTACTCCTTTCCTGTTCAATCGTGTCAGAGGTCTAGACAGTTTAAAGAAACCCTCTACGAATCGACGATAGTAATTCGTCAATCCCAAAAAACTCCGAACCTCCTGCATATTCTTTGGCCTTACCAGTCGACTATAGCTTCAATCTTGCTAGGATCAACTGATATACCATCCCTAGTAACCACATGGCCTAAGAACACAATCTGACTCAACCAGAATTCACACTTTTTCAGTTTAGCATACAACTTCTTCTCCCATAGAATCTGTAACACTAACCTCAAATGTTCCATGTGCTCTTCCGTACTCCTCGAGTATACCAGAATGTCATCAATGAACACTACCATGAGTCGGTCTAGGTACTCATGGAAAACCCTATTCATCAAATCCATGAACACCGCTGGAGCATTCGTCAACCCAAATGGCATGACTAAGAATTCATAGTGGCCGTATCTGGTTCAGAAAGCAGTCTTCGCTACATCCTCCGCTCTAACCCTCACCTGATGATATCCTGACCGCAAATCGATCTTTGAAAAGACCCGCGTGCCCTGCAACTGGTCAAAGAGATCATCTATACGCGGTAAAGGATAGCGATTTTTCACAGTCACCTTGTTAATGTCACAGTAATCAATGCACATCCACATCAACCTGACCTTCTTCTTTACAAATAATACTGGAGCTCCCCAGGGTGAAACACTAGGTCGAATGAATCCCTTGTCCAGTAATTCCTATAACTGCTCCTTCAACTCCCGAAGTTCTGCTGGAGTCATCCGGTACAAATCTATAGAGATCGATGCCTTACCAGGCAGCAACTCTATTGCAAACTCCACCTCACGATCTAGAGGTAAACCGGGTAATTCATCTGGAAACACATCTCGGAATTCGCTGACTACCCGAATGTCTTCGAGTCTCTACTCATCCCGCAGTGATTCCTTCATACAAGCTAGGTACCCCTGACATGCGTCCAAGAGTAGTCTTTTCGCCTGTAGTGCTGACAGAATCTGTGGCGCTGAACACACACACGATCCCACGAATTCGTACTCCTTCCTATGATAGTCGATCACAGCATAATTGGAGAACAACTAATCCATCCCCAGAATTACATTGAACCCGACATGTCATATACCACAAGGTTTTCCGGTAACAGCTTATCCTGAATTTCCACTGGGCAGTCTACCAACATCTTCCTGCAGAAAGATACACTCCCCGATGGCGTAGTAACAGATAATACCTCATTCATGTCTTGGGTCTCCACCCCACACCGTCCCAAAAAATTCACAGACACAAAGGAATGGGTTGCACCCGAATCATACAAAAAAGAAGCTTTATTCGAAAGCAATAATAAGGTACCTGTCACTATGTTACTTGCATGCTCAGCGTCCGCTGGAGTAAGAGAGTATATTCTGGCCGGAGCTATATTCGTCTGAACAGTTCCCCGAGGTACTAATTGCTCCCTCAGTTCACACTAGATGCAGGCACATCTCGCCTCGGTGCATGACAATCACGAAACATGTGACCTAGCTGGCCACAATTATAGCAGTTACCCCTAAATGACTAGCACTCACCCTTGTGCCATTTGGCACAACGTCCACAAGTATGGCTCATCTGAGAATCCTGGCGCTCAGTATTTTGACGATAGCCTGAGCCCTTGCTCCTCTTCTTCCATGATCCCTGACGAGATCCTGTCTGAGAACCAAAAGGTACTATCCTCTTCCTCAATTCCTGATCCACCTCGTCCTCTCGGATACCGGTCTCAATCACCGTGACTTTATCCACCAACACCGAGAACTCGCGAATTTGAAGCATACCCACTAGTCTGCAAATATCCTTCCTCAAACCCTTCTCGAACCTCTGAGTCTTCTCATACTCGCTCGAGATCATACATGGTGCAAAGCGGGACAGCTCTATGTATCGAGCCGTATACCCCTGCACTGTCAAACTCCCCTAAGTTAGTACAAAAAGCTTATCTGCCTTCACGTCACGTACAGAAGCCGAGAAGTATCTGTCAAAGAACACTTCCTCGAAACGGCTCCACATCATCTCCTCAGGATCGGCTCTCTGCTTCTCCAGCAGACTCATCGTAGTCCACCATCGTCCCGCCTCCCCAAATAGCTAGAAGGTGGCATAAAGGACTCACTGCCTATCCGTGCAGTGTAGGACCTTAAAGATTCTCTCAGTCTTCTCCACCCAATCCTCTACTATCGTCGGGTCAGGTCCTCCAAAGAACGTCGGAGGATGCATGCGTGTGAACCTCTCAATGGTGCACCCCGCAGCAGTAGAAGAGTGCTCGCGTCTCCTCACACTCCGCCTGATCTCTCGCAATACTTGCCTCGTCAAACCTCGAGGCACAGAAAGAGACTCATCACTCGCAGTCTCCTCGGAGCCACTTCCCAAGTCATTATCCTTGGGCTCCATTCTGCAGTACAATAGGAATCTATCAGTATCCTTACGACACATACAGTTAACACAATGATCTACACTAATCGTGTTAACTACTCCCTGCCAGGTCTAAGTCTGTTCTATCTCACCGACACGAAAGTCATCAATGATCTACCCTGTTTTTACTAGAATCGTCATCCTAGGAAAAACATAAAATACCATCAAGAAACCCCAGTCTAGCAACCGAACAACCCTCAACCAACTCTACCCATATCCACATCCTATGCTCTGGTATGTACTCACAACTAAGACTAACCAAGTCTACAAGATCTAATAACCTGGTTAGCTCTAATACCAAGTTGTCACGCCCCGAACCCCGAAATGAGACCCAAGGGTGAAAATGTAACTAACCTGTCCCTGTATCCGATAAAACATCCAAAGATAGAGTACAATGGATAAGGGCCGACCTCGTGGGGTTCCCAGGCACCCTAAACACATCCAAACACAAACATATACGTAGCGAAAAAAAATCATTCTGTAAACATATACAGTACCATACCAGAGTTTATACAATAGCAAAACAGGGCTCTATCAAAATGTACAAACGGGTGCCCAAACACATCTCAAAATGGCAACCCACCAAAAATTACAGTCCTAGCACTTACCCAAGCGCTAAACACAGTACACCGACCACTATGCTCACTACACTAGGAAGCTAGGTCTAGTTACTCGAAGGACCTGTAAAAATGTACGTATAGCAGGGGTGAGACACTTCTCAGTAAGGAAGAACACAGGTTATATCGGTGTGTGGCATTTGAGTGTTATCATGATACACTAACATGCATGGATCAATAGTTAAAACAATCAAAACAGTTCCAATATTTTCACAAACCAAGCAATACAATCTGGTGTCGTCACACCTTTCGGCTCAAAGCCGGACTGTCTGGTGGTATTTCACACCCTTTGGTAAAAATCAAAAATCTGGTGATATTTCACACCCTTTGACCAACGCCGGCAATCTAGTGATATTTCACACCCTTCGAAAAATGTCGGTGTCCCCGGTAACCTGGCATAGCATCAGCGTTGAATCAGTGCAAATCTGGTGTTTGCACACCCTTCGGCTCGAAAGTTGGCCAATCTAGTGGTATTGTGCACTCTTCAGCAAAAGCTATATTTTCAAACCTGGAACAATTCGGAACCCCGTTCCTATTTCACCAAAATACAACATATGCATGCTCATATAACCAAACAAACCACACCTATTTGGTAATCTAAATTATGAGTTTCCAAAAAAATACAGTTTAAACAAGTCAAGACACGACCATCCTAATAACACAGTATAAATCACCATATACGCTCGGTTTTTAACAAAACCAGGGATGCAGCCCATCGCCCTCTTTTCCCAAAACTATAATAATGAAAAACTCATAATTTTCCCCATTAGATCCCCCCCAAATGAGTAGCCAAAACACATACTGGACCGTGAACCACAGTTTCACCGAGTCTGATTTCAAAAATAATCAATATAAACACAGTTCCCCTTACCTTTTCCCCGAATAGCAAATCCTGAATTCCAAAGCCTCTAACCAGCGAACCGAGTTTCAAAACCTACAAATCACAATACGAAATATACTCATAAAAATGTTTCCTACAAAACTACCAGATCAAAATTGAAAATCGAGCCTTACCTCGATTTTATGCCAAAATCCAAAAATCTCCGAAACGGGATTCTGATCCGTAGAACTTGTAAAAAATCCTTCCACGATCCTTGTGGTAACTTCAGATTCACCATTTCAGCAATGATTGGCGAATAAATATATATATAGAGAGAGAGAGAGAGAGAGAGAGAGAGAGAGAGAGAGTAGGGAGAGTTCTAGAGAGAGAGAGATATTTGAAGTTTCTTAGTGGAGAAGTAAAGGAAATTTCTATTTATAGCCCTTTGACCTAGGAAAACTCGTTGACGAAATGGTGCCTTCGTCTATGAGGCCCTAAAGTCTTCTCGTCGACGAGACGAGGAATTCGTCGATGAATCCTGATATTCCCAATTTTAGAAACTCCTCAGCTTCTCCTCGTCGACGAGTCTCTGAATTTCGTCGACGAGAAGGACAAAGACTTTGTCGACAAAATTTGGCTTCGCCAACAAGGCCTGATCTTTTACAAAACTGCCCTCTCTTTAAATATTTAAAAGCCATTATCAAAAGTCGGGTTCTTACATGACATGGAGCCGTTTCAAGGAGGTGTTCTTTGGGAGATACTTCCCGGCCTCCACACGCGATGCTAAGGCGGATGAGTTTTCTACTTTGTCACAAGGAGATATGATGGTGTAGGGGTATGCAGCTAGGTACATAGAGCCATCCTGCTTTGCGCCGTGTTTGATCTCGAGCGAGTACGAGAAGACTCGGAGGTTCGAGAAGGGTAGAGGAAGGATATCCGCAGACTAATGGGTATGCTTCAGATCCGCGAATTCTCAGCTTTGGTGGATAAGGCCACGGTGATCGAGACTGGCATCCGGGAGGATGAGGTGGATCAGGAATCGAAGAAGAGGTCGGTACCTTCTAGGTCTCACTCGGGGTCTCGTTAGGGATCATGGAACAAGAAGAAGAATAGGGGCTCGGGTTACCGCCATAATACCGAGTGTCAGAGTTCTCAGGCAAGTCAGACGCGTCACTACAAAAAAATTAGTTTTTAGTGACGAAACTATTAGTGACGAATAAAATTTCATCACTAAAAGTAGGTATTAGTGACGGTTTCAGCAACCGTCACTAAAACCTGGAAAATATAGCAGGAAGCCATTTTTCCACAAAAATTATCTCGGAAAAATATTAGCGACGATTTTTGCGGTATTAGTGATGAATTAAATCCATCACTAAAAGACATTTATTAGTGACGGTTAAATAACCGTCACTACTAATATTTAAAAAAATAAAAAAAATTAGTTCAGAGAATTAGTGACGAATATAAAGATTCATCACTATTAGCCCCTTATTAGTGACGAATTTGGGAACCGTCACTAATACTTCATTTATTTAAAAAAAATTAAAAAAAATTTAGTTCAGAGTATTAGTGACGACTATTAACCCCTTATTAGTGACGGATTTGAAAACCGTCACTAATACTTCTTTCATTTAAAAAAATAAAAAAAAATTTAATTCAGAGTATTAGTGATGAATGTGAAGATTTGTCACTATTAGCCCCTTATTAGTGACGGATTTGAGAACCATCACTAATATTTCCCTTTTTCAAAATAAAAATAAAAATTTTTGTTTCAGAGTATTAGTGACAAATATTCATATTCGTCACTATTGGCCCATTATTAGTGACGGGTTTGAGAACTGTCACCAATACTTCCCTTATTTAAAAGAAATTAAAAAAAAATTCCAGACTATTAGTGACAAATTTATATATTTGTCACTATTGGCCCCTTATTAGTAACAGATTTTATAATCGTCACTAATACTTCCCTTATTAAAAAAAAAATTTGTTTCAGACTATTAGTGACGAATATACAAATTTATCACTCTTAGCCCCTTATTAGTGATGGATTTGAGAATCGTCACCTTATAGGTCGCACCCGGTTTTGATAATGACAAATACTGATATTTGATGATTGTTAAGTGCTTATGCAGGTTCAAATAAATATCCCAAGGAATGACAAGAAGACCACGAAGACTTGTATTTGTAATTGTAATTCATATCGGTCAGTAATAATTTATATGGGTCTATAATAGTAACCTAGGCCGTGGTTGTATGTTTATCACCTGCACATCATGCATACAGGATATAGCGTAAGCTCAATTAGATCATAACAAGACCTTAGGCTCCAACACTCACACACATAGCATAAAATATATAAGTGTGTCATAATTGTGCTTAAAATTGGACAAATATAAGCAAGATCAGAGGAGTTGGGCGACCGAACCTTTGGAGTACAAACTCCTCGGGCACCCGAACTTTGAAAGTCAAAATGTTGACCAGCCCTCAGGTTACCGAACCTCAAATGCACACTGTTGACCTTATAGGTCAGGTCCAGTTTTGATAATGACAAATACTCTCGTATTTAATGAATATCTAGTCCATGTGCAAGTCTATATTAGCAGATACATTTATGGCACATGAAAGCTTAAAGCTTAAAGACAAATTCATGTTTTCGATTGTAATATTCAGTAGTGAACTTTGTCTGTAATAGTAATTAGGATATTTGGTTTGTAATAAGCACACACATCACATGCATAGTTTATTTTGTAAGTTCAAACCAAATACGAACTAAAAGTGACCGTAGAAAGACCTTAGGGTTGACCCTTCGGTCGACCGACGCCGGACTTTTTTGGTGTCTTTGAAATTGGACCCAAAATGACCTTAGGACACTCACATTCGCATGTGTATGTATTAGGAACTAGAATAGGGTGAATGTGTATTAAAATGGGACTGAAATGTACACTTTGTGCACTTTTAGTCGATCGGCTCAGGCAGTTCATTTTGCCCGGGTCGACTGAACCTGACCTAAGTCAACTGTTGACCAAGGTCCTAGTCGACCGAACCTATGCAATTCAAAACCCCCCAGTCGACCGAAACCCTCTCTGGTCAACAATTTGATCATCTGGTTGACCGAGCCATTTTTGTACTCCAACTACCTAGTCGACTGAGGGTCTTCGGGGAAATTCCCAGCGGTCTGGCCGATCGAACCAGCCAGTTCAAAATGGCCTGGTTGACCGAACCTCAGAGAAATGGGAAATCGCTCACTTTCGGTCGACCGAGCCTTTAGTTCAAAATTCTCTTAGTCGACCGAACCATATGAGACCTGGTCGACCGAAACTGTTCTGATCGACCGGACCTCTCGAGTTGCCCTGATTTTTACCACAGTTAAATATCTTTTAAATAAGGTTAAAATTTTTTAAATGTCATTAAACTTTTCCAATAATTCCTAATAGGTACCTAACGGTCATATTTCTTCCCATATCTATATATATGAGATCATTTGTGAAAATTAAGTGTGGGATTAGCTACTTTGATTAGGAGAAACTCTTTGATATTTTCAAAACCTATAATACTCATATCCAATCCCCATTCACTCATGCTTACCTTCTTCGATTTCTTAAATCCTCTGTAATTTGATTGAGTGTTTATATTAATAGGTTTGCTCTCCCATTTATATCTGATTGATTTATTTTCATTGAGAGCTAAACCTAAGTATTTTTAGGAAACTTTGTTAATAAGTCTATCCTAAGAAGACTCTCATCTGATCTTCTAAAATTTCACCTTCATTGCAACATCTTGAGAAGATTGTATTTGTTTTTGGTTGCAAAATATATTTAAAATACTTTCAAATATCTAGTGTGCTTTATCTTGACAAATCTTTGAAGAGATATTTGTTTGTGTGAGAAAAATCTTTGTTACAATATTCATTGATTTATATCTTTAGTTGAATACAAAGATTAAACTCTTTTTGCAAACCAAACTTATACATTGCTAGAGCTTCATATATATATATATTGTTTGGTTGATATCTTTGTTTAAGCACTTAGATTGAATACATCTTGTGATGCAAAGATTGTAGTGTTCGCACTCTCATGCACTGATTACAACGATAGTAAATCTATTTGAGAGTAGACATTTTAAACAAAACTGAGCTTATATATTGAATCATATTGTGGTGTATGTTATAGCGCGTATTTGGGTTGTGATGACCCAAAAATATATATATATGATCAAAGTACAATAATAATAAAATAATTAAAATAGTCATTAAATTAATATCAATACAGAAGTGTTTTTCTGTAGGATCCTTGATTCCATGTTTGATGCCTAAGAAAGACCTTGTCTTAGCGAGTGCTCAGAGACCATTGCGGCTCAGTCGCTCCCTGGAGGTCGGCCTGGTCAAAATGGAATTTCATAAGATAAACAGGATAGACACTGTTTGTACACGTAAATAAGTATATATATATAAAATAGTGTTTTGACAGACATAATTTGTAGAAATACATAATAAGATGATAATAATATAGGTATCATATGTGGGGCCCAAGAGACTATGTGGGGTCCACATGAGTCCCGGAGCCACAAGACACTGTTTATATACGTAAATAAATACACAAAATAATGTTTTGACTGATATAATTTGTAGAAATATATGATAAAATAATAATAATATAGGTATCCTATGCGGGGCCCACAAGACTGTGTGGGGCCCACATGAGTCCCGAAGCCGTATGGAGGTTTACACGAGTCTCAAAGCTATGTAGGATGCATAAAATCATATGAGAGTTATTCGAGTGACGTAGGATCCATTTGGGTCTCGAAGTTGTGTGGGGCCCACAAGACCATGTGGGGCCCACATGAGTTTTTAAAATTCAAATTTAATTCTTATTCAAAAAATAAAATAAAGAAATACTAAAAATAGTTTAAAAGTAATAACAATGATAATAATATTGATAATAATGATTAAGAAAAATAATGAAATAGTAAAATAATTAATTAACTAATTGATTAATTAGGTAAGTAATTAATTAAAAAAAAAATTATTTAATGGGAATGGTGGCAAGCACTCCCACATGGTCTCCATCCTCATCCCATACTCAACCCATACCTTGCCCATCCCTTGCCCATTCTTTAATTTTTAAAAATTATAATTTCACCCATCTCCCCACACTTTTATAAATTTCATTCTTTCCCCAAAATTTTCCTATAAATAGGGAGCTCTCAACCTTCATTTTTCACAATAATTTTTCAAGGAAGAGAAGGATTAGTGAGTGAAAGAAATTGTGGTGGAGAGAGAATTTTTAAATAAATTCTCAATCACCCACTCTTTCCGATCTCATTTCTTAAAGATAGTTATTGTGTTCGTAGCACGCGGTAAAAGAAGAAGTAAGTAAATTTTGATTATGTTAGTTTCTTTTTATTTTAAATTCATACCCGAGTTTATTTTGTACGTAAATTTTAATTATGTTACTTAGTTTCACAAAATTTCCATGAGTTTATTTTTACGCATATTTAATTATACCAGTTCTATCTGTAATATACTTGCATCTATTTTTGGGTTAAGAAATGTTCCAATCCCCTCGGGTAAATTTTCAGCATTTCTTTCTATTCAAAAATAAAATTATATATATATTTAACACAAAAATTGTGTGGCATGAGTTTATTTGTACGTTGCATTTTTATGAAAATATGAGTAAAGATGAGATTTTCACGATATTATTTTTAAATTGCATAAATTATAATAAAATGATTTTAAAACCCCTTATGGCAACGAAAGTTCAAAGTTACAGATGCTCGGTACCGCAGCTTAAAGTTTATACGGATCAGAGTGCACCCACACTGTTTACAGAGTGGTTATTTATGTTAGTGGATTTCTCCTGAGTGCACACCTGGTTCCGGACCAGGACTTAATAAGGAAAATCTCACTTAAAGTTTACGTACGTTGATTTAGTTTGGTCGGCCAGCCAACTAAGTCCAGTCTTCGAACCGCACAACCCAGTCATGGGGGTAAACATGACTTATGACAAACAGGCCTAAGGGTGGGTTTTTACAATATATGTTTATACATATTTAATTACGTGTACAAAGTTACTGATAATTTGAAGGAAAAGTGTAAGTTTACGTGAAAAGGATCATTTTGGTGCTTATATGACGATCTAAGGAAAACGTATAAGGAAAAGTATATGTATGTTTATCATTAAATATTTTTATAGTTTTAAAGTTAAAAGTTTAATTTAGCAGTTATAGTATATGATTTAAAAATTTACTGTTGAAATTGATAACAAAAGTTTTATGCAGAAATTGTTAAATTTATGTTTATTCTAAAAGCAATCTTGAAGTTATAGTATTCATTATTGTTTTACGAAATTCTTTAAAAACTCATTTTGGCCACACACTAATAATAATCTTATTTACTTACTGAGCGTCGTCTCATCCCAATCATATTTTATTTCAGATAACTCTGAAGGACATGTCGGGAATCAGGCTAAGCAAGCATGCGGGTGGGGATTAGAAAAATAAAGATTGATTAGAAATATTAGTATGGTTTCAGATATTTATGTTTGTGTAATTTTCCTTCTTTTGAAATAAATGATTGTAATATGGATAATTAGCGCTCTGGTTTAAAAATTGAGTTTATTTTGCTTCCGCTGTAAATTAGTAAAAAGTTAATATCCCAGGCCCCTCGGGGTCGGGGTGTTACATGGGTACATATTTGCTTTACACGAAAGTACAATCACTGTACCATTTGATTGTAATACACATCTGTTGTATTTTTAGGCACGGGCCTGAAAAGGGAGACTAGCCCTGGAATAGTCCCGGATTGGCTTAGACCCAGTTAGGAAAGCTAAGGGCGTCGTCCTATTAAGGCGTGTAGGTTGAGGTCAGTCCCACTAATTGACCTGGTTAAGGTTGGGGTCAGCCCTGTGTTAATTTGACATGGTTGTAAACGGTGCCGCTCCACCCTTAAGTGAGCCTTTAGTGGAATCCTCAGGCTTGCGAGCTAGAGGCGGGGACGTAGGCACAGTTGGCCGAACCCCGATAACATATCGTGTGCCTTATTTATATTTCCACACTTTATCTTCACTGCATATGTATATTTTTGGAGTGAATGATGTGCTTGATTTAAATTTCCGCATATTACATTATTGGCGCATTTGGAATTGCATAGAAGGACCCTAGGTTGTTGTATACAAGTATTTCATTTAAACCTAGGAAAAAGTTTTAAATTCCAATTCACCCCCCTTCTTAGGAATACACCAATTTTAACACACACATCTTCCCTGGGTGCCCGAACCCTTCGAAAGGGACTGTTCACCAACTCGGGCACCCTATGGGTTTTAGTTCAAATATATCCCTGGGTGACCGAACACCTCCCTTCGGGCCACCAAAAATATGACCGGGCACCTGAAGTCACGAAGCTTCGCTACTGACTTTGATTCGGGCTGCCGAACCTTTATCCGAGCGACCGAACTTAATTGAAGAACTTTTTGAACTGTGTCTTATAGGACGACCGAACCAAGGTTCAACCACCCGAACCTCACCCGGTTAAAATTATTTTAACCACGGTAAAACAAGCTTATTTCAAGCTAATTAGATCTTAATCCTTTAAGACTTTTTTTAATTGTCCTAAACGGTTATATTTTTTCACCTGGCTATAAATATGTTTTCATTTGCATGATTAGTATATGATTAGCAAAAAGTGATTAGCAATAATTCTCTCTCTTGAAAATCCAATTTTTGCCCTAATATTATCAAACTTGCATCCTCTTGATCAAATCCAAGATTGTGAGAATTTCATTCGTGTTTATTTGATTGTTGCTCAGAGCTAATACTCCCATTATTGTGCGTGTGCTGAGATTTATTTTGTTAGGAGCATAACTTAGGTTTATCCCATAAATTTCTCATTTATAAATCTAGTGTGGGATTAAAAACCAAGGAAGCTTAGGATATTTGCACTTCATTGCAAGTATCCAATAGCTTTGCTTTTGGTGTGCAAAGATACTTTTTAAAAAAACAAGCAAGCAACCTTTTCAAACTAGCTTTGTGCTCATTTTAATGAAAAAAATCATTCAGAAACTAGTTTGATTATCTGCATAGTATACTTGGAATATTGATGTGTTGCTGAAATATTTTGTTTAGATTCCGAGCCATTGCTTGTGTTGAATACTCTTGAGCTTCATATTGATTATACTGTGTTGAGTATTGATAGAACAAACCTTGCATCACTAAGCTTGCACTATATCCTTGCTTTTGATGCGTATGTGATTGAGCGTATTATTTGGGTACAAATCTGCTTTACATGAAAGCACTATTTCATTGTACCATTTGATTGTAAATTTGAGTGATTCCAGGTGTGGCCTTAGGGGGCGGTAATCCAGCTCGGTAAGGATTGGTGTAAAGGTTGAGGTCCGCCCTGTTCTAATTGACCTGGTTTGTATCGGTGCCGCTCCACCCGTTTAAGTGAGCAAGTTATTGGCCGAACCTCGATAACATTTCTGTGTGTCACTTTTTGTAACGACCAGAGTTTATAATGGTATTTAAATAATAAAGAGAGGAAATGGAGACTGGAAACAGAAGGAGGTCGTCGAATTCGTCGATGAACACAGCGTTTCGTCGACGAAGGCTTAAGAGAATTCGTCGACGAACACAGTGGGCTCGTCGACGAGAAAATACCAAGAGGGGTTTTTGAGCTGACTGAATTTTGTCGACGAGGAGTGGATTTCGTCAATGAAATTTGTGAAGGACTCGTCAACGAAGGACGGGCTCATCAACGAAATTCCCTGTTCTATAAATATGGGAAATCCGAATTTAACTTCCTAATTAAGCTATTCTTCCTCTCTCTCTCTCTCTCTCTCTCTCCCCCCCCCCCTTTGGTCCTCTCCCTTTCTTTCGTTGACTTCGGACTAGATTTTCACCGGATTGACAATTCGAAGTCACCATGACGCTCCTGGGGAAGTTCTCTCCAAATCTATTAGAGCGGATTGTTGGTGAAAGCAAGTTGAAAACCATCCCAAATCCAGGGTAAGACTTTTTACTCATTATTTGGACTTTTTACAGTTGAGAAAAGTGTTATACACGTAGAAATATCGAAGTTTAATATTGGGAATTTTCATTTCCAGGGGTGTTGAATTGGGAACGTAGGAAACATCCCTGAGTTAAGGTAAGGCTTTTTAAGCCATATTTGGTATTGTGCTAGTTATAAGAAATGTTGTGCGGATGAAAATACTTAAGTTTAATACTGAAAATTTTCATTTTCAGGGTGTTGAGTTGGGAACCCTGCGGGTGCAAGGAAGATTTTCTTAGGGGCTTTGCAGGAATCAGGTAAGGGGATAAACTAAACTAGTTTGTGTTGAGAAAATGTATGTATATACATTTAGCATCTGATTTGCGAAAAATGTATATATATTTATATATATGTTTTATATTTGCAAAATACTATGAAAATGATTGTATGATTAAATATGTGAAAATCCGCTTGTGTGGCATGAGTATAAAATGTTGTGAAATACTGTTTTCTAGAAATGTGGATAATATGGATTTTTATGATGGGAAAACCTGTAATGACTCGCTCCTTTTTCACATATATTTTTTTTTAATAAATAAATTATCATCACATCATACATTCCAGCTCAGCAGGTCACAATCCACCTAGGCCCGTGGGCACCAGGGATATATCAGAGCATAAAGCAGAAGCCCTTAGCAGCAGAAAATATACAAATATGTACATCTCAAAACCATATACCACAATATACCAGAGTTACTACAATCACTGTATTTTCATATATACATCCCAAAAATAAAACCTAAGAACATTTCCCACAAAATCTAACTGTCCTTATAAAACTTACCCTTCAAAAAGGGCAGACAGACCGTACTATATCAGTGGGGCTTTTCCAGCTCTTCTATCCTGGGCTCCTGAAAAGTTAATAAGATTTAGGGGTGAGACACCTCTCAGTAAAGGAAATAAACTAATACCAGTGTGTGGCAACATGAGTATTATATGTTCTACATATATCATATATAACATATTCAATACTGTTTATCAAATCTGGGAAAACATATGCATATCAAAACATGACAGAACATACTGCATTTTCATAAACATTTCTCATCTCATATCATAATAATAATAACATAAAAACAATCCTGGTAGGTTAGCTAACTGTTGTCATGTATTACCCCCACATGACTAGGTTGTGTGGCCCAAAGGCGGGACCTGACAATGGTTGGCCGACCACTGCCAAGTTAAACAGTAGTCTGTAGGTCCGATGGGTCTACCTAGACAGGTCCGTATACTAGGGGCGATAACAGCACACTTCTTGAAAATAACCACATCGACCATCCAATCTCACACCACTCCATACAGTGGCGTTAACACAGATATCATGATCACGAGGACCATGGACACATAGCAACGGTACCGTGCAAGTGCTAGCCTAGACCAAGCCAACCAGGTTCTGATATCATATACATATACTAAAATCGTGATATATGGATATCTCATATCAATAATTATCAAATCAATCATATCATTTTTCACATATACATATTTCATGAAAATCATCGGCCCGTACGCTGGAATTACACATTTTATCATAGCTCGGCCCGTACACCGGCAAATCACATAGCACAGCCCATACGTTGGCAAATCACATAGCTCGGTCCGTACACCGGCAAATCACGTAGCACAACCCGTACGCTGGCAAATCTCATCCACATAGCATGGTCTGTATGCCAGCAAACATATTCACATAGCACGACCTATATGCCGGAAAATCACACATATATATATATATATAAATATCTCGGCCCGTACGCCGGTTTTCCATCATAGAAATCCATATCGTCCCCATTCCCAGAAAACATTATTTCACAACATTTTTTTATACTCATGCCACACTAAACAAATTTTCACGTATTCAATATATCATCATTTAAACAGTATTTTTCAAATATAAATCATATATATAAATATATTTATTTTTCCTGAAATCAGATGCTACATATATATACATGAATTCTCTCAAAACAAACTAGTTTAGTTTATCCCCTTACTTGATTCCTGAAAAGCCCCTAAGAAAATCTTCCCCGTACCCACAAGGTTCTCAACTCAATACCCTGAAAATGAAAACTCGTAGAATTAAAGTTTAGTATTTTCGTACATACAACATTTTCTATAACTACCACTAAGTCAAATTCGACTTAAAAAGTCTTACCTCAACTTAGTGATGATTCCCAACGTTCCCAATCAACAGCCTGTAACTGAAAATTTCCATTATTAAAGTTCAGTATTTTTACGCGTATATCACTTTCTTCAACTGTCAAAAATCCAAATATTAAATATAAAACCTTACCTTGGATTTGGGATGAAATCCAACTTCGTTTCCCTGACGATCTGCTCCGGCAGACTTGTATAGAACTTCGTTAGGAGCATCGTGGTGGCTTCGGTTTGTCGATCTGGCGTAAAACTAGTCCGGAATCGAAGAAAGAGAGAGAGTCGTAGGAGAGAGAGAGAGAGAGAGAGAGAGAGAGAGAGAGTGTGTGTGTGTGTGTGTGTGTGTGTGAGTGCACTGGCCACAACACAAAAAGAATCCAATTCAAATTGGATTTTTTGTTTTTTGACTTTTCAAAGCTTCTTGAAGAAGCTTGTGGTATTATATATATATATATATATATATATATATATATATATATATATATATATATATATATATAAAATATAATAGTTACTTATATATATATATATATATACATTTTTTTTGTCCTTATCATACTATTCATTTACTTGTTTATTTTAATTAATTTATTTTATTTTATTATTTTATTTATTTATTTATTTATTTTTTCCCGGTTAGTACAAAACCAGCGTACGGGCCAAGATTTTTATGATATGGTTTGCCAGCGTACGGGCTGAGCTATGTGTGTGATTGCCAGCGTATGGGTTGTACTATGTTTTGCCGGCATATGGGCCGAGCTATGTGTGTGATTGCCAACGTACGGGATGTGCTATGGTTTGCCGACGTACGGGCAGAACTATGTGTGTGATTTGCCACCATACGGGCTGTGCTATGTTTTGCCGACATACGGGCCGATGATTTTCATGATACACGTATATATGCAAAATGGTATGATTGATGTGAAAATGAATGATATGAGATATCTATTTATCACAGTTTTAGTATATGTTATATGATATCAGAACCTAGTTGGTTTGGTCTAGGCTAGCACTTGTACGGTACCGTTGCTATGTGTCAATGGTCTTCGTGATCATGATATTTGTGTTAACGCCGCTGTACAGAGTGGTGTGAGATTGGATGGTCGATGTGGTTATTAAAGAAGTGCGCTGTGATTGCCCCTGGTGTACGGACCAGGTCTGGCAGACCCATCGGACCTACAGACTAGACTATTGACTTGGCAGTGGACGGCCAACCATTGTCAGGTCTCGCCTTTGGGTCACACAAACTAGTTATGTGGGGGTAATACATGACAACAGCCAACTAACCTACCATGATTGTTTTTATGTTATTATTATTATGATATGAGATGAGATATGCTTATGAAATGCAGTATGTTCTGTCATGTTTTGATATACATATGTTTTCCCAGATTTGATAAACAGTATTGAATATGTTATATATGATATATGTAGAATACAGAATACTCATGTTGTCACACACTGGTATTAGTTTATTTCCTTTACTATGAGGTGTCTCACCCCTTAATCTTACAAATTTTTCAGGAGCCCTTTATAGGAGAGCGGGAAAAGCCCCGCTGATCTAAAGTTGTTTATCTGCCCTCTACGAAGGGTAAGTTTTTGTAGGGATAGTTATGTTTTTGTGGAGATTGTCCCTAGATGTGATTTTGAGATGTATATATGAGATACAGTGATTATAGTAACTCTGGTGTTGTAATGCATGTTATGATGAGCTGTATATGGTTATATGCTTTCTGCTGCTTAGGCTTCTGCTATATATATAAATACTCTGATATATCCTTGGTACCCACGGGTTCAGGTGGATTGTGACTTGCTGAGCTGGAATGTGTGATGTGTGGAAATGTGGAAAAATGAGCAAGTCGTGACACTTTTACTTTACTGCTTTCTGGTGCATGTGGTTTTGATTAAAACTGCTTTACTTAATTTCTGGCATATTTGTTTTACTTGCACTAGATTGTCCTTAAGGTTGTGAACATACTGGTGTTAGGTGATTGACCTAGAGTTTAAATTTGAAAATACCAATTCACCCCCCCTCTTGGGATTACGATAAAACTAACACATCCCTTATTTTTAAAAAAATAAAATTTTATTAAACACTATTAGTGATGAATTTTAAGATTCCTCACTAATAGTTTTACATTGAAAAGCCACACGCAGGTTCCCCAATCTACCTTTCCCTCCAAGCCTCCTCATTTCCCTCCACTCTTAATCTCTCAATCTCTCCATCTCTCTTCATCTCTCCGGTCTCTCTCTCTGTCTCTCCATCTCTCAATCTCTCCATCTGTCTTCGTCTCTCCAATCTCTCTTAATTTCTCCATCTCTCTTCGTTTCTCCAGTGTCTCTCTCTCAGTCTGTCCGTCTCTCTTCCTCGCCTCTGGCGCTGATGCTCCGATCTGTCCCCATCGCCTTAGCCGAGGATATCAACCGCCAGAGGCCTTCAATGTATATTTTCATTCTCCCCTCTCTCTCTCTCTCTCTCTCTCTCTCTCTCTCTCTCTCTCTCTCTCTCTCTCCCTCTCTCTCTCTCTTCTCTTTCTCTCTCTCTCTCTCTCTGTTTCGCCATCTCTTCATCGCCGCCGCTAAGGCTCTGGGTATGTCCCTATCACCTTCGCCGAGGAGATCAACCGTCGGAAGCCTTCCATCCTTCAAGCATGTATGTTTGATTTGAAGAATTTGATGTCATTTTTGTATATGTAAAAAATTCAGTTGGGGGCTGAAGCACATTGGAAAAATTGTCAACTTTTGCAAGTAAATGTTATTTTGCTTCAATGCCTGCAATGATGTTAATTGCATTTTATTTTTTTTGCTTCTGTTTTTCCATTTCTTCATTTATTTTGACTTTTTAGAGCTTCTTTCTATGTTTGAATTTCAGGAATTACAACTCTTTGCTAAGTTCCAGTGCTAAGTTTATCGAATTTTTGGCTTGATTGTTGAAATGAGATTTAAAAATTGTGTTGGACGAAAAAGAAGTTGAAATTGCAAAACTAATCTAGAAATAAATTCTTTTTATAATGCAAGTTTTTGCTTAAATATGTAAATAGTGTTATTTTCCCTGAATTTGTTTTGTTCTTTTCTAGGTTTAATTTAATGATGTCTGAGCACTAATATTATTGTATTCAGATTAACAATAATTAATGCTGCTACGATATTATATCAAGATTAGCAACAATATATGATGCTATGCTTTTGCATCATGATTCATGACCAAGTAATAGCACATTAAAGCTCTTCCATGGAACCATCTTGGCTGGTTGCGCTACTTTTATGTTTTTCCCAACATTCATTTTCTTTTATTCGTTGAGATTGCAGTGCCCTTTTATTTGTTATTGGATTGTGTTTAATAGGTTATGCCACTTTACTCCTTTTTCCTTGGCCTATTTTTTTTTTCCTTTTTCCTTTTTTCCTTTTTCCTTTTATCTTGTGAGATTCCTTGACATTCTTTTACTTGTTATTGATTTGACTTTTGAAGTGGTGAATTTCATAGCCATCCTTTTATTCATAAGACTAAGAACCAAAAATATAACACACTGTTTTCAAATGAATAAACATTAGTAGGTAATTCATTTGCTACAAAATGCATAAGTTTAAATTGACCTTTTTAAAAAGAAATGATAAGAATAAGTTTATTGAAATCGTTTTAAAAATGTTTAGTCTCCTTATGAAAAAGGAGCTGCTAGAAAGAAAAAGTTAGTTTGAGTATTTGATGAAAACAGTTGTATGGTGTTTAAAAGTATATAATAACTAAAAAGAATATGGTCTTTTAGGAAATATAATTGATACATTGACCGTGTTATAGTGTTAGAAAAAATTAAGGACAACAATAGAAAAAATAAATTGTTTGTGAAAAAAATTAGCTTTTAGCTTTTCAATTTTAAATTTTGTAACTTCTAAAAAGCTAAAAGTTGTTTTTAGAAACTAAACAAACCATACCAAAATTAGACCTACCTTTATCTTTTAAAAAGGACAAGACAAAAGAGGGGCATCAAACTCACCCTAAATAGCTTAAATGTTTACCTTATTATATATATTAAAATGAAGCACTCACATGAACAAGTAACTAATAATTTTACTTGGGTTAGTAAATGAGTTTTAAAATTAAATTTATGTTGAACTTTTTTAATAAGTAGGTGTGAATATTTTCTCGTAATTTTATTGTTAAGTATGCCCCTCTGAAAATTAATTTTGTTTTGAACTTAAATCGTAGGATTTCCTCTTTACTAGCTAATGCCTCCGCGAAGGGAGCCTCAGGCAGCCTCAAAGCGGCAGAGGGTTCAGGACCCACCAAGGGGAGAGTCTTCTTCCAAGGGTCGATTTGTACTGAGTGAGCACGAAAGGATTTCAGATGAGACGAGAGCACCAAGGGTGACTCTTGAGGATGTGCAGTTACCCCCGGCACGTTCTGCTGCTCCACCTAGTAGAGAGCAGTCCTTGAATGTTACCCAGGGCTTATAGACGACATGTCCGCTCATCCGGTGCTATTTCGTACGATTAGGCTAACCATCCCATATGATTATGATAATCCACCTCCGGCGGACATTCCTGACCATTTGCTGCCTCAGGCCCTTAGGCCACGCCCATACAGGGAACGACCACCTCCCCTCTTACCCCTAAAATGCGTCGTCTTCTGGAGGAAATGGCACGAGACCGAGATGCCGCTAAAGCAGTAGCCTTATGTTGTTGCTCAAGCTGTTCCGATTCTGATTCGGACTTTGATTAGGATAGACTAGATGCTTGGGATATTTTTATGCGCTTTCTCTCTTGCTTATGTACTGTGCTCATGCACCCTTGTGCTTTTATTTTATTTCTTTTTCTATTATTTATTTTTTATTGCATTCTATTTTACCATGCTTTTAAATGGTTGTACGCATGCTTCGATGTGTCTATCTACATTGTATTGCCTCTAAAATTAATGAAAATACATGGAGCATTTGATTTCTACCTGTATTTTGGGAGATACTGGAACTGTATTGTTTTTGCTGTTAGGACTTGATTCATCTTTTCTTCAATTTCATAAATGCATAGACATTGAGGTTAGCTGCTCAAATCCTGGTTTGAAAAATTAGCTTCTTTATAGAACCATGTGCTTTGAAAACATAGGCAAACATCTCTTCTGACAAAAAAATCACATTTTTCTTCATCTTCACTTGTCACCCCTTAAATTAGATTGATAATTATTGATAGTTAGTTATTGATTATTATCTTACAAGTCTTAGTTACTTTTTTTTTCTACTTTTTATTGCATCTCCATTCACCACTTGGCCATCCCATATCCACAAGTTGCATGCATGAAATTTGTCTATGTGCATGTACACAAGTTTTCATACAATGAAACTTCAGGCATCCATCTACCCCATTTAGTGATCTGGATTTTACGGGTTTGTCTACTAAGGATGGTTAGATAAATTCTATTGGACTTCTATGGACGCTTCTGAATTTACTAACCTCTGATTTATACCTTTAGAGATGTTATTTGGACTTTAGAGGTTTCTTTTTTGCAAGTGTAAACATTCTTGGATTTGTTTAAATTAGGAATGTGTACATTTCGCCATTGCATATTTGTTTAGGCTTATAATTGAAAATCAAAAAGACTTGGATAAGAACAACAATCTCAAGTGTACAGTGAAAGGTCAAGAACTAAATGTCATATGAAGTAAAATGTCAAATTAATTACTGTCATTTCATGTATTCATTGAAACTTAAACCCGTCCAAGAACGGTTACTATACACATCCATACCTAATCGTACATGTGAGACAAATTAATTGTTATATTTCAATTGATTATTAGTCATACCATGTTGACTAATAATCACTTGAACATGTTAATTATTTGTTTCACTTACGATTAGTAATGTTTGTATTTCAACCAATGTGGACAGTTTAGGAAGTTGTATTTATATTGTTGTCATCATTCACGCTTTATCAATTGTCATTATATATTTTGAGCGCGTCTCTACTTGTGTTCTCTGGGTGCATAGTGGGGTGTCGTGAAAATTTGTTAGTGATGGAAAACTAGCAACATGTTCACTTCGTCCATCTCGTGTACTTGGAGAGACATAGGGAGATGCTGCGAAATTTATAATGACTACGACGAAGGAATTTGAGCGGTTGATTGCAATGTAAATGCAACATTCTTGAATGGGATAGGATTCGTACCCTTTAGAGTATGATGGTTGATTATAGGATTCACGATGCATGCGTTATAAACATTATGAGAACCAGAATAGTAAAACAATTTACTTAAACATGTTATAGGATAATTAATGAACATGAATAAGAGTTGGATGAATGCTCGGGGTAGATTTTGCCAAAATACGTAAAAGGGGTACATGATTTCATAGAGTTCGCGTGTCCTTGTGTAGACAAAGCCAGTAGAATAAGGTGTCCTTGTAAGAAATGCCAGAACATAACATTCAAATACATTGATTTGGTCCATTCACATTTATTAGACTTTGGAATGGAGAAAAGGTACACAACATGGGTGTTTCGCGATGAAAATTACGTAGTTCAGAGCGATGATGATAACGATGAAGATGAGGGGGAAAATATAGTAGGTGGTGATACCTGTTCGAAAGGGGTAATTGAAATGTTAGGTGACTTGCAAAGGGGGATTGCAATGGACACGAGTGATGTGCCTGTGTCGCGTACTGGTGATGAATCTACTCCAGTAGGTACCGTACCTTACGATGCTAGTATGTTGAATCGACTCGGTAAACCATTTGCTAATCTCATGAGGAATGCACGAGTGCCCCTATATCCAAACTGTAAAAAGTTCTCAAAATTAGAGTTTCTGATAAAGTTGTTTCATGTAAGGACAATGCATGAGTTATCTCAGAGCACATTCAACATGCATTTAAGTTTTATTAAGGCAGCATTTCCTGATGGTGAAAGACTTCCCAAGTCTTTTTATGAGATGAAGACATACATGCGTGAATTGGGTCTCGATTACACTCTAATACATGCGTGTAGGTATGATTGTGCACTCTTTTATGGTGAACATAAAAATGCGAATAGGTTTTCGGTTACACTCCTGCATGGCGGATGCAGTTGATGTGTATTGCATGCTGGTAGTAGATTTAGGTTCTCGTGTGCCTTAAACTTCTTATAAATGACTTATTTGAACCTATCAGGTGCAAGTTTTATGAGAAAATGTCCCATTTATAGATGGTATGCTGCTGAAAGTTCGTTAAAATTTTTTCAAAAAAAAAAAAAAAAACTATGTACAACTATAATTATGATAAAATAAATGTTAAAATATTTTTGAAAGGATGATTGAAAGTTAGGAATCATAAGAAATGAGGCAATGTAAGCTTAATTCATTTAAAAAAGCATTCATTTATATGTTTTTGGTCCAGTAAGCCTAAAGCATTCACTGCCAAGCCTAAATCATTGAAAATATTAGAAACACTTGGCTAAGGATTTGAAATTTTGAAAAAGGCATAAGTTGAATATATACATAACTCAGAGGGAGCATCATCTTCATAATTATTTAAATTAAATGCTCTCATCATCTTATAACGTTCATGTCAAAATGTCTAGATGAATAACAATACTGCACTAAACCTAATACTATCCACTATTTTCTGCTATTTATATTCTGAATTTAATGGATACATGTACTACTGTCGTGAATTGTTGATTGCTACATGATTGCATGCTAGTCTAGAATGCCTCATGCATGGCGGATGTAGTTGATGTGTATTGCATGCTAGTAGTGGATATAGGTTCTCGTGTGCCTTGAACTTCTTATAAATGACTTATTTGAACCTATTAGGTGCAGGTTTTATGGGAAAATGTCCTATTTACAGACGGCATGCTGCCGAAATTTCGTTAAAATTTTTCAAAAAAAAAAAAAACCATGTACAACGATAATTATGATAAAATGAATGTTAAAGTAATAACGATTTGATTGACATCTCCATCAGTCCTAATTAAAATATTGCGCAGATAAGGTCAAATTTTAAGTTGGATTCGTCTAACAAGTGGATAGGTAAATGTAATCTGCATATATTTCAATGATTTTATTTGTATTTATTTAGTTTTACTTTTTAATTGAGAGGAAAAAGTCTAGTGTCACGGCAAGAGAATGGTTGAAGCAGGTGGGGTGCACTCTACTTCCTAGAAATATATTCTTCTCCTACCATGTGTGCCAATGATGGTTACAACCTGTGCATTATAACTTTACTCTTGTTTATATGTATGTTACAAAAGATTGGAGTCATTCTATGCATTTTTTTTGCAATGAAATTACTAGCAAACTTTATATGTATGTTATTTTATATGTATATATATAAATATGCGCACGTGGATTATCATTTTCTCCTAAATTATGAGCAACTTATTCTTTCATTTCCTTTCATTTTTCTCAATTTCCTTCAAAACTTTTCAAAATGCATCAATCTAAAAAAGGAGCATGTAATGAAACATGACTCCTATTTTAAGTCCTCTCCTATTTTAAGTCATATGCACATTTTCCCTTCTATTCAACTTATCTAATTTCTCCAAAAAACTGTTTTATTTTTTAGGATGACAAACTGATTAAGAAGAATACAAATTAAACAATTAATTAATGAAAATTTTAAAGACGTAATTAAAACCTGTTCATAAGCACCTAAGCTTATCAAAAGGGCAACAGAGGACTCAAATATTAGACATAAATTTATTTAATTGGAGATTAGGGTAAAAGGACAGACTAACCTCATGTCCTATAAAAGTAATCAACTATTTGAAAGGTCTTAAACATCATCATAGAAAAAAATTATAAAATAATTTTCATGACTAAACCTGATTAGAAAAGACTTTAAAAACTATCACAAAAAAAAAAAAAAAAGATAAAATAACTTCCATAACTAAAGGAGTCTCAATCTTAAGATAATAATTACACGTATGGTTAATGAACATTATCAAATTCTCGGTTGCTGATTCAGCTGCTTTGGCATTTTCTATTATTGGTGTTCTCTTCAATTTTTCTATTGATTTGTTGGTTGTTCACTATTTTTATTGCCTTGTTGATTTCCTGTTTTGGGTCTTTGTGCACTTTTGTATCCTCAGGCCTCTGAGTTGAACTTTGTTTATTAATGAATTCACTCGGTTTTACCTTTCAAAAAATTAAAATGTAATTACACATAATATATATAAGTAGTTGCAAGTATAGTTGTGTGTGTATCTTCTCATGATTATTCAAAGAACCTTTCATCCCTTCGACTTTATAGGCTACCTTCAAGTGTGCAACTTAATGGAAATATGTGAACTCAGTGTTTAACTTTAAATACTGACATTATTTTTTCATTATTGATATTACTACCGTACAAATTGTGTAATATGCATGATTATGAAATCTTTGTAAATTTGTTATATCATACAATTATTTTTCTTGATTATATTGAGCGCCAGCTCTCCTCCATTTGTATACTAAATTGTTTTTAATGACTCTTAATTTATAGGATTCGCGGCTGTCATAACATCAGCACGATGCATGCATGCATGCACTATAGTCGTCAGATACAACTTTTGACTATTTTTTTGTAATTTTTATTGTTATTCGAACAAATGAAATTTTTTTATTTTAATTTAAATTTGTACTAGTATTTGTATTTGAATTTTGAATATTTTGAAATAGTTTTTGTTATCTGAACATATGTCATTTCTTTATTTTAATTGAATTTGTATTTAAATTCGAAATTTTGAATGATTTACGAATTTTGTAGTAATTATAGTTTAAGTCCATGTATTCAAAAATGTAATTACAGATTTTTATATAAGAATTGATGATTAAAAAAAATTAGTATTAAAGATTTTTAAATTTTTCTAATTATTAGTAAATGATTCAAATTCGTCACTAATACCCAACTATTAGTAACGAATTTATAATTCGTCACTAATACCATACAAATTGGTGACAAATTTGAATCCTTCACTAATACCCAACTATTAGTGACAAATTTGAATCCTTCACTAATACCCTACTATTAGTGACGAATTTGAGTTGAGCCATTCTAGAATTTATAGTGACGGTATTAGGATTGTAAATACCCTATTTTTGTCTTAACCAAATAGAACAAAGGAGTCCCTTCTCATTATATTATTATTATTATTACCTTATTTTTATTATTATTATTTTCTTATAATTATTTGTATTATTTATTATTGTTCATTACTAGTATTATAATTAGTGTTACCTTACTATTATTTTGGGTATATTTTCTAATTTTATTTATTTATTTATTATTATTATTATTATTATTTTCCTATATTATTAGTACTTTACTATTATTTTGCTAGTATTTTTATCATTATTATTATTATTTTTCATTTTTATTATTATTACTAGTACTTTTATTATCTTTATTTTATTTTTACTTTACTATAATTATTTTTGTTTTCCATTTATTTTATTGTTATTATTTTTGATATATTATTATTATTATTATTATTATTATTATTATTATTATTACTTTTTGTATTATTACTCTATTTTTATTAGTATTATTATTATTATTATTATTATTATTATTATTATTATTATTATTTTACTAATAATATCTTTATTATTTTTATTCTTACCATAATTATTTATTATTATTTACTATTAATAGTAGTATTATTTTTATTATTATTATCTTATGGATACTTATATTATTATGATAATTATTATTTCCTTTTTCATTATTACCATAAGAATAAAAGAATAAAAAAAAAGAAAAAGAAAAAGAAAATCAAAAAAGGGAAGTTGTTTTAGGGTTTTTGAGATTTTTTTATATAATGGCAAAGAGGGGACAGCCAAGGGGGGGCGCGGCACTGCACAACACAACCGGGGCAGCGCACAGTGAAAAAAAAATCTGTTTCTTTCCTTCTGCTTCTTCTTCTTCTCAGGCCATCCATCCTCTTCTCAGCAACCATCACCGCCGCCTCCACCACAGTCCCGACCACATAGCAGCAACTCCAGCCACGAGCCCCAACGGCAAAACCTCCCAGTACTGTCGCTTCTTGCTCCATACTCCATCCACCCCTGTTTTGGTTCTCTCCGAACTGCAGCAACCACTGCCGAGACCTCCCTCGGCAACTCACCTCCGGCTACTAGCCAGAAGCCACAACCGAGGCCACCATTCCAGCCATCTGCTGCCAACCCGACAACCCCATCCTCTTCACGCCGCCAGCAGTAGCGACCACCAGCAACACCCGAGGCTTTCCTCTGCAACTCTACCACCACACTTCCCCCTGCAACCACTGAGTCTGCTATGACTAGCCGCAAGCCTCCACGACCACCACCAAGTCCATCATCCTCGGCCACGAGCTCCACGACCACCACCATCCTCCAAGCTCAAGCGCAGGACACCCGACAGACAGCAGCCATCTCCACACACCGCCGACTAGCGTCTCCAGTGCCAGCCCTCTGCACCCACCGCTGCACACTCTAGACGAGCCAGCTAGCCCTCCGACCAGCATCTCCGGCGAGCCAATCCCACTCCGACAGCCTCTGCAGATCTCCCCGACGAGTCCCTCAGTAAGTACCCGCTGCAATCTCCTGTACACACACACGCACACACTCACACCCATACACTATGCACACACAGTGCACACACACGTATTGATTTTTTTTATTTTATTTTAGGGACGTTTATATCTTTGTCGTATTTATTATGTATATTAAATAATTAATATTATTATTGTAGGATTTTAATGTTGTAATATTAGTATTTAATATCCATGTTTAGATTTTTGTCATATTTATTATAAATACTAATTGGTTTATTTTGTTTTTGTAGGATTCCTTTTTGTTTGATCGGGTCTCAAGTGTCAATATTTGAATTTTCTTGTCATCTTTTTTTTAAATATGTAATATTATGGTTTACTATCTAATATTGTATTATCAGTATGTATATATATTTTTTTCTTATGATATGCTTTTATTATTACATTTGTTTTGTATTATCATGTAATATTAAGGCTCATTGTTTCATATTGTTTTATTATCATATATACATATTCATATCTATTATGGTTTGTCATTGTACATATTTATATAATATTATGATTTATTATTTTGTGTTGTATATACTATGGTTCATTATCATGTAGTAGTATCGTTAGAGTTTTGATTATTCAACGTTTATATTTAATAGGATTTTAAGTATTTCACATTATCAGGGTTTAGATTTTTTTTCTTTTTTAGAGTTTGGATTATGTCATATTCATATTTATTAGGGTTTTGATCACTTCATAGTATCTTTGTGTACTTTTAGGGTTGAAATTGTTTCCATATAAATTATGTACTTAGGGTTTTTGGTCATTATTGTACTCACTTTATATTTAATATTTGTATAGTTAAGGTTGTGTATTAATTTTGACAACCATTTTGTATTGGTATATATTATTTTCAGCAATGCCTTTTTTCCATAATTTCATTATTTCTTTACTTGTGCATAGGTTTCCATGTTTTAATTTGAAATTTGATTTATCTCTTTTATTAATTATTTTCATATGGGTGTAAAGGTATTTATAGGATATTAGGGGTGTGTACCATTAGGAAGATTATTATTATTACCTTTTATTTATAGTGTATTATTATTATTATCATGTGTGAAATTATTATGTTACCATTATGATATTTAGAATATGTATTTATTGTTAATATGTGCGTATTAATATTATTTATTATTGTCATTATGGGATTACTACTATTAATATTAATATTATTATTATTATTATTATCATTAGTACCATTATTATTATTTTTACTATTGTTATTTATTATTATTATTATTATTATTATTGTTATTATTATGTTCATTATTATAATGATTATTATTATTTTATTTTATTATATATATATATTTTTTTTATTTTTATAATCCCTATGATTTTATTGCGGGGGTATAAGCCTTTGGGCATCACGTACCCTAAGCTCTGAGGGAATATATATGTATATATTTATTTATTTATTTATTTTTCATGTATATTTATAAATTCATAAAAAGGAGTAATTTAAAGACTTATTAGATTAAATTAGGGATAATTTCAAATTAATTAGGTACCGTTCTTAAGAATGGAAGCGTAGGGGGTGCTTGTACCTTCCCCTCGTGTAACCGAACTCTCGAGCCTAATTCTGGTAATGTAGACCGATTCTACCCCTAACGGGGTAGTAATCATGTGTTCTAACCACACTAAAAGGTTAGTGACGACTCCGACATTCCATGTTTTTCCATGAAAATTTAAACCAATGACTTTTTATTTCACCGCCCGGGGCACACGCGCTCCCGGGACGTCGCGACAACTTGGCGACTCCGCTGGGGACCTTAGAGAGTCGAGCCAGTAATTAATTTGAAATTATCCCAAGTTCAAATCTAATAAATCTTTTAATTACTCATTATTTTGTAAATATGGTAATTTGTAAATAACTTTCTTTGATTAATTGTAAATATTTTACTTCCATAATTTGTAAATAACCTTAATTAATTAAAAATATTTTGTTTCCTCTTTTTTTTTTTTTTGAATATTAATTATAGATATTTTGTTTCCAAATATTCTGAATAAGCATATTAATTGTAGATATTTTGAATAAACATATTAATTACAGATATCTTGTATACTAATCGTAAATATTTTGTTTCCATATTTTTTTTTTAGTAAGCATATTAATTAAAAATATTGTTTCCAAATTTTTTGAATAAACATATTAATTGCATATATTGTGTTTCCTTATCTTTTGAATATATATTGTAGATATATTGTTTCCATATTGTTTATAACATGTGAATAAATGTGGGGATAGCGGGATTAGGTTAAATTTAAATTCACACACTCTCACGCTCTATACCCGGGCTTTACTTGCTAAGATTAGATAGGGGTGTAATAGCATTTGTCCCTTCGTAGCTTAAGCTTGATGGGTCCAGCGAACCACCCCGCTCAGTGCGAGTTTTGTCCGGACCCCTATGGGGGAGGATGAAATTTCAAACTGAGGACCTTTTTGTCAATAGGGATTAGAGCCTACCCACACGTACTTGTCCATAGTTTTCCCTTAACTAGGATAGTGCCATGACGAACCCTGTATATATATACCTACCCTGGGTTGGGACAGGAGCCACATCCTTCTCCATGTATAGTATGTTGTATATATGTTGTGAGATACTTTGTATTCTATCATGCATTTGGCATCAATTTAGACATGCATACTACTTAGCCAATATTATGAAAAAGCCCAATAATGAGACCATGACCCATCCTTTCAAAGAATAAAGAACTTGGCCCAAGCATTTTATGGGTCGGCCCAACCCTTTCCAAATAACTTGGGCCCAATTCTTTAAAAACAAATTGGGGCCCAATTCTTTAAAAACAAACTTGGGCCTGACCTTTTCCTAAGCAAAAACTCGGCCCATGCCTAATTTTCAAAAAGGGGTAAACCCAGATTTCAAAAGAGGACTTCAACCCCATTGCCAAAAAATTTGAGCCAACAATTTTTCAAGTAATCCAAGCTCAATTCCTTTTCAACTAAAGCCTTAACCCATCATGAAATAGGTCGAAGCCCATATTTTAAAGTACTTGCGGCCCAAGTGCACACTAAAGTCCACATTGAATGAATCCAATGGGTTGACTAGCTTGGGTCAACCCCAACCTCAGAATATAATCTGACCCTTTATAGAATCTGAGGTACATGGACCATCATCAAGGAAATGAATGGGTAAGGGAGAAATTGAATTGAAATCGTGGCCCATCAATGGTCATGTTAATCTTGACCCGTTTCATTAGTGGGATTTTTTCTAAAATTCTAGCTAAGTAGTAATTTAGGTTACATCATATTCATGCATTTCATTTCATACATAGTCATGCACGATAGGCTGCATGCACACTCATATCTTTGTTTGTATATATAAGCGCACTAGTTGCATCCATGCATAAACACCTATTGCATATCCTAATCATGCATCAAAACACATTCACTCATGCAGTACATAATTGTGCATTCATGATTCTAAAGAGGAAATTGTTGGTTTTCAGTTCAAAGAGGTCGTTTGAGTAATATAAAGCAATAATTGAGACCACCAGACATTAGTACAATACCAGGCGAAGAGCGAGAGAAATGAGTGAACAATTGGAAAATAGAGTCCTGGGTCTAGAACAAGGACAAGAAGAGATAAATGACAAGATAAGTAAGGTTTGGTTGACTAGATGTGAAGAAGGGAAAGGCTATGCATGTTGATCCTGAAGTAGATGTGGACCCCGCTCATCCCCCAGGGTTCACCCCAGATCATGGACAAACATCAATTCCACCGCCTGGTGTCATGGGGGGTCCACTGCCAAATATGCCTCCTTTCATCCCTGCTATGCTAGCACAGGGGTTCCCAGTAGTAGGAACTCCTCCATTAGTACCTTCTGATATAGGGATCAGCAAATCTAAGGCTGAGCGTCGCTGTGACGTATTAGAAGAGCGCTTAAAAGCAATGGAAGGTTCTAATACTTTCGATTCAATTAATCCAAATGACCTTTGCTTGGTGCCAAAAGTCACCCTGCCACCAAAGTTCAAAATGCCAGACTTTGAAAAGTTTGACGCGACCCGGTGCCCTCAAACACATTTAGTGATGTACTACCAAGCAATGGCCGCGTACTCAAACGATGAAAAACTAATGATGCATTACTTTCAAAGCAGTTTGACCGGGTCCGCTATCCGTTGGTACATTCAGCAAGATAAGGCTCGAGTCTGCACTTGGAAGGACTTGGCCAATGCCTTTGTTACTCACTACTGCCATGTGATAGAAATGGCTCCTGATCGGATGATGCTACAAGAAATGGAGAAGAAATCCACCGAAACATTCAGAGAATATGCTTACAGGTGGAGAGATATGTCAATCCAAGTGGACCCCCCGGTGAGTCAACGAGAGGCCATCTCTTTATTCATGAGCACATGAAAAGACCCCTACCGTACGCACCTTCGGGGAGCAACTCCCCATGATTTTATGGATATTGTGGCTGCAAAAGGAAGAATTGAAGGCGATATCAAGGCAGGCCTAGTCAAGGATAGTGGCTCGGAAACTGGTTTAGGCAAAAAGTGGACTAATAAGAAGAAGGAGGAAGAGGCACAAATGATACAGGGGCAGTTTAATTGGAAGAATCAGTACACCAGAGGTGGGAACCAATGGACCAATAGAAACTTTGGTTTTGAGCCCATGGTAAATCAAACGGCGTATACAGGCACAAGGCCCCAGATTGTTCACTCTGGTCCACCGAATCAGCAAACACAAGATAGGAATGTGACTAGAAACTTCCGAAAAGGAAGGGTTATGATCCCATTCCCAGCACATATGCGAATTGTTTCCTCAGCTACGGGAGGAAAGGGGGGGATGGGTATCTGCAATCCTGGACGCCCGTTGCGAAACCCTCCTCCACAATGGTTGTGTGACGTTCTGGGATTCGGGGGGAGTACCATGCATAAACTCTCCCGGCAAGAGATATCCATAGTGACCCGCTGGTTGGGCTTTTTAAGCCTAAGGTGCAATCGTTAAGACTAGGCAGGATGGTTAGCTTTTGAGACAAGCCAACCAGGGAGTCCAGGGGAATCCTTTGCCCAACACGAGGAAGGAAGTGGTTAACCATATTAGGGGGGTTCCCAAATCATGGTTTCAGTCGTTATCCACTGAGGCTAAAGTGATGGAGTACCGAACTTTGACTATCTAATCCTTTTGCAGTTGATGTTCTTCTGTTTTCCATTGTTATTTGCTTTTTGTAATCCGGTTGACGCCTGTGTCTCAGAATAGTTTCTATATTCAATAAAATGAATTATGCATCATGAGTTCGTTTGCCAAATTTTGTTTACTTATGTTTCATGCCGGAATAGGGAAGTATATTGCCATGTGAAGTTCATGAGTTCAAGAATATATTGTTAATAAGTGAAAAGATCATTGAACCGTTAGGTTATGAAGATAGTATCCTTACTTTCCAAGGAATTCAACGAAGCGGCTATAGCTTGCTTTTAATAATTTCCTATTAATCCTTATCACTCATGTTCTTGATCAAATGATGATGACCCTCTTTGGCCGACCAGTTATCCCTAAAAGAACCTAAACAATGATATTTACCATTTGTTAACCAAATTGAGCCTGAATGTTAAACCAACTTTCTCTTAAAGTCAAGATCACCCAAAAATCCAACCTGGGGTTTGGGTCCCTTAGTGTTTGGCAAATCATTTTGAGACAATAGTCATTACAAATGATGGCAGGCCTTTTTTTCTGCTATCCAAAAGAAAGTAAAAGAAGAAATCCCTGATAACCCTTTTGAGCCTGAAAAATTCATTCCTTGATTAAACCTGTTGAAGGATCACACCCCACACTGGGGCAGTTTTTAAAAAAGATTGGTCCAATTGAAAGTCAAATGAAAATGAAAACAAGATTCCTTTATAAAAGGAAAAGTGAAAGTTGCAGTAAAAGAAGGAAATCAGGAAAGAAGATGTAAAAGGGACAAGTAAAAGAAAAAGAAAAGCAGGAGGAGAGGAGAGGGGAGGAAGAAGAAGAGAATAATGAAACTACTACATATGTGATCTTTGACCAAATTACCCTTGATGAAATTGATAATTTTGCGCCTTATGTATTCCTTTCTTCTTTAAACCCATATCCTTAGCCTACATTACGGTCCCAAGGAAAGATTTCAAAAGTTACCTGACCAGATTGGTATACTTGTTGTCTCTAATGATTTGCAGGCAATCAATACTGAGTCTGAACTCGTAATGACCTGATCCTTGGAAAAGGTACGTAGGCCAGCTTGTTTAAATAACAAGTTCGGGCAACATCTTACAAAAAACGCCTTAACTCGAACTAGGGAATAAAAAAAGTGGGGGTGGTGTTGCAGCTATGGTGGTATTGTTGAGCCTTAGTTTTCCTTTTATTCTGAAATCCTACCTCCATTTCATAATCCTATGTTTTCGTCCCGATCTTAAAGACCATCTTGAGATCAAAGCATGGGGTTTGATGAAACGGGGCGCGGCAGTGACGAGAAGGACAGTCATCTAGGTTGGAAATTAACGTTACATGACTTTTTTGAATGGTAAGAATTTTCCCTATGATAGCATTGAAAATGGTAAAAAATTTATTTTGTGCGGATGGACCTTCTTGATTAGCAAGTTGATGTCATAGTTGCATAATCATGTCTCGTCCTTTAAAATCACAAAAAAAAAAAAAAAGGGAACCTTCTTATATTTAGAGCTTGTGATATTAAAAGAGGAAGGAATAGTCAAAAGAGTTTTCAAAATCACTAGAAATTTCTATAAAGAAGATCTGGTGCGAGAGACATCCCCCCAATGAAGCAGTCAAAACTGAGGGACAAAATGTTATGTCAAGTTCAAAAAGGCAATCCACATTCAATAAGAGTCGAAGAGTAAGGAAGTGCCAGATGAATGTAAAATGGGAGGCAATATTAGCGAGGTGGAAGAAAAGACGTAAGTTGACCGTCTCCAGCTACAAGGTCCCCACTATCAAGCACACTTATCACACGGACTCGGATTGGAAATAGGAAATCAGAGTCACAACGTAAGATCGGATTGCTTAGGGTCATTCAACTGGAGCAGTTTATGTGGAGTTTTTGAGCTGAG